>NC_138053.1:12037263-12772822 GCF_964194185.1 Rhinolophus hipposideros
ACAGGAGAAAAACACTTACATGGGTTGTAAGTTGCTCCTGGGAGGCTTTCACTTCAGCTTGTAATTTCTCAATGCACTGAAAAAGAGAAAAGTTTAGAAACAAAGTATATAACTCTTACTTTTACACATTCAAAGTATTCCAGATATGAATGTGTACCAGTTCTCAAATCTTGTGAATGGCGTTATCTCTGCTACAGATTTTAAAAATCATCATTAAAGAAATCATTGCTTCCATCTGTATCTCTCCTCTATTCTATGGAAGAGCCCAAGAACAAAGTACATGAATGTGTTAAGAATTAGGAAATGACTGGAAAAAATAATGTTTGCTGATGTACTATGGGTAATACTAATTCACTTTACATTCTATATACAGAGGGTGCCAAAAAAATGTATTCGCATTTTAAGAAAGGAAAAAACTATATTAAAATTGTAATAGTCAATATATACTGGTAACAAAAGATGAATACAAGTCATGTGTATACAGTTTTTTGGCACCCCAGGTAGATATATATGGGAACAAGTGGGTTTGTATCTGTCTTTGTAATATATGGGTATGTTTTTCTTAAAAAAATCTATCTATCTATATATATTTACGCATATATGTGTATATATACACATATGTATATATATAAAATCCATATATTGTATAAATACATATATATATTTATATATATACACATATATATATACACACATAAATATAGTGTGTATATATATAATCCTATATATATAATCATGTATATAATTATATATATATATATATATAAAATCCTAAGGCAGATACCTATTTGGGTTGAATAAAAGACAAATTTATATGACACATATATAAATGTCTTGAAATCAGACATTAATAACTTCTTATAAAGGGATTGATTGAAAGCATATGCCAAATTTTCTGATCCACTTGTTTTACTACGTAGAAACCATTCCTTGATTAAATCTAACCCTGAAAACTAAGAAAAATTTGTACAGTCAATACAACTTACAAAATAAATAGAATATTCAGCTAATATGGTTCAAAAGGATACAGATCAAACAAACTTTAAAAATATTACTGACAAAATTAATTTTTGTATGTGACTATTCATCAGATATATAATAACATTTAGCAAATACAAAATTGTTATTTACCATCTTGAACTTAAATTTGAACTTCCAACCCAGCCAGTATTGACTGCAGAATTATCAGTTCCTGTAAGTTTGGGTAACTTGTAAAATAAAGATGATATTTCTTCTACTACATACCTGATCTTTTGCAAGAACCATTTTTTCATATGATTCCCTACTGTCCTCCTTATGGTTCAGAGACTGTAGCTTTTCCTCTAGCCAGGAAACTTGTTCGAGCAGTTTTGATTTTGTTCCTTCCGAGGCTGAAAGCTAAAGACATTTGCTTGTCAGGGTATGTAAGTACAGTGACTTTTTAAAAGTTTCTTTTAAAGGTCCAATTTATAAATGAACCACCTCCATCAATATCTATTAAATATGAAAATGGCTTCTGGAATATTCCTCGTATGACAAATGATTAGTATAGAGAGATAAGAAAATAATCTTGATTTTATTTATTTTTCATAATTAAGATAATCTAAGGAAGAGATGAGACCACATAGTTACACATTTTAAGAAAGGAAAAAAACTATTAAAATTGTAGTAGTCAATATATACCGGTAACAAAAGATGACTACAAGTCATGTGTATACATTTTTTTGGCACCCTGGGTAGATATATATGGGACCAAGTGGGTTTGTATCTGTCTTTGTAATATATTGGTGTGTTTTTTTTCTAAAAAAACATACACACACACACAAATACACACACACACGTGTATGCATGTGTATATATACATGCACATGTGTATATATGCACATATATGTATATATAAAACCCAAATTTTATGTTTATATATATACATAGACATATATATACGTATATATACGTATATAAAATCTTAAGGCAGATACCCATTTGGGTTGAACAAGAGATAAATTTATATGACATATATGCATGTCTTGAAATTCAGAGATTAATAACTTCTTATAAAGGAATTGATTAAAAGTATATGCCAAAGTTTCAAAAACCTCACACTTTACTATACATTTTTAAACTATTACATAATATCAAAGTGTATAGATGAATAATAATATTAATAATAATTAACATTTACTGGGTTTGTATTTTGTAAACAGAATACCAGGCATTCTGTAGAACCTTTCGTTTTCATGTTTATTTATCTCAATATTTATCTATACATTTTTAAACTGTTACATAATATGAAAGTGTATAGATGAATAGTAATAATTATATAATTATATTATTATATTATATAATATATAATATTATATAATATTATTACTATTAATAATAATTAACATTTACTGGGTCTGTATTTGTATACAGAATACCAGGCATTCTGTAGAACCTTTTGTTTTCATGTTTATTTATCTCAATTCAGCTTCATACCCATGTTGCTCATGAGGAAATTCAATAAGTTCAATATGCTTGTATAACTTGCCCAGGGACATGACAAGTAAGTGTCAGAACCCAAGCTTTCAGTAGTGGGCATTGAATCTGACTCCATAAACCCAAATTTGACCCCAGCTCAAGAAATGAGGCCTGATAATCATGACAGTGCCATCCTCTTTGCCGCTGATTGGCTCAGGAATCAAGGCTTAAACCAATCAGAGCCTGGCTTTTCTTTAGCAACAGTTATTGAATGAGAAGATGTGATCTAATTTGACCACTCACACTACAAAGGAGGAAGTCTGATGATTTGAAGAAGCACTCTTTCTTATCTACCAGATATGACTGTTACTGTAGCCTAACTGTCTGTTACTGTACTGTCACTAACATCAGGAAACTGCTTCTGTGATAAAGCCACACTCTGAGTGGAAGAGTAGACGACAGAAAACACCTGGGTCTTATTGACATTATTGAAATGTTTCATCAAACAATTTTGAAGCATGTCCTATCTTGAGACTTATACTTAGTGAGATAATATTTCCTTATTGTTTAGGAATTGAGTTTTTTATTACTTGATACTATAAACACTCCACTGATACACTGTCTGATTCCAAAATTCCATGCTCTTGACCACGAGTGAGTATAAAGTCTATGGAAAAACAGCAGTAACTAACATTTATTTAGTAGCTACCTGCTGGGTGCTATCTATATTTAAGTTACCTTCTTCTATTGCTCAAAACCCTACAAGGAATTTTGTTTATATTTTTTATTATTATCATTGTTTTAAAGATTGAGGAGCTAAGCTCTTTTTGGGGTGAATTAGCTTGCCCACAGCTAAGAAGAGGTTGGAGTTAAATCTATACTGGTGTGCCTCCAACTCTGACTTCCATATCATATCCAAAACCTAACTCTGAGGCTGCCTGCAAAGATGAGACCTATGATTATTTTCCCCTCTTGTTATATGGCCTTCAGCATTATTTCTCAGCATGCTTACTTATTTACCTAAAGGAAATTTTGTTTCTAAGACCTGAGAACACTATCCTACCATCTTGCTTCCTTTTTATATAGATATCAATCCCATCTGTTTTCTCTCCTCCTGTCAGGGGTTTCTGTCTGAATATCCCTTTGACTCAGATATGCTTATCTTAGGTTTAGCTTAACTCTAAGAAACCTTGTCCTGTATACTTGAAAGTAATAAAACAAAGAGAAAGAAAGAAAGGAAGGAAGGAAGGAAGGAAGGAAGGAAGGAAGGAAGGAAGGAAGGAAGGAAGGAAGGAAGGAAAGAAAGAAAGAAAGAAAGAAAGAAAGAAAGAAAGAAAGAAAGAAAGAAAGAAAGAAAGAAAGAAAGAAAGAAAGAAAGAAAGAAAGAAAGAAAGACACTTTCTCTAGAATAAAAACAAATAAACAAAGAAACCTTGACTTGGAGTCAGGAGAGCTGTGTTTTAGTCTTAACCCCCACAATTCACTGACACGATGACCTTGATACATATAGTAGGACTTTACTTTGCTACCTTTCTATATTTTCACAGGGTAGTTCTCCAGTCATATAGATTCAAACTAGATTGTAAATTGTCCAGAAGGATGAATAGAGAGTTCTGTCAAAACTTTCAACAAGACACAATCAAATTGGCCAGTAGCAATCTTTGCTAAGATCATTCCACTTATTAACTTTTTAAACTATGAGTCTTAATTCTCTTATGTGTCATCACCTCACAAAAGCAGGATAGAGGAATATTATTTCCTCCTTATGTGGATACATTGGGGCATAAAAAAATCAATATTTATCCATTTTGAACAAAGGAAAATTAATATTTCCCCAACCCCTTTGAAAATGGCTCGTCAAATAATCCTGATAATCCAAAAGGAAAGGAGAGAAAAGAGATGAGAGGAAAATAAAATAAAATAAAATAAAATAAAATAAAGCTTATACATTTGCATTTCTTTTTTTTTTAATTTAAGCACCACATAAAAGGTTGTGTTTTACTATGAAGTCACAATGTTAAGGGCCATTTTGAATTCACTCCATTGTTTTGATGGGGGATTTAGAACTTTTCAAAGTCTGATTTTTAATTCAGGATGCTCTTAGGAATGCTGCCTAAATTCAAATTCAAATTATGGGATAGAAAGCTAGGCATCAAAATAAGTGAGAGAAAACCCAAGTTAGCATCTACAAAATATTACAATTGCATTTTAAAACTCTGGGGACCTTGGGCATTGCTTGCTCTTTTTCCCTTTTCTGAATTACTTTTTTCATAAGAACTACTTTGTTTTACAGAGTAACTGTTTTGAAAAATCATAGAAACAAAAGCTCAGTCCTATTTAGTGTCAAGTATTTGCTTACAAAAAGGGAGTAGAAATGCATCTAGTCTTTAAACAGTCAATTTTTATGTATCCTAATTAGTCACCTTTGCTGGGTATATAGTTTACATGATGCTGAGAGGCTGATATTCTACCTTTGACTCCTTTTGAAGACCAGACCTCCTTTCCGCTGCCCCTGGTCCTAACAAGTTTGCAGGAAAGAGGTAATTTAACAAGGATGAACATTTGTCTTAGAATTATGTAAAACAAGGAGCCAACTTTCATGTCATACACTTGAAGTGTACATCCACTCAAAAAATTCAACTTTCGATACGTACCCCAATGTTCAATAAAGATCATCATAAAGGTATTGCAATAGAGTTAAACGTCAAAGAAAGATAAACTGTATCCATTGTACAATTTATTGATGCAGTCAAGAAAGAGTACTGCTATATTTTAGAAGTGTATTCAAGGTTATTGTTAAAACAAAATGACTTGAACTTCACAGAACATGGCAGAGTGGGAAGCTCCAGAAATTGGTCCTTCCACTTAAAGAACTACCGTGTTTTCCTGAAAATAAGCCCTACACCCAAAATAAGCCCCAGTTAAGATCATCAGCCAGATGGAAGCATTTAGTATGTTATGACTATGTTCCAGAAGAAGATGACATGACTGTATTTGAATAAATGTAGATTGTTGTACATGAAAAAATAAGACATCCCCTGAAAATGTGCCCTAATGCATCTTTTGGAGCAAAAATTAGTATAAGAACTTTTTTTTATTTTCAAGGAAACATGGTATTGAGCTGGCAAGAACTGTCAGAACCAACCATTTCAGAACTCTGGAGTCTAGCAGAACACTTATAATATCCATGGAAGTATTTGATGAGAAAAGAGACTGGCGTGTAAGAAAATTTCTGTCAGGTCACTGGCTAACTGCAGAGATAATGGAACAGGAGACTTTGGTGACCAGACATGACAAGAAATATATATAGTCTTTGTAAAATTCGTTTGGAAAAGTAACTAAAAATATATATAACTGCAGCCCTTAACAAGAAACAACAGCAATTCTTGGGGGAACGATGAAGAATCTAATTTCCAGAGTTACCACATTACAATATTCAAAATGTCTAGTTTTCAACAAAAGAATTACAATGCTTACAAAGTAAAGTATTACCCATTTACAAAAAGGGAAGGAGGGAAGGAGAGAGAGAGGAGGAGAGAAAGAAAGAAAGAAAGAAAGAAAGAAAGAAAGAAAGAAAGAAAGAAAGAAAGAAAGAAAGAAAGAAAGAAAGAAAGAAAGAAAGATTGATAAAAATCATCCTTGAGGAAACTCAGATTTTAGAATTTTGGACTTACTGAACAAATACTTTAAATTATTTTAAATATATTCAAAGAGCTGAAATAAACCATGGGCAAAGGAGTAAAGGAAATCAGAAAAATGATGTATGAGCAGGTAAGGCATATGAATAAAGGAATAGAAATTATGAAAAGAAGCCAAGTAGAAATTCTGGAATTGAGAAGAAAAATAGTTGAAATGAAAAATTCACTAGAATAGTTCCATAGCAGGTGTAAGCAGGCAGATAAAAGATTCAGAAAACTTGAATATAGGACAATTGAAAATATACAGTCTGAGGAGCAGAAAGAGAAAAAAACAAAAGAAGGAAATGAACTGAGCCTAAGGGACCTATGGGACACTACCAAGCACACATTATAGGAACAAATAACTGAAAAAGATGCAGAAGAGTAAAAGCTAATAAAAATGGTACACTAGGAAAAAATCAAACACAAAAGAAGACAACACTGGAGGAATTGAGGACAAAGTGATATATGACATATAGAAAACAAAAGCAAAGTAGCAGAAATATGTCCTTTATTATCAGTAGTACTTTAAATGTAAGTGGATTAGACTCACCAATTAAATGTTAGAGACTAGCAGAATGGATTAAAAAAAAAATGTGATCCAGCTATATGCTGCTTACGAAGAAACTAACTTGAGATTCAAAGAAATAGGTTGAAAATGAGAGGCTAGAAAAATATATTTCATGCAAACAATAGGCAAAAGAGAGCTGAAGTGACTATACTCACATCAGAAAAAATAAATGTAAGTCAAAACTATTACAAAATACACGAAAGGATATTATATATTAATAAAAAGGTATATTTACCAAACATTAAAATATATGCACCAAAGAACAGATTCCCCCAAATATATGAAAAAAATTATTGACAGAATTTAAGGGAGAAGTAGCCAGTAATAAATAGTAATAATTAGAGACTTCAGTTTTAATAATGGATAGAACATCTAGACATATCAAGAAGGAAATAAACTTGAACAATACTACAAACCAACTAGACCTACCAGATGTCTGCAGGACAATCCATCCAACAACATCAGAATACTCAATCTCCTCAAGTGGACATGGAACATTCTCCAGCATAGACCATACATTAGGCCATAAAATAATTCTCAATAAATGTAAAAGGATTGAAGTTATACAAAAGTATCTTTTTTTGACCACAATGAAATGAAGCTAGAAATCAGTAACAAAAGGAAAACTGAAAAATTTGAAAATAAATGGAAATACACAGCACATTCTTAAAGAACCAATGGGTCAAAGAAGAAATCATGAGGGAAATTAGAAAATACACACACACAGCATAACATACCCAAACTTAGGGGATGCAGTGAAGACAGTACCAGAGGAAAATTTATAGCTGAAAACACCTATGTTAAAATAGAAGAAATATGTCAAATCAATGACTTAACTTTACACCTTGAAGAACAAGAAAAAGAATAACTGATGCTTGTAGAGGGAGGAAATAATCAAGACTAAAGAAGAAATAAACAAAACAGAATAAGAAAACAGTAGAGAATCCATGAAACCAAAATTGTGGGGACATTACTACCAACCTTACAGAAATTAAAAGGATTATGAGAATACTCTATTTCATTTAGTTCTGCTCTGATTTTTGTTATTTCCTTTCTTCTGCTGACCTTGGGTTTCACTTGTTCTTCTTTTTCTAGTTCTTTAAGGTGTAACATGAAGTTATTTATTTGGGATTTTTCTTGTTTCTTGAGATAGGCCTGTAATGATATAAATTTCCCTCTTAAAACTGCTTTCGCTGCATCCCCAAAATTTAGGTAGGATGTATTTTCATTGTCATTTGTTTCTATGTATCTTTTGATCTCTCCTCTAATTTCGTCTTTGACCCAGTTGTTCTTTAAAAGTATGTTGTTTAATCTCCATGTATTTCTGTTTTTTTCCTGCTTTCTTTTCACAGTTGATATCCAATTTCAAAGCCTTGTGATCAGAGAATATGCTTGGTATGATTTCAATCTTCTGAAATTTGCTGAGGCTGATTTTATGTCCCAATATATGGTTTATCCTTGAGAATGTTCCATGTACACTCGAAAAGAATGTATAGTCTGATGTTTTAGGATGAAGTGCTCTATACTAAGAACAATTAGATGCCAACAAATTAGATTATGTAGATGAGATGGACAAATTCCTAGAAACATACAAATTACCAAAACTGATTGAAGAAAACAATAGAAAATCTCCAGAGATCTACAGGAAGAAATTACATCAGTAATAAAAAGAACCTCTCCCAACTAAATCTAGGATCAGATGACTTCACCAAATATTTCAAGAACAATTATCCCACTCAACTAATCCCACTGAAACTGATCCAAAAAATAGAAGAGGAAGGAACACTTCCTAACACATTATCTTAACACCAAAGTCAGGTAAAGATATTATAAGAAAAAACAACTATAGACCAACATTTCTTATGAATATCGATATAAAACTCCTCAACAAAATACTAGAAAACTGGGTCCAACAGTACATTAAAAAGAGTAAATACACAGTAATCAAGTGGGATTTATCCCAGGGATGTAAGGGTGGTTCAACACTAAGAAAAATAATCAGTTACTGTAATACACCATATAAATAGAATGAAGGGGAAATACAACAGAATTGTCTCAATAGGTGCAGAAAAAATATTTGACAATATTCAACATGATAAAAACATGCAACAAACTAGAAATGGAAGAAAACTTTCCTCAACATGATAAAGGGCATTTATGAAAAACCCACAGCTAACCTCATACAATGGTGAAAGTGGATAGCTTTCCCCCTAAATATGGAACAAGATAAGGATGCCTGCTTTCTCCACTGTTATTCAACCTTGTACTATAATTCCTACCCAGAGCAATTAGGCAAGAAAAAGAAAAACAAGATATCTAAATTGGAAATGAAATAAAACTATCTCTGTTTGAAGATATGATTATATACAAAATTTCAAACAATCCACAAAAAAACTGCTAGAGCTAATAAATGAATTCAGTAAAGTTTCAGAGTACAAGCTAAACACAAAAAATCAGTTTGTGTTGGTATACACCAGTGTTTTAAAATGTGCGTTTTATTATTATTCAGGTGTAGTGAGGCCAACAGATCAGAAGGTGATTGCCATTGAAAAGATTGTTTGTTACTGACAGTTCGGTGGGGGGGGGGGTGCTCATGCTACACCATGGGCGCCATACTTAGTGGGGAGTGTCACATGGGGAATTACTATGTGACAGGAGGTAAAGGAAGAAAGGGGAAAATGTGGGCAAGAGCATTTATTTTAGTTTTTGTGGGAAGGAAGGGGTAAATCAGGATAAGGAGGATTAGGACTGGCTAATTTGAATGACTTCAGTGGGTTCTAGAGCATATTGGGTTTGAACCTAGTTGTCTGGTGCCCAGACCTATAGTGATTAGGGCAGGAAAACAGTGGTCCTGTGTGACAGCATGATAGAAACAGTGGTGGGGGTGTGGACTTTGGATTGATAATTTGCATATGAAAGGCATGCAGGCAAATCATTTACTCTCTCTAGGAATTGGCTAGCACTAGGGGAGGCACTCTCCAGGGTCAACAAGGCCCCAGATGTGAAATCATCTGAACTACAGAAAATGAAAGGCATAATTAATACAACCAGCAATGAGCAATCCAAAAAGGAAATACAGGCATATTTGGAGATATCGCAGGTTTGGTTCCAGATCACCACAATAAAGCAAATATCACAATAAAATAAGTCATGCATTTTTTTTTTTTTGGTTTCCCAATGCATATAAAAGTTATGTTTACATTATATTGTAGTCTTTTAAGTGTGCAATAGCATATGTCTAAAAATCAAATATGTATACCTTAATTAAAAAGTACTTTACTGCTAAAAAACACTAATTGCCATCTGAGCCTTCAGCGAGTTATAGTCACTCTGCTGATGAAGAGTCTTGCCTCAATGTTGCCTCTATTTTGATCGTTGGTGCCTGTGGCAATTTCTTAAAATAAGACAGCAATGAAATTTGCCACATGATTGACTCTTCCTTTCCTGAGGATTTCTCTGTAACATGAGATGCTGTTTGATAGCATTTGACCCACAGTAGAACTTCTTTCAAAATTGGAGTCCATTACTGCTGCTTTATCAACTGTTTGTGTAGTACTCTAAATCCTTTGTCATCATTTCAGTAATCTTCACAACATCGTCACTAGGAATAGATGTGTGGCTCTTCCTTTCACTTGAACACTTAGAGGCCAGTGTAGAATTATTAATGGGCCTAATTTCAATATTGTTGTGTCTCAGGGAATAGGGAGACCCCAACAAAGGGAGAAAGATAGGGGAACAGCTGGTTGGTGGAACAGTCAGAACACACACAATATTTAATGATTAAATTTGTCATCTTATGTGGGCATGGTTCATGGCGACTCAAAATAATTACAATAGTAACATCAAAGATCACTGGTCACAAATCACCATGGCAAATAAAATAATAATGAAAAAATTTGAAATATTGTGAGGATTACCAAAATGTGACAAAGAGACACAAAATATACAAATGCTATTGGGAAAATAGTACCAGTAGACTTGTTTGACACAGGCTTGCTACAAGACTTCAATTTGTAAACAAATGTAATATCTGCAAAATGCAATAAAGCAAAGCACAATAAACAAGGTATGCCTATAAAGAAAACAATTCTATCCACACTAGCATCCAAAGTAATGAATTACCAAGGAATAAATTTAACCAAGGAGGTAAAGGAGTGATACACTGAAAACTACAAAACATTGCTGAAGGAAATTAAAGGCAACCTAAATAAATGGAAAGATATCCCATGTTCATGGATTACAAAACTTAGTACTGTTAAGATGGCAATACTCGCCATAGCAAACTACAGATGTAATATAGTCCTTATTAAAATTACACTGACTTTCTTTGCAGAAATGGAAAAGCCAGTCCTCAAACTTGTGTGGAATCTCAAGGACCCAGAATAGCCAAAGCAATCTTTTAAAAGAAGAACAAAGTTGGAGGACTTACACTTTCCAATCTCAAAATATTCTAGAAAGTGACAGTACTCAATATATTGTCATACTGGCATAAAGATAGACACATAGACCAATGGAATAGAATTGAGAGTTCAGAAAGAAACAAAACATCTATGGCCAGTTGATTTTCAACAACAGTGCCAGGACCATTTAATAGTTGCAGTGTCTCTTCAACAAATGGTTTTGGGACAGCTGGATAACCACATGCAAAATAATGAAGTTGTACCCTATCTCACTCCATTAACAAAAATTAACTCAACATGGAACTAACTATAAGAGCAAAAACTATAAAACTTTTAGAAGAAAGCAGGGAAAAACTTCAAGTCCTCAGATTTGGCAGTAGATTCTTTGACACTAAAAGCATGAGAAACAAAATAAAAAACAGTTAAATTGGACTTCATCAAAACTAAAAAAGTTTGTGCAACAAAGGACATTATTAAGAAAGTGAAAAGATAACCTATACATGAGGGAAAATATTTACAAATCATATATCTGGTAAGGATTTAGTATCCAGAATATATAAAGAACTCTTATCATCCAACAGCAAAAATACAATCCAGTTAAAAAATGTGCAGAGGACTTGAATAGACATTTCTCCAAAGAAAGTATATAAATAGCCAATACACATGTGAGAAGATGTTCATGAGCCTACCCTCCTAGTGCCAGGGAGATGTCACCATGAAGTTTGACACCTTCCTTATCTCGAAAGGCAGCAATAACTACAAATCTCACTTTAATGTCCCCTCACATATGTACAGAAGATCATGTCATCCCTGCTCTTCAAGAAGCTATGGCAGAAGCACAACGTCTGCTCATGCCCCTCTACCAAGGTGATGAGGTCCAGGTGGCTTGAGGACACTACAAATGTCGGCAAATCGTCAAGATAAACCAGCTGTACAGAAAGAAATGTGTCACCTACATCAGGCATGCACAGTACAAGATGGCTAAGAGCACAACTGTCCACATGGGCATTCACCAAAGCCAGGTGATTATAACCAGGCTAAAGTGGACAAAGACCAGAAAAACATTCTTGAATGCAATTCCAAATCTGGACAATTTGAAAAGGAGAAAGACAAATATACAGAAGAATTTATTGGGAAAATTGAGGAATGAATATAATCTGTTGTTTAACAGAATTTATTGGGAAAATTGAGGAATGAATATAATCTGTTAATCATTGTTTAACTATAGATTTTTAGCTTCGTGTATATTGCTTTGAAACCTTTTAATATATCTTTGGAATGTTTAATTTACTTCCCATTTTGTTATTGATACAGAGCTTTATAAATCTACTTTTGCAATTTTGATTAATAATTTTATTTTAAAAATCGTAAATGTTTCTTAATTTTAAAAATAGTCAGCATCATTGGTCATTAATTAAGGAAATGCAAACCATAACCACAGTGAGATTCTACTTCACAGTCACTATGGTAGCTATAATTAAAAAAATGGAAAATAAAAAGTGTTGGTGAAAATGTGGAGAAGTAGGAACCGTTGTACATTGCTTGTAGGAATGTAAAATGATACTGCTATAATGGAAAACAGTTGAGTGGTTCATCAAAAAGTTAAGAAATAGAATTACAATATAGTCCAATAATTCCATTCCTAAGTATGTACCCCCCAAAAAAGAAAACATATATCCACACAGAAACTTGTATATTAATGCTTATAGAAGCATTATTCATAGTACCTAAAGGTAGAAACCAAAAATCCATCAAGAGATGAATGGATAAACAACTCATGTTGTATACACACAATGGAGTATTATCTGGCCATAAAAAGGAATGAAATACTGATACTTGCTATAACTTGGATGAACCTCAAAAACATGACGTTAAGTGAAAGAAGCCAGACACAAAAGGTCATATATTGTATGATTCCTTTCATATGAAATATCCAAAATAGGTAACCCATGGAGACAGAAAGCAGATTAGTGATGGTCAAGGATGGAAGGAGTGGGTTATGGGGAGTGATTACTTAATAGGTACAAAGTATGTTAGGGTGAAGAGAAAGTGTTGAAACTTTTGAGAGGTGGTGGTTGTACACCATTGTGAAAACACTAAATGCCACTGAATTACATCCTTTAAAATAGTTAATTGTGTGTTATGTGAATTTACCTTCATAAAAACAAAATGACTTTCTAGTTAGGTCTCAGTGGTCAAGAAAATTGTTAGCGTCCATGTATTAGTGAACGTTAGAAAAAAAAATTGGATTGACTGGTTTAATTTTAAGGAACACAAATCTCAGACAACTACTCAACAATGCCTTGAAATCAAAATATTATATTTATCTCCTTATAAATTGACTTTCCTCTTCTCTGAGATAACTATTTATTACTCGCTACTCTTTTCTCAAACATCATACTTTCTCTGTCTTAAAAATTCCACCTCCCCACCCCAAACGACCACATCATCAATAATTCACCGAAAAAATAGCTGTCAGATGGCTACTCCCTCACCTTCCCACCAGCCAATACATAAACCTTCCTGCACCAGACACTGCTAATCTGTTTCCCAACAGTTGTTTGCCCATTTATCCCTGGCTACCAGACAGCCAGTTTGGATTAGCTAGCAGCCATGTGTTAGGGGAGCTTGGCCTTGTCCAGTCCGAGGGAATGAATCACAATTGAACTAAGCCAGTGATGTTGGTCTCTTTCCCAGGTATAAAAGAGTATTTTAGGCATAGCCCTGCAATCCAGTAGAGAGGCCTCTAGAGCCTGAGGAGAAGGATTTTTACAGATTTTTTAAAAAGACACGCAAGAGGAAGCACATTCATTTTCCTCAGGATGTTTTGACTGAATATAATGCTTAAAATTCCTGCAGATATCTCACAAGTATGACACAGTTAACACTGAGGATGGCACAACAAAGGATGGCTAATAACTGTGTTCTTGAGGACATTCTTGAGTCATGGAATTAATGAACCCTGGATCTGTTCCACCTCTGGACTTAACTCTTATGTGCAATGGTAGCTGGACTTACTACATTACTTTAATTTGGATTGTGTAACTTGAAGAGGAAAGCATCCTTGTTGAACAAATGGAGAAGATATTCTTTTGACTATCAAAGGCCCTTTCATGGGCTTTGATTCCCATCTTTTCTATCAGTCACAAAGGTTTTCTTCCGTAATTTCTGCACACACATCACATCCACCATCCATTTCTGTGTTATCTAGCATAGCACCCTTTCTGGATGATTCTATTTAGCATATAAATATGTGATAGTAATTCCCATGCATGAAAGCTGTCCATTGAACTCTCCCCACCACCTCCTCCAATCATCCCATTTCAATGCTGATTTTCCTACTCAAACATCGTAAAATGAGTGCCTACTCGTGCTGTTGTCAGTTTCTTACAATATTCTCACTCTTTTTTTTAAATTAAAGTTTATTGGGGTGACAATTGTTAGTAAAGTTACAGAGATTTCAGGTTCTTACTTTTTTTTAAAGCAAAAAATTTATTGACTTTTATAATTGGGGAGTCAGAAGTAGAGTTTTGTTTCACTCACTAGATTCCACAAACTCAAAAGAAGCTATAGTATTCGGTCTCTTTTCACCTCTATATCTTGGTTTTGGCCTCATTATTTCCCAGTACAGGTAAGCTGTCTTCACACAGGCTATGTTACCTATCGCCTTCCAGGTTCATGACCTCAACTGTCAGACAACTTGACCTCTAGTAACCAATTGAAAATGACTGCATTTGGCCCCTCCTTGTTCATATGCCCTCTCCTTGGTCAGTCTTTACAGTCAGCAAAATGGGATAGCATATTGACTGGAACTAGGTCACATTCTCAAAGGTCATTCCCTCTGGCCAGGAACACTGTGATTGACAGCCAGAGAAGTATTGCAAGATTGAAGCCAAGAGAAGAATTCTCCAAAAAATGGTAGACATAAAAACAGAGGCCAATTAAATATCACATCTGGGTGTTCAGCACAATTACACTCTCCTGTTCGTAAGTGCCTGCATTGGGTAAGTACATGCTCCTACCTAATATGGTGCGTCTATTGTACATAAATCAAAAAATGCACTCACCCACCTCCCAAAAGGAGACAGCCCAAAGTCACATCAAGTTCCTGCATCTAGCCCCACATTCTGGTCTCCAAATTATGTGCTTTCCTCCCTGACTCAAATCCAGATGAGGCTTATCATGATACGGCAGCTAAAGACACATTAAAAACGTCTCTCTCTAATATGTCTAAAATACAGGAAAAAACGGGACAATCACAATACAATTCCCTTTTAGAAAAAGAGACAAGGGAAACAACTTACAGTTGCCGCAGGCCATTGCAAACATCATATTCTACTAGTCAGCCTGCCCTGGCAGTGCAGTGATCTGACTTCAGGGAGACTTCTTTTTCCTTTTCTCTTATGGCTACAATCAAGAAAAAGGCTAGAGGACATTCCTTTGGTACTAAGTTGGAGTTTGGGGTATGTCACTAATGCCTCTATTTGTCAGGACCATTTCAGTTATGTTATAGAAACGCAATGGAAATTGGCTTAGATTAAAGAGAGAAATAATTGGTTAATTTAACTAGGAAGTAGAGGCACCTGGAGAGGCTGAGTCTCAGATTCTCAGAATTCTCTCACTCTACCATCGCCCTGATCCCCAGAGGCTGGGAAAAGTGTTGCCCTGAATTGCATTCCTCTCCTGACTTCTCTTTAGTTGGCTTCTGCTCTCCACTGCTCTACTGAGGCTTATCTTGTCAAGTTCCTATTATTCTCTTTTTACCAAATGCAATGAACAAATTTCTGGTCATCTTATTCAACCTCTCAATAAAAAGCACTCTCTTCTTTCTGCTTTCAGTGCACAATTCTCTGGATTTCTTCTTGATTCTCAGTTTCCTTGGCTAGAGTTTCCTTTTCTCCCAATCCTCTAAATATTGAAACCTGAGAGTTGGTCCTGGACCCAACTCTCTCCTTTATCTACAATCATTCTCTAGCTGATTTCATTAGGTGCTGTGGTTTAAACACTAGTTACATGTTTATGACTCCCAATTTTTTACATATAATCACTTAGCTTCAGGTGTGTGTGTGTATGTGTGTGTATACGTGTGTGTGCGCGTGCATGTGCAAATCTACTTAATATTGAATGGAAGTAGGCATCTAAATATTAATGTACTCAAAATGAACCCCTCATATATATATTTCTCCCGACTTCCCTTTCTCAATAAATGGAGCCACTCACCCATATGTTTAAGCCACAAATACATTTAAAACTTCTCTTTTCCTCACCATTCACCCAATGCATCACAGAGTATAATTATTAACACCTCCCCACTAAGTAATGTAAAATTTCATGTTTATCTCCTCTCATTGTCTGTTCTCCTACATCTTCTCCTCCACAATCTACCCTCATACACACAACAATTAACATTGCAGAATAGGTTTCCAGGGTCACTCAGAAACACTCAAAACCAAACTGAGTTGGCAAACTTTGTAGAGATGCTACAGAGAAGAGTGACTTCATTTAAAAATTAAGTCTTCCCTTGTGCCAAACACTTCACAAGCTGACTTAAACTAGTACTACAAACTATGAAATTCCTTAACAATAAATAACAGAGGCAAGCACTTTAAAAATTACCTATCCTACTTATGGAATGGGCAGGAACTCCTATGTCTGAAGATACATTTAGTTCAGAGAACTGGTTTGGTCTCATTTCAACCTTACAGCTAGAAACAAACACAAATTTCTCATCCTACCCCAATCCTAGACAAAATAGAATTTTATGTTTATTAATATTTCTGCCTTTAACAAGTTATTTCCAGCCATTTCTAGGTTCACACACATCTTAAAATAGACCACCAAGGGCCTATAATTTAGAAGCATAGTTGCTCCCTGTATGAGTTCGATGGGCTGCTGTAAAATAGTACAGCAGCTTAACTGGGTGGCTTAAACAACATAAATTTATTGTCACAGTTCTAGAGACTGGAAGTTCCAACATCAAGCTATCAGTAGGGTTGGTCTCTTCTGAGGACTATGAAAAAGAATCTCTTCTATGTCTCTCCTTTAGCTTCTGGTGATTGTCTGGGAATCTTTAGCATTCTTTGGCTTGTAGAAGCGTCACCCTGGTCTCCGTCTTCATCTTCACATGACTTTCATCCTGAATTTCTATGTTTGAATTTCTACCTTTCAGAAGGACACCAGCCATGTTTGACTAGGAGCCCACCTTACTCTAATATGTCCCCATCTAAATTAGTTATATTTGCAACAAACCTATTTCCACAAAAGTCATGTTCTGAGATACTGGGAGTTAGGACTTCAACATTGGAATTTGAAGGGGACACAATTCAACTCATACCACCACCAAATTTGGGTGAGGGGACTCTGAGGAATGAGAGAACATTTAAGCTCTGAGTGAAAACAAAGAAATATTTACCAAAGATCAATCAATACAGGTATACCTGGAGATACTGCAGGTTTAATTCCAGACCACCACAATAAAATGAATATCACAATTATGTGAGTCACATAATTTTTTTTGTTTTCCCAATGAATATAAAAGTTATGATCATACTGTAGTCTATTAAGTGTATAATAGCATTTCATCTAAAATACAATGTACATCCCCTTAATTAAAGTACTTTGTGGCTAAAAAATATTACCTGCCATCTGAGCCTTCAGTGAGTTGTAATCTTTTTGTTGGTGGAGAGTCTTGTGTTGATGTTGCCTCAGTGTTGATGGCTGCTGACTGATCAGGGTGGTGGTTGCTGAAGGATGGGTGGCTGTGGCGATTTTTAAAAATAAGACAGCAATGAAGTTTGCCACATTGATTGACTCTTCCTTTCAGAAGGATTTCTCTGTAGCATGCAATGTAATTTGATAGTACTTTACCCACAGTAGAACTTCATTTAAAATTGGAGTCAATTACTGCTGTTTTATCAACCAAGTTTATGTAATATAGGTAACTCCCGTATAACATGTTCCTTAGGTTCCTAAAAAATGCCGTGTTATGCGAATCCGTGTTATATGAAACAAAGAACTACAAAAAAGGGGGTTAGGTTCCAAAAATTAAAAAAACATACTATTATATTTTTATAATTAAGAGAAATCTCTTTATTAAAGCAATTTTCACCAAAAGTATAACATATTAATATGTATTAAATAATGTTTTCTTCATCATCACTATTACTAAGCACCATTAACCGAGGGCATTTTCTTTTTGACAAGATGTCTTCATCCGCTGAACTTAATACTCCACAAAAAAAATGGATTTAAAATTCTAATAAATTTTAAAATTCTGCAGTCAAATCCGATATGACATCCGCGCTTGAATGAAAAATTTCAAATGAGATATCTTTTGCTCTTAAAAGCTCTTATTATGCTCCATGTAGTTCAGGGATTTCTTTAATTTTCAAACCATGTTAGAGTGAAATCGTGTTCTAGGATGCCGTGTTGTATGAGGGTTTCCCCCAATTCTCGAACCGTGTTAGAGCGAGACCGTGTTATAGAAGTGCCGTGTTATACAGGGGTTACCTGTACTCTAAATCCTTTGTTGTCATTTTAATAGTCTTCACAGCATCTTCATTCATCTCCAGGAAGCACCTTCTTTGCTCATCCATAAGAAGCAACTTCTCATCCATCCACGTTTATCATGAAATTGCGGCAATTCAGTCAAATCTCCAGTCTCCACTTCTAATTCGACTTCTCTTGCTATTTCTTCTGCATCTGCAGTTGACTTCCTCTACTGAAGTCTTGAATCCCTCAAAGTTCAGAAGGCTTTGAATTTACTTTGCCCGGATC
The DNA here is from genome assembly GCF_964194185.1 of Rhinolophus hipposideros. Taxonomy (NCBI): domain Eukaryota; kingdom Metazoa; phylum Chordata; class Mammalia; order Chiroptera; family Rhinolophidae; genus Rhinolophus; species Rhinolophus hipposideros. The sequence goes on from NC_138053.1 coordinate 12,056,127, forward strand.
CATCAGAAAAATCGCTATCTGTGACAGCTATCACCTTATAAAATGTATTTCTTAAATTATAAGACTTGAAAGTGGAAATTACTCCTGATTCATGGGCTGCAGAATGGATGCTATGTTACCAGGTGTGAAAACAACATTGATCTCATTATCTCCATCGGAGTTCTTGGGTGACCAGGTGCATTGTCAATGAGCAGTCAGTAATATTTTGAAAGAGATCATTTTTTTCTGAGCAGTTGGTTTCAATAGTAGGCTTAAAATATTCAGTAAACAGTGAACCATGTTGTAAACAGATGTGCTGTCATCCAGGTGTTGTTCCCTTTGTAGAGCCCAGGCAGAGTAGAGTTAGCATAATTCTTAAGGGCCCTACCTTGTTTCCCCCAAAATAAGACCTAGCTGGACAATCAGCTCTAATGCGTCTTTTGGAGCAAATACTAATGTAAGACCAGGTCTTATCTTATAGTAAAATATATTATATTATAGTAAAATAAGACTGGGTCTTATATTAATTTTTGCTCCGAAAGACACATTGGAGCTGATTGTCCAACTAGGTCTTATTTTCGGGGAAACACGGTAGGAGTTTTGGAATGGTAAATGAACACTGGCTTCAATTTAAAGTCACAAGCTACGTTACACTTTAACAAGAGAGCCAGCCTGTTCTTTGAAGCTTTCAAGGCAGGCATTGACTTCTCCTCTCTATGTAGCTATGACAGTCCTAGGTGGCATCTTCTTCCAATATAAGGCTGTTTCATCCACATTGAAAGTCTGTTGTTTAGTGCAGTGACCTTCATTAATTATCTTAGCTACATCTGGATAAATTACTGCAGCTTTCACATCAACACATCCTGCTCGTTCACCTTCCATTTTACATTATGGAGATGGCTTCTTTCTTTAAACCTCACAAACCAACCTCTCCCAGCTTCCAACTTTTCTTCTGTAGCTTCCTTACTTCTCTCAGCCTTCATAGAATTGATGAGAGTTAGGGCCTTGCTCTGGATTAGGTTTTGGCTTAAGGGAGTGTTGTGGCTGCTTTAATCTTCTATCCAGACCACTGAAACTTTCTCCATATCAGCAGTAAGGCTGTTTCACTTCCTTATCATTTGTGTGTTCACTGGAGTAACACTTTTAATTACCCTCGAGAACTTTTCCTTTGCATTTACAAGCTGGCTGTTTGGCACAAGAGGCCTAGCTTCTGACCTATTTTACCTCTTGACACGCCTTCCTCATTGAGTTAATCATTTCTAGCTTTTGATTCAAATAAAGTGAGACATGCAACACTTCCTTCCACTTAAACACTTAGAGGCCATTGTAAGGTTATCAATTGGCCTAATTTTAATATTGTTGTGTCTCAGGGAATAGGAAAGCCCAAGGAGAGGGAGAGAAATGGGAGAATGGTCAGTTGGTGGAGCAGTCAGAACACACACATTTATCAATTAAGTTTGCTATCTTATATTGGCACAATTGATGGTGTCCCCAACCAATTATCATAGTAACATCAAAGATCACTGATCACAGATCATCATAACTTACATAATGAAAAGTTTGAAATATTGCCAGAATTACCCACAGACACACAAATGTGATACAGACACACAGAGTGAGCAAATGTTCTTAGAAAAATGGCATCAAAAGATTTACTTGATATAGGGTTTCCACAAACCGTCACTTTATAAAAAAATGTAATATCCGCAAGTACAATAAAGCAAAGTACAGTTAAACAAGGTATGCCTGTAACTGAAATATAATATTAGGGGCTCATGCATAGAGAGTTCTAACATTCTTTTAATCTCCAAGAAAGTTTTCTGGGCCTTATGAATAGATAAGCATACCAGAGAGAAATGAGACATGGGAAAAGGTGAGGCAATTAAACATTGACTTTGATATAAAAGTCACATGCTTGGGTATAAAAGTCAAAAAAGCAATAATATCACATTCTGAGAAATTGAAGCCAACAATTGCAGGGGCCTAGGACACATTTGTAGGAGACAGCCAGACTCTCTAATTCCAGCACGTTCTCAGAGCATTTTCGTGGAACAGGGCTCAGACTTCCCCTGCTTGTAGGACTCACACAGTTGACTCTCCACGCTCTGACTTGGGGGGAAATGCATTCTGCTATCCTTGAGGTTCTCTCCAGGGTTTCCTTTTCTCCTCAAATCTCCTTCATGTCTGTCTTAATAGAGGACAGCTGGAGTCTCAGACCTGCTCTGTGTTCAATCTTTTATGTAACATCCAGAAAACTTCTGTGAACTTGTGAAAGAATGATAGTGGAAAAGGCCAGTCACCTGTTAGTATCATGCAAATAGTTTCAACTTTGAAGATCTCCTGAAAGGAATCAGGGATTGCCCGTCACTACTATGTATTCATACAATCATGGTGAGACCTGCACTCATACAGCTCCAAATGTAAATATTAAACTGTTCTTGAGGTTAATAAATGAGATCTTCATACACAAAATACATGGTCATCCCAAATTTTCTCCTTGGAATCCCAGAAACAGGAAACTGGGAAGAAGGAAAACTTATTTCTAAGAAATGGCTAAAGAATGTGATATAATATCCAAGGACTACAAGATTGAGAAGAGTCCAGAGCATACTTGGGGTAAATTGAGCCTGCACAGAGCCTTCTATAGGAAGTAAATCACCCTTAACATCTAATGACTGAAATATAAGATAGTTGGGGTAACCACAGAGCATCCAGTCACATGAAACTTGAGATCAGTCTTGAACACTACGTTTCCATTTAATTAACCACCAAATCCAACTCATAAATATTTCTTGTCTCTGTCTTTTCTTCACCACTGCCTGGCTATGGTCTCCTCACAAATCTATTCTTTTCAGTATCCTCAGTTTTGTCACTGAGTGCAAATTTGAATATGCCCCTTCTAGACTCTTTAATGGCTCCACATTAGGTCATCTCCAGTTGGTGTAATGGAAAGAGCATGAGCTTTGACATCAGAGAGATAAGTGGATAAATCCTAACTTGATCTGAGATCTCAGGGAAGTCATTGTCTGAACTTCTTCCATTGGGCCTGTGGTGTGGTGGGAGATACAAACAAATAGACAGTTACAATTGGTGGTGGTGGGGAAGTCGGAGAGGAATTATGAGAACACGTAGGAAGGACATCTAACCTAAACTTGAAGGAGGAAGAAAAGCATTTTGGAAGAAGTGGCATGTAATTGAAGGAGAAATTTGGGGGGATTTGTTGGATGATGAGAAGTGGGTGAAAGGAGGTGATGGGAGCAGACCAATTCTGGTTAGAAACAGAGGGAAAACAATGTATTAATTAAAACTTGACTCTGAGGAACAAGGCCTTTGCTTTTTGTTCTTCGATTAGAAAGGTAAGACAGAATATGGTACATTCCAAAAATTGAAGTGGTGTCATTGTGATATATAGGGAGTGGTATAAGATGAAACAAATAGAGGGTCAGACCACAAATGATTATAAGATCTGTTTAGGAATACAGATTTTACCCTGACAGTAAAAGGGAGGATGATTTAGGATTTCAGCTAAGGAGACATAGGAGGTATGTGTTGTAGAATCTTCACTCTGGCTGCAGTGTTGAGGAGCCATTAAACAAAGACCATGTGAGAGTAAAGTCAGGAGAGGCTTTTGCAGTTGGTGGTCTGGACAAGGGCAATGATGGTGAGCACAGAGAGAAGAAGATGGATTCAAGAACTATTTGGGAGGCATCAGCATTCACAGTACTTAATGACTGATTGGATGTGTGAGGCAAGGTAGAGGAAAGAATCCAAAGCAGCACAAATTTCTGTTAAGAGCCACAGAGTGGCTGGTGGCACCTATTCCTGGCCTAGGGGATGTGGGAGAAGGAACAGACCTGGGGCAGGAGGCTAATGTACAAGTAGAACTTGAGTTGACTGAGAAGCTTCGTGAAGTCATTCAGTAAGCAGCTGGATATTCGGGCTGGGGTCAGGAAGAAGCTCAGACTCATGAGGAAGACTTGGTTCTTCTCAGCAGATTGTGAGCCCCAAAAACAGATCACCAAAGGAGAACGTCTAAAAAGAGCAGACAAGGGGCTGCAATCCCACAAAAGAACTTTCATCATTTACAAAATAGGGATACAATTTCCCAGGGCCTTTGGGAGAAATACGTGAGCTAACATACACAGGGGTACCTACCAGAACACCTAGCTCACAGTACAGGCTCAATAAATGTTTATTGAATGAATAAATGAGTTTATTGAATGAATGCACTCAAACAAATGCCTATACCTAATTTTGTAATTTCCTTGTAGAGATTTAAAGGAAGTGAAAAGTTAGTTTGCCATCTCTGAGGAAATCTTACGCAGAAATTGCAGGTTAGGCCCATAGAAAAAGACACCCGTTCTTATCAGTAGAGTCATGACTCATAAAGGGACAAGGCCTTTTGCTTTTTCTTAGACAAGAAAGTCACATTTATTAGCACCCGGTCAGCTATTTAAAACTGACCTCTGTTTGATCTTGACATTTACAAGCAAAAGGAAGTCTTTAGTTATGTAACAGGCCAGCAGTCCATGCATCCCCCTGTACCAACAATAACAACAGAAGCCCATTTGTCAGTGTGCCTGACTCTATTCAAAACAACACATCTCTTCACCAGCTTGTGTTTTTTCCCTTACATTCTCTGAGGCTCCCAATTGATGCCCAACAATCCGGTAAGGGGGTGAAGATTGACATCTGCTTAGATAGGAGGTTGTGTGTATGTGTGTGTGTGTTAAAAGGTTACTTTTCTGCTGTAAAATCAACTAAAACAAAATTGTTTAACAAAATTCCCAATAACTAGATTTCATGGGGACAAGGAAACCCATTCCAGGTCAAACAAACTGCTTGTGATTTTATAACCTTAAAGTAGACTTCCAAATAGATTAGAAAACAAAAACTCATTCACAAAAACTCATGATTTCAGATTGGCATATCAAGCATAATTTCGGAGCATTTGCAGGAATGAATACTCCTACCAAGGACACATTGCTTATTTCAAATAAACTTGACATCAAAGGATCCACTATGCACTGTTGCATTTAAACAATGAAAAAGAACCAGAACATTTCTCGAGGGGGAGGGGGCAATCTCAAATCAAATGCATCAAATCACTTTTAGCCACTCATTCACATAGAAATCTAAAACTTGGCTGGAGCTCTATATTCTTTCTATTCCTAAACTTCAATAAAATATAGATTGAACACCAAGAGGCAAATAATGGGAGTTCATTTTAGAGCCTCAGGTATAAAACAATGAGTAATATTTTGTTATTAGAGCCAAACATACTAGTCTTCTGTCTGTGTTTGTTTGTTTACTATACTAAATGTTAAAGGTAAAAAAAAAAAAAATCAGTTAGAAGAGTCATTCAATCCCCAGCTGCTACCTAAGTAAGACAGGTTCACTGTGGACCTCACACTAAGAACACATAGTAGTAAGGACCCCGAAGACTAAATGTAAGTTCCAGCTCAAAAATTTACCTGGAGTTTCTAACCAGCAGCACCTGCTGAAAATCGCACAGTTATAGAGCAGTGGGGTAGACCTGAGAGTCTGTGGAGTTATACATCTATACATAATGGATTTTTAATGAGGAAATTCCATGGGGGAAAGAATTGTCTCTTCAGCAAATGGTGCTTGGAAAACTGGACATTCACATGCAAAAGAACATTCAAGTTGGCAGGACCAGTCACTGTGGGCAACAGTGTGGTCAAGAGGTTGAATGATCAAGGCAGAGACTGCAATTTGCCAACTCTATACCCATTTTCTCTTCTGAGTGAAAGAATCCCCATCCTCTTGGGGTGGCAATGTGCTCAGCTACATGCCCATGTTTTTTAGTCCCCATGCAAACAGGTGTGGTCAAGGATATATAAGATTTTGTTAAATGAGATTTTGAGAAAAGCCCTTAAAAGGGGCTGCTCAGCTGGCAGTTTTCCATCCCAGTTTTCACTTGCCTTTTCCTTCCTCCTGCTGCCTGATGTGTGACTAACATGGTTGCAACTGCAGGTGTGTCTTGGATCTTGAACATGGAAGCCATGTTTGTGAATGCATGAAGAGACAAAGCCCGGGCATCTGAGGATTGTGGGGCTATCACGCCGTGCTGGGCCCCTGTGTTCAGTCTTCCTTTATATGAGAAAAAAATAATCATCTATTCATTTAAGCTATTCTTATTTGGGCTGTTAGTTTTATGTACCCAAAACTAATCCTGATTCAATCAGTTCCTGAGTAGCTGGGGGCACAGGGCAAGGGTGTGGAGGACGCTCGGCTTGTAAGCTTGGGTCAGGGCTGTAACTAACTTCAACTTAGAGTGGGAACTTATTGAAAATGCCAATTCTTGACCCCCAACCCAGATCTCCTGAATCAGAAACTCTGGGAGCAGGGCCCAGTCTCACAAGTCCTCCAGGTTCCAGTTTGGGAACCAAGGTAAGTGCTTCCTGTTCAGTGCTGCTTGAGCAGGAAACTTCTTCCAAATGGCTTTGGCCTGTGACCACATGTTCTTAAGAACAGGGTCTTTGAATTTTAAAACTATTTAGCTTCCAACATCAGCTGCCCCATGTATTAACTGTATGACCTTGGGCAAATGACTTAATATTTTTGAGTCTCATTTTCCTCTTGGGGGTTATAGTAACAGTGTGGATGAAATGAAATATCTGTAAATCTAAGCATAGTACCTGGATAACTGTAGGTGCGGAATAAGTGTTAGTTCCTCCACTCACTGTCTACCATTTATAATGCATTGCAGGTGTCTGGAACCAGGTAAGCATTCCTGTAGGATCTGAGCTTATATACTCCCTCACTGCACCCTCCTTTTATGCTTTGTCTCCATTGTCGCTTCTGATACTCTTTAAGACCAAAGAGAACCTTAGGCAGGGAGATCCCAGGGTGGGGGGTGGGGAGGAAAGAAAGGAAAAAGAATCTTCTTTGAATGTAACATAACTGGTCATGTTCCCTACAGAGTGAGGATACAGGAAGGCCCTGTGACTAGTTTTATTTTGGGCCTTCAGAAATGTCCCTCATCAGATAAGGGAAAAATGATACCTAACCGGCATATGAGCTATTACTAAGAAATAAGAAAAAGGCTCACATGTGTTTTGTCCAAGAATTGGGAAATAAAACTACCATGGTCTTCTCCACTGAAACTTCCTTGCATTGTGAGTGAGTATCACCAGTAAATCTCTTTTTATGAAAACAAAAGGGGCAACATTTTTTTACACTCCCAAAGACCAAAGGAGCCCCTTGCTATGTCTTGTCCATGTCTCCTTCCTACCTGGGAAAAACAATGGCTAGAAAATAAAGGTCAATTTCCCCACCGAACTTCTCACCTTCTAGCTTTTGCATCAAAGTATGACATCTTTCCTAGCTAGTGTTTATGGCATACTGAATATGTAACTAGTCTTTTGTTGTTCATGGTATCTGAAAAATGCCTGAAGCTATTGTGACTACATAGTTGTTAGTGGATTCACCTTCTTGGTAAGGGGATGATCACACATTTCCCCCACTCTCCAGTTCCCCCAGAACTATCCATTTAACTCCCAGTCTGGGAAAAATCAGAGAATGGCAGAAGTAGAAGACCCAAGAGGTGATGTAGAAAGAAAGAACAATATTAAAGTACTAAAGTCCCTTTACCAAGTGAAGAGGTAGGAAAAAGTAGAAAGAAACCTGGGTGGTGAAAAAGCTGATCTAGTACAAGGAAGCTGGTGTGTGGAGGGGGGTTTTCCTGCTTGAAAGACTGTAAAATTTTGAGTGCTGGAAAAGAACTGCTGTGTTACGTTTGAGTGCCTTTCAAACACTTCAAGAGACACCTGTAAAAAAAGAAACTTCTTATTCACACACAGGACACTGAGAATCAGTTCTGTTGTGATCACTAGTAGGAGTGGAGATAAATTAACATTTATTGACAGCCCAGTAAAGAGCCAGATACACTTATTTAATCCTCAAGACAGCCCTAGGAAACCAGTATGTTTACCCTCCTCTAGATAAAACAGCTGGGACTCAGAGAAACTAATTGAATTGCCCAAGGTCATAAAGCTGGTGGAGCAGGAACAAAGCCTGAGCTATCCTGGGTCTGCGGCTGGGAGCTGGGGACCAGGAGCTGCTGATGAATGAGAGACACTGGGCCAAGGGTTTTTGCCAGAGGAAGTGTCTCAGGAACTGGCCTGCCGTGTCCTCTACACTGGGGTGTCTTTGGATCTGTGCTCCATTGTGAAACTGTGGGTTTTCCCCACACTCTCTTAGCACAAAAGCTGTGGGATCTATTTGCTTGTGTATTGTTAAAAATGCAGCCCACCCGAGCCCCTTTCTTCATCCCCCTGGTGTGTACTGGTAATAGAAGCCAGCACGTGTGCAAAAACTGCTTTTATGAGTTTCTCCAGAAACCCTTTTACTCTTCTTTCCATCTCCTCCTTAACACTTTTCCTTCTTTTCTATTTCCCCTTCTAGTCCTTTATCTCCCAAACAATTTTCAGGCATTTCCTCCCACTGCTCTGAAACTACAGAAAATATAATCAAGCATTTTCTTTAGCAAAACTTGGTAAGTTTTTGAGTTATTTACCATTATAACCCAGGACAAGAGCTGGATTCTTCTGATCCTTTTTCACTCTGGTAACTGAATTGCTGCTAGTTACTTCTTACATTTGTGAACAGCCCAGATTATAAATCTTAATTGCAAATTATCCTGATCTCATATTTCTTTTATTTTGAAAATGGTGATATGACTGCAGAGAAATACAAGATATTGTTAGCTCAGGGAAGCCAACGAGAATTCTGTTTACTGTGTGACCTCGCAGAGGAAGTTGGCACAGTCTCCTTATTTCCTCACTATTTCTATGTTCCTTTTCTTTTCTTTTTCTTTTTTTTTGTCCCATAGTGAACTAACAGAGCTGAAAAGAACCTTAGAAAGGTTTAAGTAAACTGAGGCCCAGGACCCATGGATTCTTACTGTAGATGAAATCCTAGGCCTCTATCTTTTCCATTCTGAGTTAATTCTATGTTCTTCTCTAAGAGGCAAAGCCAGGAGGTAAGGATTTGGCAGACAGTGAGATTTACCCGTTTCTCAACACCAGAATCCCCTGGTGGAATACCATGATCTCCCACTCCTAAGTTCCATCACAAATCTTTGTCCTTGCCATTTCCTTTGCTCTGCCTTCCCCACCAGCCCATCTGGCCAGCGCTTAGCCACAAGGCTGACTAAATGATTTGGATTACCAGTGAAAGCCAGCTGGCATTCCCACCATCCTTGTGATAAATCCTAGATTAATGATATTTAAAAGAAAATATCATTAATGTAAATTTTGTATACATGCATACAGGCAAAAATATTCCTTCACACACACACACACACACACACACACACACACACACACACACACACACTCTATTGTCTTGAATACTAAAGACAGTTTCTCTTTTTTGCAACCTCTTAGTAGTATAGCCTGATAAGGAAGACAGTGGCACCCAGTGGACAAATGTTTGATTGTTTGAGACAGGTGTTCCATTCTGAAATATTCTCATATCCTAGCCTTAAGCAAGGCCAGTTGCTCCCCTTATCTTTCACTATCCACTGTCATCCCATTTTTAAAACCTCTACTGAATTTAAAATATAGGGGAGTGAAATGTTCTTACAGTTTTTATCTTTAAGAATTAGACTAAAACACTGGAAACAGCAAAAATTTCAGGATTAAATCCTCGCAGAACAATGTCTATATTTGAGAAATGTGTTCCAACAGTAACAGTGGAGACAGCTAAATCTAATAAAATATTCAACTTAATTAAAATCGTAATATTGAAAATGCCTGTCACGTGTTTTTTGTGTTTTTTTCTTTTTAACACATCACACTCTCCTTTTCCTCAAACCATTGCCAATTTCCAACTAAATTCACTTAGTTATGCAAATCTGGCAACTCCAAAGACAATATTTCAGGAAAATAATACACAAATCCTGCAACTTAATGCAATTGTTCAGTTTATCTGGGAGCCATGCAAATACCTAGTTTTACTCTTCAGCTCTTTCATTGATTCTTTTGGTTGTGAGCTACCTAGGTAGTGAAGCCACACTTACATATCTTTCTTCTCAAAACATCTTATTCATGGTAGTACAAAAAAGTTGAGTAAAAAAAATCCAGCTTCTATCTCATATATTTAATCTGTTAAACACTGAATAAAAATGGATCTAATTATTTTATGTTACATAAAGGGATCATCGAATTAAGAATCTTAGCTATGGGAAAAAAACATTTTATAAAGAACAAAAAGAATGAGTACTTTGATGGGTGAATTGAATATTACTGATTTAAATGAGAAATCATAAGATATTTAATTATAAAATAAACATAAATCTTAGTACAAACTAACACTAGTGGGGTGACTTCTCTTAGTTAGCCATTCAAAATTTCTTCCAGGTTTGGAGGTTCTGAAATTCTCATTTTTTTCTTCTTTGAAATGGTACCTCATGTTTATCACTGTATTTTTTATAATTCATAATTTTGCCACAGTTTGAGGCTTGTTTTTATTTGTTTTAGAGAAAACAAGCCAGGATTATGGATGTGGCTGAGATGGAAACTTTCCCAAATGGCTCTGGGCCTATGGCAACACCTTTTCATTAAATAACGAAAGTCCCTCGTAACTCCTTGCATCAATCACACTTAGTCAGTAAACAAACACATCCCAAAGTAAGACATGTAATTTTTTTTGTGAATTGAAAATTTATTTATTTTTCTCATAACAAAGCACCCTCCTCCCCCACCCCCAGTTTCTGCAAAAGTTCTTATAAAATTCTGGTGCAATCAAATTTTGCTGTACAGACATTTACTATGAAAAAACTCTCTTACAATTGTTTTTTTAAAACTGTCTGACATATATTATCAAAATGTATTAATGCACGATAAATCAATAAACATTTAGAACATCATTTCAGGGTCTGTGCTGTCCATTTTCCTCCGCTAACTGTAACCAAGAGTGAACACTGGAGCTTTGCTGTCTGGGGCCTAACTCCCCTGCCCAGGAGGAAAGAACAAAACAGTAACAGTGGGATTTGCACTACACACTATGCTGTTGGCAAAGAGTAATCATACTGGGAAATGGTCCAGCCCCTGGGCTGAGCTTTGCTGATACCTAAATTCAGTGTCTCTGAAATCAGAGAGCTGACATGTAAGCAGATCACCTATAAAGTGTCCAGGCTGCCCAATATGGGCTCCACTTAGAACAGGCTGTGCTTCTGTGAGGTTCAAAAAACCAAAAGGGAAACCAATATTTGGAAAACTTTCTTTTCTCAAATAATCTGAGAAAATTACTTTTGTGTGATTCCTATAGGTTTTATCTTACCTTTGGGCTTATCTGTTTATAATGCAAATATTGCTCACTTATTCAGGAAAGCCACTTGCTTGAAGATGGCTTACCTAACACATGGGCTGTGGTGAGTGAAAATCAAAATATAAATGTGAAAGGAGGTTTAAAGGCTGAAAAGGTCCATATAGATTAAAGTAATTATTGTTGTATCTAAATGAATGTAATGCTGTGTGTATGTGTGTGAATAATTGTAGAGGTTAAAACACATATTTACATTTATACTTGCTCTACTGAACACTAGGAATATATCTTTCCAGTACCAATGATAGGTATTACCTGCTCAGATAGGGCTTTAGATTTTTCTTCCGCTTCCTTCAGGCAAATCTCCAAGGCCTCGAGATGTGCCAAAGTAAATGTCATCTGTCTAGGTTCCAGGGACTCTTTCTTTAAAATAATAATCAAATATTACTTTTTCACATGGATAGTTTCCTGAGCACATCTCACAAATTTTATAGACTAAAGATAGGCTTAATAAACTCACAAGAATCATCTCTTTTTCTTCTTCAACACCGTAATAAAACAGTGAAATGTCACAAAAACAATAGTCTTATTTAACATTTAGGGTATAAAGGAAGGGTAAAAATGCATACTAAATTATGCAATGAATAACTTTAAAAAGTTAGAGTAGATACAGAGGAAACCACCTTGAGACTGATGGGAGGTGAAGGAACAGATGCAGAACGGCCTACTCCCACACCGGCATGTGACCATTAAAAATCAGGAGAGCTATCTCAGCTGTGGAGGCCCCCTCCAGAGGAGCAAGGCATCCAAGTGCCACAACAGGCTCCCCAGCCCAGGGTTCCAGTACCAGGGAAAGGTGTCCCCTGGTGAAACAAGGCTGGTTGCAGTCTTAGGCGCTCCTCTTAAAGGGCCTGCGCATGGACTTACTCACTGATGAACCCAGTCTGAGCTCCAACACTGCTGTAGCAGCTGGAAAGACAACAGGGACATATGGGGAGGAACTGAGTTGTCTGGCTGCAGGACAAGGGCTAGAGGGGCAGCTTTCTCCCAGATGGAGGAGCTGGCAGGAGCCATTGTTTCTTTGTTGAGCCCTCCCCACTCCTGACATGCAGACATAGGCAGCCATCATATCTGAGTCTCCATCAACCTGGCTAACACCATTTGTTTGCCCCACCCTGGTGATTCCTTAAGACCCTCCCCTACCCAACTTTCAGGCACATCTATGCCTCTTCCAGTGCCTTTTCCATACAAACCACCTGTCTTGGTTCATGCTGAAGTCTCTCAAAAGTTCACAAAACCCAAACAAGAGGCATCTGGCTTTGGTGTGTGCCGCACCTCTGGCTGAACAGCCCTAAGTTCGCCACTAGTGGCAGCTGGCCTTTGTTCATGGCTTGGCCTCTCGAGGCACCTTCAAGCCCAGTGCAGGTGGTGGCCATCTGTGGATTACTTTGTGGCTCATGTCAGATGGCCCTGGGCAGGACACAGGCTGTGGCTGAACTTAGCCTGCAGCAGGTCTTCTCTCAGGAGGCCCCAGGGCTGGCACACCAGTTGTCAGCTTTGGACCAAGCCAGTGTATCACCAAGCCACCTTCAAGGATGACACATCCAAATGGCACACTGGGAAGGCACCAGATTCCTGCTAAAGAGAATCCTGCTCTGTAAGGTCAGTCCGTGCTCCACAGCTCCTCCACTGTAGTCACAGCCAGTCCTCACAATCAATCAATCTGAGAGTCAATCCTTCCTATTGATGTGCAAACAGCAACCATGGCTCAACTACAACAGGAGGGCACACACAACTCATACAAGGGACACACCTGGAGCACCTGGTTCTGGAGACCAGGAGACTGCATCACTGCGCCCCACAGGACACCTACTACATAAGACCACTTTACTGAGACTGGGAAACAGAGCAGCCCTACCTAATATGTAAAAACAAACACAGGAGGCAGCCAAAATGGAGAGACAAAGAAACATACCCCAAATTAAAAAACAGAAGGAAGTTCCAGAAAAAGCACTAAACAAAATAGAGATAAGCAATCTACCAGATACAGAGTTCCAAACACTGGATATGAGAATGCTCAGTGATTTCAGGGAGAACTTCAGCAAAGAGATAGGAAGCAGAGAAAGAAAATATAAAAAAGAACCAGTCAGTGACAAAGAATACAATAACTGAAATGAAGAATACATTAGAGGGAATCAACAATAGATTAGATGAAACAGAGGATTGAATCACTGATTTAGAAGACAGAGTAGCAGAAAACATCCAAGCAGAACAGCAAAAATAAAAATAAAAAAAATAAAAAAATAAAAGGAGGATAGTTTAAGAGGTCTTTGGGACAACATCAAGTGTACCAACATTCACATCATAGGGGTACCAGAAGGAGCAAAGAGAGAACAAGTAATTGAAAACCTATTTGAAGAAATAATTCATGGAAAAATTCCCTAACCTGGCAAAGGAAATGGATATTCCAGCCCACGAAGAGAAAAGAGTACCACACAAGATGAATCCAAAGAGACCCACACCAAGACACATCATAATTAAAATGCCAAAGGTTAAAGACAAAGAAACAGTCTTAAAAGCATCAAGAGACAAACAGTTAGTTACCTACAAGGGAGCTCTCATAAGACTGTCAGCTGATTTCTCAACAGAAACTTTGCAGACCAGAAGGGATTGGCATGGAATATTCAAAGTGATGAAAAGTAACGACCTACAACCAAGATTACTCTACCCAGCAAAGATATCATATAGAATCAAAGGACAGATAAAGAGCTTTCCAGACAAGAAATACCTAACAGAGTTCATCAACACCAAACTGAATTACAAGGAATCTTAGAGGGACTTCTTCAAGGCAAAAAAAAGATAAAAAATATGGGTAATAAAATGGCAATAACTGCATGTCTATCAATAATTACTTTCAATGTAAATAGATTAAATGCTCCAATCAAAAAATAGGGTGGTTGAATGGATAAGAAAACAAGACCCTTACATATGCTGCCTACAAGAGACTCACTTCAGATCAAAAGACACACACAGAATAAAAATAAAAGGACAGGAAAAGATATTTCATGAAAATGGAAACAACAAAAAAGCTGGTGTAGCAATACTTATATCAGACAAAACAGACTTTAAAATAAGGCTATAATAAGAGATAAAGAAGGACCCACTTCTGGATGTTTATCCAAAGAAACCCAAAACACTACTTTGGGGAGGACGTGTTTCTATGTTCATTGCATCATTATTTACAATGCCAAGATATGAAGGCAATCTGTGTGTCCCTGAATGGATTAATGAATAAGAGGTGGTACATATGTTTAATGGAATATTACACAGCCATAGAAAAGGAATGAAATCTTGCCATCTGCAACAACATGGATGGACCTAGATGGTACTGTGCTGAATGTAGTAAGTCAGAGAAAGAGAAATGTCATATGATTGCACTTATAAGTGGAATCTAAAGAACAAAATAAACAAACAAAACTGAAACAAAGTCATAGATACAGAGAACATTTTGATGGTTGCCAGATGGGAGGGAGTTTGGGGGGGGTTGGTGGGTGAAAAAAGGGAAGGGATTAAGAAGTATAGATTAGTTGTTACAAAGTAGTCATGGGGATGTAGGTTATAGCATAAGAAATATAGTCAATAATATTGTAATAACTAAGTATAGTGTCAGATGGGTACTAGATTTATTGGGGTGATAGATGGGAAGGAGTTTGGGGGGCAGAGTGTAAAAAGGGAAGGGATTAAGTACAAATTGGTAGTTATAAAATAGTCATAGGGATGTAAAGTAAAGCATAGGGAATATAATCAATAATATGCTAGTAACTATGTATAGTGCCAGGTGGATACTAGACTAGTCAGGAAGATCATTTCTTAAGTTATATAAATGTCTAACCACTATGCTGTACACCTGAAATTAATACAAAATAATATTGAATGTCAACTGTAACTTAAAAAGTTAAAAAGGGAGGAAAAAAGGTGAAGAGAAATAAGAGGTTCAAATTTCCAGATATAAAACAAATAAGTCTTGGGGATGTAATGTATAGCATGGGGAATATAGTCAATAATATTTGGTACAGGGTGAGATGGTTGCTGGACTTATCACGATGACCTCTTCTTTAGGTATATAAATATGGAATAATTATGGTGTATCCCTGAATCTAATATAATATTGCATGTTAGCTATGTTTTAATAAAAATCTTTAAAAATTTTTTTAATAAAATAAAAATTAAAAAAATGCAAAAAAAAAAGTTAGAATAAAATTACCCGCAGTGGAATTTGGTGAATCTGCAATTTTTATTCTTGCTACAAAGAAAACTTTTCTTTTAGAGGTTAAGACCCAAATTTCACTTCTGATAAGAGATGTCACCCAGAATGCCTACATTTTTAACATTGACCTATCTTGAGGAGCAGAGTCATGCGGACTCAGAGAAGCTGTTTCCTCTGGTCAGCATTTATTTATTTACTTACTTACTTACTTACTTACTTACTTAATTTTAAGGAAGGCACAGAGCTCACAGTGGCCCATGCGAGGATCAGCAATCTTGGTGCTTCCAGCACCACACTCCAACCAACTGAGCTAACTGGCCACCCCCGGGTCAGCACCTTTTTATCACAAGTTCCATTGAAGCAAAAATCCCTCATGGTTTAGAATCAGATAATCCTTCCCCGAACATGGCTAATATGACTCAAATCAGCAGATGCGTAGACTTTGCCCCTCAAAATTGTTCAAAAGTTATTCTTTCTCATCTACGTACAAGCAGAAGAGTATGCAAAATTGGCCTGGAAATGTAAGTCACAGGCCCTACTGAGACTAGAGTGCTTCCTGACTACTCTTTGGCTATTGAGACAATTAAAATTACACAGCAATATGAAAAGTTAAAAAGGAAAACCTGCTGCTTTGTTTTTTCCCTTTGGTTTAGGAGTACACTGATTTTACACATGTGCGCATTTCCTGATGATACAATAGAGCCATCTGGTGGTAAATGGAACCAGCCATAAAAATAAAGCATTCATCCAGTTCCTATAATTGTTCATGCAGTGCTCTGATCCTTAGGCCTCTGCCACAGGCCTCTGATATATTAGATGAAACTCCATGGGATGAGGGGTAACGGAATGCTGCTGTGACTCAAAAACAGCCTGGCTCCTGGGTCACATGCAGCTTCATAATCTCCCCCAAAAGTTGGCTCTTTGGGGATGAACATCTTGGGCTGGAATAGTGATACTTGGGACGAACCAATGATCCTCACCATCCCATGATGATTCCAATAATTTCAAGAGTCAGTCCAAAAAAAAAAAAAAAAAAACCATCTACAAAACCTTAGCCTCAAAACAAATTTTTTTGTGTGTGTATTTACACTTACAGATAATTCATGCTGCAAAACCTTTTATGCAGAAAGAGGAAATTGCTAAGATGCCATCCTGTTCCCAAAAGATTGGGAGTCCCTGATCTAGACTGTTGTTTCCAGGGAGAATCTTCTTGTCTAATGTTGGATCTCAAGAGGAAGTTTTTAAAATACTTGTGGGTAGACCAAGCAAGATCAGCTAATCTGGTTCTGTAAACATCCCAAATTCCCCCAGCCAAGGACAACCATTTCCAGTGAGACAAAAGCATTGTTAGTAAAGCCAAATGAAATAGGCTTGAATGAGGACTGTTATTAAGTTACCTAGGACTTTTTGAACACAGGTAGATTTAAGAAATTGTCACATGTTGTAGAACAGAGAGAGTCCTGAGCAAACTGTGAAGAGTTCAGTCTGTCTTCTTTACCCCGGCTGCAAGCTGTCACTCCCCCCTCTGACTTGCCTAACTGTTCCCCCACTCCCTTAAGGGAAAGTCAGAAATGTATCTTCACTGAAGTAAAAATGGCTTACGTAAAGACAAGTACTCTTTAACAGGAGGCAACCCTAATTAACCAAACAAAGGAATAAACATTAAATCAAGAATCGTTTTAGAAATAAGTAAATACATTGGGGTTAGGAGTTTTGGAGATAGGAATGTGTGGTTTCAAGGATTCTAAAAAAGTTAGTTGTGATTAGTCATTGTCCCAGTTTTACAGGATACAATGACAGAAAAGCAGAAAAGTGGAACTTACACCATTAAGTTCACTCTGCTTCATGCACATGTGAACACACTGTACATAAAGCAATTTATGTTTATTATAATATAAACATGAAATTGTCTTGGTGGTTAAAGTAATTGATGAATGATATGCTAATAAAGTCTGTTATATGACATCACATGTTAAAAATATATGATGTATACAGGTGTTTGGGGATTGAATCTGTCTGTGGATTTTCAAATGGTGAATTCCAGCAATTCAATGGAAATTAAATTTCAGTTTCTCACTTCTATTCTTTGTCTTAAATTTTTCTACCTAAATATCAAGCCAGCAATCTAAGTACATGTAGCTAAGATAACCAAGATGATTGAATGAAAATACTGCAGAATGTTAAAAATTTAATAAACTGTTTGATTACAGTAAAGAAACTAGATTATTATGCATGTGTATTCAAGTTGACCAGCTACTCATTGACAAATCTTATATGAAATTATAAGAGATTTTCTTTTGGCTGCAGATGTTCCTTATCTGAGAATCTGGAGGAAAACCTACTTCTTTTTCTAGTTAGTTTTTCTTGATTTCTCTAACCTATTTCTGTATCTTTTCATTGCCCCTTCCCTTACTTTTCTCTTACAATGACCTTGCTCTTCTTCCCCAGCCATGCAAAACCCTTCCACTCTTCATGACTGGGTCAAGGTCACTGATTCAAACCCTCCAAACCCCTTTGAACCCACATGCAACACTTAGGCCCCTGCATGCATAGGCCAGACAACACTGCACTGAGTATTTTAGCAGGAGCTCAATAAGTATTTGTTGGTCGAAGACTCAGCAGTCAGAGAAGGTGGTTATACCAGAAAGAGCAGTACTTCAGTCTGAGAGGCTACAACAGTGACTTCTTTGAGCAATATTTTCCATGCATCCAGCCTGGGACCCCGACAGGGATCAGATCCTTAGAGAAATTCTGCTTGTCAAGGCCCGATGCAAGATAGTGCAGTAGAGAGCCAAGAGATGGCAATGGAGTTGGGTGATGATGGCAGGCAGGGTTGTTGTGAGGATTAAATGAGGCAAAGCAGGTAACTGCTTAGACAGACAAAGTACTCAATTAGCATTATTAATCATTCCATTATCCTAACTCCTTTAAAGAGAATCGTTTGATATTAAAACTTTCTAGCTTATTTTTAAACCCTAGGAAAAGAAAGTCCATAAAGACATTTTTTGTCACAGCAAATGATCAAACGAGAGCAGTGAGAAATTCAGTCAAGTGTGCAATTAGAACAAAGTTAATATGTTAAATATGTGCCTGTGCATTTACTTAAAAGCCAGATTGCTAAATAAAGGTGTGGTTATAGAAAATTCCACGTTTACAAAAGACCATTTTGACATGGGTCAGTTCAAACAAATCGATTCTAGCAATCTGAAACTTCTAACGTCCAGGGTTTCAGCAACGGCCCCTGCTCAGTGGTACAGTAACTTCCTGCCAGAGAAAACATGCTCACCATATTTTGTAATGGTCAAGCTTCCTGCTTCGTTTTACTAGTACTGTCTATTTACTACTACTCTATTTACTACCTCTATTTACTAATACTGTCTATTCCTCTTTCCCCCTGAATGACATACACTGACGGCTCTATACTAAAAGGACCCTTTTACAATCTCCTATTTCTTACACAGGTTAAAGTCTTTCCCCAGGCTCCTAGCTCAGCTACTCATCCTGGGCAGATTTGGGTCATCCCTCCATCCATCTTTGATGATCAGAATTCATTTTAGAGTGGAAATCTCATCACTCTCACGTTTCTTTGTGCTTAGCTTTTGCAAAAGTTTCTTAGGCTAAATTGCCAATTTCTATTTATACAACAACTTAAAAACTCGGTTTTCCTGATTTCAATACATTCTAGTAAAAACAGTATTCCTCTGTGCTTGGAGTTGCCTCAGGAGTCACCTAATTAGGTATTTTTAACTCAAAACTTGAACAAATTACAACTATTGTCAAAATCCAGTGGAAAGAAGATTCTAGAAAGTGCCCATCAATATAACTGTGAAGGGGTTGGCTATGGGAGGATGACAGATAAGCACTGACTAAGGAGAACTCTGATCTGGAAGGCCGCATTCTGAATTTAACTGACCGTTTAACTTGAGCTATGTGACTTTTGGCCTTCACTTCTCAGGGCCTCAGTTTTTCATCTTTACATGATGAATATATAGGTCAGGTCCCAGCAGAAAACAGATGACCACTCCAATGAATGACTGAGGGGAGTTTAATGAAGGGACTATGTAAAGAGGTGTGGGCACCATTAAGGGCATCAACAAAGAATGGTGAGGTACCCTCTCAAAGTGAAGGTATCATTTGCCTGACCTTGAAGAGGTAGGGGAATAGGTAACGGGAGAGTATTGTTGCGGGATCAAGAAAGAGAGCTTGCAGAGAGGGATACCTCATGAGATGGGACTTGGGATAAAGGAACACAGCCACTGCCAACCTGTGCCCAGGCAATAGTAGTGGATGGACCAGTGGAATAAATAGCCTGACCTCATCTCTTCTCACCCTCTGTCCTTCTATCTGTATCTCCCTTGGGTTGAACCCAACAAGATGCCAAAGGGCAAGAGAGCCTGAATGATAAGCCCAGAGAGACCAGCTTTCCTAGGAGAGAGCAGAGTGGGGGAAAAGTGCAAAGTGAACCTGGAAGGCGAAACAATGAAACCTCAGGCCAAAGGGGTTTAGTTATATCAGTGGGTTACAAATGCCAGCCCTAGATCAGTGTTGGTTTATGGTAACGTTTTCACCAGTCGTCAAGAAAAAGACAGAATTAAAATTTTGAAAAGAACACTGTGAAATTATCATGAAGCCAAATTTATTCCATTTAGAGGACGGTCCTTTCTTCTGAGCTTATGACCATTCTATATATTTTGGTGTTAAGAGAATGTTTCATTAACAAATGGTGGTGAGAGTATATGGAAATTATTGTGTTTTAGTGTTTTTTCTTGAGAAAAAAAAAGGAAAAGTTGGCAGCTATATGAGCACTAACCCCAGTTATTTTGGGGGTGAAAATTCTTACAGGTTTATGAAATCTAAAAGTAAAGAAACTTCTATCTCTGTTAAATTATGGATTGAATGACTTATCAGGTGGACTTTCCAGAACTATGGTCCCTGAATTCTCCTGGACCAAGTTCAAGATGATGGACCTGTATTCAATATCAAGTTGCTCGAGCAAGGTTACAGGACACTCTTTTTTCTAGGGAAAAAAAATTTCTAAAGGCCAATCTTTCATCCTGTGAAAGATTTAACTACATTTGCATTTCAGTAGCATCACTGATAGAATAATAGAAAAGGTACTTGAAAGGAACTGTTGACTCAGATTTTAACTTACAGAAAGATTGTTGGCATGAAAGTTAAAGAGAAATGACCATGTGACATTTGATAGCTTCATAAATAACCAAATAATGGCCTACCCGAAATTCTTGACAGGCCAACTCTTATTTTAACTCAGTTGAAAGCATTTCAATTCATTAAGAAAACATTTTAATTTCTTTAAAAAATACAGGAGAAAGGGAAATGGAGAGTCACTATTCAGTAGGTATAGAGTTTCAGTTTGCAAAATGAAAAAGCTCTGGAGATTAGCTGCCCAAAAATGTATACATGCTTTACACTACGGAACTGCACCGTTTAAAATGTCTAATTTTATGTTATATGTATTTTACCATATTAATAATAAAAATAACATAAAACAAATGTATTATATAAAGCAGGTAAATTATGAAGTGAAGGAATTTGATGAGGTTAAAATTAATTCAACCACTCATTACCTCCTTCACAGGAGTGTTGTGAGAACAAAATGAAAGAAAGGTTGATTGAACATAATAAAAACTGTAAAGTACAAAAGGAAAAAACATAATAATCTTACTGAAGGAAAGAATTTTGGTTAATAAAGTAGACATATACTATTTGTTTCCAATAAAATTTTGGTTTAGTGGAGCCTATAATAAAGAAAATACTTTTCCCATTTGTAAAGCTAATGCTTTGCATAGGTGAGTTCTTCATGACAGGATTATTTTCTCACACATCATACATAAATTTAAATTTTGAGTACTTTGTCATATTCCCCAACAATGTTTTTTTCATCCTCCCACTGTATCCTAAAGTTTTAGGAAACGTATATTCCCGTAGGAAGAAGTATTTTCAGGTCAGTTTCTAACTAAGGTGATAGAATTTTACTGTTCAAATTAACTGAGGTTTTTCAAACTTAACTTTGTGAATAAATTATTGCTAAACTGTAAATAATCAAAAACAAATGTTTCATGATTGATGGTATTCAGAGTAAAGGTAATTTTTTGTGTGTGCTAGTACATTTTAGGCTCTAAATAACTAAACTTAAAAAAAAAAAATCTAAGAAATTTAACTGCAGTGATAAAAACTTCAATACTCCAATAATGTTCCAAAAACCTTGCGAGGAAATCCTTAATTGAACTTGATGTTTCATGAGAAACCTTTTCCATAAGAATCCATTCCCCTAACCCAGACTGGCATTTGCAGACTCCCTTCTTTACCAAGATTTGAAGGAGAAACGTGTTATGCATTCTTTGGGATCAGATAAAAGTCTAGCAACAATTTCCATAGTGCATTCCAATATGATAAGGTAAGCAGAGGACAGACGGGAGAGCTCTCTTTTGCTGTGAATTTCCACTTCTTTTAAGGTGTCCCAGTCAAAATATTACGAAGAGGCGTGGCCAGAGTATCAGAGAAGTTGGCATAGCATGCCTGGCATTAGCTACTCAGCAGATCTCCGTTCTCTTACTGATGAAATGAAAAGATCATTATATCTAATTCATCTTGCTCTCTTGGTGGCCGTTTGTCAGGCTGTTTTGACAGTCCAGTATCTTTCACATCTTTGGAGAATTTCCCATCTCCCCAAAATACAAGCCAGGAACTCTCTCTCAAGCATCGTGTGCATCCAAGTTGGTTTTTTTTTGTTTTTTTTTTTTGCATCCAAGTTGTGGCATGTGGCTCCACCAATCAGACACACCAGCCTGAGACTTCAAAATGGACGAGAGTGATAGGAAACAGGTGCCAAATAGAATGGAACCTGGCCAGGTTGAGAGGGCCGTTCTCTGTTCAGAGGATGCAGTGACAGAAGACTTAACAGTAACAGCTCATGCTCAGGGGAAGTAAAAAGTGACGTGGGGCCTATGTCTAGTGGCAGCAGTAATTGGTTTTTCACCAGAATCCGGCAGGGTAATTAATTGTGTGTAGTCTCCACGCCTGATTCTCTGATTCTACAGATCGTCCAAAATATCCAATGTCTCTTAATAATTCATTTCCCCCTTAATACTAACTAGTCTGGATTTTGTTGATTTTAAATGTGAATCTGACTGATTGTTACATACAGTTTGTGAAATTTTTAAGTACGTAATTTAATTATTCTGGGCCTCCATTTCATCATCTCTAAAAATGGAAGAAATGATAACTCGGTAGGGCTGCTATGATGATTAAATGTAATGCAGAAAAATGTTTAAGATAATGTCTGATCCACAGAAGTAAGTTTGGTTTTTTTTTATTTTTTGAAAGCATCTTCTTTCTAAGCTCTAGGTTTTGTTTCAATGGTATACCTTCTGGGAGATCACAGCCTAGGAAAGAGCCCAAGAGTTGATCATAAAGATCTGAAATGTTTAGAAACTCTGGCGGTCTTGGCATTATGCAACTACATCTAACCCGGTTACTCCTTGTGGAAAAAGTAAATCATTATACATAATGTAAGAGCAGAAATTCAAAAATGTAGTAGAAGAGGGCATGGCCTGTACCCTTTCTGCCTGCTACAGGGGATTTTTACTTGGTCTTCTTTGATTCTTCCCTTTTTTTGGCATTCTTTTTTTTTTTTAATTTATTTATTGGGGTGACAATTGTTAATGAAATTACATAATTTCAGGTGTACAATTCCGTATTACATCATCAATAAATCCCATTGTGTGTTCACCACCCAGAGTCAGTTCTCCTTCCATCACCATATATTTGATCCATTTTTTGGCATTCTTGCTAGGCATGTTCTTTGGGAGTTTTGAAATGAAAAGGGAGAGACTGAAGAAGAAAGAGAAGAGTGAAGACTGGGGCTACAGGAAAAGGTTTTCCAAGGAACTGTTAAGGAGAAAATTTAGGAAAAGCTGTCATGTGAGATAGAAGCTTATGGAAAAGAAAAGAAGGATTTAAAAAAAATGTATCTCCAGGGGCCTGCCCGGTGGCTCAGGGGGTTAGAGCTCCATGCTGCTAACTCCGAAGGCTGTCGATTCAATTCCCACATGGGCCAGTGGGCTCTCAACCACAAGGTTGTGTCAGTTCAATTCTTCAAATCCCGCAAGGGATGGTGGGCAGTGCCCCGTGCAACTAAGATTGAACATGGCACCTAGAGCTGAGCTGCCACTGAGCTCCTGAATGCCTCAGTTGGTTGGAGCGCAGGCTCTCAACCACAAGGTTACTGGTTCGACTCCCCCATCCAAGGGATGGTGGGCTGTGCCCCCTGCAACTAGTAATGGCAACTGGACCTGGAGCTGAGCTGCGCCCTCCACAACTAAAACTAAAAGGACAACAACTTGAAGCTGAATGGCACCCTCCACAACTAAGATTGAAAGGACAACAACTTGACTTGGAAAAAAGTCCTGGAAGTACACACTGTTCCCCAATAAAGTCCTGTTCCCCTTCCCCAATAAAAAAAAAAAATTTTCCCCACATTCTGTTTAATTCATGCAATTTAACCATCACTATACCATTAGAGTTTATTGGACCCAAATATAGTTTTGAGTTTCTGTTTTTGAGCTATTGTATTCATAATAATCTATATTTCATGGCTTTTATTTTTTCTGAGATGTCTTACAAAAAAGCAAACAATATATATTTATTTTTAAAAAAAGAATAGAACTCATTCTATCTTGCAAATACAATACAGACACATTGGAGACTTCTACAAATCTAAGCTATATTGTGGGATCTTAGTCATCTTATTTTTCCCTTTACTTGAAACATGTTGTTACTTAATCATCCTAGGAATTTTTTATTATTATTTATCAATTATTTCCAATTAAGACTTTAAAGAATAAAAAGATCCTTCCCCCCAAAACAACAACAAAAAATGTGGAATTGCCTCGGAGGAGAATACAATAATAAAATTAATAATAACCCTTCATTTTCTTATTGTGTTGCCAAAAGTATTACATCATCTTTCAAGGTATAAAAGACGAGACACCATTTTTATAACCTAGCTTTGGCTTTCATGAAACACAGCTGCAAATACTGACTTTTTATTTTTCCATCCATAGTGTCCAAGGAAAAGAACACTTACAGAAGAGATCTCACAATTCTTAGACAAATAAGAAGATGAACGTGAAAAGCAGCACTTTTGACCAGCACTGTCCAATGCAGTAGCCACTAACCACATGTGGCTTTTCAGTACATGAATTGAGACTTGCAATACACACAGGATTGTGAAGACTTAGCACGATAAAAAAAGAATGTAAAACAAATTTTTTTTAATTAAAAAATAAAATAGAATAAAATAAATAAATAAATAAAAATTTTAAAAGAATGTTATAACACAATACCTTTTTCTATTGATTACATGTTGCAATGACACTATTTTTTATTTATTAGGTTAAATAAAATATATTATTAAAATTTACTTTTAGCTGTTCATTTAGAATTTTTCATGTGTCTACTAGAACATTTGAAATTATAATTATGGCTTGCAGTATATTTCTATTGGACAGTGCTGCTCTAGATGCTAATATTGATGGAATTAATTATGTAAGTGAAATAGACCATGAATTTTCAGATCATAACTTCCTAGAGACTTAGATGAACATCCTCAAGCATGAGTGAATAAGTAAAAAACATATCTCTAAAGACAAACAAGGAAATAGGATATTTTCGTACAGGAAAGATTCTCACACAATATTTGGTGACAAGAACTTGGACTTTCCTGTTTGCTAAGAAGATGTGTGACAATATTCTTCTATCTTTTGAATGTTTATGTGCCAAAATTTTTACTGATATAAAGAGATTTACTACATTTAATTTTTTTTAACCATTTAAAACTTACATTTTTCTTTTTTTAATATTTATAATTTTTATTAAATTTATTGGCATGACATTGGTTAGTAAAATTATGTAGGCTTCAAGTGTATTTGTACATTTCTATAACATACCATCTATACAGAGTGTGCAAAAAATGTATACACATTTTAAGAAAGGAAATTAAATTCTTATTAAAATTTCAAATGAGTTTTCTTTTACTGTATCAGTATTCTTATATAAATTATTTGAAAAATTACTTTAAAAAACAAAATTTTAGATGGGTTTATTTGATCCAAATAGTAAATGATGATGGCTATTTTCCTAGTATACTAAGGGTTAAACACTTGAGTAATTTGAAAGTTAACTTGTGGGTACTAGACTTTGTTTTTAGGTCACAGATCAGTTCTGAAACCAAATCATTTGAATCTCGGCATTCCATGTTAAGTAGTTACAAAGCAAGTTATTATGGGAGACTGTTTTCTAAATTTTCAGTAACATGATTATTTTTCAAAAAAATTTAAAAATATACATATATATATATGAACAAATTTGATGGCACAAAGGCCAATTCCTGCTTCATTCAGAAGAAGAAAAATGAATAGAATTCAGAATATAGTCACCTCAGACATAGGTATTTCTATTTTAAGGAAGAGTCTTAAATAGTAATAGCCCCTAGGGAAAGCAGGCTGTTCTAGAATTTATAGCATTTTCTTTTGTTTTTTTAAATTAAAGTTTATTGGGGGACAATTGTTAGTAAAGCTACATTGGTTTTCAGGTGTACAATTCTGTAATACATTATCTATATATCACATTGTGTGTTCACCACCCAGAGTCAGTTCTCCTTCCATCTCCATATATTTGATCCCTTTTACCCCCATCTACCATCCCCTTCCCCTACCCGGGTAACCACTAAACTATTGTCTGTGTCTATGAGTTTTTGTTTCTTCATTTGTTTGTATTGTTCCTTTGTTGTTTTCAGTTTTATATATCACATATCAGTGAAATCATATGGTTCTCTACTTTTTATGTCTGACTCATTTCGCTTAGCATAATAATCTCAAAATCCATCCATGTTTTCGCAAATGGCACTATTTCATGTTTTCTTATGGTAGAATAGTGTTCCATTGTGTAAATGAATGGGACTATATCAAACTAAAAAGCTTCTGCACAGCAAAAGAAACCTTTGACAAAATAGAGAGGCAACCAACCGCATGGGAGATTTTTGCAAACAATGCCTCCAATAAGGGGCTAATATCCAAAATATATAAGGAACTCATACAACTCAACAATAAAAAACCCCCAAATAATCCAATTAAAAAACGGGCAGAGGACCTGAAGAAACATTTCTGCAAAGTGGACGTACAAATAGCCAATAAACATATGAAAAAATGCTCAACATCACTAATCATTGGTGAAATGCAAATAAAAACCACAATGAGATATCACTTCACACCAGTTAGTATAGCATTTTCTTTAGGCATTTGTAACAAGCAAAACAGCTCACTTCTTTCCAAAGAATGTTTCTAAACCATATTTAATTAAAACATCTCCTGCAATTTAACTACCCTTCTCATTAAGTGTATGATTCAAGAGCGTTTTCTTCCCTAACTAAAAAACACAATGTGTCCAGCTACAGAATAATAAACCTGTGGGAATCATTCACATATTTATTGAGTCCCAGAGATAAACTCTGGAGGATAAAGATGAATTAATAAAATTTCCTACCTTTCAGAACTCATAATATGATAAAAGTTGAGAAAAGGAGGAGAGATATTCAAATAAGTGAACTTCAATATTATGAGGATGAGAGAGGAGAAAGGAAAAAAGATGTGTATTGAGCATCACCTCTGTGCCATGGATTTACTATGTATTATGTACCCCAAATTCAGATAATATAAAAGGCATAAAAATGACAATGAAAATAATCCACAATCCTGCCACTCAGAGATTGCCACATGCTATGGATTGAATGTTTGTGTTGCCTGCCCCCTCAAATTCATATGTTGAAGCTTTACCTTCCAATGTGATAGTAGTAGGAGGTGGGGCCTCTGGAAGATTATTAAGTTTAGATGAGGTCATCAGGGTGGGTTCCTCATGACAGGATTAGTGTTTTTTTAAAACAAAACCATTCCCGGTCACCTTCTCTCTCTCTCTCCCTTCCTACCTCCCTTTCTTTCCCTCGACCCCCAACCCCCACCATGTGAGAATATAGCAACAAGGTAACTATGTACAAGCCAGGACTCAACTATGCTGGCATCCTAATCTCTGACTTCAGAACTGTGAGAAATAAATGTCTGTTGTTTAAGTCACCCAGTCTGTGGTGTTTTGTTAGGGCAGCCCCAGCTGACTAAGACACAACATTTGGTACATTACCCTCTAGTTGCCTGTGTGTGACTATAAGATGCGTAACATAAATAAAAAAAAGAAAGAAAGAAAGGAAAAAACATTGATTCATACTATACATGGATATATACGGTTAAATTATGCTCATTTTCAATTAATGACCTCATAGACATTATCTATATTTGAATGATGATATGTGTCACTTTCCATAATTTTTAACTTTAAAAATTACCATAATTTTTAATGGCCACAATAAATTTTACTATGTGTATGAGATTTTCACTACTATTGGACAATCTTGTATTAAGCATATTTATGCATCTTTGTGAACTTATTTTTTTCTTAATATATACGAAAAAAAGCAATCACTAGATTTTAAAGAGTATATATCTGATATAATTTAAGATTACAACCTCGCAAGTAACACTCCCACCAACACTATATGAGAGTCATAGTTTTCTTACACATTTGCCTATAATAACATTTTCAATACTTTATATAGCTGTCAAAATTACAGGTAAATATGACATGTAAGTTAAAATTTTTTTTTATCTCTTTGCCTTCTATGAGTTTGGACATCTTGTTGGATATTCATATGTCTTCTTTTGTAAATTGTGATTTGCGTCCTTTGTCCATTTTCTATTTAAGGGCTGATCTTTTCCTCAATGATTTTTATGAGACCTTATAATAATTTATATGAGACCTTATAATATATTAAGGGCTGATCTTTTCTCAATGATTTATATGAGACCTTATAATAATTTATATGAGACCTTATAATATATTAAGGATATTATGTTGTAATAATGTTACAAATATTTTCCATTACTTGTTTTGAATATTTACAAAGGCTTCTTAAACAGGTTGGAAAAGTGGTAAGTGATAACTTTTCTTATGACGTATAGAATTTTCAGGGACTAAGTTATCTTTTCATTTCTGTGCATTAATGCATAACTTTGTTTGAGGAAAGAGTCAATGTTTTGAAGAGGCAAACTCTGACCCAAACTTGGACTATTGCTCGATTTTTCTGAACTACAATAAGTACAGATAACAAATCATATTGATTCAAATTATTAGATATATTTTGAAATAACTGGTTGACTCTGATACCTGATCTAACACAAACATCTCAGCTATTGACATGACGACCCGGGGTTATTCCCCAGCAGCAAATTTCAGTTTAAGAAAACTATCAGAACAAATTAAGCCCATCTGCCTGATAAGATTGAGGGCAGCCAAAGGCCACGCTTTATCCCTGACAGCCTGCATCCTTTGCTTCTTACTCCCAGGTCATTCTCACTCTGTCCCAACTTCTCTCCAAGCATCTAAAAAGAGTGCTTCCCAAAGGGCGGATTACTCCTTTGGGAAAGGTTAAACTGAATAGTTGTCCTAACCCTTTGGAGGATATTTTCTCTGAAGGAAATTTTGAAGTTTTGGAAAGTAGTTTTCTTCAGATCATAGTAATTGAAGTGTGTTTTCAAAGTCAGACTGATTGATTAGAGGGTCCCCCAAAACACACTTCCCCCTTGCCTCATATTCCCTCTGCTCTAAACATTCAGGTTTCAGATGAGAAAATTGTACGTGAAACTTGAATTTATCCAGAATAGTAATTCAGAGTAACCCTTGAATTCAACTAAATATATATATGTATTTAACTTCTGCCCCCCCTTTTTACATCTCACAACTTCCTTCTATACATGCAAATTTCTCAACATTTTCACCCTCACAGAAAACAAAACAAAACAAGTGTCAGCACTACACAGCACAAATTAGCATGCTTTCCCCAAATAATGCCAGCTGTTTGGAATTTTTTGCCATTTGAAGGAGCCAAATGGAGGAAAAATGCCATGGGTATGTGATGAAACAAATTTGCAGGCACTCAAATGCTTCAGTTTATAGAGGTCCTTTGCATCACTGATGCCTCTTGGGGAAATTCTGAAAAACATCTTATCTGTAAACAATCTATTTCGGTGTCACATGTTTTCTAAATTTTGCCGCTTGACATTTAAAAAACATAAAGGAACACATTTGCATGTGAAAACAGGACCTTGTTTCTTATATATGTACTCTATCATAGAAGTTAAAAGCAAAATAAGTTGTTTTGCCCAATTGCCTGCAAAGGATCATTTTCTAAGAGACACTTCCTAGTCCTTTGGCCAACCTCATTTTTTTTTTAAGTTTATTGGGGTGACAATTGTTAGTAAAGTTACATAGATTTCAGGTGTACAATTCTGTATTACATCATCTATAAATCCCATTGTGTGTTCACCACCCAGAGTCAGTTCTCCTTCCATCACCATATGTTTGATCCCCCTTTACCCTCATCTCCCTCCCCCCACCCCCTTACCCTCTGGTAGCCACTAAACTATTGTCTGCGTCTATGAGTTTTTGTTTCTTCATTTGTTTCTCTTGTTCTTTTGTTGTTTTCAATTTTATATACCACATATCAGTGAAATCATATGGTTCTCTGCTTTTTCTGTCTGACTTATTTCGCTTAGCATTATACTCTCAAGATCCATCCATGTTTCACAAATGGTCCTATTTCATCTTTTCCTACTGCTGAATAGTATTCCATTGTGTATATATATACCACAACTTCTTTATCCATTCATCTGTTGAAGGACACTTAGGTTGTTTCCATGTCTTGGCCACCCTAAATGAAGCTGCAATGAACATTGGAGTACACGTGTCTTTATGTATAAATGTTTTCAGATTTTTTGGGTAGATACCCAGGAGAGGGATTGCTGGGTCATATGGTAATTATATTCGAAATTTTTTGAGGAAACTCCATACTGCCTTCCATAGCAGCTGCACCTGTCTGCATTTCCACCAACAGTGTATGAGGGTTCCTTTTTCTCCACAGCCTCTCCAACACTTTTTACTATTTGTCTTGTTGATGGTAGCCATTCTGACTGGGGTGAGGTGATATCTCATTGTGGTTTTTATTTGTGTGTCTCTGATGATTAGAGATGTTGACCATTTTTTCATGTGTCAATTTGCCATTTGTATGTCTTCTTTGGAGAAATGTCTCTTCAGGTCCTCTGCCCATTTTTCAATTGGGTTGTTTGTTTTTTTGTTGTTGAGTTTCATGAGTTCCTTGTATACTTTGGATATTAGACCTTTATCGGAGGCACTGTTTGTAAAAATCTTCTCCCATTCAGTTGGTTGCCTCTTTATTTTGTCGATGGTTTCTTTTGCAGTGCAGAAGATTTTAAGTTTCATATAGTCCCATTCATTTATTTTAGCTTTTACTTCCCTTGCCTTTGAAGTCAAATTCATAAAATGCTCTTTGAACCCAAGGCCCATAAGTTTAGTACCTATGTTTTCTTCTATGTGGTTTATTGTTTCAGGTCTTATGCTTAAGACTTTGATCCATTTTGAATTACTTTTGGTACATGGTGACAGATAGCAGTCCAGTTTCATTTTTTTGCATGTGGCTATCCAATTCTGCCAGCACCATTTATTGAAAAGGCTGTCTTTTCTCCATTGTATGTTTTTTGCTTCTTTGTCAAAAATTATCTGTCCATATTTATGTGGTTTTATTTCTGGGTTCTCAATTCTATTCCATTGGTCTATGTATCTGTTTTTCTGCCAATACCATGCTGTTTTGATTATTGTACCCCTGTAGTACAAGCTAAAGTCAGGGAGTGTGATACCTCCAGTATTGTTCTTTTTTCTTAAGATTGCTTTGGCTATTCGGGGTCTTTTGTGGTTCCAAACAAATCTGATGATTTTTTGTTCTACTTCTTTAAAAAATGCCGTTTGAATTTTGATGGGGATTGCATTAAATCTGTATGTTGCTTTGGGTAATAGGCCGTTTTAACTATGTTGATTCTTCCAATCCATGAGCATGGCATGTCTTTCCATTTCTTTGTGTCTTCTTCAATTTCTTTTAAAAATGTCTTATAGTTTTCAGCATATAGGTGTTTCACATCCTTGGGTAAGTTTATTCCTAGGTATTTTATTCTTTTTGTTGCAATTGCAAAAGGAATTGTTTTTTGTATTTCTTTTTCTGAGATTTCATTGTTAGTATATAGGAATGCAATGGACTTTTGTATGTTGACTTTGTAGCCAGCAACTTTACTGTATTCGTTGATTGTTTCTAATAGCTTTTTGGTGGAGTCTTTAGAATTTTCTATATATATCATCATTTAATCTGTAAAGGGTGACAGTTTGACTTCTTCATTCCCAATTTCGATACCTTTTATTTCTTTCTGTTGCCTGATTGCTCTGGCAAGGACTTCCAACACTACGTTGAAAAGCAGAGGTGATAGGGGAGAGCCCTGTCGTGTTCCTGAACGTAGAGCAAAGGGCTTCAGTTTTTCACCATTAATTATGAGATTAGCTTAGGGTTTGTCATATATGGCCTTTATTATGTTAAGGTATTTTCCTTCTGTACGTATTTTATTAAGTGTTTTAATCATAAATGGATGTTATATCTTGTCAAATGCCTTTTCTGCATCAATTGATATAATCATATGATTTTTGTCCTTTATTTTGTGTATGTGACGTATCACATTGATTGATTTGTGGATGTTGAACCATCCTTGTGCTCAGGGGATGAACCCCACTTGGTTGTGATGAATAATTTTTTAATGCATTGTTGTATTCAATTTGCTAGAATTTTGTTTAGGATTTTTGCATCTGTATTCATCAGAGATATTGGTCTGTAATTTTCTTTTTTGTTTTGTCCTTATCAGGTTTGGGTATCAGGGTAATGTTGGCCTCATAAAATGAGTTGGGGAGTACTGTCTCTTCTTCAATTTTTTGGAAGAGTTTGAGCAGGATTGGTATTAGATCCTCTTTGAAGATTTGGTAGAATTCACTAGTGAAGCCATCTGGTCCCAGACTTTTGCTTTTGGGAAGGTTTTGGATGACTGATTCAATTTCCTTACTGGTGATTGGTCTGTTTAGATTTTCCAGTTCTTCATGGTTCAGCCTAGGAAGGCTATATGTTTCTAAAACTTGTCCATTTCTTCTAGGTTATTGAATTTGGTGGCATATATTCCTTTATAGTATTTTTGAATGATCCTTTGTATTTCTGTGGCGTTCGTGATAACTTCCCCTTTTTCATTTCTGATTTTGTTAATTAGTGTCTTCTCTCTTTTTATTTTAGTGAGTCTAGCCAAGGGTTTGTCAACTTTGTTAATCTTTTCAAAGAACCAGCTCTTTGTCACATTGATTTTTTCTATTGTCTTTTTGTTCTCTATTTCATTTAGTTCTACTCTGATTTTTGTTCTTTCCTTTCTTCTGCTGACCTTGGGTTTCATTTGTTCTTCTTTTTCTAGTTCTTAAGGTGTAACATGAGGTTACTTATTTGGAATTTTTCTTGTTTCTTTAGATAGGCCTGTAATGATATGAATTTCCCTCTTAAAACTGCTTTTGCTGCATACCCAAAATTTTGGTAGGATGTATTTTCATTGTCATTTGTTTCTATGTGTCTTTTGATCTCTCCTCTAATTTCTTCTTTGACCCCATCATTCTTTAAAAGTATGTTGTTTAATCTCCATGTATTTGTGTTTTTTCCTGCTTTCTTTTTGCAGTTGATATCCAATTTCAAAGCCTTGTGATCAGAGCATATGCTTGGTATGATTTCAATCTTCTTAAATTTGCTTAGGCTGATTTTATGTCCCAATATATGGTCTATACTTGAAAATGGTCCATATACACTAGAAAAAAATGTATAATCTGATGTTTTAGGATGAAGTGCTCTATATATGTCAATTATGTCCATTTCATCTAATGTGTCATTTAGGGCTGCTATTTTGTTATTTATTTTCTGTTTGGATGATCTATCCACAGCTGTCAATGATGTATTTAAGTCCCCTAGTATAATTGTGTTTTGGTCAATTTCTCCCTTTAGTTCTGTTAGTAATTGCTTGATATATTTCAGTGCTCCCTGATTGAGGGCATAAATATTGATGACTGTTATGTCTTCTTGTTGTATAGTCCCGTTTACTATGATGAAATGTCCATCTTTGTCTCTTGTTACCTTTTTCACCCTGAAGTCTGTTTCATCTGATATCAGTATGTCTACACCTGATTTTCTCTGGATACCATTTGCTTGGAGTGTCAATTTCCACCCTTTCACTTTGAGTCTATCCTTGTCCTTGTAGCTGAGATGTGACTCTTGGAGAGAGCATATGGTTGGGTTTAGTTTTTTGATCCAATCTGCTACTCTGTGACTTTTTTTTTTTTTTGGTGAGTTCAGTCCATTTACATTTAGGGTGATTATTGATATGTGAGGATTTCCTGTCTTTCTATCTTTAGTTTTCTGGTAAGGCTGTGTCTCCATTGTTTCTTTGACTTTTTGTTGTTGTCTATTATTTCTGTGTGGTGGTATTCTGTTTCCCTCTGTTTCTTCTTTTATTACAGTATATATTCCAGTTCTGGATTTTTTTTTTTTTTGAGTGGTTACCCTTAAGTTTATGTAAAAGAAAGTTTGATATTTAGAATATTCCATTTTCTTCAGCACGCTTCCTTTCTCCATTCCCATATTCCGGTTCAGGCCTTTACTCTCCCCCTTTTTATGTTTTGGTTGCCACAAATTGTCCCTGTTTATTGTGGTCGAATAGCCTCCTTTAGTATTTCTTGTAGTGCAGGTCGTGTATTAGAAAATTCCCTCAGCTTCTGTATGTCTGGAAAGGTCTTTATTCCTCCTTCATATCTAAAGGATATCTTTACTGCATATCTTATTCTTGGCTCATAATTTCTCTCTTTCAAAAGTTTGAATATTTGGTTCCACTCCCTCCTGGCTTGTAGAGTTTCTGCTGAAAAATCTGATGATAATCTAATGGGCTCTCCTTTGTAGGTTATCGTCTTCTTTTCCCTGGCTGCCTTGAGGATTCTTTCTTTGTCGTTGATTTTAGACAGCTTCATTACAATGTGCCTTGGAGAAGGCCTGTTGGGATTGAGGTAATTAGGTGTTCTATTTGCTTCTTGGATTCAAGGATTCAGTTCTGTCCACAAGTTTGGGAAGTTCTCATTGACAATTTGTTTGAATATATTCTCTGTTCCCTTCTCTCTTTCTTCTTCTGGTATGCCCATTATTCTCATATTGCTCTTTCTGATAGAGTCAGAAAGTTCTTGTAGAGTTTTTTCATTTCTTTTAAGTCTCAAGTCTCTTTCTTCTTCCATCCGTGTAATTTCCAAGTTTCTATCTTCAATGTCACTGATTCTTTCCTCCATCTGGTCAACTCTATTATCTAAGCTGGCTTTTTCATTCTTAATTTCTTCTATTGAGTTCTTAATCTCCAGAAATTCTATTTGGTTCTTTTTTAAAATTTCAATCTCTTTCGTAAAATGCTCATGTTGTTCTTTGATTGTGTTTCTGAGTTCATTAAACTGCCTTTCTGTGTTTTCTTGCATCTCATTTTTTTCAGAACTGCAATCTTGAATTCTCTGTCATTTGAGCCATATTTTTCCATATGTTTAAGTTCCTTTTCTGGAGACTTTTCACTTTCTTTCTGAGCTGTCTTGTTGCCTTGGTTATTCATGGCAATTACTGATTTATTATTTCTCTTCCTAGACATCCACAGCAATGGCTTCTACAACAGGTTGATAGGAAGAGGTCTTTCTTTTGTTTTCCAGTACTTGTTGGTAGAATGTTTTTTCTCTCTGACTGCAGCCTTTTTTTTCCTCTCTCACACGGTAGTGCTATGTTTTCTCTGCACTATTCCAGCTTCTCACACAATGGGGGGAATCCCTGGGAGACGGGCTTCTCCTCTGTTAATAGTTCATCTCGGTCACAGGGCTCAGTGTCCGTTGTGGGTATATGGAGACCTTTTGAAGTTCCAAAACTCTTCCTGCACCAGATTCAGAGCCCGTATGTATCAGCAGTTCTGTTTACACCGGCAGGGATCCACCCAGATAGGTGGGGCCAGGGGCGGAGTGAGTTGTGAGAGGTGGCCTAAAGCATGGCGGCAACCACCACCACAGCTGGTCCTGTTTCCACAGCTCCCTCCCCTTTGCCAGAACTAGTTGGGCTGCGAATCTGTGTCTGCGGTCCACAGTTCTCAGAACAGCAAATATTCTATTCTTTTGATCTGACACTGCTACTGTTCCACTTCTGGCACCGGGCAGGTGGGGGCGGGGCAAGCTCTGGGAGGGTAGGGAGGGGGCGGCTAGTCTCAGTGCCTGTGGGGACAGAGCCCCAGAGAGCAGTTTCCAGGCTCTTGGCCTCACGTAGAAAAGTGCTGGCTCAGGTAGTAAATGGCCATCCAATGTGATTGGATGGCCATCAGCTGTGGCTCGCTGGCCATCAACTGTAACCAGTGAGCCATTGGGCACTAATATAACTGCCATGGCTATGCTAGCAGGAAAATGGGGGCTAGCAAGAAGATGGTGGCTGAGCCTGCAAGAAGAGCAGTGAGGGCTGCGAACAGTGTGGCTCCTGCTTCTTGTCTCCAACCCAGCCTCCAGTGAGAATATAGTGGTATGACTCCCCTACCTATGGCTCCGTGGGTGTTCCTTTTTGGCCTCATCATGTCCTGCATTCTCATGTGGGGAGCGGGAGCAGAGACCCTGTAGGAGACCCCACATGACACATGGCTCAGCAAGCAGGGTACTGTGCTGCCCAAAGCTCCCTGAAAGGTGGTGAAGCAGTTTGTGCTTATGAACACTCAGTCTCAGGAAGACCAGGAGGAGCAGCTTCCTGACAGCTGGACCCCCGTGGAGGGGTGGGAAGATGTGGATGGTTTGCCAACCAGCAGAGGCCGGAGAAAGCGAAGGTTGTTGCAGCCCTGTGGGCTGCGAAGTGCTTGCTGAGGCAGCCCGGATGCAGGACTTGTAGTCCCAGGAGGAAACGCTTGCTGAGTCCTCCATGGGAGTTGAGGGTGAGGTCAAGGTCATCCCTCACCCCCAGGACAGCCTTGCAAAATGACTATGGATAATGGGGAATTGCCTTCCATCCCTAATTTAATGGACCGCTTGACTATTTGCTTGGGAACATACCACCATGTAGTAGAACTGGCAGATGTTTGCTTTGTGTCTTGACTGGCCGCCAACAAGAATATGTAAGCACCTTGACTGAGTCGCTGCTGTTTCAGCATAGTACCCTGAGAGGCCCAGAGAAAGTGGCAGTGCCCTGAGAGCCCTGGCTGAGTCCAGAAAGTCTGGTTGTGCCCAGAGAGAGTGGCAGTGCCCTGAGAGCCCTGGCTGAGTCCAGGAAGTCTGGCTGTGCCCAGAGAGAGTGGCAGTGCCCTGAGAGGCCTTGGCTGTGCCTGGGGAGACTGATGGTACCCTAAGAAGCCCAGGAAGTCTGGCTGTGCCCAGAAGGACTGGTGGTACTCTGAGAAACCTTGGCTGTGCTCAGAGAGCCTGGCTGTGTCCAGGATATTGCATTCACTTCCAGGCTCCTCGCACAGGGTCCCTCGTGGAAGACACTTGTTGTGTAGATTGTGAGGTGAGACCCTGTAGGGGTGAAGTGTAGAGACAGAGCCCCACATAGCAGTTTCCAGGCTCTCGGCCTCACATAGAAAAGTGCTGACTCGGGTAGTAAATGGTCATCAACTGTGATTGGATGGCCATCAGCTGTGGCTAGTTGGCCGTCAGCTGTAACCAGTGAGCCATCGGGCACTAATATAACTGCCATGGCTATGCTAGCAGAAAAATGGGGGCTAGCAAGAAAATGGTGGCTGAGCCTGCAAGCGGAGCAGTGAGGGTTGTGAACAGTGTGGCTCCTGCTTCCTGTGTCTCCAACTCAGCCTCCAGCGAGAATATAGTGGTATGGCTCCCCTACCTGTGGCTCCGTGGGTGTTCCTTTTCGGCCTCACCATGTCCTGTGTTCTTATGTAGGGAGCGGGAGCCGACACCCTGCATGACATCCCGCACGACAGTGCCTAAGGCTTCCATTCTCTGCTCAGCAGTGAGGGCTTAAACCACCATTTTCAGCCTTCTTCCCTCAGTCTTTTCTCCGAGGTCTCTGCCGTGAGTGTTGGGTTCAGCCGTGTTATATGCTGTCCCCTCAGCCCTGTGGGCCATAAGCGGAGCCTTAGCAGTCCAAGTTCTTCCCTCTCCCATGCCTGCAGTAGTTCCGGGATGCAGTGAGCTTGGAGCACTGAGCTAGGTTTGCGTCCTGCGCCCACGCAGCCCCGTCACCTGGCTTCTCCCTTCCCTCCTCCCCCACTTGTGCGATTCGCCCACCTTTAGGTGAATTCAGTGGTGCACCTCTTCGTCTTGCTTGTCGGCTGTGCAGGGAGTCCTTTGTGGAGTTATAGTTGTTCTGTTTGTTGTAAATTCTAGGGAAGATTTACAGAGCCTCACCTCATGCCGCCATTTTGATGATGTCTCCAGCCAACCTCATTTTAAAGTGCTAAGATCTTTTTATGGCCTCTGTTATCAAGTTAAATAGAGTTGTTATTAAATGAGAAATTCTGGAGCTACTGTTTTCCTTTATTTTGTGTCTATCTATGGCAGTATCTTTATATATATATATATATATATATATACACAAACATATATATGTATATATATGTCTATATGTGTATATATATATATATATATATATATATATATATATATATATATTTGTACTTCTGTAATTTTTCCACCAAAATATTTTGGAAAAGTTTCCTAGGCACATGATAGGATGTCACTTCCCCAACCCTTAACGTTGTTTTTGACATACGACTTCTTTGAAACACAGCAGAAGTGCGTGTTACTTCCAGGTGCAGCACTGGGTATATGCAGTTTGATCCTCCTTTCATTGTTGCCTGCCTGGATTGCAGATGTGCATTCCCAGGTGTAGCTTCCATCTAGAGAGTCCCTTATTAACTATGTTGAATAGAGTCTGCCTTCCACCTTGGATGGATATTGTGAAGAAAAAATAAATTTTTCAGATAAATAAAATACTAAGATAAGCCATTAGCCAACTGCAACTAATAACATTCAAAAATTTTAATGATAATCAAATTAAATCAAAATTAATTGAGGTTTTGATCTTTCTTGATGATAGCCAAAGGAGAAAGTGTATTTCTCACCAATTATAATGATACCATCGTTACCACCTTTCTATGCACTGCTTGACCTGAAATCTTTGTTGAAGTTGTTTCTGTATAGAATATAGGCTACGTGATTTAAATTAGGTGAATTTTGAAGGGTGGGGACTGGGGCAGGAGAGCATGATATGGATCAGTCCCTTATTTATTGCAAGATCTCAATATGAAATTAGCTATATAAAAGATTGAACAATGGGTAGAAACTCCAACATTTTGTCTCCTAAAGTCTAGAGAGATAACATGACTCACTCAGAGCAATGTTAGATACTATCTAGAGAACTAGCAGGTGACCCTACAAGTAAAGATTTGATTTCCATACTATTTGTGTTCTTTGTGGGAAAAAGCCAATTATTTTAGATTGAATAAATAAACATTACCATGCTTTCTTTTTTTATTTATATATGTATTTTTTATTAAAGTTTATTGGGGTGACAAGTTTTAATAAAGTTATATAGATTTGGGGTATACAATTCTGTAATACATCATCTATATATGTCACATTGTGTGTTCACTATCCAGAGTCAATTCTTTTTCCAACACCATATATTTAATCTCTTTACCCTTATCTACCACCTTCCTTCCTCTTTACCCTCTGGTAAACACTAAACTATTATCTGTATCTATGAGTTTTTGTTTCTTCATTTGTTTGTCTTGTTCTTTTGTTGTTTTTGGTTTATATACCACATATCAGTGAAATCATATGGTTCTCTGCTTTTTCTGTCTGACTTATTTCGCTTAGCATTATACTCTCAAGATCCATACATGTTGCCACAAATGATGCTATTTCATCTTTTCTTATGGCAGAATAGTATTCCATTGTGTATACATACCACAACTTCTTTATCCATTCATCTATCGAAGGAACTTTGGTTGTTTCCATGTCTTGGCCACCGTAAATAAAGCTGAAATGAACATTGGAGCACATATATTTTTACAGATAAATGTTTTCAGATTTTTTTGGTGGATACCCAGGAGAGGGATTGCTGGATCATATGGTAATTCTATTCTTAATTTTTTGCC
This sequence comes from Rhinolophus hipposideros, assembly GCF_964194185.1. NCBI lineage: Eukaryota > Metazoa > Chordata > Mammalia > Chiroptera > Rhinolophidae > Rhinolophus > Rhinolophus hipposideros. The sequence goes on from NC_138053.1 coordinate 12,095,868, forward strand.
TTCCATAGTGGCTGCACCAATCTGTATTCACACCAACAGTTTATGAGGGTTCCTTTTTCTCCACAGCCTCTGCAACACTTGTTATTATTTGTTTTGTTGATGATAGCATGCTTTATTAAGTGAAATAATTTATTTCCTTAAAGTTTGCAAAAAATATTCATTAAATCTCTTATATTAAGAAAGATATTTCTGAAACGCTATCAAAGTTACAATGACAATTTCTATTTATATCTTTTGTCTTCCCTTCAAGTGAGAGCACAATGGCTGTTTTTCATTTGTTATGAATTTCCTCTCACAAAACCTCATTCATTAGGTTAGACCTATTCTGATTTTGTGATTCTATTAAGTTAGGGTCTCTGGGAAATAGACTCTGAGAGATTTGGCTGAAGAAGTGCTTACTGGAGATCCTCTTGCAAGCAACACATGTAAAGTAAGGAGAGAAGCAGAAATGCAACAACAGGCTCAGCCAATTTCATGGGGAGTTCTGGAGCTGGGTTGACCCCTCAGTATTGTCTTTGCTCAAAGGGAAGGTCTTGTGTCTCTGTGTCAACCAGTCATTGCATGCAGGTTGATCCTATGAAGAATGATGACTTTGGGACAATGGAGCTCCTTTAGCTGAGGGAAAATTCCTGGAGAGAGACTCAGCTGTGAGTCATCATAAGCAAAATTAACTCAAAATAAATAATAGATCTAAACAGAAAACCTAAAGCTATAAAATTTCTAGAAGAAAATATTTGTGACCTTGGGCTAAGATATCTTAGATGAGATACCAAAATCATAATCCATGAAAGTACAAATTGATAAATTAGTCTTCATCAAAATTAATAACTTCTGCTCTTCTAACGACACTGTAAACAGAATGAAAATACTAACCACAGACTGGAGAAAATACTTATAAAACACGTATCTGAAAATTTACTTGTACCTAGAATACATAAAGAACTCTCAAAACCCAATAAGAAGAAATAAAAAACACAGCTTAAAAATGGACAAAGGAGGGAACTTTCCAGAACCCTGGGCTAGAGGTGGAGGAGCGGCGGCTGACCAAGGTGTGCACAGCAACGCTTTCCTTCCCGCTCCCCCACATTGGCCTCGGCCCTCTCACGGGCTGTCAAAAATGGTGAAAGAAACCACTTACTATGATGCTTTGGGGATCAAACCCAATGCCACCCAGGAAGAATTGAAAAAGTCTTACAGGAAACTGGCCTTGAAGTACCATCCTGATAAGAATCCAAATGAAGGAGAAAAGTTTAAACAGATTTCTCAAGCCTATGAAGTGCTGTCTGATGCAAAAAAAAAAAAAAAAAAAAAGGAATTATATGACAAAGGAGGAGAATAGGCAATTAAAGAAGGTGGAGCAGGTGGTGGTTTTGGCTCCCCCATGGACATCTTTGATATGTGTTTTTTTTTGGAGAAGAAAGGATGCAGAGAGAAAGGAGAGGTAAAAACGTTGTACATCAGCTCTCGGTAAACTTAGAAGATTTATATAATGGTGCAACAAGAAAACTAGCTCTGCAAAAGAATGTGATTTGTGACAAATGTGAAGGCCGAGGTGGTAAGAAAGGAGCAGTAGAGTGCTGTCCCAACTGTCGAGGTACTGGTATGCAAATAAGAATTCATCAGATAGGACCTGGAATGGTTCAGCAAATTCAGTCTGTGTGCATGGAGTGCCAGGGCCATGGGGAACGGATCAGTCCTAAAGATAGATGTAAAAGCTGCAATGGAAGGAAGATAGTTTGAGAGAAGAAGATTTTAGAAGTTCACATTGACAAAGGCATGAAAGATGGTCAGAAGATAACATTCCATGGTGAAGGAGACCAAGAACCAGGACTGGAGCCTGGAAATATTATCATCGTTTTAGATCAGAAAGACCATGCTGTCCTTACTCGACGAGGAGAAGACCTTTTCATGTGTATGGACATACAGCTGGTTGAAGCATTGTGTGGCTTCCAAAAGCCAGTATCTACTCTCGACAACCGAACCATAGTCATCACCTCCCATCCAGGTCAGATTGTCAAGCATGGTGAAATCAAGTGTGTGCTAAATGAAGGCATGCCAATTTATAGTAGACCATATGAAAAGGGTCGTCTGATCATCAAATTTAAGGTAAACTTCCCTGAGAATGGTTTTCTCTCTCCTGATAAACTCTCTTTGCTTGAAAAACTCCTACCTGAAAGGAAGGAAGTAGAAGAGACTGATGAAATGGACCAGGCAGAACCGGTAGACTCTGATCCAAATCAAGAAAGCCATTACAATGGAAAAGCATATGAGGATGATGACCATCATCCTAGGGGTGGTGTTCAGTGTCAGACTTCTTAATCGGGCCAGTGAGTAACTCACTGCTGGCATTTTATATGCAGTAGTGAATGAGTGAAGGACTGCAACCATAATATGCTCACTACTTGGCTATTGTTTTTGTCTTAACATTCAACTATAGTAGTGTTTTAAAAGTTAAATGAAGAATAAACTCAAATATAAAAGCTCTGAAAAAAAATGGACAAAGGATTTCAATAGATAATTCACCAAATAAGATTTAAGGATGACAAATAAACACATGGAGAGGTATTCAACACCATTAATTATTGAGAAAATTCAAATTAAAACCAAAATGGGTACTACTATACCTATTAGAATGGCTAAAATTTGAAAGGCTGACCTTACCAGCGTTGGAGAGAATGTGGATTAAACTAAAACTTGCATGTACTGCTGATGATACCACATCTTTGGAATTTTGATAGTTTTTAAGAAAGTTAAATATTTACCTAACACATGATTCAAATATTTCATTCGTAGGTATTTACCCAAGGGAAAAGAAGCATACATCCATACAAAGACTTGTACTTGAATGTTTACAGCAACTTAATTTGTAAGAGTCAAAAACTGGAAATAATCTAAATGTCAGTCAACAAATGAAGGGATAAACCAACTGCATTCAGTACAATGAGATACTATCCAGCAATAAAAATGAATTATGGATATACACTAAAACATGGATGAATCTCAAAATAATTTTGCTGAGTGAAAGCCAGTAAAAGGGGTACATAATGTATGAGTGTTTATGTAAAGCTCAAGGAAATGCAATAATATGTAGTCACATGAAGCAGATCAGTGCTTCCTTGGAAATGGTGACTAGGCCAGTGGGGAGCAGTGGGTGAGAGGGGTTACAGAGGAGCATGAGAAACTTCTGGGCATGATGGATAGTTTCATTATCTTGACTATGGTAATGGTTTCACATGTGTATACATATGTCAAAACTCATCAACTTATACACTTTAAATTGTCAAATATAGTTCAGTAAAGGAGAGGCAAAGGAGAGAGAAAGAGAGGAGGAGAAGGAAGGGAGAGAGGGACGGAGGAAGGAAAGAGAAAGAAGGAGAGAGAGAGAGAGAGAGAGAGAGAGAGAGAGAGAAAGGGAGAGAGAAAGGTAGGGAGAGAAAGAAGGAGGGAGGAAGGAAGGAAGGAAGAAAAAGCCGAAACAAAAGTTTTGAGATGTTTGTCACCTATTAGAGTGGCAAAAAAAATTAAAAATAATAATAATAATTAATAACCTATTTCCTAGAACAGCAACAAACCCTTATATTTAAATATATATAGAAATACAGTTCTATATTGATCTCATTTTAAGAATAAAGAGGAATGTCTCCTGAAAATCATTTGAAATGTTCATTGAAAACACAAGATGTAGGAACTGATTCACAAATGATTTGAAAGTTTGCTCATCAGAAGGAGGAATATTTTAAGTTTAGAAATATCAGAAATGTTACCAAATATATGCTTCCTGCAAAAATAATACTGAATTATACCAAGTACTAAAAGAAGAACAGAATTTATACAAGTTGACCCAATTTAAGGCATTGCTTGCCTTCCCCAGTTTATCAAGGGTAAATCTTTTAACTACTTCAAGGTTGTTTTGTAAAGCTGACTTCCCATGTAGTGTGCTATGAATTTGACTTACAAATTAAAAATTTAAAAAGTGCTTTCATCTCTTTGGCACATAAAATAATGGTTCTTTAATGAAGTCATCACTAAATTACAATTTGAAAACTACATGGCTTAATGCGGTTTTATAATAAGCTTAGTTTTGCATAATGAGTGAAGTGCTTTAGCATTAATGAATTTCTACCCACATTCTCACTTTTGTATATGCCAGTCCATGTCACCAATGGCATCATATGTTTTCCATTGTTTATTTCTATGTGTCACAGTTCTCAGGAATAGTTCAGGCGGTGAAATCCTGAGCCAGGTATCCAGTGCAGGCCAAGCCTCCTTGCAATAGAATTTTTATTTCCTAAACAGTTTCAGATTAGATTATTTATATGCACTAGCTGTTCTCTGTCAGAGGATGTTAAAATGGAGCAAAAGCAACAGTTCAAATAACATTGCAGTCCTCCAAGAGTCCCAGAGGAGTAAGGTCCAGATAAATAGGGACAATCTGGCACCTGAGAAGAGGCTATAAATAAACTGTCTCTCACTGGATTATCCCACAGTGTTCCTACGATGTAGTGAACACATTTTCCTTGATTACTTAGCAGCGGAACTCACCCTCATCCTCCCTGAATCTCAATTTCTTACGTGTTAATAATAATTAGGAGAAAAGTATCAGTATAATAGTGATGATTCTGGAAACCACCCCCGTCTATTGCTCTAAGGATTCAGACCCATGGTATTTGTCAATTACCTAGTGCTATGCATGGAGCCCAGTCCATTTGTTCTATTTCAAATGATGCTATTGAGTGCCGTTTTAGTATCAGAAACTTTGTCCCCAGGACACAGAGATGAATAAAGGCCAGACCTCATAAGAATGCACAGTGTACCAGGAGAGTCCAAAAGTTAAAAAAGTATTCAGAAACCAGTGTGACCAAGGAAAATAGGGAACTGCCTTCTCCAGGTTGTGATGCCACAAAGGTAGAGTGTGTTCCATTTCGCCTCGGTGGTCAAGACTTCTTCACAGAATTAAACAGTGTGGGGACAGAGCCCCAGAGGGCAGTTTCTAGGCTCTCAGCCTCATGTGGAGGAGTGCTGGCTTGGGTAGTAGATGGCCATCAGCTGTGGCTAGTTGGCCTTCAGCTGTAACCAGTTAGCCATTGGCCACTGATATAACTGCCGGGGCTACGTTGGAGGAGAGTTGAGGAGAGTTGAGTCGGTCGGTTGGCAGAAAAGCGGACAGCAGGTCGCACGTCGTGTGAATCCAGCCTCCAGTGAGACTATAGTGGTATGACTCCCCTACCTATGGCTCTGTGGGTGTTCCTTTTTGGCCTCACCGTGTCCTGTGTTCTTGTGTGGGAGCTGAGACCCCGCATGACACCCCCCCCCCCGTGACAATCAGATTTCACCCTTCATCTTGATCTTATCTGCCCAAGCTAACTACGGCCATTTAAAAGGGGCATCTGAGATCCACCTGCAATTTGGTTCCTCATGGTACAGAGCAGAATAGGTTCTGCTGAATGATGGTTCTGTGAGTTCCAAGATTTGAAGGGGATTGTGTGGGAAGGAGACAGCACTAATTGTGGATATCCTGTGGCCTTGGGATCTCTAACCCTCGCCTCGTCCAGCTAAATGTATTCTTTTAGAAATGTGAAAATACAGTAACTAAAGGAGAACCAGTTACTGCAAGCCCCAGGGCTCCCAAATCTGTTAAATGGAAATGAAAAGAAGTTAGATTCTAAATTCCAGGAAGCTAATTGGGAGCCATAGGCAGAACTCCTCGAGGTGGTAATTGGCACCTGCTCTTTTTCAGTGAGAGGGTTCCCTCTAGGGTGCTAACTGATTAGCATTGTTAGAGGAAAAGGCTGTAAACACAAGCTGGTGAGCTGCAGCCTTCCATTTCCAAGTCTCCACTTGAACAGCTAACCCAAGGGTTCTAACCAAATAGAGGTAAAATGTTTTCATATATAACACCAGTGAAGGACACCCTTTCTTTGAGCAACAAAATCATAAATAGTTCTACTCTATAAAATAAAAGCTCACTATTAGGTTTTCTTTTGCTAATTGAAAAATAAAAGCAATCTAAGCTTAAACTAACACTAGAGTTAGAGAACACATTTTTAATTAGAGTCATGTTCTGCTAATCTAAATTGACTCATTTCTCCTCCAAAATCTCTCCTCCTGAATATTACTATGGATTTGAGAGATGTGGCCAATCTGTCTGGGGCCAGATTAAATGAACCATACTTAGAAAAGAGGCATTAATCTTTTGTGCACAAAAATAATTGTGCAGAAGTGAAGTTTTGGATAGGCATGCACCTCACTAGACTAATTATTCTGAGCTGGTGGTGCGGGGGTGGGATGGGAATGGTAGAGGAGAACTGCTGAACCCAGAAAAAAACAGGATTCAAAGAGCAAGTTTTCCTGGGCCCTCAGGGAAGCCCTCTGGAATGCTCTAGATTTCCAATAACTATACTCCTGTACACTTGTGAGCTTGTCGGTACTTTATCAACAATTTTCACATCCCAAACATCTTATTGGAAATATAGGCGTAACTCATTTTATGGTACTTGGCTTTCTCGCACTTTGCAGATATAATGCATGTTTTACCAATTGAAGATTTGTGGCAACCCTGTGTTGCACATTCTATCGGTGCCGTTTTTCTAACAGCCTCCATTCACTCTGCTGCACTGTGGTAATCCTCACAATATTGCAAACTTTTCCATTATTTTTTATGGTAATCTGTGTGAATAGTGACATTTGATGTTACTATTGTAATGTACTATTGTAATAGTTACTATTGTAATGTTACTATTGTAGGGCCATGAACAACGCCCTTCTAAGATGGCAAACTACATAAATGTTGTGAGTGTTCTGACTGTTCCACCTACCAGCTGTTCCTTCGTCTCTCCATGCCCTCTGCACTCCCTATTCCCAGAGACACAACAATATAAAAATTAAGCCAATTAATAACCCTGCAATTGCTAAGTGTTTTAGCAAAGGCAAGTCACATTTCTCTCACTTTAAATCCAAAGCTAGAAATGATGAACTCAAGTGAGGAAGGCGTGTCAAAAGCTGCAATAGGGCAAAAGCTAGGCCTCTTGCACCAAACAGTTAGCCGACTTGTGAACGTAAAAGAAAAGTTCTTGACGGAACTGAAAAACTCTACTCCAGTGAACACACGAATCATAAAACAGTGAAACAGTCTTATTGCTGATTTAGAGAAAGTTTTCATGATCTGGATAGAAGATCAAACCAGCCACAACATTCCCTTAAGCCAAAGCCTAATCCAGAGCAAGGCCCTAACTCTCATCAATTCTGTGAAGACTGAGAGAAGTGAGGAAGCTACAGAACACAAGTTTGAAGCCAGCAGAGGTTGTTTCATGAGGTTTAAGGAAAGAAGCCGTCTCCATAACATAAAAGTGGGAGGTGAAGCAGCAACTGCTGATATAAAAACTGCAATAAATTATCCAGCTGTAGCTAAGGTAATTAATGAAGGTCACTGCACTAAACAACAGACTTTCACTGGAGATGAAACAGCCTTATATTGGAAGAAGATGCCATCTAAGACAGCTGTAGTTATGTAGAGAGAAGTCAGTGCCTGCCTTTAAAGCTTCAAAGAACAGGCTGGCTCTCTTGTTAAAGGGTAATGCAGCGTAATGGTGACCCTAAGTTGAAGCCAGTGCTTATTTACCACTCCAAAACTCCCAGGGCCTTTAAGAATCATGCTAAATCTACTCTGCCTGTGCCCTATAAAGGGAACAACAAAGCCTGGGTGACAGCACATATGTTTACAACATGGTTTACTGAATATTTTAAGCCTACTTATGAGACCTACTGCTCAGAAAAAAAAGATCCCTTTCAAAATATTACTGACTGCTCATTGACAATGCACCTGGTCACCCAAGAACTCTGATGGGGATGTATAATGATAAATGTTGTTTTCATGCCTGCTAACACAGTGTCCATTCTGCAGCCCATGAATCAAGGAGCAATTTCCACGTTTAAGTCTTATCATTTAAGAAATACATTTTGTAAGGCGATAGCTGTCACAGACAGCGATTCCTCTGATGAATCTGGGCAGAATCAATTCAAAACCTTCCAGAAAGAAGTCACTATTCTAGATGCCACTAAGAACATTCATGATTCATGGGAAGAGATCAAAATATCAACATTCACAAGGGTTTAGAAGGAAGTTGAGTCCTACAGTCATGGATAACTTTGAGGGCTTCAAGACTTCAGTGGAGGAGGTGATTGCAGACGTGGTGGAAATAGCAGGAGAAGTAGAGTCTGATGATGTGCCTGAATTGCTGCAATCTCATAGTGAAACTTTAATGGATGAGAAGTTGCTTCTTATGGAGGAGCAAAGAAAGTGGTTTCTGGATATGAATGAAGATTGTGGAAATGACAACAAGGATTTAGAATATTACATAAATTTAGTTGATAAAGCAGCAATAGGCTATGTAAGTAGTGACTCCAATTATGAAAAAAGTTCTACTGTGGGTCAAATGCTCTCAAACAGCATTGCATGCTACAGAGAAATCCTTCTGAAAGGAAGAGTCGATCCATGTGGAAAACTTCATTGCTGTCTTACGTTAGGAAAGTGCCACAGCCACCCATCCTTCAGCAACCATCAACATCAAGGCAAAACCCTCCTCCAGCAAAAAGATTACAACTCACTGAAAGCTCAGATGACAGCGTTATTTTAGCAATGAAGTATTTTTAAATTAAGATATACTATGTATCTTATTTTTATTAGACATAGTGCTATTAAACACTTAAAAAACTCCAGCATAGTGGAAACATAACTTTTATATGCACTGGAAAACCAAAAAAAACATGTGACTCACTTTATTGCAATATTTGCTTTATTGTGGTGATCTGGAACCAAAACTGCAGCATCTCTGAAGAAGGCCTATAAATTATTAAATTCCCCAATCCTCATTCTATGAGTGAAAAATAAGGCTCAGGGACTTTAACTAGCTTGGCTATCATCACCAGCTTGGAGGTGGCACATTTCGGCCTAATTCCTAGTTCCATGATCTCTCTTTTATACTCACTGCCTTTCCATTAGAGCTGAAAGGACTGCGTCGGAAATGCCTACCTATGGAATCGAAGGGATCCTAACTAAAACTGAATCCAGGGTATACAGATACCTTAGTTTTTCTTTTTTAAGGGAAATTTCCAAACTCCATAAAAGTGGAGAACTAGTACAATAAGCCCTCATGTAGCAATCACCCAGCTTCAACACTTACCAATAATACACCGAGGGATTAGATGAGACTCAGGTAGAAAACCAAGCCATCCCAGGGTATGAAAGAAGTTTTAAAGTGGGTAAAATGCTATCAAACAGCATCACATGCTGTAGAGAAATTGTTCATGAAAAGAAGAGTCCATCAAAATGGCAAACTTCATTGTTGTCTTATTTTAAGAAATTGCTACAGTCACCCCAACCTTCAGCAACCACCCGCTTAATCCGCAGAGCTCATGGAAGAGAGAAAACTTCAAGGGTCAGAGCTAGGTGTCATCAGCTGACTTCAAAGAACATGAACTGGAAATACCTGGAATTGACTATGATTTAAACTCAAGTCTGAATAAACGAACTAATGTGATTACCCAATCTGTATCACGTCTGAATTCCAGGATTCCCTCATATACAAGAAAATACTCTAAAGTAACCCACAATGTTTATGATATAGGAGGGTCACAAAGAGCAATGTGGGATTTACGACAAGTAAAAATGGGAAAGGCTCCACCACACCATACCAAATTTCCCTGCTGCCCAATAGCATCTCTTAGTTGGCACGCTGCCCATTTTATGTCAGTTCTACTTGAGAAAGAACATTCTATGTTTTATTTTTTAAAAAATCTTTACTTAGTAAACCGTGAAAATGAAACATATTAGGAAAATTGCAACATTAATTAAAGTTACAATTTCATTAACTAAATGTTTTTTTTCCCAAAAAATAATTCAGACAAGCCTGATTTCTTACCAATATTTTGTTTCTTTGTTGTATATCTGACTCTGAACTTCCAGGCGTGATGCTGAAATAAAGTAAGAATTTAAATTCCAACATTTCAGAAGTTTGCACACTCGCACACACACATACACAACCCTACATCAAATAGATCTTTATACTGTAATGTTGAAGATAAATTTCCCAGAGTATTTCCTCCAAATGTCAATTTCTGAACATTTCCAAAGGAAATCAAAACTGTGGAATGTAAACTTTACTCAAAGAAGATAAAATAGCCTTTAAAGATTCTCTTGAGAATAAGCAGTCCACACAGTACAATCTGTTCTGAAAACCTACAAAATCTCTTACTTCCACTAAAAAAAAAAAAAAAAAAAAAAAAAAAAAAAAAAAAAAATGGGGAGGGAGGAAAGCGTATCATCCTATCATACAGCAGACTTAGGGAAGTCTTTGTCTCCTACACTGTTTCTTAATCAATTTCTTTCTCTCTCTCTCTCTCTCTCTCTCTCTCTCTCTCTCTCTCTACCTTCTTCCCTTCCTCTCTCTCCCTCTTTCTCTCACCCTCTCTCCTGGATCATTCCTACAAACATGCTATTATTTATTGCATCTTGATCCCTTTTAATGCTTTAGTTTCTGCTTGATTACTCCAACACCCTTTATAGCAAAACTTTATTTTCACTGTCTTGAATTCCTGTCTTCCTACTTTTTGTTAAAGCCACTCCATTCAGACTGTCACAAGTACCACTCCATAAAAACTTCATTTATTGAATTCACCAATGATCTCCACATTACTATATCCAGTGGTCATTTGTCACAACCCATCCTACTTGAGAGCCTTTGCCATATTTCATCACTCCCTCCTTAAATACTTTCTTCACTTGGCTCCAGGACACCCTAAACTCCCAGGTTTCTTTCCTGTGCCACCGGTTGTTTCTTCTCAATTTCCTTTGATGGTCTTTTCTCGTCAATCTGGGCTTCCTCTCTTCTCCAATCACATTTACTCCATTGGTGATCTCGCTCAATCTCATGGCTTTAAATATCATTAATATACTGATCACTCCCAAATATGTATCTCCCGTCCAGATTTCTTACTTGAACTCCAGATTCAGTTGCCTTCTTGACATCTCATATCTTATTTTTAAGATAAGAATAGATATCTTCATTTCAACATTTCCAAAACCTAACTCCTGATTCCTACCCCCAAATCTGCTCTACTTACTGTCTTCCCTATATCAGTTGATGACACCATTGCTCAGGCTAAAACCTTGACTTCTCTTTTTGTCTTAGAACCCATATTGAATCCAACAGGAAGTTCTTGGCTCTACCATCAAAATATATCCAGTATATGACCACTTTTACCACCATTGTTAATATCCTGGTTCGAGCCTCAAGCTACCATTAGCTCTTGTGTGGATTAACCTCTTAAACGGGCTCTCTCAGCTTCTACCATTGCCACCTACATTCTATTTTCAATACATTAACCATAAGAAAAATCATTTCACTACTCTGCTCAAAATCCTCCAATAAGGGATCTCATGTCACTGAGAATAACGTTTAAAGTCCATAGCATGTAATGGCCCACAAGGTCCTACAGATGTCTCTGCCATTCCCCCTTCCCATCCACCGTAGGATTCCATTCCACTCCTGCCGGACCCTCCCCCACACATCCGTCTTTACGTCTCTGAATTCATGTAGTATTCTTCTCAGTCCTTCCCTTCCAAGTCACACTGGCCTCCTTACTCTTCTTCCACCACCTCAGATAGACTCTCATCTCAAGTTCCTCTGCCAGGAATACTTTCTCCAACCTGTCCACTTGGCTCTTTCCCACTTCCCTCTTGTCTTTGACCAAATATCACTTTTTCAGTGAGGTGTACCGTATGCACCTCGTTTAATATTGAACTCCCCACTCTGCTATCCACTCTCATCACCCTGCTTATTTTTCTCTGCAGCACACACAACCTTCTAACATGCTACATAATTTGCTTGTTTTTGTCTTTATTGTGTCTCCTCCAGACAGAAAATGTAAACTCCTTGAAGATAGCGGATTTTTTTCTGTCGTTATTTTTGTTATTCTTTCCTTAGCATCTTGAAGAGGGCTAGGATGGTCAACAAGTATTTACTGAATGAATGAATGCATAAATGGGTGATTTAATAAACCTCACATCTTACCAGTTCTCATTCTACTGTTGCCAACCAATAAGTCCTTACTTTAAAATCCAGGATTACTGATATTATTTTCTATCCTGCTCTCTCCCTAACACATGTATTGTTTTATTTCCATATTTCTGTGCATGTCTCTCACTTTTCAAAAAATTTAAAATTTGTTTTAAAATGTTCACAAAGTAATCAGTGATTATTGGACAAAATTAATGAAATTCCTACTTAGTGTTCTGAGAGTTGTAATTGCTTTTCTTGCATCATACCTAACTCAACAAAACCCAGTATTTTGGTGGTTTCTTTTATACTTGACAGTGCCTCTTTATCATGAAATGGAAAACAATCTTTCGGGTATCGCAGTTGCTGGGCAAAACGACAAAGGGAAGGACCTAATAGGCTGGCTCTTTTACCTTCTAATTAATTTTGTCTTCTTTCAGTGCATCTCACACACTGATACCTTCAACAACCTACTACCCAGTAGTTTCAGAGTATGTTTGTCCTTTGCTTAGGAGGCTTCCTCTGCTCCTTTCTCTGCTCATTAAAACCTTACCCATTCTTCACACCATGACTCAGAGGCTGACTCTTTGATCCTACCAGTCAGAAGTATACTTTGCCTCTGTAGTTTGTGTCTGTCTGTCTTTTATAATAACATTTCATGATGTATATAATTATTTGTCCACCTACGTCTTTGCATTTCTCAGTGACACACTCACAGGACTTTGAGGAATATGCCTTATTTTTTATTCACCCAATGACACACCATAAAAGAAATTAACATTCTGTCATGAATAAAGTCAAACAAAACAAAACATTGTGAGTACAATACCTTTATGTGCATATTCACATGGGCCACAAATACACAAGCGAAAGTACTATTTGAAAACACCTTCTTTTAATAGTGCCTGAAACAGAACTACTGATTTAAAAGTGAGAGACCTTTGGCTGCCTGACGATATAATATTTAAAGGGAGTGAGTCATGGTCTCAGAGTAGCCATAGTAACTCAGCACACACAGTACAAGTCATGTTGTACTGTAATTAATTTAAAAAATGCTTTAGGAAGCCTATTATTCTTGAGAGAAAACAAATTAGAATTAACAAATGTATTTATGAAGCTTGTTTTTATTGCAGTGCTTTCTTCAGGGCTTATAGGAAAGCTGAAAAAATTCTTTGAATTTCTATTGGCAGGAAGTAATAATATGACATATAAGCCTGAGAGTCATTTTTTTTTCCCCTCAGTACTTGACAGGAACATAAACCTTTCCTTCCTTTAAGTGAACTATCTTTCTATCTGTTCTCCAAACTTTTTACCCTATGCTTTTAAGGCTAGATTAGAGAGGTGATCAGTCATCAATGAGTCCATGTGAACAAATGATTTTCATAAAATTGCACTGGGAATACAGCTATTGAGCACCCAAGTCTTATAAGGAAGAATTTCCTGAGAAAATGCTTTTTTGAAAAATTCTCTAGGTTAATTGCAGCCAGGGCCTAACCTTCCCTTCTTAGGACAAAGTAGGTGCAAGTTCCCACTTGGTTTACATAAACTATCGAGAAGGTCTGTCTCAGGGGCATGAGAAGAGAGGGAGAAGGCAATGAAAAGCAGGGCAGGCAAACAGACAATGGAGCAGTTTATTCCTGCTCAGAAGTGAAGGAGCTGAACTGAACCCACCGAAAGGTTAACCAAGGTAGCTTAGTCCTTCCCTGTCTCCTGTCTCAAAGCTCTGCTCTCTCCTTGCACAGAGCATTCAGCTCCATATACCAGGGGAACAAAAACACCAATGATAATTTTCAGTGAGAGCAGTCCCACTTTCCACTTGGCTTCCCTGCTGGTTGTACACTGGACTATTCATTTCAAAGTTGTGAATCACAGGGCATTTTTCTTCCATTCGGTAACATGTCCACTTCTGAATTGTCAGCACACTGACATATTATCTCTATAGGTGCTGTACTCATGGAAATTAAAAGAATATGAGTGTTTGCTAAATTTCATTTTCTTTAGCAAACAAAAAATTGCCTTCCTTCTAAAGACTGCTAATCTTTTGGGGGGATTTGCGAATTTCCCACATCATCCATGGACACAGACCCAAGGTTAAAAGTAAATAAAAACAAGGCCCTCACATTTCATGTAATGAAAATCACATTTTAAAGCTTAATAAAAAAGAACTGTGGTTACATGTGGACATATCACAAAGGATACTGCCCTCCAGGATCCAGCTCTCATTCAAGGTTTGTAAGACAATTCTAAATGGAAGGAAGTTTTTTTCTCACTTGAAGGAGAAATGAGTGTTGTGCCAAGATGCAAATTTTCCAGTGATTAACCATAGATCAGTTATAGAGGTGAGCTGTGCTCTGTATTTGTAGCCAGAGTTGGTTTGGGTTTTCATTGGGGGAGACTTGGAATGACCTAGCTTCTTTTGTGTCCATCTCCACAAGGAAACAAGTGAAGGTGATATTTCATTAAGGTGGTTCTAAAATAGGGCTGGCTCGGCCCCCCACCCTCTCCCCTACCCTTCCCACACCAGTAAAATGGTTGGGGTGAATGTATGATTTTGAGAAAAGCAAGTGAAACACAGCTTATTCAGTCAACAAATATTTGTGGACCATCTACTGGGTGCTTAGGTCCTGCCCTATGATCTGGGATGACAGCAGCACTCAAAGGAAGGGGTCCTTTTCCAGGAAGGGATGAAAAGTCTGTCTGATATTTTCCCCAGAGTTTAGAGAAAGGTTTTCTTTAAAGCACTGAGCAAAGGCTACTTTATTTAGAAATTCCTATGAATTCTCTTGGGACAGGAGGAGCTGGGGACTCACCTGCTTTCCTCTGGGGTTTCAGACTCAGAGGCCATAGATTTCTTGCTATAACATTCTCCCATCTCAAGTTAGGCCCGCTGGGGTACCCTGTCCGTGGGACAGACATCAACTATTCCCATTCTTCAGAGTTTTAGAATCCCTGTTGCTGCTCTGTGGTCCCCTGTTGCTAGGTAACCACAATGGTCATGGAAAAGATAGTTTACTTCCCAAAGTGAAAAAAAGAACCCAATTAAAAAGCCATAGTAACCCCTCAAAACATCTCACAAATCAGATGCAGACATGAGTATACATGAAGAATCACCACATAGTCATTATTTCTGGAAAACACATTCAAAGTGGGTCAGAAGCAGCAGTTTTTTGTTCGAACCATAGCATGTTTACGTGCAGAACCAGTGCTAAGGAAACAGTCACATGGCTTGTCTGAGAGGGGTTCATCCATGGAAATAGATCAGTTCACAGGCTAAGCAGTGGTTTTTGTCACAGACCTGCAATTGTGATGATCTTTTCCTGGGGCCCACAGGACCCAGACAGAAGATCCCACCTGGCCATGTCCTAATTTAGGTTTATTTCCTGACACAGGATTGAAGAATTGATAAATTGTGCCTGCTTAGCTGGTGTTCTGCTCACTGTCACAGCTCATCTGGACCCTCGGCTTCTTCTTCGCTGTGGTTTGTCCAAAGACAACAGCCACTATCTCCAAACATTTTGCTACATCCCTCTCTGGACGCATCTGTGGACCCAAATCATCTGTATTCATTTCACTTCCTGCTCTGGCAGGAAGTACATGTAGGAGCTCTGCAGTCTGTGGATGGGAATCACTCCTGGGTTTTGCTCCCTTATCTCATGGGTTGACCAAAAACTAATCACACAGCCCATCCTCAAATACATTAGGTTGGTTAGACAGCAATTTTTTTAAATCAGAGAATTTGTTTCTAGGGTAGAGCACATAGGTGAAATAACTGCAATAGTAATGGGAATACTTGGAACTGATCAATTTAAAGAGTATACTTAGCATTTACTTCTTCAAAAGAACTTTAAGTCACCCACCCCTTGGTAAAACAACCCTATGAGTAAAGTTATGGACTTTGAGCAGTTGGTTTTCTGCATGGAGAAATCGCTAACGAGGTAGATGTGGAAATATGAGGATTGGGGCACTGGTGTTGAATCTAGTTAGCAGCCTGAGTTTTCTTATCTATAAAAGATTCACTTGAGCTGTTTCTGCCATTCTTTCCAGCTCTAACATTATGTTGTATCTCTTTAGCCCACTTTATTAAAAAACCCACAGAGTGGATGTTTTTCTTTAGTACATTTTAGAGAAATGTACAATGTTCACCATGTATTTGGTTCATAACAATTTATGAAAGGAAGGGCATCTTAATAATGGCTGGTGAAAGGCAGTGTAGGCATTAATTATTTATAATGGTTATTAATCTTATCTTAGATCTCACTAATCAAAAACAGAGGTGGGGAGATATAAGCTGGTACAAAAACCGACTTCTAAAAAGTCCTTGAAAAACAGTGACTTTTCCAGTATTACTACTCCTTAAATGAATACTATGGGGGGAGGATTTCAGAAGAAGGTGGTAAACTAATTAGCAGGTTATGGAAGACATATTGGTGGACAGAATTCTTGACTGGGCAGGCTAAATAATGAAGTTTATGATAATGTTTTTTATGAGTAAGTTAAGGAAAAGTACTTATGAATGAAAGTCATTGAAATAGTCTTTAAAAACTTGAACTGAATTTTAAGAAAAACTACAATTTTTCCCTCTAAGTCTAATGGAAACAAGGGTGTTGTAACAAAACTTCTAGAAATATATAGTTGTAACTAAACATCTAGAAATATTGTGTGTGTGTGTGTGTATGTGTGTGTGTGTACAGGTATATATATTATTGGCACTTCCACCATTAACAAAATTTTAAGCTAAGAAAACACTATGCTCCTTGGGGCTCTTGTAGACTACTACTATGCACAGTTTGAAAACTTACCTTGTAGTCTGTCAAAAATGCATCTTTTCTTAGAATCAGAAATCATATATGTGCATATAACAAGAAGGCATCTTAAGGAGTATGCATACTTGGTGTGCTCTCATGCTAATGCTAATCAGGGTGCCTTATGAAACTTAGATACCTAAGTATCAGTAAGACCTGAAAGGAAGGTAGAAGAGGAAACATAGCAATGAGGAAAGAGCAAAACAGAACAGACAGTAGATTTACAATGAAGTAGTGTGGCTGAGGAGAAGAGAGAAAGCTGCAGTAGAGGTCTTTAGAGTCTCTAATTGGGAAATACTCCTTTGGCTTTCACCTCTCCACTCATGTTCAGTTGTTTATTCACATATTTACCAAATGTTTATAAAAAGCCCATTGTGTTAAAGCTTGAATGAAATCGATGCTGTCCTATTCTCGTGGAAATGATCATTCTATCAAGGTTATCATTCTAGTAGCCATGAATGTCCTTTTGGAAAAAAAGAAAATGAAGCGGGCCTTGGATTTCCAAAGGGCTCTTCTAACATAACATATCCCAAGCACTGAAAAGAATTAATAAATAGAAGCAAGCAAAAGTACCTCATAGGTGTTCTTCTTGTGGAGGTACAATGCTGTGGAGACAAGTGACTGCTTTTCATAGGATTTCATAGGAAAGTTCACTATGCTTTTATTGTGACAGACACAAGGTAAACTGCACCTATGTCTGGGAGTCTGGGTGTGTCTGTCCTAGGGAAGGACAAGAGAAGGAGTTGGAGGTGAGACAGAAACCAAATAACATCACACAAGCAAGTACAGATTAATCCACGGACCACAAAACCAAAACATCATTCTACTGATTACAAAGGCTTTCCTTCCATTTCTCTCAAGAATTAGCCAGCTCTCTTGTCACTGTTTGTTTGCGACCTTTCCCTGTGATGCTGATTGCTTGACACAGTGGGTCTAATTATCTCCAGGCTTCCAGCCTGTTTTAATGGAGGAGGTTGTTTATCTGTGTGAGCAGAGACTTGCCTACCCCTTGGTCCTAAAGTCTTTTCTCAGGAAAGATAGGAATGAAGTTGAAAACTGTTAATTGATGAGCAGAAACGTAAACTTTTCATTTGTGGCATTTTTAATAGCAGGGAGTCAACATTCTTTTTCCTTCCTTACAGTTCTGAGCATAGTCCCTGATTCCTTGTGGGAATTGCCTCTCTCCCCTCGTATTTGGTTTTGAAGAAACAGTAAATTCATGTACTCAGCCCCCACCACATAACCCAAGGAAGGGACAGACGCTGCCCAGACAAAGGACTGCTGACCATCTCAACTTGGCTATTCAGCAATTGGATCTTGGGACTTTGGATCTCAAATAAGTGGTGCAAGAATGAATGACACAGTTGAATTCTAGTTATCCATTTGCTTATTCATTTACCCCACAAATACTTACTGAGGCCCTGCTATATTTTTCTAGATGCTGGTGATACAATGGTAAGCAAGACAAAATTGCTGCTCTTTTAATTCCACTTTAGTCGATGGAGGCAATCAAATACAGAAGATCATTTCAGACAGAAATGAGTGTTGCAGAAAAACTACAAGGCTATAGAACTAGGGGCAGTAGGTAACGTAGAACTAAGACATGAAGGATGGATGATGAATGAAGGATGAAAAGGAACCAGCCTAGGTACTGTTGAGGGAAAGAGTGTTCTAGCCAATGGTTCAGTCCCATCATCGCAGAAACACACTAAGTAGCAGCAATAAAAGACAAACTTCTCTTGACTTCATGTCTTTCGGTGCTCCTCTTCACAGGTAAATTCATCAAAAGAGTTGTTTTCTCCTCCTATGTCTCTTCATTTTTCTCCATTGAAATAGTCAGTCTCCGTCAAAATGGCTTTCATTCAGGTCACCACCCCCCCATCCCCCTCCCCCACTTAAAGAACTGCATCCTGACTTGAATTATTCCTGTTATGAGGCCTGCTTCTTAGTCTCTAAAATAGCCTTGGTTTCTGCCCATTCCTAACCCTAACTTCAGCTCTGCTGATTTCATGAGCCTCCAAATACTGCCAATTAATTCTCCTTTGCTTATCCAGAATTGGTTTCTATTGCTTCTAACCAATAAAAGCCTTATTCATGCACCTGTATTTTTCATGTTATCGTTGATTTTTGCCCATAAAACCCATGAAAGTGTTCAACTTACAGTGCAGTCCTCATTCATTCTTTTGCTTACATTCATTGCTTTTCTTAAAATATTAGTACTGTCTTGTTAAGCACATGTTTGTGTTTCTTCTATGATTGATTTACTGTTCCCTTAAAGTTATTGCCTTCTTGAGAGTAAATCACTCATTCATTTCAAAACATGTATTATTATGTATGTGCTTATCACAATATCGGAGACAGGCATAGTACAAAAGAGTCATGGGTCCAAGACATATTTGTTCAACTGGTACACTTACTGAGAAATTTCTCTTTTAGGTTGTTTCTGCTGTTAATATATTTTAAAATATTCTTCATGTTTTCTAATGCTTTGCTACTCTAGGCTCTGTAGAATCTATGCCTTTTATGTTTCTAATTGTGTCTCTATTAAAATTTCTTAAGAGAATTGTTAGCTGTAAAATTAAATATAATTTATCCAAATATTGTATTTTTCTTTCTTAATAATTTTCTTATTATTCCATTCGAATTAAAAAAAACCTAGTCTCAAATAAGTAAAAACAAACAAGGTGATGGTAGGGAATCCTAAGAAGCCATTTTTCAGAAAAGTCATCTTCTCCACTAGGATTTTCTCATGGCTCACACCCAAATGGATGAACATGTTTTGATGGATATTGTACCATGAAAGGTACTTTTAGTTACAAGTAACAGAAAAAGCAATTCATAGTAGTTAATTTATAAGGGAATTTGCTGGCTCAAGTAACTAAAAGGTCCAGAAGTTAAAGGTCCTTCAAAGTTAACCAGTAATATTATCAGCACACAGTATCTTTCCATCTTGCCATTCTTCTATCAACAGTGTTGGCTTCGTCTGAAGATTTGCTTTCCTCGTGGAGATAGAATGGCTGCCAGCAGTAACTGAGACTGCAGGTGACTTTGTTCATTGCTAAAGATAGAGAAAGAAGGTTGCCTTCCATAACCTTAGAACAAAAGTCCTATGTTTTGTTCTAATTGGGTGATCCTAAATAGCAGGATCACTAAAGTTGGGGAAATGATGATTGACTTAAATCTGAAATATACTCCTACACCCAAACCAAACACTGTGGCAATGGGAAAGTGTCCATCAGAACCCACCATTAGAACCGGGATGGGTGGTGGCATTCCTAGCTCTCACCCATTAGGAAAAAAAAACTAGTGGTGGGATAAATTCCATTCAAATTCCATGGCTACTACATAGTGGGGAAGGATGAAATATATGAGGCCTGACAATTAAGTTCATGAACTTGTTGCAACGATGTGGCTAACCTTTTTAATCAGAGGGATTATTCATTATGAGTTTGTACCAACTGGATAAACAGACAAACAAGTTTACTATTTGTAAGTACTGCATGAGAAAGTTAGACAACCTGAACTTTTCTCCAACAATTCATGCCTCTTGTATCACGACAATGCACCAGCTCACACGGCACTGTCTGTGAGGGAGTTTTTAGCCAGTAAACAACTAGCTTTATTGGAACACCCTCCCTACTCACCTGATCTAGCCCCCAATGATTTCTTTCTTTACCTGAAGATAAAGGAAATTTTGAAAGGAAGACATTTTTGATGACATTCAGGACATCGAGGGTAATACAATGACATTTCTGATGGCCGTTCCAGAAAAAGAGTTCCAAAATGGCTTTGAAAGGTGGTCTAGTTTCTGGTGTCAGTGTATAGCTTCCCAAGGGGAGTACTTTGAAGGTGACCATATTGATATTCAGCAATGAGGTATGTAGCACCTTTTGTAGGATGAGTTCTCAAACTCAATTGTCAGACGTCGTATTTAAGAGTTTCTACATCCAATAGAGGCATACATTTGCATATAATCTGTATATAATTCACATGTATTTCTTATTTGATTATTTTATAATAGACATAATCATAATCATACTTACTAATATAGGATTTGGGCATATAAGTGCTTTATATATTTTTTCATATCATCTAGACTAGGGAAATATTTAATAAGATTAATTTACTGTTATAGCCATAATGGTCATTATTTCTTCATTTTTATATTTTTATTCTTTCTTAATGAGGCACATACCAGCAAAGGAAACAAAAAGTTAAAGAAAGGTTGGAAAGAACACTTAAAATTTTGATTCGAAATATAATTAGAGAATCACTGTGTTAGACAAAACTATAAAGTTAATAAACAGTAACTATCTGGTAGTTTATATAAAAGTTACTTTTAGAATATAACATCTCTCTTTAAAATACTTGCACTCACTAATTTTATTACATTCATGAATTACCAATCAGCTTGTAGCTATAGCTTAAAAATTATTTTGAGATTTTTATGTCTAATGATGTGTTTAACTTAGAAAAGGCATGTATTTTAATATCTCTAGCCCAAAGAATGATGAGCCTTCATCTTTACCTTCATAGAACCAGCAAGGAAAAAAACATCTTTATTAGCTTGAAAATTCACTGAAATTTTTATTTCAGTGTACTTCATTTCATTAATTATTCCTTTATTTTTCAACCATTCATTGACTTTCTTCCCTTGATTGAATATTTACTCTATGCCAAACACACTACTAAGCACTAAATGTGTGTGTGTGTGTGTTGCTTGCACAGATGGACAAGGATTTTAAGAGGTTTCTATAACCTCCCTGAAGTATACAGAACATTGAAGGAGAGGTCAGAAGTTTCAGAATTAGTATAAAGACAGAAGAGAACAGAGATGTGGTAAAAGTACATGTATTCTCTTATAAAAGTGCTAATACCAGGCCACTGAGTAGCAGGAAAGAGTTCTCAACTCCAAATACCAGAGTGTGAACATGGCTGAGAAGTCACATCTTTAACTTGTGGGTCACATATTCATCATTATCCTTCACCAAGAAGACAACACTTTGGAACTTGATGTGAATGTGCGTTGAAAATAAATGATGAGCAGAAAAGACAATCAGCACCATCTGTACTTATTCAACACAGGGAAAGATTTGTGCACCATTCTAGAAATATTAATCATCATGAGCTCTCAGGATGGCGGAGAAACGACGCTTTTTAGAATCTACCCGTTTCTGCACAGGATGTTATTTGTTTCATAGACCACATATGGACATTATCCAAAACTCAGTTCATCTAAAACAAAAAAAGTATTGAGAAATTTTGTATTTGTAGTTTTAATTTTAGGGAAGAAAAGAATTGTTAACTGCAATCTAAGCCAAAGAGAAGAAATTTGATCTTAGAGAGATTTAATGTATGGCAGATCAAAAACAAGGAAAAAAGTTTTACATAGACCAATTCAAAAAGGCAAACAGTTTTGTCAGTGTTCTCAGTGTTAATTAGAAACACCCATCAAATAACACACAGGGGGAAAAAAAATCCTCACAATTTACCAGACATATCTCAATAAGTGAATTATCCTTCATGCTTGTAAAATGATAACTATGTGAGAAGCCTTGTGAGATGCTAGTTGAATGTAAAAGCAATTCGGGAAGAGTGTGAAGTTCCAGAAACTGGTAAGCTAGAGCTACTTGCCCACTTTCAACACATCACATTTGTTACTTATCAGTTACCAAGGATTATTTTGGCCATTCTGACTTGCATTAGCAAAAAGAGTTACATGAACAGTAAGTCCCAAGACTGGATAGAAATTATAGGTGAAGGAAAGAAAATAATTCAAGAGAATGAAAGATGAAAAAGCGTGCTTTAAGTGCCTTAACAATCGTCATTCTTAATTTTTAGCTACGATTGATAGACTATTTTTTTGCTTTCAGCTAAATGCTCTGGTGAAAACACAATAGCTTCTGAATGGACTTCTAAATTTTAGTTACGAAATAAATTTTTGTGAGCTGTGCTACAAGTGTAAAGATTATAAATAAAAACTATAAAGGAATAGGAGTTACATTGCCATGCCTCCTTCTTCGGAAGCATAGTTACAAGATAAAAATGCCATATACGTTTTTATAAGATTTACACTTGTAATTTATCAGATGGCTGTGCCTGCCCTTCCAGGAACCATCTTTCAATTTGTGCTGCTGGAAACAGATAATAATCAAATATTTACCAATAATATTTCCTTATAAGAGAAAAAACATTGACTGTAATAAGACAACTTTGTCAAGAGAAAGCCATTCTCTGTGCAGAGACATCAGCTGTCCCTTTAATCAAGACACAGTTTGATAAAAGAGAGGCTTTCTGAGACTGCTCCAAGAACAAATGTATCCTCGTGATAGACTGGTTCCCAAAATAAGCTGTCATCTTTGGCTTCTCTCTGTGAGTGTATTGAATTTCCTGCAAAACTCCTTCTGTCATTTCACACACAGCAGATGCAACAGATCAGCAACCAAACAAAACTCCTGCCAGTGGAGGTTGTTTCCCACCACCACCACAGGAAGTGCTTTAATTTACCTCTTGACTTACCTAATGACTTTAAAAACAAAAAAAATCATAAATCTCACATTGAAGTTTCATAGATTATCAAAATACTACAGCTTACCAAAAAAAAAAAAATTACAAATGAGATAACCTTTTCTTTAGGTTATCCCAGGTCGACAACCTCTCCTTACCATAAGTCAATTGGTTAATTTACAACTTCAGAAATGAAGTTTTAAAGGTTGCCTAATAGCTAAACTGTATTTTCTCAAGACTTTTCATATCTTTTGGACCTTTAAATATATACTCAGAAGGTGTCATCATGATTTGTTTTTATTAGCAGAAATACCAAATTTTGCTGGCAGAGAAGTCTTCAGAGTCTATTAACTATTTGTTATTTCAAATATTGAAACACTACATTAACTTTAATATAGTATTGAGTGCAGGAACAAAGCCAAGAATTTAATGGTAAACGTGTCATTTCACTGATTGATTTTAAGATGCAACTGTTCAGTTACTCCCATTAGATATTGATATGCTAGGAAAATAATGACTTTATATAAATTTCTAAAAGACACTTACTGAAAATGTAGAGCTAAAAAAACTGTTCTGGGAAATAAATATCATTGTGTTTGCTCGTTCTTTGGTACAGTAAAAGCATAAAAGAAAAATATTAATCAGATTATGTAATTCAATATTACAACCCAACACTTATATTAATGGTATACCAGTGACTGTTGGATACAAATCTGATAGATATGGCATAGTTAATAAGCCTGGGTTAAAAATAACTTCATTTAGCAGACATTGTGGTATCTGTCTCTGTTTCAGACCACATTAAACATCAATAACCTACATAAGGTACTTCATTAAAAGCCATTATATGAAAATTTGAGTTTATACAACCGATAAATTAAGGATTGGTTTATTTGCAATATTGAAAGTGTATTCATGTCATTAAAAGTCTCAAGTATTTTAAGGGAGATCCATGTCCTCCTTTAATTACACACAAAATTTTGTTCATGTGAGGATTTGGGTATTTGACCACAAAGAGGATACATAGCTGTCATCAGATTTTCAAAAGATTATATGTTTCAGCAAAGTTTAAAAATTATGTTTCTTTAGTGTAATATCCACCCCTCGTTATCAAATATAATTTGATTTACAAAATATTGCTTTAGTTTGTTTTGCAAGTGAAAGTACACCCATATAAGAGAAAAGGCGCTGCTATAAAATGAGAGGTACATATGTGTGTGGGTTATGAGGATGAGTGACCTCAGCACCTGAGGCATATTGTTAAAATGTATTACAACATCTTCATTTTTATACATAATTGAAGGGTGCATGGGAGATAGTAATGTAAGCAGAACTACCATCCATTGAGATTTTATGATGTGCCAGACTTACTCTATTTATATTATTTCATTTTAATTCTTAAAAGTTTGTGGTAACAATAGTTAAGATGATTGCCCCTTCCCATGTGAAGAAACCAAGACTTGCAGAATGTAAACAATTTACCCAAGATATCACAGCTACTGTGTTTCCCTGAAAATAAGATCTAGCCGAACAATCATCTCTAATGCCTCTTTTGGAGTAAAAGTTAATATAAGACCTGGTCTTATTTTACTATAACATAAGACCTGATCTTATATCAGCTCTAATGTGTCTTTTGAAGCAAAAATTAAGATAAGGACCTGGTCTTGGTCCTTATCTTAATTTTTGCTTCAAAAGACGCATTAGAGCTGATTGTCTGGCTAGGTCGTATTTTGGGGGAAACAGGGTAATAACTACAGGGACTGAAATTCCAATATACTGTATGTCTTCTTGAAACTAAAGTCCATACTCTTCACCACTATGTTATAATAATGCATTTCCTACAGCCCACCACCACTCAAAATATTGTTGTGGATGTAGTAGGTCATGAAGGAGACTATTCAAATTCTTCCACTAAATATTTAATCATAGGCCTGAAAATCACAGTACATGTATATACTAGAAACTGGACAAATGGGTATAATTTACCTTCCCTCCTGTCCCACTTCCTCACATCTTTTCAAGAACAAATATTAGTAAGTATGACTTCACACTTCACTTTTCTTTTTCTCATTTGCTTTCTATTGAGTGCAAAAGGCATGGCAACTTAAGATTTGGTTTCTCTTAAAACTCTTTTCATCAAAAAGGGTTATCATTTATGTAAACAACTGGCCAGACTTATTTGTCTTGTGTGTGTGGTAGAATTAAAGAGAAAATATTTTAGGAGATACTGAAAAAAATGGCGGCGTGAGGTGAGCCTCTGTAACGCTCCCCTGGAATTTACAACGAATCGGACAACAATAACTCCACAAAGGACTCCTTGCACAGCAGACAGGCAAGACGAAGAGGCCGACTACTGAATTCACCTCCAGGTGGGTGAATCGCGCGAGCGGGGGAGGAGGGAGAGGAGAAGTGCGGTGACGGAGCCGCGCGGGCGCAGGACACAGACCTAGCTCAGTGCTCGGAGCCCGCTGCTCCCGGAACTACCGCCGCTGCGGGAGAGGGAAGGACTCGGACTGCTAGGGCTCCGCTCACGGCCCGCAGGGCTGAGGGGGCAGCATACAAAACCGCTGAACCCAACACTCGCTCACGGCAGACCTCGGAGCAAAGACTGAGGGAAGAGGGCTGAAATCGGTGGTTTAAGCCCTCACTGCCGAGCGAAGAACTGAAGCCCTAGGCACGGAGACTAGCCGCCCCCTCCCTACCCTCCCAGAGCTCGCCCCGCCCCCACCTGCCCCGTGCTAGAAGCGATAAAGTAGCAGTGTCGGATCAAAGGACAGAATATTTGCTGCTCTGAGAACTGTGGACCGCAGACACAGATTCGCAGCTCAACTAGTTCCGGCAAAGGGGAGGGAGCTGTGGAAGCAGGACTGGCTGTGGTGGTGGTCGCCGCCATTGCTCTGGGCCACCTCTCACAACTCACCCCGCCCCTGGCCCCACCTATCTGGGCGGATCCCTGCAGGAGTAAACAGAACTGCTGAAACAAACGGGCTCTGAATCTGGTGCAGAAAGAGCTTTGGAACTCCAAAAGCTCTTCGCATACCTATCAACCTGTTGCAGAAGACACTCCTGTAGATGTCTAGGAAGAGAAATAGTAAATCAGTGATTGCCATGAATAACCAAGGCAACAAGATAGCTCAGAAAGAAAGTCAAAAGTCTCCAGAAAAGGAACTTAGAGATATGGACCTTTGTGATTTAAATGACAGAGAATTCAAGATCGCAATTCTGAAAAAACTGAACGAGATGCAAGAAAACACAGAAAGGCAGTTTAATGAACTCAGAAACACAATCAAAGAATACCATGAGCATTTTACAAAAGAGATTGAAATCTTGAAAAAGAACCAAATAGAATTTCTGGAGATTAAGAACTCAATAGAAGAAATTAACAATAAAATATCCAGCTTAGGTAGTAGAGTTGACCAGATGGAGGAAAGAATCAGTGACATCGAAGATAGGAACCTGGAATTTACACAGAGGGAAGAAGAAAGAGACTTGAGACTTAAAAGAAATGAAAGAACTCTACAAGAACTTTCTGACTCCATCAGAAAGAGCAATATAAGAATAATGGGCATACCAGAAGGAGAAGAAAGAGGGAAGGGAACAGAGAATATATTCAAACAAATCGTCGATGAGAACTTCCCAAACTTGTGGACAGAACTGGATCCTCGAATCCAAGAAGCAAATAGAACACCTAATTACCTCAATCCCAACAGGCCTTCACCAAGGCACATTGTATTGAAGCTGTCTAAAATCAATGATAAAGAAAGAATCCTCAAGGCAGCCAGGGAAAAGAAGACGGTAACTTACAAAGGAAAGCCCATTAGATTATCATCAGATTTTTCAGCAGAAACTCTACAAGCTAGGAGGGAATGGAACCAAATATTCAAACTATTGAAAGAGAGAAATCATGAGCCAAGAATAATATATCCAGCAAAGATCTCCTTTAGATATGAAGGAGGAATAAAGACCTTTCCAGACATCCAGAAGCTGAGGGAATTTTCTAATACACGACCTGCACTACAAGAAATACTAAAGGAGGCTATTAGACCACCATCAACAGGGACAAATTGTGGCAACCAAAACATAAAAAGGGGGAGCGTAAAGGCCTGAACTGGAATATGGGAATAGAGAAAGTAAGCGGACTGAAGAAACTGGAATACTCTAAATATCAAACTTTCTTTTACATAAACTCAAGGGTAACCACTCAAAAAACATCCAAATCTGAAATATATACTGTAATAAAAAAAGAAACAGAGGGAAACATCATAGGATACTACCACACAGAAATAACAGACAACAACAAAAAGGCAAAGAAACAATGGAGACACAGCCTTACCAGAAAACTAAAGACAGAATGACAGGAAATCCTCACATATCAATAATCACCCTAAATGTAAATGGACTGAACTCACCAATAAAGAGACACAGAGTAGCAGATTGGATCAAAAAACTAAACCCAACCATATGCTGCCTACAAGAGACACATCTCAGCTACAAGGACAAGCATAGACTCAAAGTGAAAGGGTGGAAATTGACACTTCAAGCAAATGGTACCCAGAAAAAATCAGGTGTAGCCATAATGATTTCCGATGAAACAGACTTCAGGGTGAAAAAGATAACAAGAGACAAAGATGGACATTTCATAATGGTAAAGGGGACTATACAACAAGAAGACATAACAGTCATCAATATTTATGCCCCCAATCAGGGAGCACCGAAATATACCAAGCAACTACTAACAGAACTAAAGGGAGAAATTGACCAAAACACAATTATACTAGGGGACTTAAATACATCATTGACAGCTATGGATAGATCATCCAAACAGAAGATAAATAACGAAATCGCAGCCCTAAATGACACATTAGATGAATTGGACATAATTGACATATATAGAGCACTTCATCCTAAAACATCAGACTATACATTCTTTTCTAGTGTACATGGAACATTCTCAAGGATAGACCATATATTGGGACACAAAATCAGCCTCAGCAAATTTAAGAAGATTGAAATCATACCAAGCATATTCTCTGATCACAAAGCTTTGAAATTGGATATCAACTGCAAAAAGAAAGCAGGAAAAAACACAAATACATGGAGATTAAACAACATACTTTTAAAGAACGACTGGGTCAAAGAAGAAATTAGAGGAGAGCTCAAAAGATACATAGAAACAAATGACAATGAAAATACATCCTACCAAAATTTTTGGGATGCCGCGAAAGCAGTTTTAAGAGGGAAATTTATATCATTACAGGCCTATCTCAAGAAACAAGAAAAATCCCAAATAAATAACCTCATGTTACACCTTAAAAAGCTAGAAAAAGAAGAACAAGCAAAACCCAAGGTCAGCAGAAGAAAGGAAATAACAAAAATCAGAGCAGAACTAAATGAAACAGAGAACAAAAAGACAATAGAAAAAATTAATGTGACAAAAAGCTGGTTCTTTGAAAAGATTAACAAAATCGACAAACCCTTGGCTAGACTCACTAAGATAAAAAGAGAGAAGACACTAATTAACAAAATCAGAAATGAAAAAGGGGAAGTTATCACGGACACCACAGAAATACAAAGTATTATCCAAGAATACTATGAAGGACTATATGCCACCAAATTTAATAACTTAGAAGAAATGGACAAGTTCTTAGAAACATATAGCCTTCCAAGGCTGAACCAAGAAGAAGTGGAAAATCTAAACAGGCCGATCACCAGTAACGAAATTGAATCAGTCATCAAAAACCTTCCCAAAAGCAAAACTCCTGGACCAGATGGCTTCACCAGTGAATTCTACCAAACCTTCAAAGAGGATCTAATACCAATCCTGCTCAAACTCTTCCAAAAAATTGAAGAAGAGTCAGTACTTCCTAACTCATTTTATGAGGCCAACATTACCCTGATACCAAAACCTGGTAAGGACAACACAAAAAAAGAAAACTACAGACCTATATCTCTGATGAATACAGATGCTAAAATCCTAAACAAAATTCTAGCAAATCGAATACAACAATGCATTAAAAAGATTATTCATCACGACCAAGTGGGGTTCATCCCCGGGGCACAAGGATGGTTCAACATTCGCAAATCCATCAATGTGATACATCACATAAACAAAATAAAGGACAAAAACCATATGATTCTATCAATTGATGCAGAAAAAGCATTTGATAAGATACAACATCCATTTATGATTAAAACACTTACTAAAATTGGTATAGAAGGAAAATACCTCAACATAATAAAGGCCATATACGACAAGCCCTCAGCTAACCTCATAATTAATGGTGAAAAGCTGAAGCCCTTTGCTCTACGTTCAGGAACACGACAAGGTTGTCCCCTATCACCTCTGCTTTTCAACATAGTGTTGGAAGTCCTCGCCAGAGCTATCAGGCAAGAGAAAGAAATAAAAGGCATCCAAATTGGGAATGAAGAAGTTAAATTGTCACTCTTTGCAGATGACATGATGCTATACATAGAAAACCCTAAAGACTCCACCAAAAAGCTATTAGAAACAATCAATGAATATAGTAAAGTTGCTGGCTACAAAATCAACGTACAAAAGTCCATTGCTTTCCTATATACCAACAATGAAATCTCAGAAAAAGAGATAGAAAAAACAATTCCTTTTGCAATTGCAGCAAAAAGAATAAAATACCTAGGAATAAACTTAACCAAGGATGTGAAGGATTTATATGCTGAAAACTATAAGACATTTTTGAAAGAAATTGAAGAAGACACAAAGAAATGGAAAGACATTCCGTGCTCATGGATTGGAAGAATCAACATCGTTAAAATGGCCATATTACCCAAAGCCATATACAGATTTAATGCAATCCCCATTAAAATCCCAATGGCATTTTTTAAAGAAATAGAACAAAAAATCATCAGATTTGTTTGGAACCACAAAAGACCCCGAATAGCCAAAGCAATATTAAAAAAAAAGAACAATACTGGAGGTATCACACTCCCTGATTTTTCCTTGTACTACAGGGCTACAATAATCAAAACAGCTTGGTATTGGCGGAAAAACAGACTCATAGACCAATGGAATAGAATTGAGAACCCAGAAATAAAACCACATAAATATGGACAGATAATTTTTGACAAAGAAGCTAAAAACATACAATGGAGAAAAGACAGCCTCTTCAATAAATGGTGCTGGCAGAATTGGATAGCCACGTGCAAAAGAATGAAACTGGACTGCTATCTGTCACCATGTACCAAAATTAATTCAAAATGGATCAAAGACTTAAGCATAAGACCTGACACAATAAACTGCATTGAAGAAAACATAGGTACTAAACTTATGGACCTTGGGTTCAAAGAGCATTTTATGAATTTGACTCCAAAGGCAATGGAAGTAAAAACTAAAATAAACAAATGGGATTATATGAAACTGAAAAGCTTCTGCACAGCAAAAGAAACTATTGACAAAATAATGAGGCAACCAACTGAATGGGAGAAGATTTTCGCAAACAGTTCCTCTGATAAGGGGCTAATATCCAAAATATACAAGGAACTCATGAAACTCAACAACAAAAAAACAAACAACCCAATTGAAAAATGGACAGAAGACCTGAAGAGACATTTCTCCAAAGAGGATATACAAATGGCAAATAGACATATGAAAAAATGCTCAACATCGCTAATCATCAGAGAAATGCAAATGAAAACCACAATGAGATATCACCTCACCCCAGTCAGAATGGCTTTCATCAACAAAACAAATAGTAACAAGTGTTGGAGAGGCTGTGGAGAAAAAGGAACTCTCATACACTGTTGGTGGGAATGCAGACTGGTGCAGCCGCTATGGAAGGCAGTGTGGAGGTTCCTCAAGAAATTACGAATAGAATTACCATATGACCCAGCAATCGCTCTCCTGGGTATCTACCCCAAAAATATAAAAGCATTTCTCTACAGAGACACGTGTACTCCAATGTTCATTGCAGCTTTGTTTACGGTGGCCAAGACATGGAAACAACCAAAATGTCCTTCGATAGATGAATGGATAAAGAAGTTGTGGTACATATACACAATGGAATACTATTCGGCGTTAAGGAAAGATGATATAGGAGCATTTGTGACAACATGGATGGATCTCGAGAGAATAATGCTAAGTGAAATAAGTCAGACAGAAAAAGCAGAGAACCCTATGATTTCACTGATATGTGGTATATAAACCAAAAAGAACAAGACAAACAAATGAGAAACAAAAACTCATAGACACAGACAATAATTTAGTGGTTACCAGAGGGTAAGGGGGTGGGGGGTGGGTGATGAGGGTAAAGGGGATCAAATATATGGTGATGGAAGGAGAACTGACTCTGGGTGGTGAACACACAATGGGATTTATAGACGATGTAATACAGAATTGTACACCTGAAATCTATGTAAATTTACTAACAATTGTCACCCCAATAAAATTAATTAAAAAAAAAAAAAAAGTGAAAAAAAAAAAAAAGAGAAAATATTTTTAGAAAAAAATTATTTTACTTAAATTCTTTTCTTAAATTTACATAATGAACTCCAAAGATTTTCTTTTCACGTCAACTGAAAAGCTTTCCAAGGATCCTCTGTGCCAGGCGTATTTTCCGATGTATCCTAAAGAAAGGGAATGAAGATTCAAATCCTTCATGCTGTATATGAGTGTCAGAGTTACCCTCTGTAACCATAGCTGTATTTGGACAACTAAGTCATGCTGCTTCTCTTGGAATCTTCTGGAATTTATACACACACGCAGCAATAAAAATCACAAGCATAATGTGTAGAACAACCTATTTCATTCTTTTTATCTCAATGGATTTCAAAACAACCTGGTGAGATTGTTACTAGGGAGGAAACTAAGGTTTAAAGACATTTAATAAGTCTCTCACATCGGTAGAAGTACTGGGTGGAATCCAAGTGTACTGATTCCAAATTATGTCCTCTCTCTCCATCGTACTGCATGGCATATCTCGTCATTCTGAAAATTACCAAATACAGAAGGCAGAGGTAAAACCCTGAGTTGTCCCTTCTTAGATATGAATCACTCCTCGGGACAATCATGGAATGTATTTCTCTTATGTTGAATTATCGCCTTACTATTTAAGCTCTCTATGAATGAGGACTGGAGCTAGTCCTAGTGGATCAATCTCCATCTTCCTACTGAGATGTATATTCTGTTGAACTTTCCATTGGCAACCATGTTCCCCTTGTACTTGTGGCTTATGTCTTGACTCCTCCATGGCGGCATTGAAAGTTTTAGTTCTTTTGAATTACTAAAACTGGGAACTCTCTTAACCTTTAAAACAGATTTTTGGACTTCTCTTAACTAATCAAAATAAGATGGTAAAAGTTGGTAGTAGGAATCTGACTTCGGGCAGAAGGGAAAGCAACTACTCTGTTTTGTTTAAAGCCATGGATAGTAGTCACTCAAGGGGGGCTTCATAAGAGTAAAATTGCCATTGAGGAGATATGTTTCCCCTTCTCCATCCATCTCTCCATTCTGGGTTCCTCCTCCAGCCCACTTCAGTCTACCAATAACTGTCACCTTTCAAATACACATGTTGTCTCTTTCCTTTGTTTGAGAAAAAATACTTGATCAATAACATAAACTTGATTTGATCACAGCTTGAAATCATCATTTTATGAAAACATGGTGCCTTACACTTAGTGAATGTATGAATAAAATCACTAAATTAAATTTTAAATTAAATTTTTAATTTAATTTAAATTTTGTTATTAAATTTTGTCCTCTAACTTTCCTAATAATAGACATTTAAATAACTAGGGGGCAATAATGTTACCCTCCCTCCTTCCAAAGGAATCCTTTTTGGTGGCATTTAACATCGCGAAGGCACAAGTCAAGGGGTCAAGAACATAGAGACAATGTGGAATGGGAAGAAAGCCTTTCTCTTTTCCCCAAAATTTATGCTTTCTAGATCCCTGATCATGCCTGAAAAGCAGAGGGCCAATTGAGATATTCATAAATAAATTCCTTGCATTAGCAAAACACTTTAAGTTTTTAAACACATTCACCCACATGAACACAGAAATGCTGAGTGACAAGTAGTATTATTGCAGAGGAAGAATCAGAGGTGCTCTTCAATCTTCTGGAGGCAGAATGGGTGTGTCTTTATACAATACCTTGCTCTCCCTCAGAAACATCGCCCAGGGGAATTGTGTCTCCCAGGATCAAGAAGCAAGATGTTTATCTCTTTAATCTTTCAGACAGTCTAGACAAGTCTGGACATATATAAGTAGATGCTCAAATCTATATAAATACAAGTGCATGCAAATAAAGTGGTACAGAATTTCCAATCTTTCTTGTAAAAACAAAGCAGAGGAGAGTCCTTAGGAATCCCCGCGCTAGGTGAAAAGTAAAATATTGAGTGGGTATCCACTAAGTTCTTTAAAATAACGCACAAATATAAGAGCTGTCATCAACTTTCTTTGTCAAAAGTAAGCAAACCTAAGACCAAACTTCCTTTTGGCTACTCTAAAATTCCCATATTGCCATACAATATATGATAAGTCATTAATAGGAATTTCAAAATCAATATTTGATCTTTATACTTTAAGATATCATATGTTAAAGTTACATCTTTGTATACTGGACAGTTTACATTGTAAACTATAGAGTGAGAATATGCCATAGAGGGAGTCTCATTATGAGACAGGACAGTACAAAGGAATGGGTACCGCTGTGGCTGGGATCAAGGTTCGGCCAGGCCAAGAGTCTCATCTGAAGACACAGTTGAAAAGAGATCTGCTCCCAAGCCCACATGGTTGTTGGTAGAATTCACTTCCTCATGGGCTGTGAAAGTAAAAGCATCAGTTCTTTGTTGGCTCTTGGTCAGAGCCTGCCCTCATTCCTTGTCAGGCAGGTCTTTCCAACATGGCAGATTTCTTCATCAAATCATGCAACCAAAAAGGCAACAGGGAGAATCTGCTTATGAGATAGATGAAAGTCACAATGTTTTATAACCTAATCATGGAAGTGATGCCCCATATCCTTTGCCATATACTATTGGCAGGATAAGGAAGGGAGTCACAGGACCAGCTCACACTGAAGGGGAACATATTTCAGAAGGTTGTGGATACCAGATGTCTGGGATCATTGGAGGCCATCTTAGAGGCTGCCTACCATACTAATGCATTTCAAAATTATTTAGATAACAACTTAAATATTTATAAGAGATGAAAAATATATTTTTTGACAAAAGAATAAAAAAAAATAATGCCTAAGAGCCATTTTAACAACCTCACCTTAAAATATTTTTTAAAACTTGAAAATAAGGATATGGAATAGCGATACAAAAAATAAATGTAAGTTAAAAGAATAAATTATTTTTAGGTGTCAAATTGGAAAAGATTACATATTTAATTAATAATTCCCGTTGTTGGTAAGGATAAACAGAGACTTTATACTCTACTTGTGAGGTTAAACATTTCTGAGGGCAATCTGATAACATCAAGATTTGCATACCCTTTGACTTATCAGTAGTACTACTAGGTACTTACTTTACAGAAACAATTAAGCCAATGTACAAAGATTTATGTATCAGGATGTTTATTTCAGTGATATGTATTCTTCTAGAAAAATTAGAGATGATTTAAAAGTCCATCGGGAAAATTTGGCTAAATAAAATAAGTTATTACAACCATAATAAAATATATTGCAACCATTAAAAATGATGGTTAATGTGTAGTTTATAATTATGGAACTATGTCTATAGTATATTTTTAAACAAAAAAAAGCAGATTATAAAAACTCTATATAGAATTATCAATGTAGAACTATACGTGTATGTGCTATTGTGTTGCTGTCCATGGTTGCAGAGGAAAACATCTGAAAGGATAGCTACCAAAATAACAATAGTGATTATCTTTCAGTTGTAGGATTATGGATGATCTTTATTTTCTTTTCCATATCTTCTGTATTTTTCAATTTTTTTTAATTTGAGCATATGAACATTTTATAACAACAAAAAGCAATAAAACTATTTCCAAAATAACATTTAATACAACTTCCTCCTATACCCCTACATGGGAATGTTTTTAGCTTTTATCATCTGTTAATTGAAATCACATAGTATCATAAGATCCTTTCATTTTGAATGTATTAGCTGCTTCTATTAATAAATGAATATTTCCAAGCTTCTTGGCAAATCATACTTAGTTAAAAAAAAAAATCTCCAAAATTTTATATACACACAAATACCATAAAAAAGAAGGGGGGACTAGAAATTAACTGTCAGTTTTCTTTTTAATCTGGCTATTCTGGAAGATAACTCACTGAGGGACGAGTATTAAAGATTTTGATTAGTTAAATAAGAAAATACATCTTTGGTTGCCATAGCTAATTACTCACTCCTCGTTTTGTCTTCATGCCCTCAACACTTTTTTTTTTGGCATCTTTCTTCCTATTCTTTTTGGCATCTTTCTTCCTATTTACTTTATTAATTTATCTATTTATTATTAGTTGCAGGTGTACAAAACAATGTAATAGACATTTATCACTTTTTAGTATCTATTATATTCCAGGCATTAAGCAAAGTGCTGGGAATACAATAGTAAATCAGAAACACTGGACCTGCTCTTACAGCCTCGTAACAACAAATTGAAGAATTTCACTGCTCAAGATGTCTCAAACCATAGTCCAGAATTCTCCAACCTTCAGTTCATGAATCTAGAAGCAGATTTTTACCCTCTCCTCTTTACATATATTATTTGACAGCAGACTAAAATACAAGTCTCTCTTCCATCCTCTGGCAGGCAGAATTCTAAGATGGCCCCTACAATCTTTGCCCCCTAACGTTACACCAATGACTGTGTTATGTTATATGACAAAAGGAATTTTGCAGATGTAGCTAAGATTACTAATCAATTGACCTCAAAATAGAAAAATGATCTGGGTGGCCTAACTTAATCATCATGAACGCTGTAAAAGCAGTGTTTTTCTCTAGAAGGTAGCAGAAGAGAAAGGAAGAGACATTTAAAATATGAGAGGGATTCCATGTTAGGAAGGCTCTCCATTCCATGGGCCATGGGGCCAGGACCCGAGAGCATTCTCTAGCAGCTGAGAGCAGTCCCCCATAAGACAATTCAGGTCTACAACCTCAAGGAACTGAATTGGGCCAACAGTATAAGAATGAGCTTGAAAAAGAACACCTGAGGATCCAAATGAGAATGCAAAGCTACCCCTTTGATTTCAGCCCTCAGTAGAGAACTCAGTCATTCCATTCAGACTTCTGGATTACAGAACTGTGAGATAAAGAATGGGTATCATTTTAAGCTACCAAGTTTGCGGTCATTGGTTACACAGCAGTAGAAAACTAATACACACCCTTTTTCTTTTGCATGTCATTCCTGGGAACTAGTT
Organism: Rhinolophus hipposideros; assembly: GCF_964194185.1. Lineage (NCBI taxonomy): Eukaryota > Metazoa > Chordata > Mammalia > Chiroptera > Rhinolophidae > Rhinolophus > Rhinolophus hipposideros. Next base: position 12,132,590 of record NC_138053.1, read on the forward strand.
AACACACTACCGTGTAACTGAAACTGACATCCATGGATATCAAGTACCCTCCTTACTGTCCAGATAGCAAAATTGAGGGCCAAGGTTTCTAGCCATATTGGCTTTTTCCTTCTTTTTAGATTAATTGATTGATCTTTTTTTATTTTGAAACAATTTCAAACTTGTAGAAAAGTTGGAAGTATAGTACACAGCATTTTTTTTTTCTTAACCACATACGTGCATGTATTGCTGGCAGGATGCCCCGTTATCCCCAAATACTTTAGTGAATTTCTTATTAACAAGGGCATTTCCCTACATACTTATAATCATCAAAATCAAAACTTCACATCAATTCATCTCTCAGATCTCATTCAATTTTCACAAAGTATCCAAATAATTTCCTTTATAGCCAAAGAACCAGTTTGGAGTTACATATCACGTTCACCTCTCTTTAATCTCCTTCGACTTGGAACAATTTTTCATTCTTTCCTTGGCTTTTATCATCTTAAAACTTGAAGATCACAGGCCAATTATTTTGGATAATGTCCCTCAATTTGGATTGGTCTAGTTTTTTTTATTGATGGTTGTACATTTTGGCAAGAATATTAGAGAAATGATATTGTGTTCTTCTCACTGATTAATACAAAATGGTACACAATTTCAAGTTTTATGATTAGTAATACCATTAACTTTGATCACTTAAGATGGTGTCTGCCAAGATTCTCCATTGTAAGGTACTTTTTCCCCTTTGTAATTAACAAATATTTTGTAGGAAGGTAATTTGAGACTATGTAAATATCTCATTCCTCACCAAATTTTAAATTTATTCATGCATAATAATTACATCAGTGTGGATTCATTGTTTCCTCTTATTCAATGTTTTCTAATGTACTACTATCGTTTATTTTGATATTCAAATTGCCAGAAATTTGGTAAAAGGAAACTTATTTTTTATTATTTTTTATTTATTTTTAAATTACAGTTGACATCCAACATTATTTTATTTTAGTTTCAGCTGTACAGCATAGTGTTCAGACATCCACATAATTTACAAAGTGATCCGCTGATCAATCCAATACACAGCTGGCACTATTCATAGTTATTACAATATTATTGACTATATTCCCTCTGCTGTACTTTATATCCCTGTGACTATTTGTAAATAATAATTTGTACTTCTTAATCCTTTCACCTTTTTCACCCAGGCCTCCAATCCCCCTTCCATCTGGCAATCATCAGTTTGTTCTCTGTATCTATGAGTCTGTTTCTGTTTAATTTCTTCATTTATTATTTCTTTAGATTCCACATGTAAGTTGAGATCATATGGTATTTGTCTTTCTCAGTCTTATTTCATTTAGCCTAATACACTCTAGGTCCATCCATATTGTCACAAATGGTAAGATTTTATTCTTTTTATGGCTGAGTAATACTCCATTATATATATATATATATATATATATATATATGTATATATATATGTAAATATATATATGCATATATATATACTTACCACATCTTTATCCAATTGTCTATTGATGGTCATATACGTTGTTTCCATATCTTGGCTATTGTAAATAGTGTTGCAATGAACATAGCAGTGTGTATATCTTTTTGAATTAGGTTTTGGATAAATATCCAGAAGTGGTATTGCTGGGTCATATGGTAGTTCTATTTTTAATGTTTTGAGGAACCTCCATACTGTTTTCTATAGGGGCTGCACCAATTTGCATTCCCACCAATAGTGCACAAGGGTAATGGGAACTCCTTAATGCTGGCTTTGCTTCAGTGTTTGTTTTTCTAAGATTTTTATTAAAATGTATCTAACATACAATATTATATTGGTTTCAGGGGTACACCATAGTTATTCAACATTTATATACCTAAAGAAGTGATCACCATGATAAGTCCAGCAACCATCTGACACCATACTATGTTATCACAATATTATTGGACTATATTCTCTATGCTGTACATCACATTCTCACTTGTTTTGTACCTGGAAATTTGAACCTCTTATTCCTCTTCACTTTTCTTCTCCCTTTTTAAACTTTTCAATTACAATTGACATTCAATATTATTTTGTATTAATTTCAGGTGCACAGCACCGTGGTTAGACATTTGTATAATTTAAGACTAGTCTAGTACCTACCTGGCACTATACAGAGTTACTACCATTGACTATATTCCCTATGCTTTACTTTACATCCCCGTGACTATTTTGTAACTGCCAATTTGTACTTCTTAATCTCTTCTCCTTTTTCACCCACTCCCCCCCCAAACCTCCTCCCTTTTGGCAACCATCAAAGTGTTCTCTTGTATCTATGAGTTTGTTCTGTTTTGTTTGTTTATTTTGTTCTTTAGATTCCACATATAAGAGAAATCACATTGCATCTGTCTTTTGCTGTCTGACACACTCCACTCAGTACAATACCTTCCAGGTCCATCCATGCCACCACACATGGCAAGACCCATTCCCTTCCACGGCTGAGCAATATTCCATTGTAGGTACATACCACCTCCTCTTTATCCATTCATCCATCGACAGACACCAGGCGGCCTCCACATCTTGGCCATTGTAAACAATGCTGCAATGAATGTATAGATGCACATTTCCCCTGAAGTAACGTTTTGGGTTTCTTTGAATAAATACCCTGAAGTGGGATTACTACATCATTCATTGTCTTTTATTACTTTGTTTTAAAGTCTATCTTGTATGGTACAAGTATTGCTACCCAAGGTTTTTTTTTTGTTGGTTTGTTTCTATTTTCATGGAATATCTTTTTCCATCTCTTTACTTTATGTTTATCTTTCGATCTGAAGTGAGTCTCTTGTAGGCAGCATATGTAAGGGTCTTCTTTTCTTATACACTCAGCCACTCTATATTTTAATTGGAGCATTTAATCCATGTAGATTGAAAGTAATTGTTTATAGATATTAAGCTATTGCCATTTTATTATTCATATTTTTATTTTTATTTTTGTTTTGTTTTTTTGTCTTAAAGAAGTTCCTTTAACATTCCTTGTAATCCTGGTTTGGTGGTGATGAATTCCTTTAGTTTTTTCTTGTCTGGGAAGTTCTTTATCTGTCCTTTGATTCTAAATGATGGCTCTGCTAGCACATAATAGTGTGAGTGAGTGAGTGAGTGAGTGAATAAATGAGTGAATAAACAAATTAATGGATGAAGCCAGAACCAGATCACAGGGCTTTCCTGGTTATTCAACAGTGAACACTTCAAACTTTTAAAGGTTAAGAATTTACTGAAATAGTACTCACTAAGTTCTCACATAAAGGCACAATTTGATTCTTTCTGACAAAACCCTCAATTTTAGACACTGGATCAAATAATTTTCCACATTATTCCTGAAGTTAGTTCTGCTTGGAATGGATTCAGGAAAGAATGGAAAACCAAGTACCTTCTGAAAAGGTCATGGAGTGTGTCACTACTGATTTAATCACTTGGTTTATTCTTCATTGGATTTATTATATTCTGAATAACTTTGCTAAGTTCTTAAGAAATGAAAAAGCTGTAGAAGAATATTTAATTTGATTGCATAATAGTAAATCCTCACCACCTCCTGGGTCCCTAATTAAATCTTGTTTTTTCATGGCGTTTTGTCCTTGAATGTGTGCTGCTCTGAGAGTCTCAGAAAAGGGAATTTATGATAGAGGAAATCCAGAAACTTGCTTTGAGATGATGTGGAAGTCTAATAGTCCTACCATTGTTTTTAGAGGAAGGCCAAGCATACAATTGTCTTCTTGGCTTCATGCTTTTATGGTTTTCCTCTGGTTTTGAGTCAGACTTAGACTCAACAAAGATGCACCTATGGTTTTTGCCTCCCCCCAGCAGTAACTCCAATAACTGTGGCTGGGGATTATGTCAGACCTTTTGGCATCCTTCGAAGCATTTGATTATTGAATTCTATTGACTCGCTAGAAGGAAAGTGGGGTCAGAAGGGCAGGCCTAAAACAGTTATAGTTCTTTTAGTCCCGAGAGATACATTAGGAGAGGTTTCAAAAAGCTTTTTCTCATTTTAAGTTTTCTGAAATGGGCTTCTGAGACACTGGTTAATTTTTCTTCCAGTTATTTTATGTTATGTGGTGTTTATTATAAAAACAGACAATCTCATAGCAACTTATACAATGGGAAATAATTATTCAACTATTTTTCCCTTTCCCTAACTTGTACTGTGGTTTTCTTCCTTTCTAATATATCTGGCAAAAGTGAAAACCTAGTTTAAAAAAACTACCTGTGGTTCCATTCAAATCAGATGAGAAATGCAGAACTCTACCCATGTGAATTAGGAATCTCTCTGTTGTTCTGTGGGAAGATTCTTGGCCAAATTGAGGTTCTTGTAACTTGTTATTTTAATAATTCTCGCCGAAGAACCTAACCAGTATTTATAAATTCAAGAAAAATCTTTCCATTCTTTATCCTCCTTCCAATGGTATACTTTTCTCATTCATTCATTTAATGTGATTTTAAAAAGAAACAGTTATTAGCATATCACGTCTCAAACGTAATTGAGATGGGTGCAATTCATGGATGTGATTAATTAACTAGAATTTGTTACTTGTGCTGAGAAAATTATAATCCGGGCTTTGTGAGCAAATGAAAATATCCTGACCCAGACCCAAATGAGTATCCAAAGAATCAAAGGCAAAGAATCAAAGCAAACTTACAAAAGTCTCTAACGAAAACGCTGTCTGAAAATACCTAGTTTAGCTTTGAAGTAAAAACAAAACAAAAAAAAGCTGAGCAACTAGGCTCTAACACTTTCTAAACAGACATACATTTTAATTGTTGGATCACTTTTGAATTTTAGAAGGGAGATTGGCAATTTACATACCATTTCTAGCAAAGGGAAAAGAGAGGTGATTGGAATTCTGTACACCATGCCTTCAGTAATGGCCCGGAAGATAGAACTGCAAAAGACCCATTCTTCCCTGTAGGACTGTATTTCATTTGTCAAAGTGAATGCAAAATATCAAGTCATTCCTAATATTTAGTAATATTCTCCCAGGTCAGCAGAGCACCACTGTGTACCAGACATTAGCAGAGTAGAACATGCCAACAAAAACAGAGATGCTGGTAATATTCTATCCTTGTCAAATAGCAATCTCTGGCCATGAAGAATGTTCAGTGGGGCTCTGTTAAATTATCCAAACAATTGTTAGATATTTGGTTTATTTTTCTGTCTAGAGGCTCTCTTTCAAATCCTATTGACAGCTATTTAAATTAAAATCCTACAAATGCCATATTCCTACGAGGAATCTAAAATGTCTATTTACCTACCAGGGCAGAGGAATAAGGATGATGTTATGATAGTAAGTGTGTACATTTCTAGCGTAAATATTTATTTGCCTCTGCTTGTCAACAACTGAGTAGTTTTTCTGTCCTCCCACTTGGAGTCATATGATATCCAGTAAATATCACCTCCTTGGAGGCTGCAAGTGTTTCTCTTCCAAGTGCTAATATTAAAACGAAGCTCTGGATTCAGGCAACAGTGAGCCAGGGGATTTCTGAGCATCATTTCTCCTCTTCAAGAGTCTTCCATAAGGGCAATTACCTTTAAAAAGTATAAATCATCATGTTCCTTTTTTTCAACATAAATCACAAGTATCTTCTTAGCCACAAGTGAAAAGCACATACATATTTAAAATCAAGATAAAAATATTCATGTATTTTGAAAATTCTAGTGTCATTTAAACTTTAAAGCATGTTTATGTAATAGTTTTTAAATTATTTTTTGAAATATTTTGAAATAATTTTTAAAAAGTGTTTACAAAAATGGAACTACTTAGAGGATCTGCAAGATGTCTGAAAAAAATTCTTATGTTGATTGTATTCCTTTCTTACATAGAAAATTAAATCACTCTATAAAATTAGAAACTAACATTTATAAGTTCTGTGAGACCACTGTAACCTCAATACCTAGCAAGTAGTTAGTGGTTAATAATCACTTGTTGAATGAATGAATAGAAGGATGGAGTATTGATAAAATCAAAGTCTTGTTAGTAAGATAAAAATAATAATAGAATAATAATACAATGACATAATTCTTTTTATAATTAAACATGATTTTGATTTATCCAGTGGAAGTTTTAGTGAATTTATCTTCATCTACGAGAAAGACATACTGGGAAATTATTACTATGGTTAGTATTAATAATATACCTAATTGTTTCTCTAATCTTTGTATTTCTGCTATACTGGCTTTTCTTTGCTTTATTAAATATATTTTCACACTCATCTCTCGTAAAGAACTTTAAAGGCAAGGATAATTGACTCTAGAAATAGCATAACATGCTGAAGAAACAGTAACAGCAAATACACAGAAGCAAACCAGATTGTTTACTTGGCAATTTTAAAAGCTTGTCATATCTATGATCATTATTTCATTGTGAATCATACGGTAAATTTTAGAAAATTAGGTTTATTTATTTTTGTTTCTTTAGAAGCCTTTTATGTGTCCAGGAGACAGAAATAAACCTGTTGTCTAAACTTAAAAAAAAAAAACAATTTAGAACAGTGCTTGGACTTTTATTTTTTATTTTAATTTTATTTTATTTTTTAAAGATTTTATTGGGGAAGGGGAACAGGACTTTATTGGGGAACAGTGTGTACTTCCAGGATTTTTTTCCAAGTCAAGTTGTTGTCCTTTCAATCCTAGTTGTGGAGGGTGCCATTCAGCTTCAAGTTGTTGTTCTTTCAGTCTTAGTTGTGGAGGGCACAGTTCAGCTCCAGGTACAGTTGCCATTGCTAGCCGGCAACATTGTGGTTGAGAGGATGTGCTCCAACCTACTAAGCCATCTGGGAGCTTAGCGGCAGTGCAGCTCAAGGTTCCATGTTCAATCTTAGTTGCAGGGGGCAGAGCCAACCATGCCTTGTGGGACCGAGGAGTTGAACCGGCAACCTTGTGGTTGAGAGCCCACTGGCCTATGTGGGAATCGAACCGGCAGCTTTCGGAGTTAGGAGCACGGAGCTCTAACCACCTGAGCCACCGGGCCAGCCCCAGTGCTTAGACTTTTATATATTTTTTTAAAACAATGTAAAACAATGAACCAATATTTATCATCTACTATGTACCAGCACCATGCTAAACAGTATATAAACAGAGCATATGGATGGCATGATCTCTACATTCAAGTGACATATTTTTCATAGGGGAAAATATGTAACTAACAATCATGAAACAAATACTAAATAAATCAAAACAGAAGGAATTCAGTCTAGCTAGGTAGAAAAGAAAGACGATTGGGAAAGATATCATGAGGTGATTGAAATTGACCTTATGTGTTATGGATATGATCCATGAAAATTAAAGGAAGACGTGGGTATATCTAGCTTGTGAGACAACAGGAACCTGACAGCAAAAAGGGAATGCACGTGGCATAAATGAAATCAGAATACTGGCTCAAGGAGACCAGGTGGTGCTTTATTAGAAAAATGTATGGGATGCTAGATTCTTTTTTAAGGCACTGTACAAGCTAGCATTAGTAGAGGTGTGATTTGAAGAAAGCATTTCTATTAGAAGCCGCATTAAACCTGAACATCATTCACTTGTCAGGGGAATAATTCGAGACATCAATTTGTTGTTTCCTCCTGTGCCCATTCCATGGCAGGTCTTGAGATATGGGGCTGTCCTTCACATAGGACTGTTCTCAGATGGAGCTGGAGAGCAAAGACTCCAAATTCTTGGCTCTTAAATTCAAAAGCATTTATGCAGTTATAAAGTATAATTTCAAAATATTTGAAAAGCAATCCCTGAAGTCAATCCACACTTATACCACCGCCGCCAGACCAGAAAATCATATGAGCTATGAAGGAAAAGGAACCAAATTTGGAAGAGAATAAAAAACCTGTAGACTTTTGTCTTCCTTTGTGCCCTGTCCCTGACCCTTGCAATCACTCACTCCACACCTGAAGGTGGGGAACATACAATGGAATTAAATGTCATTTAAATTTTGCTTTCTGGCAACAAAAGGGACACATCTCTTATATCCTGGGTGAGGCTCATTATGAAAGCAACCTACATAAAGAAGTCCCTGGCACTATCATTGATGGAAGACAATACCTCACTGGTCGACTCTGAACTCCAGGAATTAGCCACCAAGCCAATGTCCTTCATGAGAACAGAATTTGCTGATAATAAAGTAGAAATGGGTAAGAGACAGTGTTAAGGACATAGTGAGAGCCACTGATCACCCTTGAATGCTGAATCTCAAAAGGGTGAATGGAAAGAAATACCTAAAGAGGCCTAGAGATTGGGCCAAGGAAAATGCAGTGACGACCAAAGACGATGGCAACATCACAAACTTCTAAGTAGGTAAATGCTGAGCAGAGGCTGATGACCAAACTCTGATTACCATTTTGCTAGATGTTAAAACACTTCGAATTTGTTTGGTGTTTCCTCATGATGAAATTCAATTGTGCACTTTTGGCAAAAATACCAAAGACATGATACTGTGTCCTTGGTCTAGAGATGAAGCTGAGAATATGACTGCAAAATCTCTTGTTAAGACCTCAGAAAGATCAACGGTAATGCTTCAGAGAACTATTCAGTCAGACAAAAGTCCCTTTGAGATTAAAGGTACTTTGAGATTAAACCCACTGCCACCTTGGATTGAAAAGGACAGAGAGAGTATAAAAGTACAAAGAGGCAATTGGATTCCCCCAGAATGTCAGAAAGTAGCCTGGGAAAACTGCTAACTGGCAAACATGTGACATCTTCCATGAAAAATGAAAGATGACTAAGCAGGCAGACCCAAGAGCCCTGTTATGGACTGAATTGTGTCCCCCAAATTTGTATGAAGCCCTAACCTTCCATGTGGACAGAAGGCCTTTAAAGAAAGTTATTAATGTTAAATGAGGTCATAAAAGTAGTGCCTTACTTGGATAGGACTAGCATCTTTCTGAGAAGTGGAAGTGACACTCTATCTCTTTCTCTTTCTTTCTCACTGTACATGCACAGAGGAGAAAGGCCATGTGAGGACACAGTGAGAAGGTGGCCATCTGCAAACCAGGAAGAGAGTCCTCACCAGACACCAACACTGCTGGCCCTTTGATATTGGACTTCTGGCCTCCAGAAGTGTGAGAAAATAAACTTCTGTTATTTAACCACCTAGTCTGTGCTATTATTATGACAGCCCAAGCTGACTAATACAAGCCCAGAGGACTGAGTCAAAAGAATGATTGCTGGGCCTAATTAAGGAATTTTCAACATTTTTCCAATTAGATTTCATAATCGCGAATGCACCAAAGTCTCCTTTCTGGCTCCCATTTCCCCCCTTTTATGACTGGGAATATTTATAATAGTTACCCTATGCCTGTTCCCCTACTGTACTGTGAGTGTGAGGAGCAGATAAGCTGGGTCTTTAGTTTCACAGGTCTGTATATTGAGAGAAACTACACAGAAGGAGCTGTATTTAAGGAACTACACCTGAGAAGACTTATCCATACCTGGACATGATTTAGATGACAAAACTCTGGACTTTGAGCTGATGCTGTAATAGAATGAGACTTTGGGGAACTTGGAAGGGGGTAAATGTATTTTGAATGTGGAAGGAATGTGAGTTATTGGGGCCAAAAGTGCATACTGTAGTAGGCAGTCTCCCTTACTGCCCCCAGTGATCCCCACCCACCTCCTGGTGTTGTCACCTTTATGTAATCCTCTCCCTTGTGGGCTGGTATTAATTGACATGCTTCTAATGAATCGAATATAGCAGAAGAAATGGCATGTCATCAGAAATAGTTTGCAAAAAGACTGTGGCTTCTATCTTAGTTTGCTCTCTCAATCACTCTCTAAAGAAAATCACTGCCGTATTGTGAAGCTACCCAATGGTCAGAACCATTGGGCAAGGAACTGACCAACAGTCATTGAGGATCTGAGACCTACCATGAGCTACATAAATGAGTCTGAAAACATATACTTAACCTAATCAGGCCTCAAGATGATTTAAACCCCAGTCAACAACTTCATTGTAGCCCTATGAGACTCTTTGATCCAGAGACACCCACCTAAGGTGTGCCCAGATTCCTGATTCACAGGACTGTGAGATAATAAATATTTGTTGTTTGTAGCCACTAAGGTTTATTATAATTTGTTGTGCACTGAAAGATAACTAATACATTTGTTACTACTGCATCTCTCCTTCTTAAAATATCTCTAGTATGCCTTTAAATGTGTTTTTCATCCATTATTTGCGTTTACCCTCCAATTTTCAGTCTATTAATCTCTTAGATTGGCTTATACTAATTATATACATACCATGTTTCCCTGAAAATAAGACCTAGAAGTACAATCAGCTCTAATGCATCTTTTGGAGCAAAAATTAACATAATGTAATGTAATATAATATAATATAATATAATATAATATAATACTGGGTCTTATGTTAATTTTTGCTCCAAAAGACGCATTAGAGCTGATTGTCCGGCTGGGTTTTATTTTCAGGCAAACACGGTAAATAATTATATATTGTATAATTAATTATGTAATATATACTATAATTTATATATTACAGTATAGATTAACTAATTATATATAAATTATATATAAGGAGAAAAATTTTACTTTGTTCTTATAGAGTATTTTAAACATACAAAAGTAGAGTGACAAATATAATACATATAAATATCATGTATCCATCAGCCAACTTCTACAGTCATGATCAGTATTGACAGAACACAACAATACTGACACAACAACCCAGAAGCACCACTGTTTCATCCCTACCTTTACCCACTCCTCTGGATTATTTTGAAACAAGCCCAACATATTTCTTCTGTAATATTTTCAGCACGTATCTCTCTTTAGAAAAACATTTTCAGCTTATGAGTTGACCATATAGATCATACCAAGAAGCATTCTGGTGATGAAGCTAAGGTCTTCAGAGCAGAGCCTACTGTAGCCATTATTTGGTAATATTCTTCTCCTTGAAGATATAAATAAACGATTTCACACAAGAAGTGAACAAGTAGGGGTTAAGGATTAGTAAATTGAAGAGGGGAAACAGTCGAAGGAAGAGAGGGAAGCCCAGCAACATGACAGTAGACCACAGCGAAACCAGTGAAAGTTAGCTGCAATGGGAATGTTTAAGTTTAAGAATAAGCCTGTCTAACATTAAAGGTTAGATTTCGTGAAATATGCTGCATATTTTGTGACACTCTTCTTTAGTTTTTTCAGAAAATCTGCTATGCACATAGCCTATATTCAGTGATATTTTAGTAATAGAGATTTAGGCAGTGTAAAGTGGAGTAAAATAGTGCAGAAAAAGAGTCTGAAAGATAGATAGCAAGTGAAGGGATGAGAAGAGATTGAGAATTCAATATAAAAAGAACTAGAAGTCAGAAGTCATCAGAAAAATATAAGTGACATGCCTCACCAACAAACCCCAACAGAAGTCAATGAAGCAATTGGAAAATATGCTAGATCTCCAACAATGTGTGTAAAGAGGTGTCAATGAAATTTTTGCTTAAATATTAAAGACCAAGTGGCTCTAGAAATCTAGAGTATGTGTGATTACTCCAAGAGGCTAATATCTTAGTTACATACCCAGACACATAGGCTCACATACAGACACACCTTCTGTTGATGGAATCAGAAGCAATACTACTATTGATGCCTTTTATCACATCTATAAGTTCATGATGGGTTTTGTAAAAGAAAAGAGGAGAGAATCAATTTTACCACCTGGTTCTGCCATGTCAGTAATCTCCCAGATATGATGGTGCCCAAATAGAACTGGCCCAGCTGGTATATCTGCAGAATACAAATATGGCTATTCCTTCACAAATTGCTTGTGGAGGGTTGTTAAAGACATAGTAACCGAACAAGAATATCATATTCAATTGACATGAGAAAAGATACCTTTTAAGTCCTACTCTGTGGATTGCAGTAGTTTTCAGTTAAATATGAAGTAACCATTTTATTGGTTGTAAATATCCTGTGGCAAATCAACTCCAAATAACTATGTCTCAATTAAAACCCAGAATTTTTGTTTCCTTTGTTTTACACAATTGAGGCACCAGAGGACATTGTGAATTTTATATAAGAATTCCTTATCCTGTTCTAATAACCTAGACTTTTTTTGGTAACAGTACCCATGACTCAGAACACTACTTCAACCCATAAAACTGGGAATTTTGATCTCAGTCACTTAACTCACTATAGTGGAGGGGTATGTTATTTTTCTTGGATTTTATTGTCGAACACAGAGTGATAGTATTACAGAGCAATTTTCTCTCTACTGCCCTTAGCAATGAAAAACCAAAAATGTGTATAAGTAAGAGTAAAGTGTGGTGTCAATCAAAAAACAATCAATTTTGCCATATAAAGAGTTATTTTTTTTACAATTTTTTTTTTTAAACATGTAGAGAAGAGTATATTTATTTATTTATTTATTTTTGTTGCTGAGAGCCCACTGGCCCATGTGGGAATCGAACCGGCAGCCTTCGGAGTTAGGAGCATGGAGCTCTAACCGCCTGCGCCACCGGGCCAGCCCAAGAGTTATTTTTTAATAAAAATATCTTCATGGTGTAAGTATTGACCTGTCCTTGATTTCTGAAAGGAGGATCGTTTTGCTGAATATAATCAAGGGTAGCTAATACCTCATTTCTTTCTCATATCCTCTTATTTTATGGGTTAGCCATAGCACATTTAAAATTTACAAATTGTCATGTCCCAGCAACCCATCATGTTCCTGAATTTACCAGAAACATTTTAACACTGGAATAAGGAAGATAAATACTATTTGGAGATAATTGTACGTGCATATATCTATATACACACTCTTATGTAGCCACAACCATGCATATATGCCTGCATATGTATGTAGATGTGTGCTTACAGAGTGAGAGAGATAATGGAAGAGGAAAAAGGAGAGGGAGAGAGAGGAATGAAGACTAGAAACCATTGTACCATGCTCTGAGTTTCTATTTATCTTCATTTTGCTCATCTTGACAGGTTACCCTTCTATCCCCTCTCTTCATCTAGCTTCTCCCTTTCATTTAAGATCCTTTGCAAGTCTTTCCCAGCCCACACGGGCTCCCTGTACTCTTCCTTTTCTTCGTACTCTTCGAATATACAATTTAATACACCACATGACTTAGCGTTTCACCACACTTTATTGCTCTCCAAATGTTCTATGTGTCAGTTTTGTCTCCCCAACTAGATTATAGATGACTTGAGGGCAAGGACACTGTACCATTATGTTTTATCACATCCTCTCTTGCTATGTATGCTACATCATGGATGCTAAATAAATGAGTAGCAATGTAATGAAGTAAAACAATTTCCAATGAGCTTGTAATTTTGATTAAGAAATTATAATTCAGTTTTAAATTGGGGGGCCTAAACGTTTTAGAATGTTTCTATGCTTTTCAGACATCTGTGTCCTCAATTTGAAATATAATATAGCTTAGTGGTTAAAGTCACACTGTTTTTGAATCCCAGCTCTCTGATTTACTAATTGTGTGATCTTGAGCATAAATATCCTTGGTAACATAAATGTCCTCTGCCTAGATTTACTCTGTAAAATAGGGATATTGACAGCATGTAACTCACGGAATCCTGGGATAATCAAATGAATTCACAATCAGTGAATGATACGCCTGGTACATAGAAAGAATTCTACAAATGCTGACTATTCTGCTATAGTTGAATAATAGCTTATATTTCTAAATTGGCAACTTGCACAAAAGTTGGCTATTGTTTTGAAAAGAAATGTCATCTTAGGCTCAGTTTCTAGAAGACAAATAATCTATTTAAGAAGACATGGGGAGGCAAGGTCTGAATTAAATCACAGGACATTTGTGCCAAACAAGACAAGAATGATCAAGGTTAGCCTCGCCAAAGCCTAAAATGTAATGTCTTTCCCAAGGCCAAGACATTTTTTACATCCCTGACCTAAGAGAGTTTAGATCAAATTAGTAAGGCGAAGCCAATTTCGGGAGCAACCCTGATATAATAACTTGGTGTTTAGGAGTTAGAATGCCCAATAGCCTAAGAAACTATATGGTTAAGCTGACAGAACTGTTATTTATTTGGAGGAAAGGATAAAAAATATATATGTATATATATATATATGAAGCAAACTCATACACTTATGACTCTGCTGTTTGCCATGCACCATATACATCTGTCGACCTCTTAAAAGCCATATTCAGAAGAAAGGTGTCTAGAATAAGTAGTAAATGGGTCCCTTGGCCATATCATCATCTAACAATACCGTAACACAGCTAACCCCTAAAATGTATTTCATGAGGCATTTGTGAAAACTAAATAAGATCATGTTTGTAAAGCTCTTAGCACAGTATTTGGCACACAGGAGAGGAAGCAAGTAACATGTCTTGCCTTTCATTATTTTATTATTACAATTAGAAAATGGAGGCTCAGAAAAACATCAGTTACTCTAACGTCAGTTAATGGCAGAATGAAAGTCAAACTTAAAACATGCATTTCTTACTATAACTTTCTTAGTGTGCTTCCATTTTCCTCCTGTTTTCTGGGCCATCTGAATCCTCAGTAGACTCCAGCTCAATCGCCCCTCACTCTGGCACTGCCAGACGTGATTCTCCTTCCAGGCCTCTGGCTGTGGCCCCTTCTCATTCACCAGATTGCCTGGCTTCTTCTCCGAATGGAGTATTTCTCAAGGCTCTCTCCTCTCCCTGAATTTGGTAACTCACTCCAATTGTCACCACCTTAGAACCAGTTCCCCAGTCTGTATCTCCATTCTGAATTCTCAAGTCTTCCAATGCCGTTTTTTAACCCTGCCTTCACAATTGCCCGCAACATCTTTCCCAACAGCTGTTTTGCTGGCACCTTTAAGTCAAAATAATGGAATCATTATTTGTCCATCTTCTCTCTACATTCTCTTTTCCCAGCCACACGAATCTTCAAACATTTCCAGTTTCAATAAAGGAGCCAGTCTTCTTCCTTTAGACTCAAACCCTCAGACTCTCTCTCCTCTCTTCTTCCAGGCTCCAATCACATATGATTTGTTATCCTTCTGGAGCTGCAATGAACAATATGGTAGCCCTTGGCCACATGTAGCTGTTAAACATTTGACATGTGGCTAGTCTGAATTGAGATGAGCTGTAAGCGCAAAGTGCACAGCAGGTTTTGAACACTTAGTACACTGAACAGGAGTGTAAAATATCTCATTAACACTTTTACATGAATTACATGTTAAAATGAAAATACTTTGAATATGTTGGTTTAAGTAAAATATATTATTGAAATTTATTTTTCCTGTTTTAATGTGGTCACCAGAAAATTTAAGTTACATATATGGATTGCTTTATATTTCTGTTGGACAGCATCGTTCCAGATCATTCTAGGCTTCCTTCTCAACATTTCTTGAATCTCTTCTATTCCCGTCTTACTGTTATCATCTAGTTCAAGTTTCTTATAACACATACTAGCAGGTATCTCTGCCTGTTCAGTGTCCCTCGTCCAATGTCCTCATCCAAGCTGCATTCTTTCTCTGAGTCAATCTTCCTAATGAAAGGTTCAAATCAAATCCCTACTCAAAAAAAAAAAAAAAAAAGATAATCACTTCTCCGTCCATCAAATAAAGTGTTCAAACTGTTATAACCCCCACCTCATTGCTCCTCACATATTAGCTGTGACATCTTGGGATAACAAGGTAATTCAGAGCAAGATGACACTCTGTTTTGCTGGAAGAATCTTATTTTTATTTCTTGGAAGGGATGGGATCACATGGCAAGTCCATAGGAACTGGTCCATGCTTTGATCTTGACCAGCCCTGGCTCAGAGAAAGCAAATATTTTACAAGATGAAATAACGTATTTTCTTTCAGGAGTTTGCAAAACCACCAACCTGTAGACAAAGCCCAGCAACTTTTATAAAAATAGGGTAGAAGGAGGGATTCCTGATGCCGCTGATTGCTCCTTAGAGATGCCAAGATTGATAACATTATGTCTTAAAGATCCCAAATGCTGAAATTTTACCCACCAGTAGGAGTGGTTCCTATCTGAGAAGAGCAAGAAATAACCAAACTTTTCTAAGCAATTAATTGGAGCAACTGGAAGTACAAAGGGCAGAGCGACAAAACCTCATGCAACTATCTGGCCATTCAGTACTGTTTTCTGATGGGTGGAGCAGACAAAAATTTTTGCTCCAAACTAAAATCAAATACCATTTTAATATTAGATCTTATTGTTACTAATATGGTCAAGGTAATCGCCTTAGTTTGATTTTCAAGACCAAAACCAACTACTCTTTCTTTCAACATGAGCCCCTATAAACAGCAGCTCCTCTCGACTGCTGCTCGTTTCAGACCATTCATACTATTTTCATGTCTTTTCAAGGCCATAGAATGATAGTGCTTGTTGAAAAGTTGGAGATCATCTAACCCAATTCCTCATTTTACAGACAAAGACCTTGAGGTCCTGGAGCTCATGAAGTGAATTTCTGACCGTGGCCAGACCCCAGATCTGCCACTTCCCAGTCTTGTGCCTTTTTCTTCCTCTTTCTTCTGATTTTGCATATTGAAGTTTCACCTTGGTTTTCAAGATCTAAGATAAATGGCAACTCCTTCATTAGGACCAACCAGCAGAAACCCATCTTTCTGTGCCCACTGTCAATCTGTAACTTGCTGGATATTTGTGATCCTTAGCTCTCTTCTTGGATTTCAAACATGTTGAGGCCAGTGATGCTATCTGATGCAACATATGTCCAGTAAAATGCTTTCCACATAAAAAACTCTCCACACATTTTGTCAAATAAATGATTGAACAAAAGAAAACAACATAGTAACTTGGAGCTTTGGCTATTAAATCTATAATACGAGAAAACGGATGCATGAAACTGTAAAAAAAGTGTTAAGTCATAATGTAATGCGTTTTGATCTTGTTGACCAAAAAGTCTCCACATAAGTGCAACCACTATGGAAATCAGTATGGAGGTATCTCACAAAAACTGGAAATGGAACTACCTTATGAAATACCCAGCAATTTCACTCTTAGGTATCTATCCAGAAAAATCCAAGATGCTAATTCAGAAAAATATATGCAACTCTATGTTTATTGCAGTGCTATTTATAATAGCCAAAACTTGGAAACAACAGAAACGACTATCTGGAAACAACAGAAACGTCTACTATCGGTAGACGAGTGGACTAAGAAACTGTGGTACGTTTATACAATGGAGTATTACTCGGCTGTAAAGAAGAATGAAATCTTACTATTTGCAACAATATGGATGGACCTAAAGAACATTATGTTAAGTGAAATAAGTCAGTCGGAGAAAGACAAATACCATATGATTTACTTATATGTGGAATCTAAAGAACTGAATAAATGAGCAAAATATATATATATATTTATATGTAATATATATTTATATGTAATATATATATTTATATTTAATATATATTTATATTTATATTTAATATATATATTTAAAAAAGGTTCCACATACATTTCAAGGTTTGTTATTGATTTTTTAAAAATTTCATCCTTCCTCTTTAAACTTTCCTTTCATTAGAACAAGCAGGAGAAAATTAATGAATTATAGCAGAGACCAAGCTATTAGGGATTTAAAGATTAAGTTTGGAAATCCATCTGTCTCTTTAAAATATGAAGAGTGCCAGTTCAGCTGAGTGCAGAAAGGCTGCCAGTCAAAAAGATTCAGACAAGTTAAATTGAAAGAGTTGGTTAGGTTTTGCCAGTGGATGTTTAAATGTAAGATAACCCATCACCCATTCCTCTGTCCCAGTGTATTTATTAAGTAAATGTTTATTATACTAATTTCCATTTCAAACTGGGGTGAAGGGGTGACTTTTAAAAAGCAGAAATTTCATATAAAATGGGATTAGCTTAAAGGGACAAAGCCATCTATATATTTCTATTTTTAAGTATGTTTACATGGGGCTCAAAGGATGGTTAGAAAGTAAAACTTATCCCCAAATGAAAACTAGCCCTGGGGAAAATCCCAACATGAAAAATAAAATTCCTTCACAGAGGGCCTACTAGTAATTTTTTAAATGGGAGGGGGTGAATAGAAAAAACACAAAAGGCAGTAACAGACCTTCCATGTTTTTAACCTTAAGAATCAGAGTATGAAAGCTTATCAGCCAGTATTTAGTTCCTTTGGGGATAAGTAGATATTTGGGCACTTAAGTTCACTTCTATGTTATGTGACAAATAATTATGGAATAATCGTTATATCTAAGGCAGTTGTTGACTAGGATGTATGAGGTAAATAAAGATGATTACAAATAATTTCCATCCTCAAATTAACCAGAGTTTTCATGCAGTGTGGATACTGTTTATAGATCAGCTGATCTGAATATCAACCCTCTCCCTATTTATAGACTTTAGCACTGATTCCTTAAGGGGAAGGAGGGATGAAATCCCCGAATAACTCTTTCCATTCACCATTTAACTGATTTAATTTGGCTTCCTAGAATTTACAGTTCTTCATTTGGCCTAAATCCAAGCATTTTCTTTAAATCCATTTTAAAGATATTTCCAGAAATGAAACATTGGGCAGTTCTGGGATGTAAAGACCACATTCAAGACATTTACATATTTCAATAACATTTACTCCTGTGTCATATTTTACTAAATTTTATGAAATGCTTTAAAATTATATTCACTGAAAAACTAATGGAAAGTAATTTTGTTTCTAGAAGGTAAACTGAAACACAAACCAAACTTAAAGGGCATCCTGGGCAAAATTTTACTAAAATGTTAGCTTCTTCAAAAACTGTTAAGCAGTAAATAGAAGCGGAACCCTTTTCTGTATCTCTACTAGGATATATTCTTCTCAAGAGGAGGTACTCTGTTCTTATTTCTGTAAACAAATGAGGGCCTAGTTCAATGCCGGAAACCCATTAGGCCCTCAGTAATGCATGTTGATGAATGAATTAATCGATTCATGAAAAACGTGACCTTGAAACCTTTGGAAACTTTCACTTGTTACATTTAAATTTCTCAGAAAGGTTAGCAAAGGTAGAGAATGACTCAGAAATGTAGAACAATCCAAGAAAACAGGCAGGTGTTTCCCCAGGCAAAAGGGAGAAGTTACATTTTGAGAAAAGTTGCTGGGGGTGGGTTAGCTGACCACAAGGGCTACCCCCTCCACCTCCCAGTGATATCCCGTAGGACACACCCATTGTAGGTTTCTCCCCAGAGGTGTTTACCCCATACAAACCTCACCACCAAAAGCTATGGCAAATAATCTGATAGCCTCGAAAACTGTCCAACGTACTAAGCAGAGCTATCCAATTCCAAAGAGTCAACGGGATTTTTGGCCAAGAATTCATTTGCAAAAGTTAGAGGACATGTCATTCTCATATTTTGCCCTTCTTGGTGAGATATTTAAATAAACACATCATTTCAGTCCTATACTTGCTAGCTGGGTATTTGAAAATTCAGTTACAGATCATTCAAAGGAACAATATGACCTGCATGAAAGCTCAGTCTTGAAACTCTATGAGAAGGGTAATTACAAGATTAATGCTGTCCCTACTTAAAACTAACTTAAAACTAAAAATAGCTGCAGTGGCCTCTACTTATATTAGAGGGGAGGTAGGCCAGCAAGAGACAGGGATTATACTGGTAGAGGACACTCACAATAAGTTCTCCAATGTTTCAGCACTGAATATGTTACTCGGGGACTATGAAGTAGCATTTGTCACATGTGCAATGTATCTTGTTTTATCAACAAAATGTGAGTTTAATTTATTTCTTTTGGAACATGAATAGAAATTCATTGTTTTTGAATATTCATATTCTGATATTTAATATTTTGGTAGGATTTTAAGCACATAAAAGATCATTGCTTTATTTGTTAAATAGTCCCGTTTATTATTTCCATTTTATGAGGAACGTGAAAGAATTCAGTTGACTTTACCAAGGTCACCAGCAAAGCAATGACAAGAAATCTGAGAGTGAATCCTTTCTGCTTCCAAATATTTTGAAATATTTGGCTCATGTAAAGAAAAAAAATTGTATGATGAAAGCACTTCTGGGAATGAAAAAAAGAAACCTGTCTCTCAATGCCTAGAGGTCTATGGTAGTTCCAAAGATAAAGCTTTTTATTTTCGGCACAGAGCTCAAATTAACCCTCACTTTACCCAAATGTTTTCCTTATTATATCCTGAACTGGAGTAACAATTGAAGTAATCACAAAAGCACAATTTTATAAAAATTTCTTCTAATAGTCTAATTTTTAATGCCACTGTTTTGTGTTTGGAACACATATTTTTTAAAAAGCTTGTTAGTCAGTTATCTCAGTGAGATATGCACATAAACTACCCCTTCTGCATTGTTATAGTTATTAGGCCAATATTTATTTAAAGCTTGTTAGTCAGTTACTATTCTCATCTTCTCATTTAGTCCTTGTGAAAAACTATATTGGGGAGATGCTATTAATATCATGCCCATTTTACAGGTGAGAAAATGAGGTATAAAAAAGTTAACTCATTTTCCCAAGGTCACAAAATGAGTGAGAGTTGGAGGCCAGATGTAAACAGGCTGAGTATCTAAAACAAAACAAAATTCAGTATATTTAGTCAACCTCACAACCCTGTGAAAGGCTACTTTTTAGGCCATAAAAACTCTTTTCCAAGTGGTTTTCTTAAAAATAACAATAATCACAACAAGAATTTCAGCAGAATGTTGATTCAATTGATATTTCTAGAAAACCTCATTTCTATTTCTAGAGCTTTCCTTATTTCTAGAGTTTTTGCTATTAGTTTGATTCCTAGTGCTATTCTGTAGATAGAGATGCATTCATAGCAAACTGAATTCAGATTCTCACTTTGCCTCACACTGACCTGGGGCATGTTATCTGTTCTTCAATCTGTCCCTTTCATTGTGGTGTTCAGTAAATGGTTCCCAATTTTCTAGGTATAAATATTTTTTTAGGAAGTAAAGGGTATTTGGAGATTAACTAGTCCAAACAACTCAATTTACAAGTGAAGAAAGTGAGGCCCAGGAAAATGAAGTCACTTTAAAAAGCCTCTCTGCCAGCTCCTTGTAGAACCAGTAATGAACCCAAGCTACCAGAGTCCCAGGCGCATGCTCTTTCCCTATTCCATGCTATTCTCAAGTGGATTAATATGCTTGATGACTTCTGCTGCCAGGAGTTTTCCCCAGGCAGATGCTGCATGATTACTTTTATGGATAATCAGAGTTATGTGTAGGGCAGTGAGGTGGGTGTAGCAAGAAGCCTTTTTTTTTTTTTTTTTTTTTTTTTTTTAAGATTTTATTTGGGAAGGAGAACAGGATTTTATTGGGGAACAGTGTGTATTTCTGGGACTTTTCCAAGTCAAGTTGTTGTTCTTTCAATCTTAGTTGTGGAGGGCGCAGCTCAGCTCCAGGGCCAGTTGCCGTTGCTAGTTGCAGGGGGCGCAGCCCACCATCCCTTGCAGGAGTCGAACCGGCAACCTTGTGGTTGAGAGCCTGGCACTCCAACCAACTGAGTCATCTGGCACTGGCACATGTGGGAATCAAACTGGTAGCCTTTGGCATTAGGAGCACGGAGCTCCAACTGCCTGAGCCACCAGGCCGGCTTCAGAAGCCTTTTAACTGCTTATGAGTTTTAAGTACTCGTAAATGTCGATAGAGTCCCTTGTTGTCATTTGTGTGACTCCCACTTGCCACTTTGGATCCATACCACTTTAGCTGTGCTCGGGAAATTACCTGAATATTATTTTGCTGGCTTTCCTGTCTCCTGAAGCTTTGCTGCAGACTTAAATGAGTCCTGGGTGAGCCTCTCCAGGAAACATCTCCATGGAGTTTTCCCAGGGGAGCAGTTGCTTACAGTTTCTGCTGCCACTGACTCATGAAATGCATGGAGACCTCTGTGGCATGGTCCAGGCCTCTTTCCTTGATGCTGATATTTTCAAAGCTGTACTATGAAGGTGGATAAATATATAGATGGCTTACTGAGCCAAATTACGGATGACACAAAGGTGGTGAGCATGATGAATATGATAACAAAGGAATTGGATTATAAAAAGCCTAGAATATGGACCAAATGTGATACAGTGAAATCAATAAAGGGAAATTTTTAATTCCTGGACTTGGGTACAAAATTTAAAAACTACCAGAGTAGGATGGGAATTTATGTTTGATATAACATTGGCCTAGGTTAGTTTCGATCTTGCATAGATAAAAATGTCCAAGATTTTAGGCTGACTGTATTTGCCATAAGTCCACAGTAATATGGCTGCAAAACAAGATCATTTTATCGTGGACTGTCTTATAACATGTGAGAACAAAACAAATAATTTG
This sequence comes from Rhinolophus hipposideros, assembly GCF_964194185.1. Lineage (NCBI taxonomy): Eukaryota > Metazoa > Chordata > Mammalia > Chiroptera > Rhinolophidae > Rhinolophus > Rhinolophus hipposideros. The sequence goes on from NC_138053.1 coordinate 12,154,839, forward strand.
GTTCTACTCATTTTAGTCAGACTACATATGGCCTCTTATTTCTCTTTCTACGTATTGGGGATATAGTTACACTGAAGAGCTTCTAGAATGTTTGATAAGAACAAAAGATGATTCAAAAGATTGACAATAGGAAGGATGGTTGAAGGAACTACAATGTTTTATCCTGGGGGAATAATGATAACTGTCAACAACTATAAAGGAGCTGAGATTTTATCATATTTGCAAGCTGACAATTAGCCTGACACAGTTTCGTGGAGGCTGGTAAAAGACATAAGACTTAGAGACAGAGAACAGTTTTTACACAGAGCGATCCCAGTACTCAGAGTATTAGCATTTTCTTGGGCCAGTTCTCTAAGACCCAGTTCCCATAGGTCACCGCAAAGAGAACCAGATAGTACTTGCAAACACGGTGGGTTGCATTACAGGAGAGGAGCCCTGATCTTAAGAAATCCCAATCTTTTATAATAGACTGCAAAACTGCCCAAACATTTTCCGAGGGGATGGAAAATACTATCTCTAAACAAACATCTTTGAAAAGAACAAAATGCTATCAATGCCTCTATTGGAAAGATACTCAGTAAAAGAAGAGATCCATGGAGAATTGTCTTTCAACAATAACTGTATCTTGAGGGCTGTCATGTTAAAGAGTACTGGAAATCTGTCACTTAAGGAAAAAACAATGTCCCATTGGTGAAAATTACCAAAAGATTGTAGACAAGGGAATATTTATAAAAAACAGAACAAGTTCAAAATGGGATGGACTCCTTAAGACATATTCAGACAGAAACCAGGCAGCCGTTGGTTGTGACTATTGAGGAAATATTCACATACCAGAGAAGTACTGAATTTAAAGTTACATTAAGCTTCTTCCAGCACTCCATTTAGAAAATGGAAGGAAAGAAATGAAGTAACTAGGAAAAAATGCATGACTGAAAAGGATAAAGGGTACTTTCAAACTCGAAATACTTTATTGTATATCTTGTGACTCTCTGTCCCAAGAGGATCCAGACATCGCTTTGATAAATCAGAGATAGGGCCACATCCAAAGCCTTTATGAAGTTGATGTTGTAATCTCCCTTGCCTTGCCTCTTCAGCTACAAAAAAAGAAAAAGAAAAAAAAAGAAAGAAAAAGAAAAAGGAAAAAAAACAGCTCAAAGGTCTATTTGGATATAAAGAAACTTTGAAGCATTATTCTAGATTGATTATCCTGTGTTTTGAGAAACAGAATCTTTGCTAAGAAATACTTTATAATTTACCTGAAAATACTTCTGGTTCTCCAGACACTTAAACTGAAGCTTAAGAGTATCCAAAAGGAAAATACATTGCTTATAGGGGTATTTTAAAGAAACAAAACACGTTTGTTACCCTCTACAAAAAAAGAAAAAGAAAAGAGAGATTACTTCAGAATAACTGTCATGTCAATTAACATATGGATATTTTTCACTTCGTGGATTTCTTAACTGCTCCTTTTATTTGCATTCAACTGAACATCACATATGTAAGATAATACAACCATAACCACCAGTGGACACGTGACTGTGGACATGCCATTTGACTTCTTGGCGTCTCCATTTCTTTATATGCAAAGTGAGGGGGTTGAAATAGATGACAGCAATGTTTTTTTGCCGGCTTCTCAAACTCCAAAGAATCCAGGAAAAGATACCTTCCTAAAAGCTGGCATAAATTTGGAGCTCTAGGAATGGTATGTAATAGGGCTTACAGGAAAATAAGGGTGGAAATCCCCTTTGAAAGATGTTTTAAAGGGAATCTTTCCTAAAGCACAGAAACATCAATCAGGATATTGGGAAAGGCTATGAGATGGAGGGATACAAGAGTATCTTATGGTGATTTGGAAAAAGATGTGAGTGTAGTTTATGGCAGGAAACTGGAAACTAAATTTTCACTCTATACTAAATCCAGCAGAGAATCTTATTCTTAAACAATGACGTTGGAAAGGGTCCCAGACCGACTGAAGAGTTAGGCGCTGGCTCATCAGGCCGGAAGAAGCTGTAGGATGGAGAGGCCTTGCTTCTGAAGAGGTAGACATCTGTCTGAAAATAATTCATTTATTCTTTTAAGAAATGGGAGATACAAAGTTTAGAGGGTCCTTTTTTTGCATCTCGAAACAAATAACCTCTTCTGGCATGGACCAGTTTGATTCCAGATTGTATATGTATATATAGTGACTTGGGTACTTTGTCTAGAGACCATGGCTCTACTCTACAACTTGTGATTAATCAGTAATTGAGATACCCCTCTTGCGTAATTTGTCTAAGAAAACACACATGTCTGATGTTACAAGTCACATCTCAAAGCTTATTCAATACTTTGGGGCTTAAAATATTTTTTGAAAGTAATTGTGTTTCAATATCTTTTACACGTCAATTCTGCAAGTTGCCATCCTGTTAAAACTACTGGGTTTTTTTAAATGGTGTATGATTTAAATGATGTATTAAGTGATTCCATATTATTCATACATTTTACCATGATCAGGTACAACTTTGACAATGCAAAATTTCTCATCACACCAAATTTTTCAATATACTTACACTATAAAAGCTTTAGTGTTCCAGTAAAACACTGTGTAGTGAATCCAATAAAAAAGGAACTTGAATACACATTTTCTCCTGTATAAATAAGCATCTGCTCTAACTTCTGCCTCCTAAAACTGATGCTTATTTTGTTTCAGCTTTAACCCTTAAAAACAGTAGAATAATGATCTGACTTGGAATGTTCATTAGTTTAACAGCAGGAGTCAAGTTAATCTCTTTCACACCCCATGTTAGATTTACTTCGTGTTTAAAAAAATATTTTTTAAAAGTCTGATGGAGGGAGCAATTTTGATCTAGAACTTGGGGTCTCTTGGGGGCATAAACCAGTCAGAATTCAGATTGAGAATGAGTTTGCCACGTTTTCCTGCATCAAAAGGCAGCTCTATTCTAGAATGACCTTGGGAAAGTAATTTTTTCAGCCTGGGATGCAGATATATGTGATAGAAGGGCAGCTGCATTCGTTATAAATATCTTGTAAGGTAGGCAAAATTCTGCGCTGTAACTCCTGGAGCCAGAAAGCCAGGAAAAAGAGGGCTTATGTCACCTTTCGGGAATATGCTGTTCACCCCAAGGAGCCATGAGCAATTAAGACAGAGTGTTAGCACTGATCATAGGAGGGGTCAATTTACTCAGAATAGCCCAAAGCTTTTTATCACTGTTATGGTACTTTGGGTCTGGACAAGGGAGGGGTAGAGCGCAGAAGACTCAGTGAGGAAAAGTTGGACAAGAAGCAGTAATCTGAGAAGGAAAAACAAAAATAGAGTGGGGAATAAAGGGAGGAAAGAAAGAGGAGCAGGCTTTGGGAGGCCCTCTGGCTCTAACTGGCAATCCTGTGCTCAAGGGCCTCCTAGAGGGCAGGTGGTTATTTCAGTCTGTTCCCATTATAGAAGTAGATTCTGCTGTTGCCCTGAAGAAGGGTGTGGAAACTGGAACTGACAACACCTCTTCATGTCGTATTCTTTCTCATGAATCTACAATGACTCTCACACTTCATCTTGCCTTTCAGGATACCTGATGTTCAGATCCACCTTTATCCTTCCCAAGTGAACTCCAGCTACTTCTCCAGCCATGTTCTCCAGCTAGGCTGCTTGCCAAGCTCTAAGCCCCCACCTACACCTCCTTTTCCTTATTCTTTCGTTTTACCTCCTCTTTCCTTTGCACATATCTACAACACCTACATCTACATTTTGTAGAGGGTAAATTGTCAAGATACAATTTATTTCATAATGATAACTACATTGCAAAAAGCTTTATACCAAGCGTTTAAACATGTACTATCACACCTAAGCCATTGTCTCCTGAGACATTTCCTTGACTATCTTGGCCGGCATCTGTTTCTCCCATATTCTATCTCCTGAAGCATTTGTTCACGGACCGGAATCAACTTCTAGGTATCGAAGGCATTAGTAATCTATTATTTTCAACATGCTCCCCAGGAGAAACTGAAGAGGGACAAGGAGGCAGAATTCTGACTATTGCTATTTACTTTTTATTTTTCCATTTTGTTCATACATTTTTACCATGGCCATTTACAACTTGGGTAATGAAAATTAGTGTATGTGGATATATATATATATATATATATATCTCCCAGATGATTCTGGTAGTGTGAGAAACATGGGTCCATATTAGTCATTTGAACAATGATTCAGGCCACGTCTTCTTTCATTTCTTAGCTCTCCAACAAGGTAGAAAAGTCCACACAAGCAAGAACTAGCCCTGTACTTTTCCTGTCTCTCCAGTGCTAGAAATGCCAGGGTCAAAGCAGGTGTTCCATAAATACTTGAATGGGTTTGATTAGACTCCCAATAAAATAAGAAAAAAATTAATAAGGACATATGTGAGATGGTACATTTGAAGAAAAAAAGAAAACTTTATAATTAATGAGTTTAAAAATAAGTATTAGTAAGACTGAAAAAAATGCTCAGATGACTTATTAGACCACAGGATGTCCATAGGTCAGCAACAATGTTTTGCTTTAGATCTAGAAGCAAAGAAACTTTGAAGGCATCATTCAACTTGTAGCATGTAGAAACCATAAGGTGGTTCACTCTTTGTAATCTGACTCATTCTTGAAATGATGTACTCAATTAATAAATTCTACAGCTAAAGGGAAAAATTGAGTAGTTGGGGAGAGTTAAGAATCAAAACTCTCATACATTCCTGTGGGAATATAAAATAATGCAGCCACTTTGGGAAACAGTCTCACAGTTCAAAAAATTAAACAGAGTTAGCATATGACTCAGAAAATCCACTTCTAGAAATATACCCAAGAGAATTGAAAACACAAATCCATACAAAAACTTGTACATAAATGTTCATAGCAGCATTCTTTATGCTAGTCAATGGATAATCATAATAAAAGATGGATTAAAAAAACACATGTGATATAGCCAAACAGTGGAATATTATTTGGCCATAAAAAGTAATGAAGTACTGATCATGCTATATTATGGATGAACCCACCTTGAAAACATGATAATGAAAGAAGCCAGACATGAAAGGTCATGTATCCTATAATTTAACTTATATGAGATGTCTAGAATTGGCAAATCTGTAGAGACAGAAAGTGGATTAGAGATTGCCAGGGGCTAAGAGGAAATGGGAAGTGACTGTTGGGTACAGAATTTTGGAATTAAATAGTGGTGATGGTCGCACAATTCTGTAAATATACTAAAAATCACTAAATTATACACTTTAAAAAGGTAAATTTTACGGTATGTAAATTATATTTCAATAAAGTTGTTTGGTTTTTTTAAGTAAAGAAAAGAAATCAAGAGGAACATGAGGAGGGGCAAATCTGGGCAGCAGGACCCCCCACCCCCAAAGAATGTTAAAAATGTTAAAAAACTAGGAGACAAGAAAGCAATTTTACTAAAGGCTGCCTTTTAATCAAAAGAAATGATGGCTAGCTGGAGAGAAAAAGAGATAGACTGTAAATACAGCCTGAGGGATTTAGTTTAGATACAAGGTTTTCCTATCAATAGAAGCTGGAAGATTTTCACATCTCTCTTTTTGGTGGACTTAAATAGTGTTTAGAATAGGTTTTATGTGTGCAGGACAATTTGTAGGAGCCCTTTCTGAAATGGGAGAGGAATGAATTAGATGACCTTTCATGGTCTTTGCTCTTTTTCTCTCTCTGAACACTTGGAACACTAAGCACTCGATATAACACACTGCCTCCAGTGCATTTAGTCTCGGAGAAATAAGAGAGGAGATATTTCTGTTTCTTGAAAAGTTTTATTTGGTTTCTATATTAAGTCATAAACACACAGTTCCCTTAAGACTGTAAAAGTCTTCTCTAAACAATTAAATTTTTATTTAAAAAAAAAACAAACAAAAACAACTTGAAGCTGCACTGGCAACGTGTCATTTCAATCGTTTGTGTAAAGAAAGCAAAGTCAGGCTATGTATAACTACCTCTACACATGTTATTAATATGAATACATATTATGTACTTGGCCTGGCTAAAAATTTTGAAACCTCCATAAGCCTTTGAATTCAATGTTATTTGAAAAAGAAAATATCATCCTCCCCTGTATTTTCTCAGGGTGGAACTCTCTTTTCTAAGTCCTCCCATGACCTCCCAATGCTCCTTACTTTAGGTGAAAACAGGTACCTGCTTTGGGTTCACTCAGCATAAGCTTTCTCACTCTCTGCCTGGGACCCAAGTTCCCATGAAAATAAAACAAAAAGAAGAACACGATTAGAGCAAGGAAGCCTCTTCTTGGCCCTGTCACCAGCTTCAGATCAGATCCTTTTTAGTGTTTGTTGTCCGGGCAGGTCAGATAGCGCTTCATTTTATGGCAAAGTTTATGTTTCATGTCAGTATTGATGCTCTCAGTTTCACCATCACACACAGTCAACGATGTTCATTCACAGAGGAAACAGAGAAATTTAAACCTTCCTATTTTTGGTTAGTAATATAAATCTCCATTTCCAATATCCTCAAGTGTTTTTAACAACAGCATGTTTATTGAATAATAGATCGTGGAGAAGACATTGTTGAAACTTGATTTGTTGGGAATATTGACTAAGGAGAATCCTAGCCGACACAGAAAGCACTTCACTTCCTCAGGAAGGGATCCCGCTGGGGCTACATGCTAAGCAAGGGCATGGTCAAACTGCCCTTTCTCCAGGCCTTCGAGGCCGTCCGCCCAGGTGGAGGTTGGCATGCTCCGATACGGGTCCAGAAGAATCCGGAAGCACCTGACGATGAGGATGCCCAAGAAAATAAACAACAAAATCACAAAAACGAATGTGGTTTTCTGCTCCAAAGACATGCTAGAATCTGACAACGTGTTCCCAAGGGGCACTAGGGGTGAAGGGGCGGGCTGTCCTCCATCCATCGTCCAGGGAAGCCAGAACACAGGATCCCCCAGTTTCCTTTTCTTCCATTATCAGTTTGCTGACCTCATGGTGGCTGCACCTTGGAAAGGCTGAGTTATCTGCCGAAAGAAGAAGGAAAGGAAGTAACTTACAAAGAGCAACTTTATTTGTAGGTTCACAGTCATGTTTTTCAGAGAGAAGAATGAATCTCTAAACTTTTTCACCAGAGATACCTAATTCTGTATAATTATGGGGAAGACTATTTTACTCTTGCATGAAATTACCAGACGGTCCTCAGAGCAATCACCTGGGGCCAGGAGGGAAGGGCAGAGAAGGAAACCAGAGTACAGAAAATGAGAAACGTTCAAGGTAATGTTGACTTCAGGGTGTGTTTACCAACTTGACATCCAAACCCAGCTTCCCCTGCCAAGTCTCTTCTAGATGTCTTCCAATAACCTTACTCTCACATCATTCCTATAATGATACCGTTGATGGAACACCAGCTATGTGTCAGAACTGTGGCTAAACACAACATACATTAGCCACCATATTACAAGCTCCATGAAGGCAGAGACCTCTGTAGCCCCAGTTGGAGGAAACTGAAGCTAGAAAAGGGGCTTACTATAGAAACTTTCAGGGAGGATAGGGTTCTGGGCTCTAGCCCCTGGCTTCCATTTTACTGCTAAATGAGTATGGGACCTTGAAGAAGTCACTGAACTGTAAAAATGGAAGTAGAAATGCCTGCGTATCTCACATTGCTATAATGAGAATGAATGTCTGTGAAAATTCTGAAAAGTTTACAAAGCAAAACAAAGTCTTGCTTTGCTTAAGACATGACTAAGGGAGTTGTGATGCTTCTCCCTTGCTTTCTCTTGCCTGAGCCAAGAGAGAAGGAGGTGTTTCAGACCATCAAACTCCTGCTGCTTTTTCTTTTTTCTGCAGGAAATAAAGACCAGCTTCAATACTTGAAGCATCTAGATAACTAAGCTAGGGAAAAGGAATTGATTGACTGCATTTTTCAAAAACCTTACAGTGGCTCCCTACTGTTTAAGACCATTTGGTGGAGAGAAAGAGAAGGAAAAAGATGACTTATCACTATTTCCATTTTACTGGTGGAAAAAATTCTGAAGGCATATGGATACTATTGTTTGTCTTTAAAGGCAAATGGAAGTATACATAAAGGCATCAAAAGCTTCAGATAGTGAATTAAACCTATTTAAATCGAATTTTGTAAAGAAGAGCATCTATATTACTCATTAATATATAGGAAAATCATACAACATTTATTTATGAGTCTAAAAGAAATAACAGCAGAGTAGTCAGGTATGGAAATTAACATGGATGAAAAACATTATGATCTATGAAAATGAGCAACCAAATAAAAATAGAAATTATGACCTAATGCATTAACACAATATTTCTTCCATTGACTTATAATAATTGCATTGAAGTATAGCATTAGTAATCATAATACAGTTTGCAACTTTGGTGACACTTCAAAGTTTATAAAATCACAGTTTTAAAAATAGTTTATAAAAAGAATGACAAGCAGCATCTGGGAAGACAGAGTTACCAGTTTGAGGGGAAAGAATATTTTGCAGTTTTATCCATGACTGAATGTTTTTAAAGGCTGGAATAGTTGCAATGGAATCATTTATGATTCGTTTTTATTTTGAAGTAAGATTGGCATAAAATTTGACTGTATTAAAAAAAGAAAAAAATTAAAAAACAAGTCCCTTAAGAATATAGACGTTCATGGTTTGGCTTTGGTTTTGGTTTGCTTGGGTGTTAAGTCTAGATAGGTGACTGGTGCTGAGGGGAGGAGGCAGGAAAAGAGTGACCAGAACTCCCAATGCAGCTCTCATTATTACTTCCTACTAGGGCCACCTGTTCCCACCCAAAATATGCAAACTGGACTTAATCATACGAAAAATGAAATTCTCCAAGGGCCAGGTCAAAAGAAAGCAGTGTGGTGATAGAGGAATGGATGCCTTAGCCATTCCTGCAGTGTTTCCTCTTGTATCTTCCTGTCCTACTGAGGATCCCCACATATCAGTCTCTGCCCTCCCGCTGGCTTACTTGAATCCCATTCTACGTCCATTTTCCCTCCAGCCCACCGAAAGCCAGAGTCCTTTTCTTTTTATATTCTCAATCTAACTGAGACAGGTATGCATTTTCAGAAAGTTATTTAAGAAAATGCTGTAGAACCCAAAAAGGAAAAGTGAAGATCATTAACTGTGTAAATGTACAACATAAAGATTTCTGTATTTTGGAGTTCAGTGAAAACAGTGAAGAACTGGATATAGGACACTGAGCCTGTGACAATTACTCTCTAACTGCAAGCTGGCTGACTAGTATAGTAATACCTTCTTCAGTCCTGCCTTTCCCAGCTCTAGTCTCCACTTGGTAAGAGCCATGGGGACACGCAGGAGCAGCCCACCCCAGCTTTGTCCTTTGTACAAGGCAAATGCCAGATCCTTTTCTCCTAGCTCATCACCTCATACTTCCTAGGCTTCTCCCATAACTCAGGTTTTAGAGCTGGTACACCATTACTGGGGGACTTCAGTGATGGGGCACCCATTCCAAGAAGCCCCAGCAAATAACCTAGTCGTCTGATTCAGATTACAATGATTTAAAAATCAGTTTTAATTTGCAGTTTTACCACTCTATGCTGATTAAATGGCAGGTGCAAGGATATGGATAACTCTCTTTGCAGCCTGATTACGTGTTTTGAAAACTCTACGGCTCTGTATAAGTTGGAAGCCTCTCCCCTCCCAGCATACTGTGGTACCCAAGTTCCTATTAAAATAACTTTATTTGGTCAAATCATTAAAGGCTATTAAATTGCAATATTTTACCAAGGAAAGTGACACATGCACACATTAGTAGGGATTTATCTATGAAAACTATTCCTCCTTAAAGAAGGGGGAAATATGTAGATAGAAAGGGGGTTGAAGAAAAATCTTGCTGGGAGTGGCAGATGCTAGGGAGAATGTGAGTGGAGCAGACATGAAATGCTATGAGCAGATGACCCAGCAGGAGAGTCTTGAGAAGGGATGGGGGAGACTCAGTAGCGATGATAAGATCAGGAGGTGGTTATAAATGGACATAGAGACACAGAGATCCAAAAAGAAATGCCAACTCTTGCTCAATTTCTTCTAGGACTGTTTTTTTTGTTTTTGTTTTTAAACTTGCAATCAGCTAATCAATACTTTATAAATTTGGAAAGCTCAACAGCATGTTGAAGTACAAGGAAACACCAGATATAATAAGATGCAGAAAAAGAATTAAATGTAATCACTGAACTACCACAGTACAAAAATATTCAAAAACATGTACATTTTAAAAATGTCTGTCTTAGAGTAAAATGTCCTTTTTTGGTATAAAAGAAGATTCTTAGAAAATGTTCACAATTGCATTTAGCAGGATAATGAAATATTTCTTTTAGATGAAGAGTGAAATCTGGGCAAGGAAATTATTTTAGCTTTTGACACAACCCTCATCATAAGTGTTAATAACAACAAAAGCAGTGATTTTAAGTATAAGAAGGACCACAGTTACTCACAGCAGTTTTTAATCCTGACAGGCTTCCCCCTTCACGCAGCACAGCTGTGTCTTCCCCTTGCCAGGTCCGTTTGTGTGTACTCAGAAAATAGTCTAATTTTAATACCAGACCAAGGAAACTTTAATTAAAAGATGTCATTTTAAAAAATCCTATAATACATCTCTTTTCTCGAGTCAGGCTCCCTGGACTCTGATAGTCACAAAATGTAAAACACCCTGAATTACTTATGAAGCAACATGGGAACAGTCCATTTTAGCCACAGTCATTCTCACTATTAGGCCCTGGCTTTAGAGTAATTTGCAAAGAGGCCCTCTCTTTCCCCATACTTCCTACACACTGCATCAACATTCATCTTTCTAAGCTCAGATTTTACCACGCCTCGCTTCAGAAAACCTTTGTACTCTAATGTCCCGGACCCTAACCCACCCATTAACCCCCTTAGGGAACTGATACCCCTGTTTTCTGGACCACAAATTAGGTCATATTCTGAAAATGGAATTTTTTTTAGACATTGATTTATTTTCATAATAAGCTTTAAAACGGGCAAACATTAAATCATATTTGGCTTCAAGGAAAATGACCAACGTATTGATAGGAACATGCTGACATGCAATTGAGTCTGCTGACACCTGAGGAGGAGTCCTTACTGGGCCGGCTGGGCAGCTCCCCCCAACACCTGTTGTTCTGTGAGTACCGCCAGGTTTCCCACCTCCACGCTTAGCTCACAATGCTGTCCTACTCACCCTATTCCCACCTGTAGATTTCTCTTCTTCCCTCAGGATTCTCACCAAATACCCCCTCCTTGGTGGGACCTACATCTGCCCCTTCACCAAAGGGAATGGGTGCTTCTCACTCTGTCTCCAGGAGCACTTCACCTGTAATTCTGTGGCAGCACTGACTACAGCATAAGTCTCCATGGGGTCCTTCTCCCTCCCCTTGTTAAATAACAAGCTCCTTGTGGAATGCCTTGGTGTTCTAGGATCATTGGCTCTTTCAGTAGAGGTTGCAACAAACCTCAAGCCCCAGGGAACTGAATTCAAACTTCAGGGTGCCAGCTAATAGAGATAGAGGCTAAAAAAAAAGCGCATGTCATCCAGCTGAACTGGGATGTCAGGCCATTGTATTTGAAATAAATCTTGTTTCAAAGAATCACACATAGTCTGAGTCACAAAGACACTTTAATAGTCACAGATTTCATTATTTAAAAAGCTCTTTAATTTTTCCTTGGCCTCAATGTTGATGGGTAGGGTCTGAAATATAAGTTTCCCCTCTATTTAAGGGGGTCAATCCTTTCTTACCTCATCTGCTTTGTGTGTGTGTGTGTGTGTGTGTGTGTGTGTGTGTGTGTGTGTGTGTAGAAGGGCAGGCATTTAAAATACCCTAAATCCAAATGTCTTACATGGAAATTATAAATGTCAACATGTACCCTTCTCAAGCTTGTATCCTTCCTTTAGACATTGCATTTCATTAGTGTCTCATTCTACAATATCACGGTAAGAAAAAATATTTTATCTGAAGACAATATATCTTAAAGCAATGACATATCTCTTTTCTCATTTTCTTGAGTTCAGAGCAATTGGCGTGGCACACAGCTTTTTGATTCTGCCATCTCACTTTTGTGGTCATCACCTCTAGTGCCCACCCTCCTGCCATGGTAATAGGTGCCTGCGTTAGAGACAGTACACATAACAGTCCTGCATGCTCCACGGTGAGCGGTCAACAGAGGGTCAACAGAGAGATAATGATGATTGAGTATTTTCTTTTATACCAATTTTATGCAAAATAAGACTTCTTTCTAATTTCTATTAGGCAAACAAGCGCAAGGAAGTAATGGTGATTACAAGTAAACTGCCCAAAATTGGAAGAAGAAAAAAAAAGTCAGTTACCGAAAGTGCATTCCCCTAAGGGTGCTGAGTCGCCAGTTTCTCTCTGGCATGTGGTAATGAGTAGACAGCCGTCACCCCGCTGCTGCTAACAGCATGCAGGGTACACTTAAGCAATGCTGTCTGTATTTTAAGTACTCCTAAACCACGTAATTGCCGAACCTCGTCTTTAAAACTTCCAGGCCAGAAACCTAGTTCTGTGACTTGACATGTTTTCAAAGGTAGGTAAGAAGACAGCACACCCATTGAGCGTGAACACTCACAGGCTTGTCCAGTTTTTATTTGCATGTGATGGACAAGACACTTTGTCCTACAAAAAACATCCTGTGTACCTTATTTATATTTATCCAGCAGACGAGTGAGTCCAATCCATAGACTGTAACAGAAAAGGAATTGGCTAGGTAGCACGACTGGATTTGCAACAACTGGCAGAGACAAACTCACTCAAAGTGCAGCATTGCTCTGCCATAGTTCTGAAGCTGACTGTTGAAATGTTAACGTAGCTTTCATGGGTATCCTGAGACTAAAGCTAAATAGAATTATTCTCTGCTTTCTGAATGAGCTAAAGGAAGCCTCCGTGCATTGCTGTTTGTATAACTGGAGTCTCTGGAGGTCCACTCTCCCCACCCACCCACCCCAGACATGTAAACATTTCAGTCAACCTTATTATACACCTCCCGTCCCCCAATTGTGTACCCTCCACAAAAGCCATCTCATCATCTAAGTAATCTAATCACTCCATAAGCAAAAGTTATTTACCTAAGAATCTTGTAGAAATTCTGTGAATGAGCCCCATGAACAGTAACTGGCATTCCAGGAGGTACACACAAAGATGCAAAAGGTTTCCTATAAATTCAAAGAATCCATGACCGTCTAGGTGACCAGCTAAGAACTTCAGGTAAAGATGTCCTAGTCCTTCCTAGGTACTTCATGCATTTTAACCATTGTTCTCCCCCTTTTTTTGGCAGCTGCGGGGGAGGTCACTAACATAAATACACGGAAATTTCCATAGTTTTCTTTTCCATACACCGCCCTCCTGTTCCAACACAATAGCCCTGATGCTTTAGAATTCACAGCACTGCTAAGAGTAAGTATTATTTTATACACTCAAACAATAGACCTGAGGTAACTACAAAGCCCATAAAACAATGATTTTAAGGACATGTGAACGTGGTCAGCTACACATGTCAACAGGCAGTTTCAAAACTGTTGCCAGCCCACACTGCTGCACTGGGAGGTCAGTTCCCTCTGGCCATGTCTGCAAAGGCAGCTTGCAGATAGTCTGTTTGGTTTTGGGGATGGACCCTGCCCTTCCCGTTCTCCCATGCTTGTTAGCTCTTAGTCAGCCGGAGGCCCTTCTCTTCAGGCTGAGCCCTAACCTCAGTTTTACTTCTTTCCTATTTTCCTCTTCTTCCTAACATCTGCTTGAAGAGTTTTAAACGGACTGGCTGCAGCCTAGCTGAGAAAAATACCACCTAGTCTCAGTCAGTAACTGGGCATATCAAAGGGCACCATTAGCAAACTGCAACTTTTCATTTCAAACAACAAACATGACTAGTCTACCTACTTTTCTTTCTCTCTTTTTGTGTGTGTTTCCTAGTGCAAAAGAGTGCTGCTGATACTTTGAAAGGCTAAGGCTGCACCCTGTTCATCACCCATGGACACCAGGGATAGTCAGAGCTAGCATTATGAGTTGTTACGTTGTGGTCCTTTGTAAACAGATTAAAACGTCCCTATTACATTTTGGAAGGCTGGATGTTTTAGGTGAATGGATGGTCAAATAGCTGTCAAGAATAATTTACTGCAGCTTAGCAAAGAAATAAAAGCCTGTTTTACACCACTCTTTTATCCAATATCAGTAGCATTATAAACTTAAGCAAGCTTTACAAATAAAGGCATCATTACATTACACCCCCCTCCATTAACTTTACCTAGCAACTGTTTAATTAGACTTTTATCTGACAGCTACATCTAAATTCAGAACTTGGACCCAAAAGGCATCTATGCGATTACTGCTCATGCATAAATTGTAAAGTTAGAGAAAAACATTCAATTAGCCTGTCGCAGACAACAGTTTTGGTGAAGTACCTGGATCTGGCTGAACCAACACTTCATCCACTTCCTGGTGGAACAGTTACAGGTAGTTACAAGCTTCTTTCGTTTCCATTCTTCCCGACCAGGCTGTGTTACAGCAGTACACAGTGGTGGCTAGCTGCAAGCAGCTGATGGCACACCCCAGATCTAAAGCTGTTGTTTCAGGCTCAGAAACTTCCCATTAAAACCCTCGAGTTAAAGGAGCATCGTCTTTCTGTGTGAGGCATCATTAGTGGCCAATACAGCTGCTTCTTTGAGGCAAGCCATGATTTCAGTTCTGCCTCAGCAACTCTTCAGAGGATTCTGCTTCAGTGAGTAGAGGCAGTATCCTAGCAGTGTGTCTGAAATCATCTTCAAGAAAGCATTAACATTCAAAAGGAGTACAGGGAAAAACATCACAGGGCATTCCCATACCTTTTCAAAACCAAAGCCATAAATCTACCAGTGTTCTGCTCTTGCCTATTGATTGTTGACACGGTCCATCTTTGGGCATGTCAATTAGCACGTTGCAGCCACCAGCCTCCATATTGATCATGGTTTATGACCTTCAGGCCAACTTAGTTAACGGGAAGACTTCTACGGAAGGGCATCAACTTAGCATTTGGGAGATGAAAAAAAAAAAAAGCTAGAAGAAAATGAAATTTTCTTCTCCTGAAGAAAATGAAATTGACCTTTCAGAAAAGCAGCAATTATGGGAGGCGAAGAGAAAGAAAATAATTAAAAAAGAACAAAATCATATTTTCACCACCTGTTTGGTAATTTGCTAGGCTGTATGTTGCCTGTCCTGTGTCTCCTTTGGCCAGCCTGCATAATTGTTACCTTGGCAGGTGCCCCCACCCCATACACACCATCTGAGACCACTTGATGAGTAAACATAGACCTTTGTTGAGAGGAAGTTGTTCTAATTCTATCGATAGTCTTTACATGGCACAATACTTAAACTATTTTCCTAGGAGAGAGTGCCCAAGTAAATTTGGAAAATATTTTAGGATAAAATTTATCTTTTTTTAAAAAAGTGGTTCTCTGGAAAGAATTCAGCCTAATCCTTAAGATGGAACATCCTTGTTTTTTGGCAACTCACCACTTTCTTTGTTGAAGTGGAAGCATAGTTAGCAACAACACCCACCCACCAAATGATGGGGTGCATGATATTTAAAGCTAACTCTGTTCCTGTCAGCTATGCTGTCTCTTCAGCTCTTGTGAGAACCCTGCCGTTACCCAGTAGCTCTAGGGAACCAGAACACAGCTTGTTTTCTGAGAGGAAAACCTCCCGTGGTAGCAGCAGAAAACAATCCTGGATAGGCCTCAGACCCAAGAAAATTCAAATGCTAAATGTTAGGCTTCCATGTCGGGATCAAATGCTTGATATCAGACCCTAACCTAACAAAAACAGGAAGGTTTTCTCTCCGTATGTTTTCTGGATTTTTAACCAAATTTCCTTTCCAATTCATTTTACTTACTGTATTTTTCACACAGACACACACACACTCACTCACAAAGCAATGGGACAAATAAAATCCAACAGGGCAGTCTCGTTCAATACCAACTGGTATCCTTGGTGCTTTTCAGCCGACAGTGCTAGTAGACAGAGTGCCCTGTCTCCGAAATGCCAAGAGTGTGGTTCAGGGAGAATTCTGACCCCTGCCCTCCCTCATATCCTTATCATGCCATGTGGTAAGAAAGTACTCTAGTGAGAAACAACTGACCCCGCCCAGGAGGCCTCCTCAGATATTGTTTTAGCCTATAGCCTCTATGAGGTAGAAGGGAACATGAGAGGCCATGGTTGTCGCTAGTTGCAGGCTGGCTGAAACCAGCGCAGAGATGAGTGCCTGGCCTATTTTTAACTCTCCAGAGAAGTAGGTTCCACAGTCCCCTCTGACAATCTCTGTTTAAACTAACTCCTCCCTTGCTTACTTAGTCTAAATAAGCATTTTTTTTTTCAGTTCTACCCTCACTGCAAAAAGTCAATCATTAACCACCACAAAATCTTGTTAGAATGCTCTTCCCTCAAGGAAGCTGAACTAGGTAAACCAAATCACATTGGATGGAGATCTGATGCTACCGAGATCTCGCAGCCAAGTTTGGATATTTCTTTTATAAGATAATTATAACTGGAATTATTGGAGGCAGCCCTTCCCCCAGGCGGCTCCATTATGGAAATCATCATGAATTCTAAAACAATGAGTAAGGGTTTACCAAAGTCTAGTTCTTTGACTATTTCATAGTAAGCCCTATTTCTTTAGTATTTAATAATCTTTAGAGCTCTTCTCTGAATTCTTCCCCAAATTTCTACTTTCTGGTCCAGCTTTAAATAGGGAGCCGAGAATGCCACACAGAGCTGTATGAAGCTAGATAAATGTGGAATTGTGATGAAATAAAATGGTTTCACAGGTATATCTGCTCTGTTTCCTTTATCCATTCTGATCCCAGGGTTATTCCTGGGTGTTAATTCAGCCTTTCTTTTTAACCACACAACATCATGACTTAATATTGTTAGGAATCTATTTTAGGACCTTTCCTACATTCTAATTTCAAGTCTCCCTTTTTATGTTCTTTATGTTACAATTCTTTCCTAAATGTCCTATTCTGCAGTGTTTCATAAAGAAATAGACAATGTGTATGAAAAAGGCTTCATGAGTCATCAAGATTTACACCAGTCCAAAGCTGTGTTATTATTATTATCATCGTATTTGTTTCTGATTCTGCGTAATTCGCAAGATAAAATTGAATCAATTCTTGGTATAATCTTCAAACTATAAACATAATTTTCTTTTCCTTTTATCACTAGATTCTTTGTAAAAATCTTTCCTCCCTTACTTTGTGTAGTCTTTTTCTTTCATGTACTCAAGAAACATGTATTAAGTTCATTCGTCAAGAGTCAGATATCTTCTGTATTAGGTGTTGTAAAGAATAAAAAATGTGAGTCCTAGCTCCCTGCTAAGGTGTTCAGGTTGTGTACTGCACCACTCTAGGAGGCTCCCTGGTAAGGGCCCAGAGGAGCTCAACTTCTAGCAATGGCTGCTAAACTTCTTGACTAGCCCACATCTGCTATTTTCTACATCCTTACGTCCCCTTTACTGCTCACCCTGTAGACATCAGAATTATGTCTCCAACTCTCTAGACGACCTGACTTCACAAGGTCATCTGTGGCTTCTACTTGTCCCAAGCTAAAAAAGAAAAATCCCTTCTGGCTCTTTGTAACAACATTTGTCTTTCTGGCTCTTTGTGGCAACATTGGACATGTCTGACCATGCTCTTCAAGGAAAGTCCAGATAAAAGAACACACAGGGTAAGGTGGAATGGCAGGAACTGATATCTCAGCCCTTAGACCCCTGTCCCTTGCTGCCCTCTTGGTGCTTTCTCCCTTTATAATCTCTCATTTGCCATCCGAGGCTAAAGCCACGTGTAACTCATGTAACTACCAACAAATGTGAAATTAAGGGTGGCAAAACAGGCAGGCTAGAATATACCTTAAGGACTCCACCATTTTTAATTCATAAAAAAGAAGTGCAAGTCAGTTTTTGTGTGTGTTTTTTGTCTGTCTACTTAATTTAAAAAATATCACATAATATAAAGTGTTTTGTGTTTTTTTTTCAATCAAGATTAGCTTGATTTCCAATATCCCTTTGATTTGCCAGGGCTAAATATGTTTATCCACTCAGCTATCTTCACAGGTCAGTGAACCAGTAAGAAAAAAAGTGTAAGGATACAGTGGGGAAGGTTTAATAATATTCACACCAGAACTGTAAGTTAGGATCTATATTGGAGCATAATTAAAAGCAAGCTGGTTAAAGTCCAACTGAAAATTAGCAGCCTCCTGGTTTAATTGTTTTTCTTGAATGCATTTCTGTACACAACACATCTGTGATATGTTGAATGCTCAATTAGTAGCTGATAAATCTGGAACAGAGACATATTTGAAATGAAAATGAGGAACAAACAATGCTGCAACTCAGTAAAAATGTATTTGAAAAAAAGAAAACACTGATAGAATGTTATACTTGTGAGGATTACAAATTGCCCTTCAAAATTAACAAATTTATTCTCTCCTTCCTTTGTTAAGTCAGAAATAATAATAATAATAAGCCTGTGGGAAGGAAATGCATCATGCTCATGAAAAAGCCGATGTCCAGTCCTAAGAAGGAGCAACTTCACAAAATGTCCTGCAATAGTTCTATTTAGAAACAATATTTACAAAATTTTAGTTATTAATTCTAATTATGGTTTGAAATTTTTTAATAAGAGCATCACTATGGATTAGTTACTGTTCAAAGGAAATTCATACTGAGGAGTTAACATCCTGGTAAGTTAATTCTTTTAAAATGATTTGTACAACAATAACAACAACAATTTTTAATGACTTTGAAATACTTAATGCCTTTAAAATACCATATTAAGTACCAGTGAGAGTTTTATACAAATCATCCCTCCAATTTTTTATGCTATCATTTTGGCACTATTCTTTTTTTTTAATAATTAAAAAAATATTTTGTTTATTAGGAATATTGGAGAACAGTGTGTTTCCAGGGCCCATCAGCTCCAAGTCAAGTCATTGTCCTTCAATGTAGTTGTGGAGGGCGCAGCTCAGCTCCAAGTCCAGTCCCTGTTTTCAATCATAGTTGCAGGGGCCAGAGCCCACCATCCCATGTGGGAATTGAACTGGCAACCTTGTTGCTGAGAGCTCTCACTCTAACTAGCTGAAGCATCCCTCCGCCCCTCCAGGAGCTCAACTGCAGCTTGTTATCTTCAATCTAGTTGTGGAGGGCGCAGCTCCCTGGCCCATGTGGGAATCAAACCGGCAACCCTGTTGTTCAGAGCTCGCACTCTAACTGAGCCATTCGGCCACCCAGCACTATTCTTACTTGCTGTTCAACAGCTGCATTTTAGAAGGGAAACTGTCCTGCATGGACAGTTAGAAGATTAAGCAGCTTAGAACATTAAGATGATTTAGAATATAAAACAGAATGTACCTGAGAATTACTGACCTATTAGCCCGACGATTATATCTGACAAGATTCTAGAACTGAAAATCTTGCCACTGAAAAATCAGTTTGGAAACACCAAGAGGAGAAAAATAATTATATGAAGTGGTTTTAAAATCCTTTTTAAAAATAATTATGAAAACCAATCTCAATTTCTGATATTTAAACTGATGGAAATGGTGGAAAGGAAGCTGAGGAAATGGTAATAAACAGAAATTACAATACATGGTCATTGAATGTAAATTCCGGCTGAATCAATGCTACATCTTATAGATGATACTATAAAGTTGCTGCTTTAAAGAGTATTTAACTTTACAAATATCTCAGTGTTTCAAAGGGACCAATCGAAAGTTCCAGGTACATAGCATATTAAAAAGGCAGATATTAAGGGTACATCTTTCTCTTCCAATTCTACGTTCCAAACTGGTAAGAAGCCAACCATCTACAATTTTTGCCGGTACATAATATATATTACATATTTATATATAGTAAGTGTGAAAATATTATAAAATAATCTGTATTTCTGTTACATATAATATTAAATTACCTCAGGAGCCTGTTAAAGCATGCAGGTTTGAGGGGCCCAGGCCCAACTCATTTAATTCAATAAGGCCAAGAACCGGTACTTTGACTAAGAAACCTACATGATTAATGATCTAGGGCATGTGAAGTCTCCACTTTGAAAATGATATAGGTAAATGTTTTTTCTTCTCCTTGACTGTTTGGCCATATTAGGTATTTTAACTCTGTGAGGGAAGAAACTTAAGCTTAAAATTTGGGGTATCACAGACCTCTTTGAAGAACTGATGAAATCTGTGGACCCATCATTAGAAAAGCCATGTACTCTGCTTTGAAAACCTCTGTCTGAAATTCCCATTCAAAATACATGCATCTCCTCTTCCTCCCTTTCTTTTTCCCCTTCTTACCACCCATAAAAGCGATAGTAAACAATGACCAGAAAAAAAGCCCGGAATGATAAAGACAACAGGATTGAACAAGAGGCAGACAGAAGCATGTTCTATTTCTGGGAAAGTGGCTGGAGGAGTGCTGAACGGTGAAGCAGAGCTTAGAAAACCTACAGAGGGGGCGGCAGCTATGAAGGGGTGACAGCTAGCAAGGGGGTGACTGCTCGGCAGGGAAGACTAAGGTCAGGATGAGAAGCGGGCTGGAAATAGGAGAACGTGCAAGGCCTGGGGACAAATGAGTGACCCCAGTGCCTCCCACGATTACGGAGGTAATTTAGTCACCTGGAACCCTGATGTCACTCTCGGGAGGGGTGGCAGTGAAGATTGGGTGAATTTATCACTTATAATAGCAGGAACGGAATAGCGAATGTCAGCATTGATGAAACAGGCAAGAGTGAGGTCAACTTATTAGATTGGTGCAAAAGTAATTGCAGTTGAAAAGGTTAAAAATAATTGCAAAAACCACAATTACTTTTGCACCAACATGATAATAAGAAGAAAACTAAAAAGAGCAACTGTTAAAATTTCATTCTTCCTGGGGGTTAGACTGAAAGATGAAGGCAGTGCACAGGCACTACTTTTCATCATAAACCCTTCTAAGCAATTTGATTGTTTAACCATGTGCATATTGTTTCACTATGTGCAATTTCACTTTGCAAAAACTGTCAGTGTAGTACAAGCAAACCATTAAAAAATAAACAGAAACCTTGCCTGAAATCCACGCAATGAATCTCTTACGATGGCATCCTTGGTACTAGCAGCAAATGAGTTGGAGGACAGGGGCTTCCTAAAACACCCAGAATCTCCCCTCAAGGGCTGCGGTTTATTCTGCATGTGAGTAAGGCTAATCCTTCTAGGTCTTCCTCAAACATCTTGTGTGCAATTAAAATGTGATTTCTTGTAATCACATGCAGTACAGTAAAATCTAAACCATTGCTCTGGTTTTCCCATATTATGCAGGTATCATCTGTTTTTATGTTTTTCTATTTATTCATTTATAGAGCTAACATCTATTTAATTGTTCATTTATTTCTGTGTATGTATTTATACACCATTAAATTTCAGAAATGTTTGAAGAAAGCTATGAAGTAGATTACATATCATTAGTAGTAGCAGCCTCTCACTTTTATTATGTATTCAATGAATTTTCCAATTGTTGATCTAAAAAAGGCTGGATGTACTTGCTTTAAATATTTGAAGAATAAAATCTTTTTACAATGGTTGTTTAGCTAAAGCCCTAGGTACCACATTTAATTTAAAACAGCCTATGTCTTTTATAGACTTTATTTTGCAGCAATTATACATAAACAAATATAACAACATATGCTTCAATATGTTCAGTGTATAGTATTACTAACACAAAGGTGGAAATGCTGCCTGGTAAATTAGTAGGAACTGAATACAATTCAGGAAATTTTTTCAAAGAGCTAGTAAAAAAGGCAACTCTTCATCTAAAATGCTCAAGAATAGCACCTTGAAAATAGCCCAAGCCAAAACAGATATTAGCCAGGTCTCACTTTCATTTGCTTCCATCTTCATGAGAATGCCCTTCAGCATTACTTTCAGAAAGGGTCCTTGCTTTTGTTCTTGACGTTTTTTCTTAATTCGAAAGTGAATGTGAGATCAATTGAGAAAAATGAACATTCAGTGTTTCCAATAGCCCTGCAATTGGTGTTGCATAGCATGAATATGGTTAAGGGCTTGGGTCAAATGCCAATACAATATTCAGTGGACTATGGATTACTGATGTGTAAGCCAAGAAAAGCTATGTTTACAAATGGGAAAAGGATGAAGAAAAATCTCTCTTTCGTTCCCTGCACATGCCCGCATTCCTGGGCCAAGTCAGGATGGCAGAATGGATCATTCATCACTGACAGTCACCATCTCCCTCGTCTTGTCTTCGAGAATTAGCCTCTGGGATCTGAGATCAGCTCTTCCTGGCTCCTGAGGCTCTGTCTCGATTTTCCTGTAGGGATGGGCTCCATACCTTGTCTGTATAGTTCATACATGACTATAGTTCTTTGCATATGTTTGTTTTTCAAAATCTTTCTCATTCTGTAGTCCCGTCCCCCCCCCCAATACCACTTTTCCTAAGCCATCTTTTAAAATAATAAATTTTTCCCTTCCTGTATTGTCCAGTCAAAAGGCTACCTGGCTCAGGAAACTAAATATGACAAAAAAGAACAATAAAACTTATTTTTGCAATTCCAATTAACCACACTTTTTGTGTCTTCTTAATATCTCACACCACAAAAACAACAGCAAAATAATGATGATGATGCTGACAATGATAATCAGAATAACAACACAATCACAATAACAAAACTCAGCAACCTTGTAGCTTCTGTCTCATTAGACTTAGAACTCTTAAAATGGCAAGAACTGGACCCTTTACATGTTTTTATCCAGTGAAAGTGTGTGTGTGTGTGTGTGTGTGTGTGTGTGTGTGTGTGTTCTGACTTTGTGATTGGACTATAATGTAGTCGAGAATAAAGGAGGCTAGGTCTCCTATTAATTAATTTTTCACTTGACTGGCTATGATATTAGCAGAGATAACAAATTTACCCACAGATTTCATTCTCTGTTACAAATCATCCTAAATAAACATTATAGTCATATTTTTTTCATAATTGTCTTCCTTTGCCTGTCATATTAAAATAAGTCTAACCAGGCATAATCATTAATTAGTAGCTTCCAACCTGTTATCTGTATTTGTATCAGTCACCGTAGGCTAGATACTGTTAGATTAAAAGAAAAATTCAGAGGCAGAAAATAACAAAAATTTATTTCTCGCTATTATTCCTTAAGGGCCATTTGGGGATCCTAATCCAATGTCATTAATCTCCTCATTCCAAGACCCAAACAGCGGGGCCAATCTCTACCAGATATGGTGGTCGAGGGAAAAGAGAGCGTGGAAACGCATGTGCTAGCTCTTAAGCTCTACTAGGTGGCTTAAAATGCATTTGGAAAAAGCAAATCTCATGGCCACATCTGAATTTACTAGGCTGAGAAGTGTAATTCTTCCTAGGAAGGAACATGGAATACTGCTGAACAGTGCCATAGTCTACCACTACATTTAACTAGAGTTTCACCTTTTACGTAGTGACTCCCCATGGCGCCACAGGACCCTTTCTTTGGCACACACTGTCCCTCATCTCAGCACCTTGGAGCTGTCTCCTGCACCAGGACTGCCTTCCACCCAGTCCTTGCTCCAGTTCCACTGACTTTGGTTGAATCTCCTGCTTAAACCTCCTTGTCTCCCTTTGCTTCTAGTCTCAGCTTAGATTTTGATGCCTGGGTTCATTTTGTTTCTTTAGCCTCTGATCTGTGGATCCCTTTTGGATCATATCTTGTCTCCTTCCTAGCTTGGCACAAGACAGTCTCTTTAGCATGTTACCCTTCCAACACAATCCCAGCACTCCTCGGATCTTCCGTAATGGGCAATCACAGTCCAACACGTCCACATCCTGGCTCCAACCTGGTATCACATCCAGGAACCTCACAGGGGCCATACCATCCCAGGATACATAATATTCTGCTTCCAATTTTATAGCTACATAGACAAGGTTTGGGAAGGTGAAGTGATTTGCTCAGGAACACAGAGACCACACTTAATGTATTTTTGCCCACCTCTCACTCTTCTGCAGGGCCTAAGATAAATAGACATGGCAGTGTTTCAAAATAACTCGAAATTTGATAGGTGCTTCTGGAAAAACAATGACATTAATTTCTCAGGGAGCAGGGAAGGTGGATGTGGGCGGACACTGCAAAAGACTGCATCAAATCTGGAGTTTGAGTTTTTCCCTCTGGTCCAGCAGAAATGTCTTGTTCCAGCAGATGGAGGGAAGAGAATGGCTTGGGTGGGTCTGAGAGGTGGGTGGACGGCAGTGAGCTGGATCTCCGCAGTGAGGCAGTCAACCACTTCTTGGATTTGAGATCCTTAGAGGAAAGTTATTTCAGTGCCCGCTTTTCATAATTCTGATCTCTAGCAACATTTCAAAAATAATTCTTTGGTTCATCACAGATTATTTTTGTTTTTCTTGTTCTCCTGTGCCATCTTTAATTGTTATACTGTTTTGTTTTTGTTTTTTTCTAATGTGACAGTGCCTCTGAAATTGTTTTGGTAACTACCCTGACCTCGACCAACAACCCCTTTCTTAGATGCATATAGAATCGGACTTTTCAAAGAGCAGCTACATTTCTAATCAGGTAGAAGTATTCATTTAGACTATGGCATAAACATCGTTGAACGGTTTTGCTTCTTTGCTGTCCTCTGAGGAGACCATAAGTTTGATGCCTTCCTGAGTGCGGAGGCGAAAAGCTCCTCAGAGCAACCAAAAGGCAAATAAACACAACACATTAAAGGCAAAAACACAGCCTCTCACCTGAAGTCATTGTTCTTGAGAGGGATTGGCTCATTCACCTTCCCACGTGGATATAGGATTTTGAGGTTAACACGGGTCTTGAAGTGGCCACTGTGTGGCAGGACCACTACTGAGCAGCTGAGTTCCCTTGGTCCTTTACAACCTGCCCTCACCTCTTATATTTAGTTGAATTTGCTCTTGAATTAAAATATTGCATTACAGGTGGCTCCAAACTGAGTGTAGCACTGGGCCAAGGGTTGGTGGGGGAATAGACTCTCTAACTTATAAGTCCACAAAAAATATTACAACTTGATTTAAAGAAGAAATTTCCATCAATATTTTTCATGGTCATGTTTTATCTTATAAAATCATTTCTCAAAACTGTGTTCTAAATAGCTTGGAACCAAAAACGAGCTCCATGCTTCATCTCAGTGATGTTTTACTGTAGGGGGGATCAATAAAGAAGACACCAGTGTTTTGCTACTTTAAGAATATTTACTTCCTTTATTTCGGGGAGGATATTTTTCCATCTCAGGCTATAGCTTACAAGCAGAATTCAAACAAGCTTCTGTTTGGAGGAAATCTTATATAATTTTGGACCTGATAATTCATTCAGAACAATGTAATTACTACTGAGAAAAGAGGCTTGAGAAAAGAGACCTGAAGATTCCTGAGCCCTCCCTTTGGCATCGTGACCGGTGGGAAGCAAAGTAGTGCAAAGATCCTAAAGATATGCATTCTTAAACAGTGGCTGTGGGACAAAGTTATCCTAAGCAACTATCTCTTGGGTCCCACTTTCCCCTGCTATTAAATTAAGGAGTTTATAACTAGACCTAAAATTCTGTAATTCTACTTCTATCATATACCCACAAGAAAAAAACCACCACTGTCTTCCCATGCTTGGATGAACACTCACCATATCCATCAGGATAACTGGAGGGAGTGCAAGTCCTTCAAGAATTCCACTTTTCCAGGGTAAAATGGTTCCACCAGCACTTTAGGAGAAA
This sequence comes from Rhinolophus hipposideros, assembly GCF_964194185.1. NCBI lineage: Eukaryota > Metazoa > Chordata > Mammalia > Chiroptera > Rhinolophidae > Rhinolophus > Rhinolophus hipposideros. The sequence continues at coordinate 12,180,580 of NC_138053.1, forward strand.
AATTAGAAGGAAATCTTTATGTGAAGGACAAGAGAGATTTCTTGAGTTTTCTTGGATGTTTTTCAGAAAAGTATTTTGCAGTATAGCCTTATAAACTGCTTCTCTCAAAGACAGAAGGAATAGGATAGCTCTACATTACTATTTGCCTGCAGAGTCAGAAGGCTCTGAAGCATAGTGAGAAGTGGTGAGGCATCTTTGCCTTTGTGGGAACACCTACCCACTTCTAACGTGTATGCTTGCCACTCTGTGGAGGCAAGAGAGCATCAGATCTGTTGTGGAGAAGGCACAATAACAACTTCCATACACAATCCTACTTTTAAAATTGAAAATATTCAGAAGTATTTTCCATCGTCCATTTGAGTACCAAAATAGTTCAATATTGCCTGTAAACCAATCATAGGGAATTCTACTATTATTTTTAAATACTTGAGCTTTCCTCTTACTGATAAATGATGGGGAAAGAAAATGCAATTCTACAAGCCTGTTTTCATAAATACAAAGAAAACTAATTCAAATCCATCATGATTTGAGTAATTGGTTCAATTCAAGCTTGGTGGCTGGTAATAATAGCACTGGCTATGTTCCTTTCAAAGGTTGCTGTTTACAAAATGAAAATAAATTCAACAGATTTCAAGCAGAAGCATATTCTGTGAAGACCTACAGAGTCATTTCAGAGTAATTAGAAATCATCACGTCACCATCAGTACCTTCCATTTAAAGTTTCTTGTGATACTTTGCTAGATGAGTTTTCACCATTAGGATCCCCCCATAAAACAATTGACTAAGTACCTATATTCAAGCATCTTATTCTGGTCATATTAAATAATGTAATATTATTTCAAACTTATTTTACTGTTAGCAATTGTCGTGTGCGTTAGCTTTGCCAGTTCTCTAGCCCATCTCTTACAGATGCCCAGAAACTACTTAACCAATATGGTCCGTTCCTCCATCACGGCCCTATCTCCAAAATGACCCTCCATGGAAGACACAATCAGCAAAATCTTACTATAAGCAACATAGATGAAACTTTGCTTAAAAATTAAACTAATAGATTATAAACATATAAAAATGAGATGCAATGGAAGGCCAGGGGTTCATAGTTACCATCAACATAGACAAAAAGCAATTCAAATGGCATAGTTGTTCTCTCTCAATTTCTCTGTGACTGCATTCTTGCATATGTAACATGGGGATAATAGTGCTTACCTATCTCCTAGGGTTTTTGTATGGATTAAGTAAATGATATTTATATAAAATAGCTTAGAGTAGTTCCTGGCACATAGAAGTATATAAGTATAAGCATTGTGTAATCATAAATACTACTTTTATCTTTTTTTCTGATTACACCAATGATAATAGCACATCTTGCCATGACAAAGTACATTATAATATTTCATTTCAGCACAAATCTAGCAAATACAAGTGCAAGTATAATAGTAAACCCATTAGATCCCTAAAGAAACATTGTGCTCTGTTCTGGTTCATTAATGTATATGTCATAGTTATTTTTTATTAAATTTTCACTATGTACCAAACACCCTAAATGTGCCTTACAGGTAATAATTTATTTAATCCCCACAAATTAGATATTGTTAGGTATTTTGCTGCTGAGTCACAGACTGGTTACATGAATTGCCCAATATCACACAGGTCGAAAGTGATGAATAAGGAATTCAAACAGAGTCAGCTGACCACTTGATTAACCTCCATGCTGCTTTTTGACATGGATGGAAAATGCCTCATTTTAATTCCTGAGCTCACAGCTACTATTGTGTAATAAACTATTGCTGTCTGTAACTCAGCAGAATCGCCCAAGTTTAGAATCTTTACAAGGGGCACCATTTTGTTTAATGAGCGAACAGTTACGTAATATACAATATGCCCTGTCTCCCTAATTATACTTTAATCTGCAAGAGGAACCTCAGATCCTCCAGAAAGAGGGCATGTAGAAGGCCCTCCATAAATACCGGAGGTGCCAAAAAAATGTATTACAAGTGAACACTTTGGTCAACGTTGCTCAAGCAGTAGTTCGCCGTAATCAGAAGTGTCTGGATGCTGATGGTAACCACTTTGAGCACCTCTTGTAACTGCAGAAGTCAAACGTGACTTGTATTCATCTTTAATTATTAGTATATGTTGAGTACTATAATTGTAATAGTTTTCCTTTCTTAAAATGTGTATACAGCTTTTTGGCACCCTCTGTATTTGGACTAACGTCACACCTTCCCATCTGATTGTAAGCATTACCAAATTCAGTTTAAGTGAGGTGATTTTTCTGCTTCTGATTTAGGACTGGTTGCCCATGCCAGTATCTCCTCCCTATGCCACACACCTGGTCAAGTCTGCACTGAGTTAGCTGGAGGGCCACACCTAGGAAGGCTTTGTCTTCATTCTTCTGAGGGTCATCTACCTCTATCTTGCTTTAAAAGAAAGTTACCACTCAACCATTGAGGTAACTATGAGGCTCTCCAGACAATGTTAGCTTAAGAGCAGAAGTTGTCAGATGTAGGGCTTCAGGACCTTCCAAGGAGCCCTGGGTTGGGTAACACAGGGCATAGCACATGGGCCGTGGCAATTTCCTTGCAGAGATATAGTGTGCTAAGTTAATATATTTAAATTATATCTAACTGAGACAGCTCTATCTAGACTTGCTGTTTATATTCTACAACAGGGAGGTGGCTGTAATGTAGTATAAGGTGCCCCAAATTTCAATCCAATGGTAGAAATTCCAATTTTGCCATTTCCCAAACTCTATACACTTGGGTAATTCACTAACCTTTCTGAGACTTGGTTTTGTCAGATGTAAAACGAGAATAGGTATGCATATGCTATACATGAGTGAGTTCTTGCTTTTTATTTAATTCCAGGGAATACTTTAACAGTTGAGTATGGTTTTTAAAGGCATAATTTGAAAGGAGATAATGAAGAATCCAGATCATCCTAGTTCTTTCTTCCCTCTCTCACCCATTTGTTCCTTTTTGAGACATTAACCAGTAGACAGGACACTCAGAATTTTTCCAAAGACATGGAACATGGAAAATGTCATCAAAAGCAAGCACCCAGCTACAGGGTGATCGGAACCTGTTAAACTAACAACACACAATAGAATTAAGCACTGTGAGTCTCCTCAAACTCAAAGATAAGGCATAATTGAACCCAAAATGGCTAGGTAGGCAGAGGAGAAGAGACTGAGAGTTTAGAAGCCAGCTACGTGGGACAGTCTCGTAGAACTATTTCCTCTCTGCTTATCATTCTTTCATATGTGAAACTCTAGGCTAAGACACTTCTCCAGCCACAAAACTTTCAAGGCTCTGCTAGGGAGAGTGGAAAATTCTTCTTGAATTCTATTAGCAATGCATATTAATTTACTGAAATTTAGGAGAAGATTTTAGATATAAGACAATTTTTTCCTTTTCCAATGGATTCAGTTTTTTTTAATTAAGCTTCATTCACTGTGGGAAGAGCTATTTCCTTCTGACTCATTGTAATTGTGGGATCACCTTAACTTGCATTAGTTGTGATGGTTAAATACTATTGATGGGGGGGAACCTCCAAAAATATGAGATGTTTTCAAATTTTAAGCACTAATAATTGATTGTGGAAATGTAATGGCCCCAGGCAATTACTCACGTCTCCTTCAGAGTAGCACTTACGTCATGTCTGTGTTCTAGAACTTCCTATTTTATATTTTAATTCAAGGGTCAGTAAACTTCCCGTAAAGGACCAGATAGAAAATATTTTTAGTTTTGCAGGCCAAGTGACCTTGGTATTTACTACTTAACTCTATTGTGGTCTAAAAGCAGCCATAGATGAGGCATCAACAAATGTGTGTCTGCGTTCCAATAAAACTTTATTTATGGACACTGAAATTGAATTTCATATAATTTTTCACATGTCACGAAATAATACTTTTCATTTGAAATGTAAAATCATCCAGATCTCACAGGCCACACAAAAACAGGTGGTGGGCCAAAATATGACTCGTAGGCTGTTGGTCCCCAACCCCTGTTTTAATTCATTTATAAGCCCCTTGAGAAAAAGAAGCATATTTTCCTGATCTAAATGAACAATAATTCGATGGTTCTACTATCAGCAATGATTATAAGTGCTCAGGATCACAGGAATTTACAAACCAATACAAGGAAGAAGAAAGGAAGGAAGAATAGGAAAATAAATAACTGAAATGCCATATCCTTAAGAGTTGCTGAAATTGGACTGTCCTACCTGTGAAAACACTTCTCGGTAAGGTATTTGGAAACATCACCTTTATTTTTCACTTTTAGAATTCGGGTCACAGTTGAACGTGAATTGCTCAGCAGTGTTTCAAGAGGCTGCTGTGATTTGCATCGGAATTGATAAGATGGGTGTAATGAGGAGTGGGGAAATAAAGGAAAAGGGACACAGGCTAGAATAGAGCTAATTAATTTATTTAACAATATCTAATCAATTTAATTAGCAATGTGTAATAGCAAAAGACAAAGGCAGTTAATAGAATATGTTAATGACAGAAAGTAAAGGTGGTTAAAACTAAACTATATACATTGATAACAATGTCATGTCAAAGGAGTACACATACATATAAGTTTAAGAGATCCCAACACATGTTTACTATTGATCAAAAATCACTTGGCTAAATACACAAATAACATCAGTAAAGAGTATCCAAAAGCAGTAATAAGCTCTATAGGATAGTAACTGTTATAGTAGATGCCAAAAGCTCACCAAACCAGGGTGGGGAACGGCACTGGAAAAGTCATAAATCAAAATCTTGCCAGGTCTGTGCCTGAGAGAAACTCAGGCATCTCCCACACTGCTGATTGCTGGTTCCCAAGAATGCTGCTGCTGCTGTCTTTGTTGTTGTTGTTGTTAGAAGTCAAGGTGTCTTCTGATGCTACAAGCTGCAAGCTGCATATAAATTTTCAAGAATGTTTTTGCTATTGTCGTTATTTTTGTTGTTATTAGAAGTTAAGACATCTTCTGTTTTGATGCTGTAAGCTGAAAGCTGCACACAAGTTTAGTTTTCTAGATGTTAGCAAGTTCTCAAGAAGGCTAACCATGGGGAACAACACTGGAGAGGCCGGGAACCAGCCAGACCTCACCAGGTTTGCTGCTGGAAGTCAGGACATTCCTGGTGTTGTAAGCTGCATGTTGCTGGAAGTCTTCAAAATGTTAGAATGATGAGAAATCACCAATGACAAATGACCAAATGACGAAATAACAATAAAAATAACACTGCCAACTGAGGTCTGTCTTATATATTTTCTCAGACATACCTTAGAGCCAAGTTTCTTGTTCCTGCCTCCCCCTCCGGGAATGGCCAGTTCCGGGATGGTCCTGCAGTCAATGATTAAATATATATATATATATTATTTATCCGGCTGAAGGGTTAGATCATCCGGACAAGCAATATCTACTGTTCTTGTTTGGGACCATCAGTCCAAGGTCTTCCAAAGCCTGGCAACGTGCCTGTCACGTCGTCCTGATGTAACTTAGCTACTTCTTCATCTGCTGATGTGGGCAAACCAGACAAAACAAAGAGGAAATTCTCTCAACCCCTGATCAAGAATTTCTTTAACCCTAAGCTAACCATCACCTCACAACACAGACAGAACAACAAACATCATCTCATATCTCTCCTATTCGAGAAAATGAGACCACACAGAAAAACAGCCTCATCTCATGTCTCCCTTGCTTGGGAGAATGAAACCAAAGGGGGAACAGAAAAGCAATGTCATCTCATATCTCTCCTGCTCCAGAGAATGAGACCAAAGGGGGAATTTACTCAACCCCTGATCACAGCACAGAAATCACCTCACATGCAGGAACAGATAAAAGCTAATAGACAAAAGCTCACATCAACAAGTGAAGGCAAATTTTCCTCAACATCTACACTACAATGAGGCATGAGCCGTGATTGTTAATTGGAAGCAATGGCTTCATCCCATTATTATTCTGTATGACAGACAGAGAGAAGACAAATCCAAGTAGAAAGAAAGAGATCTCAAGTTTGTTTATGTTTTAGTGCTAACCTTAGTGTTGAAGAGCATGTTCAGAGTAATTCAAATAGGTTTACATCTGTCTGAATCTAGGAAAAGCCTTGAGATGAAGAGATGTCTTCAAAGTTGCATGGTGCCACTAGGTTTCAGTTGGGCATCTTCAACCATACTGAACCCTGCTGATAACTTACGGTGTGAGTGTATCTGGTACCCAGGGGAGAAATGGGCTCAGTGCCAGTTTAGAAACTTTCCTACTTGTTACTGTCCTGATTGTCACGGACACATTCTTTCCAAATGAATAGTAAGGTTCCTAGGAAAGCTAGTGCAAGGCACAAGACCAAATCATTTTATTTTCAGATCTACACACTTTAAAAATAAACCATGTTACTACAGCTAAACATTACTAATACAAATGATTGCCTATCTCCAAGTCTCAGAGCCTTCAAAACTTGGGCAACACCAAAGAAACAGAAACGCTAGACTACTTTCATTCCAGTAGGAAAAATCTCAGAATTACCAGGTTGGGATAAACTTTGGATATTATGTAGCACTCCTCAACATTTATCAGAACAATGCTTAGGTCATTTCAGATGAAAGAAAACCCCAAGTACTCTCCATATACTCTAGATCTCCTGCCCCAATATTATCCTTGTGCCTAATTTACATCCTGGGAGTTAGTTTATCTGCTAGACCCATTTTCCCAGAAATTCACTGATGATTATGCCAGTTCACAATACCAATAGCTGAGGAAAGAACTTTGAAAATTTTGATGAGTTTGTAAAAATTGTGTGAGGTTTTGTTCTCCCTCTGCATTGGTGATTAACAAAAGCACGGCAATGTGCATATAGGAAAGGCAAGTTATGAAGCTGATTCATAAAAAGCCAATCAAAAAGCTTGGTCCTGGAACATTCTTCTAGTCTAGAAATTGAATTTTAGTGAAAAATGAATGTAGTGTGCGTCATATCATTCAGGCGCAATCAATTTTGTACCTGTACTTTTTTGTTTGGCACAATATAAGCTCATTTTCTAACATCTCACAAGGCAAGTTCTTCTTTCACCTTCTCTAAGCAAGCATTTCTCTCTTCTCTCTTCAAACAAACAGCTTCGTCAACAGCACACATTACCAAAAACCTTGTCTGTTACCTTTGAAAAAGTGTGAGGGTCTCTCCCCAAATCTGCTTGCTCTAAATATGTTTTCCCATGATTCTTAATTTACTTACTGGAATAAGTAAATGTTTACTAGAGTAGATAGAATATATTACCCTTTTGATGATATAATGTAAATGTTTATTCAGTTGAACTGTTAAATGCTTAATATGTCTATCTGTATACAAACTTTGTCCTAGATTGAAATTTAGGGTCACGCAGGGACTGTCTTTCACTTCTTTTTTGTCCCAGAGTTGTCCCTAGACACTCTGGGAGTGTCTTCAGGGCTGACCCTTTGTATTGTCGGTTTACTTACTGACTTCTAGAACAGCCTTCTCTATTTCCCGGCATCAAAACTTACCAATACATATGCTCCTTGTCAGGACTCTGCTCTCAACTAGCTGGCATTAGGAAGAAGTTGTGAATGTATATTAATGTCATAATATATCACTTTCTCTGGAACACTGTACTTTAATCAGGATTATATTGAAGAAAATCAGAATGTCAGGAATGAATGTATATCACAGCTGGAATTGTAGGCCAAAAAGGGATATAACTTTCAGCCTAAGAGCTTTTTCGTGGTTCTCATATATATGAAGATAGAAATCTTACAACCCCCACCACAGCTAGCCTAAATAGCCCAACCCAGAGAAGTATTTAGCACACAGCCTTGATAGTAATGACTATACACACAGATGGTAAATGAAATATATTCATGGCAAATAGTATGCATGGCAAAATTTTTAAGCCTATGCATGGCAAAATTTTTAAGCCTCTTAACATAATAATTATAAATAATGAGAAATCTCTATATGGAATTTATTTAAATAATCATATAATAATCTGATCTTCATAAGCGCCCTATGGTTGGGCTATAAATGGCCTCTGAGCATAGTCAGTCCATGAATTTTAACCCACTATACTTCTACCATCAACATTTAATTAAAAAAAATTTTCTCGTATAAGTGGCTCAGCCCTTAACTGGGTCATTAGTTGCTATGAGAAAGGAGAAAAAGTATTTGTATTTCAAGTAGCTCATATTTCAACCAGGCTTAGTTAAAATGTGGTCTCTAATAAGGTCTCTAAAACGCAAATGTTTCTTAAATGAGTGTGGCAGCTAAAGACAAAACAGTGGACAATATCAGGAAAAAGTAGTTAGGCAATTCATAAATCTGTTCAACATTGTATTTCTGTGACTAAAAGGGCAAACAATTTTCAGGTTGGGCAAAACCATTTCCTTTTATTACAGATATAAATATTTGAGAGTATTACCTGAACTTGAATCATTGCTATTAAATTTCTATGAGCATTCAAAATTTTAATGAAGGCAGAATATTTTTGTATTAAATAAATAAATAATTAGCAATAAGAATGGATATTTAAATGGGTCTTAAGTCATTAATGTGTTTAGTTTCTTCCTAGATGCAAGTAATAACAAGAAGTCCATTTTAGGGTTTTTGTTCTTTTATTTGTTGTCTTTTCTTGTTGTTTGCCACGGCATAAAGATATATTTATGTCGATCTAAGCTTTCAGGAAGAATTTAAAAAACGTCTTTAGAAAAAGTGACATCATTACCATAAATATATTTCTTAAGTATATATCCAAAGTATTTAAAGGGGATGGTTTCTCACATTTTTAGTTATATTCCCTGACTTTTCTGACTAGAGAAACTTTCTGCTGGAATTCACTACTCATTGCTTACAATGTCTCATTTATTTTCACAGATTCCTACAGAAGGCAGTTCTTTCAGTAATCACTTTATAGCTGAATGTGCTAAAATTGGAAGGGCATGTAAGTCTGTGGCTGTCTGTGGCTATCTCTCTGGTAAGGAGGCAAAATGATTTGCAGAGCAAAAAAGAAAATCTGAGCCTTCTACATAAGATGTAATGTTAAACATTTGCCAGGAAACGCTACTTTGTGCCTAATTCTGAAGACTCCTGTATCCATGCAGGCTTGTTTACTCTGAGTGGATGCATGAGGGATCAACAAATAGGCTCATGGATATCTAAAAGAAAAAAGAACACAAGGTTTAGTATGGCCATCTTTATTTCTAGATACCTTACTAGACCGTGGGGTCAGGGGGCCTGGTGATGGGGCCAAAAACGAACTGACAACTGGGTATGGCCCCCAGATCCTTTCACGGGCCCTGTGACCTAGGTAACAACAGAATAGGGGAATACTTTATCCAGGCTTAGTTTATGTCTTTCTGGAGTAACGGGACCCAGACTTCTTCCCAGATATTATATCAAGTAATTCTTACAGAAGCTCTGCCAGCTGGTTTACTCTACCATTCTAAACATCCTAACAAGGTTGGAGTTTATAACCATTAAACTCCAAAATCCACAGTCATTCAATAATAAGTAAACCTTTAGACTTTCGATGGTGGGGCATAGAGAAAGTTCCCTTTGCATAGAGTACTAGTGATTTATGTTTTCATGCCAGGAAGGCAAAATTAGCATTTTGAAAAAAATGTGTTATTGTTGAAGGGTTTAGATTTCAACAGGAAAAGGAAATTCTGTCACCCCAAGGCATCCATGGAAGCCTAGCTCTCTCTGTGATTTTGATCTTTAAAAGGTCCATTAAGGTAAGACAGTGTTGATAGTATACCTTTCCTCTTCCCTCATGTAAAATCTGGCAGGGAAATCTCAAAGCTTGAGGTGCTGGGGTGTAGGGGAGAATGTGTCATCTCTTGACACCAGGTGTGCTGAGCTTAGTTTAGACGATGGGGCTACAGCTCAGTGGAATTTTCCACTGCAGCTGACGGGCTGCAGTCTTGCAATGTGGTGTTATTCAGGGTCTCGATGCACTTTTCTCTCTCTCTTCATTGGCACACACATAAAGGAAAGTGCAGAAAACCACAAGATGCACTTGTGTTTGAGCCAGGCCATAGATCCTCAGAGGACACTAAAGGCCTGAGGGGAGGTGGTGCCTGAAGGGGCAGTGGAGGGGCCAGAGAGGCAGTGTCATGTTCATCATAGCTTCCATCAGAAATGCTTCTGGGGTGAGTGGGTGCGCTTGTTCAAGTGTGAATGAGAAGTGGGAATACGATAACACTTCGTTTATGGATTTCACAGCAGTGCAATGAGGAAGTGAACGGATTATTCAGTCTCACAAAAGTTCTCTTCTACACTCATTATATTCCAAGAACATATTTCACCTAAATGTCTTGAATACTGGTGAAAATGTTAGAATGGATAGCATTAATTGCTTTGCATGAGTACATGGTATAGACATGCGCACATATATAATCTTAGATGATTTTAAACATATTTAGAGATACACATAAAAGTTTCATAAGTTCAAATAATAGAAATATAGGTATCAATATGTGAATTCATATGTATACAAGTATACATACATAGATATACATATTGCCTGATTATTCACGTCATCTTATCTTAAAATTGATGGGAACATTCAACTTCCCTCATCAGTCCCTTTCCCTCCACGACTAACCTGGAACTTCCCAATTAAAGGGCCACGAGGGACTTGAAATCTCAACCACACTATGCACTCCGAGATTTTTAAATTAGATTCACAATTTGCATTCCAAAATATAACATTTCATCCAATCATCCTTTACAATTCAGTCCAAAGTGATACTGCTAACAACAAGAGTCATACATTAAGCAGAGATACTCTGCTCCCTGAGTATAACACACACGGAAACACACACACACACACACACACACACACACACACACACACCTTAGGCATGACTTTCCACATTGGGAGTGAGAACACCTGCCTTTCTCAATCCCACCACTGAACATTGCTCAACCCTGGGGGAAGAGGGAGAAGGAGGAGATGGACCCATGACAAACAATATTTCCTTGGATTTGACTGAGTACCCAAAAGACTGAGGATGAATCTCCAGGTAACACATATTACCTAGAAGAAAGGAGATGAAAAGTTTCTGCTGTTAGGCAGAATGAGAAACCATTCTACTCTGAATTCAGGATTTAACAATAAGTAAAGTTGCATTTATTTTGCACACATCAGATTTATGACATTATGTTACATAACCAACCTACGACTTTTAATTTCATTCACAATGTAAGATTCAAAACCAATAGTCAGAAACTCTGCGAACCAAATGCTACTCAATATACTTTTTTTTTTTTAATTGGGGAAGGGGAACAGGAGTTTTTATTGGGGAACAGTGTGTACTTCCAGGACTTTTTTTTTTTTCCAAGTCAAGTTGTTGTCCTTTCAGTCTTAGTTGTGGAGGGCGCAGCTCAGCTCCAGGTCCAGTTGCCATTACTAGTTACAGGAGGTGCAGCCCACCATCGAACTGGCAACCTTGTGGTTGAGAGGATGCGTTCCAACCAATGAGCCATCCGGGAGCTCAGCTGCAGCTCAGCTCAAGGTGCCATGTTCAATCTTAGTTGCAGGGGGTGGAGCCCAACATCCCTTGCAGGACTCGAGGAATTGAACTGGCAACCTTGTGGTTGAGAGCCCACTGGCCCATGTGGGAATCGAACCGGCAGCCTTCGGAGTTAGGAGCACGGAGCTTCTAACTGCCTGAGCCACTGGGCCGGCCCTCAATATACTTTTTCGAGTTGTACATAAGGTAGGAGTTTGCGTGAATGCAAAGCAGACTGAACGATAAACTCTTATGTCTTTAAAATCAAAGTTCAATATAGATCTTAATTCATGTTCTTATGAAAGTTACTGTCTGATACTATCATAGTTGTCCTCATTATTTATTTTCAAGTAAATAAAAGGATTAGAGGATATGTTTTCTAGACAAACCAAAGAAACTATGCAGAATCACCCATGACAAACAATATTTCCTTGAGGATAAACCACAAAACATATCAGCTAAGAAATACATCTTTTAAATCTGATGTTAGTGTTTGGGACATAAAATATAAACAGTAGAATTACTTTGTCATAGAGGAAAATGCAAGTTTTCTACAGATGTAATTAATTCAGGTAGAATGCAACAACAATATTTCTCCTTTTTCTTTGCAACTGAAATATTTCTGATCTTTCCCAGGCATGTGGAAATAAAATGATTTTTCCTCTAATAAAACAAAAATTGACTTTGAACTTCATTAGCAACTTTTATAAACAAAAGTAAAGAAAAACATTTTCATTTCAGTAATTCCCATTAGTTATGATTTTATTTATCAAATCCCAGTACAAAAATTAAGGAGGGGAGGCTTTAATAAATTGAATTGATTAACTTTGACATCAATGTTCACACTGTCTGAGGGAGAGCATGGATCAAAATCAACAAGAAGAGAATACACCCACTGGCGTAGGTGTTTAGGCATGTTCTACTTATCGTGAGTCATTATCATTGATGGGGACATGACATATCCTCCTGATGTGCTGAGACAGAAAGAAAAAAACAATATTTCATCTATGAAATCCTCAGTATTCTTTCCTAATACTGGTGTCATTCTAAATACTTACAAATTCTGAACAACTGACTACAAACTGAGTAGCATTAATTTATACAAAACAAAGTATACCAAAACAATCTAATAACTGCATATTTCTTTTATAAAAAAATCACTAAAATTATATGTCTTAAGATTAATAAATGTAGGGGGTATGCCTTTTAGCCCATGTAAGGAATGGCTCAATCAGATAATCTCCAAGTATATTAAACTGAGAATCACAGATTTATATAGAAAGCCTCAGTTACCACAGTGTGAAAACAAAGGATCTATGTTCTTCAACATAGTGTAAAGAGCAAGGGATTCCTTAAAGGAAAACTGAGCTACAGACCTGTCCTATATTATAAAAACCCTGATCTTGCCCACGGCTCAATCTGGGTAGAGCTTCCCGGCCTTCCAGGTTTCCTGCTAAGAGTACTTCTGATGCAGTGCCTGCTTCCATGATGCATAATTATTGTGACCACTTAAATAGGTGGCAACCAACACATTATCAGAAGGGTACCCAACCCTCATTAACTGAAAATAAAATAGAGTCTAAATGATTGGATATAAAGGAGATTTAATCTTACTCAGGCAGAACTGTGTTTTCTTCTTTATTCTTTTCTATGGGAATCACAGGCTCTTACCAAAATTTTAATTAAAGGAGAGACACCAATATTCAGTTTAAATCATAATTTTTTATTATCTCATTATTTATTCTTAGTCTTATACGATCATGGAACTCATCAGTAATTGCAGTTGTTTCACTGACTTTGACTACACTTATCTCTTTCCTCTGAAGAGGAAGGCTGGCAAGAGAGGAAAGGACCCTGCACTGTCCTTGACCACAAATTTTCCATCTAACATGTGGACTATTTGTCCTGCATGATGGGCGCAGAGCAGCCTTCTTGAAAACCCTCCTCACTATTTTCCTAGGGATTCCTTAGACATCTCTTCTGTGTTGGATTTCCTGTTTCTTGTGTCCCATGTTTTTCTCTATCTTGATTGGCTCCCTCAGTTTGGTCAATCATATCTTCCAGTAGTTTTCTGGAATAGAATGTCTTTCCTGTTTGATAATATCTTTATTCTATCCTCGCATTTGATTGATATTTTGGCTCTGTATTAAATTTTACATAGGAAATAATATTCTTTCTGATGTTAAAAGGAACTTTCCATTTTTCTAGCTTACAGAGTTTATATGACTTTTAACACTTTATATGTGACTTGTTTTTCCATCTGGAAGCTTGAGAAACTTCCCTGGGTCCAGTTCTGAAATAATATTCTTTCTGATGTTAAAAGAAGCTCTCCATTTTTTTAGCTTACAGAGGTTATATAATTTTAACACTTTATATGTGACTTGTTTTTCCATCTGGAAGCTTGAGAATCTTCCCTATGCCCAGTTATGAAATTTCACGAAGATGTGTGCCTTATGTAGGTCTGTTTTTATTGACTGTTTAGGCTCCCTCTGAGCCATTTTAATCTGGAAATTCATGACCTTCAGTCCTGGGGAAATGTCTTGAGGTTTGTTTGTTTGTTTGTTTTTTGATGAATTCTTATCTTCTATTTTCTCTGTTCTTGCTTTTTTTGAACTTCTATTATTTTATATTAGATTTCCTGGACTATTTTCTAAATTTCTTACCACCTATTTTCTGTCTTTCTGTTATTTTTTCTGAGCTATTTCTCTAACTTTATTTTCACCTCTTCCACTGAGTTTTTCACTGTATCCCTCATCTTTTTAAAACTGAAAAAAAATCTTTTGTTTGCTGAATGCTTTTTTTCTAGTGTTCTGTTCTCAGTCTACACTATCTTCTCTTAACTCTCTGGAATATTCATAATAGGCTTTGGAATATTTCTTCCTCACTGGTTTCTTTTTCTGCCAAGTTGTTTCTTATTTGTTTAATCTGGTTTTTGTCTTTCATCAGGGAGGTCTTTCCTGGTTGGAAGTTCTGAACACGTGTGTGAAGCTTGTTGACTTTGAGCTTCATTATCATGTGATCTGCGTGGGCTATTTATTTATCAGAAAACTAAGATGTCAATGACTTTAGATATTTTCTTTTAGGCTGCTCAGACTCCTCCAAGGAAAATCTTCCTGTGTCCTGCTGAGCAATGAAAGTCTAGTCAGGCATTGAAGTGCTCAGCATCCAATATGTGTGAATTCACCTAAGCCTATTGTTTTCAGCATGGTTAGCATATAATTTATGGGGACTGGTGGTCTAAAATCTCATCTCTGCCCCCTCCATGGCCTCCTCTTTTTGTTGTAGAATCCATTTAAAATTTTCTTATTTGAAGTATTAAATATGAGGAGTGTGTTACCATCTCATTGACCAGATCTAGTCATTGACTCATTTATTGTTCAGATACGATGGAAGGACACTTAATATAATTTCTATATACAGAGGGAAAACTTTGACTCAGTGACAGTACAAGGTCTTCTAAGCAACAAGTTCCCCTATACACCTGGGAACCGTAATAATCAACTTATTTCTCAACATGTAACCTTTTTTTTTTAAAGTTCCAATGCCAAGAATATGGAGCGAGCAGACAGAAAGTAAGCCAGGGGTTGTAAACAGTAAGCACAAACATGACAAATGTTCAAAGTAACTACAAGCTAAACTTTTACTTCCTTTTTGGGGTATTAATTAACAATAACCGTTTTCTTAAAGAAATTAGCTCAGGGAAACAAGATGAAATATAAGCACTGGTAACAGTCATAAGAAATTCCTGTATGGTGTTTACCCTTAAGTCATTTATTTTTCCACACTATGATTTCCTCTGGTATCCATATTTTCATTTAGTATGATTTTTCTCTCCTATTTGGCATTTTCTGTTAGTGTTTTTTATTTTTATTTTTTCTGCAACTTCTTCAATTCCTCTTCTACAAAATTCTCTCCCCCGCTTACAGAGTAAACTCATGATTAGTGGTATCTTCTAGCTGAGCTTCATGATTACCGATAAATAAACCAATAAATGATTTTCTGGGTAAATTAAGAGAGAGTGTGTGAGTATGTGTGTGTGATGAAAGAATGGATGAACTCAGGAAATAAAGCCTCAGAGGTGTAAGAAACCACCTTCATGAATATTCTATGGTTACAAGATTTTTTTCATGCATTCCAGTTATGTTAAATGTACATAAAAAGCAAGATAAAAATGTGGTCGATGTCCCTCTGATTAATCCCTCCAACTGGCACTTGGCCCTGACATTGACTCTGCTGGGGATGATTAGCATTCGATAACATCCAACTTCACAGTGTCAGTGGCTTGTTTGTGGACATGCCTAGAAAGTTGTTCTGATCCTGTTAATATAATTAACAAAAACTAACATGCTGGCATGATTTAGGTTTGAATTTCTGTCCTTTATCTGCCAAATTTCCATTTTAAATGTAATCAGAACAGACTTACTTTAAATATTGAAAGCAGCTTGGAAATAGCCAGCAGTTATTGAGTATTCGCTACAAGCCATGCAGTATGAACATGCATTATTATAGTCCATCCTTTCAAATCTCTGTGAGGTATTTGTAATTACTCTGCATATTTTACAAGTGGAAAAACTTGGTCTTAGATTAATAATGTGCCCCAGGCCACATAGCTAGAAAAATATAGAATCTAGTTTTCATGGCTTCACTGTCCACGCTCTTAACTGTGATGCTTTATTGTCTACAGTATTGGAAAGAATATACTTAAAACAATTAATCCATTAGATTCAGTTTCAGGCGTGAAATTTAATCTGAGTTGCAGTTTTGTCATCCATAAAATGGGGATCCTCATACCTACATCGCAGGCTTGTGATGAAATGAAATATAATTTATAAAAACATTTAGCATATGGCTGGGACCCAGTAATACAGGCTTGCCTTTTTCTTATCATAGATGGAAGAGTTGAGACTCCAAGACGGAGGGAAGGAATGTTACTTGCTCTCAAACTCTTTAAAAGGCAAATACCATATGATCTCGCTTATATGTGGGATCAGATATAATAAATGAGCAAACAAAACAGAAATAGACTCAGAGATATAGAGAAAAATCTGATGGTTGCTAGATGGGAAGAGGAGTGGGGATGGAGAAGAAGATGAAGGGATTAGAAAGCACAAGCTGGTAGTCACAATATAATCATAGGGATATGAAATACAGTATGGGGAATATAATCAATAATGTTGTAAAGATGAAATGGGGTGCCAGATGGGTACTGGACTTATCAGGGGGGCCTCTTCATGGATGGTGTAGATGCCTGACAGCTGCACTGTACACTTGAAGTTGAAGTAGAATAATATTTAATGTCAACTATAATTTATATATATATATATATATATAATACATATATGTTATATATATGTCTATGTATAATATAGTATAGCATAGGGAATATAGCGGAATATAGTCAACCGTATTATAACAGCTATATAAAACGTCACAGGGGTAGTAGATTGGGGGTGGTTATCACTTTGTGAGGAGTGTAAATGTCTCATTATTTCGTTGTTTTGTACACCTGAAACTAATAAAAAAAATAAAATAAAAAGAAATATAAATAAATGGTGGGGAAAAAAAAATTACCCGGTAATTCTAAATTGTAGAAATGGGAAGAGGCGTCTTGTCTGAAAAAGCTATGTCTGGGCTAATCCATGTCTATCTATATAAGAAGACAAAATTCCTCTGAACTTCCAGAAAGTTTATAGCCAATGCTGTTTAAATTAGCAGACCCTTCTACTATTGTCTAAGGGTCTTCATGGGAGGGTGTTTTCTTCCTAAGATGTTTGTTCACGTTTGAAGGAATATTCTTCAGGTTCTTATGTGTTCCCTACTGTTTATAATCATTGACAGTTACCATATCTTTGGAATAAACACTGGGACGCAAAGCCTGACAAACAAATGACTTTTTAAAATTTTTTTAATTTACATATGGAGCCTGCGAACATTACACAAACTTAATTTCATTAGTTAGACTTTTAATGCAATGCCTCTATCGAAAAGGAAAAAAGTCTGTGAAAACTAGATTGTCCCTTACGATGATAGTGCATGGTTATGGCACTCAGCCTTTGGTGTAGTCCTGGGCACTCTATACCTCTTGCTTTCACCTGAAATCACAGTGTTTGGAATCAAGGGGGGATTTCCAGATTTCACAGCTACAATATAGATTTCTAGAATGGTGGAAAACGGACCATTTCACTGAATGCTTGCAATCTCAACTCAAAGAGCAATGTAATAGCAATTAGATAGGCACTATGTTGCCTATCCCAACATTTTTCATCTAAAGATAGTACAAAGAATGCATAGTAAAAAGTACTTAGGACTGGAGAACCTGACCTAAAAAACCAATACATAATAGTAAGAGCATAAAAGGAAGGGCACTCCCAAGACAAAAAACCCACCAAACTTGACAGTTTCCTAATGAATGGTCTTAAGTCTAAAACGAAATAAATAAATGCACAATGGACTGTGTGGAAACAGAAATACTACTGGGAGGGGGGGAAGTGAGAGGAGTTGTCCAAGTGCTATATTGATTCAGCACAGTTCTAGGAAGAGCGCTGTTGCTGCTCAGAGAGAGAAGGACTTTGTCTCAGATGTGTTCTTTTGAGGAGACTATGAGGCCCCTTTGTGTTCAGGTAAAAAAATTCAAGTCTAGTCACTTTCCACTGTGAATTTCAATTATCTCCACTTATGGATTTGCCTTACAATACTGGGAAAGAGGAATCCAAGATATTAGGTGTGACATCCACCAAGACATGATAATAGTCATGAACATTTACACAATTAATCACATTGCTTTAACAGAAACCAAAAGCTGTTAGATATTCAAGGGGGAAATCGACAAATCCAAAATCATACAGAGAATTTAAGACAACTAACTTAGAAACTGTTTAAGACAGTAAGGGCATAGAGAATTTGAAGCTCATCATAACAAGATTGAATGTATATATATTTTAATCCAAGAAATAGAGAATACACATTATTTTCAAAGATCTTTAAGAACTTTACAAAAATTAACCTAGTTTAGATCAAAATAATCCTCTATAATCAAAAAGCAGAAATCAGACAGACCACATTCCTGTACTATGATGCAATCACTATAAAAAATAGTGAAAGAAAAAAAGCCTATGGTTATTGAAATTTGCTCAATGACTCAAATTAAAGAAATAAATTAAAGTTGAAATGAGGAGAAGATTGCCATCAAAGTAAACTGTGATGTTTTAGTAATTAAAGCAGAAAAATAGATCCAAAGAGCAGAGTAAAGTCCAGAAGCAAACACAGGTGTATATCAGAATTTATTATTTATTAAAGATGGGTTTTTTATCCAATGAAGGAGGAATGTTTAATTCCAAATGGCTACCCATTTGAAAAAGGAAATAAAGCTCTAATATCTTTTCACACTCTATGTAAAAATAAAGTTTATCTGGATTAGAAGCTATTTTTAAACTATAATAACATTAAAAGGAAATTTAGGAGGCATATGTTGTAATATTAGAAACGGGGTGGTCTTTTTTAGGAAAGCAACGAATTCCCAAAATCATAAAGAAAAAGATTTGATTATATGAAAATGTGAAACTCCAACATGAAAAACACCGGTCTGGAACAAACTATTGTTTGCAATATACAACAGACAATAGGATCCTATTCAGGATATATAAAGAGTGCCTATAAATAAATAATTACCTATCGTGAGAGACTCAATATACAGACTAAAAGGCCAGACCATACATAAAAGTAGAACTCTGACCCAGAATCTGCAGCAACCAACTCAGGAAGTCAAACAATTACCTCTGTAGCAATTGGTCCAAAACAGCCACGACTTGATTAACTGTCAGCTTCCCTCCTTTTCCCCTGCTACCATCTCTGGACCAACAGGAGAAACCCCAATGTGCACCCTCACCAATTTTATGGGATGCCCTGCTCTGCTTAGCCTGCCTACAGCTTCCCCCTGCTGCCCTCTGATGCTTTCCACTGAAAGACCTTCCCCTTTTCTACTGCAAAACTTTCCCACTCCTTTGCCTGCCTTCAAATCTCTGCCAAACACAAGTGCTGGTGGCTGACTCCTTGCTATAGCAAACTCTGAATAGGCTTTGCTTGTTCTCGTTTGGGTGGTCTTCATTTATTTCCACAATGGGAACTCTAATTAATTTTTTAGGCATGTGAATTTATAGAAAAAAAACATAATAAAAGCATATCGCTGATTGCATGTAGATTGGAGATGGGGGGAGGTGGTCTCAGAGATCAAGAGATGTCCATTTTGTTTCCTAAACAAATTTGTATGATTTGATCTACACTCCCAAATTCACTCTGGGCACCAGGTGACCAGCGCTGCCTGCGCAATAGGCAGGGGACTCTTTGGCACAGCGGAGAACAACCTGGAGATTACTTGGTGGGCTTAAGCCAAGACTGGTGCTGCTTTCTGTTTTGCTTTGCTTGGTGTTTTTTTTTGTTTGTTTTTTTTTTCCTGCTTGTTGTGATTTGCTTTGTTCTGCCTTTTTTTCTTTGATATCTTTGCCTATGTTGAGTGGGGATTGTTGGTTGTATTTTACATGTGAATGTACTTGATTTGTTTTCTTTGTTGTTGTTGTTGTTGTACTTGGTAACTTGATTTGTGCTGAAACTGCCCTAACAGGGCCCAGCTTAAGAGGCACAAGATTCATCATATCCAGAAGCCAACTCTGGACCAAACCAGAGTACTACCGGGTTTGACCAACAAATTTGTACGATTTGAAAAAAGCCCAGGCCCTTCTACTGTGTTTCACGCTTCCAATTCCCTCTCAGACATAAATGCTATGGTTCTAGTGCCACTCCAGTGAATCCTATCAAGGTATAATAAAAGTAAAGTAACCCAAAGTTATGGGTTAGGCCATAAGGTAACATCTAGGAGTTTCTCTCTGTAATCTAGTAGTCTAGTAAGTCCTCTGTCCAGCACCAAAACAGCTCGGTGCACTCTCTTCTCATTTTACACTCTGTAAGGCAGTCAAGGTGCTGAGATAATCAGTCAGGGCCTGTCTTCAAAACAAGAAATTCAGGAAGAGCTAATCACAACAGAGCCAGGACAAGCTGTATTTAACCTATTTGGGCTTTCTGTTTTGTTTGGGGTTGGGTTGGGTTTAGTTATGTTTTCAAAATGTTCCAGATTATAATGCTCACTGAACGGGAGCAGCCATAATCAAGTGAACTACGAAGACTGACAATTAGGTTCGGGAACTCATCCTAGGAAAAGTGCTACATACCTCATTGCTGAATATCACTATGGTCACCTTCGAAGTACTCCCTTTGGGAAGCTATGCACCGATGCCAGGGCCTAGTCAAAGCAATTGTGGAACTCTTTTCCTGGAATGGCCATCAGAGCTGTCATCATATTACACTTGATGTCCTGAATGTCATCCAAATGTCTTCCTTTCAATATTTCCTTTCTCTTTGGGTAAAGAAAGAAGGCACTAGGGGCTAGATCAGGTGAGTAGGGAGGGTGTTCCAATACAGTTATTTGTTTACTGGCGAAGAACTCTCTCACAGACAGTGCCATGTGAGCTGGTGCATTAAATTGTTGGAGAAAGTACAGGTGGTCTAGCATTTTCACGCAGCCTTTTCAGCAATTACAAATAGTAAACTTGGTGAACTGTTTGTCCAGTTGGTACAAATTCATAATGAATAATCCCTCTGATATCAAAAAAGGTTAGCAACATCATTGCAACAAGTTCACGAACTTAATTGTCAGAACTCATAAAAACAACTGGAGACTGATGTTCCAAATGACTTTGCCTCAAAATGCAGTGACAGAGGACAGGAAGCAGAGTCAGGCCACAGGAGAGAGGGACGCAGGCTTGGGAAGCCTGTCACCTCTGAAAACCATTTCATTTGGGAAATGCAGTGTGTAAACAGGACACTGTGGCTGATGTTTTGCTGGTGGTGTTTTTAAGTAATCAGTATCCATTACGATTCTCAGCAGCCTAAAGAGGCCCAGGCCACTGTTGATTACTGAAAAAAGAAGAAATGCAAAAACAGGATGCAGTGTGGTGTCAACATTTTACATTTAAATGATTGAGTACCTATGTGATTGCCTAAATAACCCAAATTGGAGGTAATGTTTGTGAACGAAGTCAGGGCCCAAGGAGGCAAAGAGGGCCAAAAGCTCTTAAAGATGGGGGTCCATCCAATTAAAATGGAGTAGTACATGTAATTATATTTAGAAATTATCTGTTTTCCATATTTTGCTCTAACTAGTGTAGATTTTTAAGGATGAATTACCTTAATTAACTGGTGTACTGGTAAATATCAACATTTACATTGTTGTACGATATTTGTTTGTTGCATTTTGCCATATCTATACTTTCTTTAGTCCGTTAAAAATGGAAGCTTCTAGGTTGCCTTTATCCAAACACCCCAGTGTCACTTTCCTGAGCAACCCAAGACAACTGAAACGTTCTGTCTGACTGGCCCTCCAATCTTATACTTTAAAAAAGTTAGTTACCATAGCATAGCCAACATCCAATTGCTTCAACCTCTATTCCAGTCTAATGTCTTCAAGCAGATTTTATTCAGTTCAGATACTTTATTGTGAGAAGTAGAAATGCTAGATACCATATTGTAATTCCAAAGGAAGGAAGATTATCACAGATGTCAGAGACAAAATTACTAGGAAGACTATAAATTCTTGGAAGGCAAACTCAAAGTAATTTGTGCCCCATAGAATCTCAACGAATTTCAGTTAGTAATTTATAAAGATATTTTCCTACAGCAGGACATTGTAGTCCAGTGAATAATCACCAAGTAGCAAAAATATTGAAAAACCGGTTTCAAAATAGTGCAGAAAAGAACTGTTAGGACCTTTCCAAGTAAAGGTGACTTGGAGAAGTCGTGGAAACATTCCATGAATCCCAGAGAGTTTTATTCTTATTTTTGAATGTATTTACAAATATTTAATGAATTAATTACAATATTTGTAAATCTTGACTCTTGATTTCCATATATAACTAAAGACTATTCCTAAAAGGAGAAATGTCTTTGGGGTTACTCCTAACTGAAAACATATTGTTGGAGTTTGGGATTTTTTTTTACCTGACGTATTTGTAGTTTACACTAATCCACAGTTGTTAGTGGTCAAAGAACAACTTCTCTGAGATACACACTGACACTAGTTCTAAAATATGTTCACCCTACTTTTCCTCCAGCCCAGATAAGATCCAAATTTACTGCTGGAACTTCTGTATCAGGGACTTTTTCAAATTTCATGTTTCCCAGAGAGAACAAAGCCTTTCCCCTGGGAACAGATCTAAGGACTGTGGTTCATATTAAATATCATTCATGTTCACAGCACCAACATATGTATTCTTCAAATAAAGGAGAACTATTAACTTCCAAGCATCAACGTAGTCATCATTTCAATTCCGTTATGAAACAGTATGGTCTTTGAGACACTAAATCCCTGTTTCTTCTCAAACACATAGCAAGTTGGTATCATGGAAAGAGGAGTGTTACAGGCTGAATTGCGTACCCCAACATTTTATACGTTGAAGGTCTAACCCCCAGTACATTAGAATGTGACTATATTTGGAAATCAGGTCCTTAAAGAGGTAATTGAGTTAAAATGAGGTCATTAGGGTGGGCCCTAATCCAATATGACTGGTGTCCTTTTGAGAAGAGGAGATTGGGACAAAGACATGTTACAGAGGAAAGACCATGTACAGAGGAAATAACAAGTAGGAGAAGAGGGCTATCTGCAAGTCAAGGGAAGAGGCCTCAGAAGAAAGGCACCCTGCCCACATCTCGATCTTGAATTTCTAACCCCGAGAATTAGGAGAACATAAATTTCTGTAGCTTAAGCTACCCAGTCTCTGGAACCTTGTTGTGGCAGCTCTAGCAGACCTAGATTTGTGACCCAGCTCTGCACTTTGCTTGGACAAGTGACTTAAATCCTCAACATATCAGAATGTATATCACCAGAATGGACATAATGTTTTCATTAAAACCTCCTAAGTTTAATTGTTTTAAATTCTGTCTCTGCATGGCTGACTCTAAA
This sequence comes from Rhinolophus hipposideros, assembly GCF_964194185.1. NCBI lineage: Eukaryota > Metazoa > Chordata > Mammalia > Chiroptera > Rhinolophidae > Rhinolophus > Rhinolophus hipposideros. The sequence continues at coordinate 12,204,095 of NC_138053.1, forward strand.
TGTCTATTTCCTGCCTTTTTCCTAAACATACACTCAAAGCCATCTGCCCCCTCACGTCTCCACCAGGAGGTCTAATAGGCATGTCAGATTTAATGTGGACAAAACAGAACTCCTGGCATTCTTCACAAAAACTGAATTCTCCTCAGTAAATGGAAACTCAAACATTTTAGTTGCTTAGGTCAAATTTTGCAGCAATGCCTAACTCATCTTTTTCTGACGCTCCACCTCAAATTCATCACCAAACCCTATCAGCTCTACCTTCAAAACATATCCAGATCCACGAATTTAGAGAAAAATTAATGAAATTATATATAAAGTACAGAAATTAATGCACTTTAAAACGAAAAATCATTGTGAACATAATCAAAGGACAAATGACAAACTTTGAGACAACATTTGCAATATATATCACAGATAAAGGGCTAATAGCCTTAATAGTCAATGAATTTTTTTGAGAGAAAAACATTTCCTATAGGTAGAAAAATAGGCAAGAGATATGAACATCTGATTCACAAAAAGGATCTAAAAATGTTACTGAAACATATGAAAGGATATTGCCTTTTAGAATAAGTAGAGTGCAAATTAAAACTACACTGAGATACTATTTTTCACTCAACAGATTGGCAAAAATTCTAAAGCTTGACAATATAATCTCTTGGTGAGGCTGTGGGGAAACAAGCACTCTCATATATTGCTGTTCTAAATGGTAAATGATACCACCTCTATTTGGCATTAACAAAATTACATATGAATTTACTTTTGATCCAACCATATCACTTCTGGAATTTATCCTGAAGATACATATTCATCAATACAAAAATACATATTCACAATTCACTTGCACATTATGTGTAAGTGTAAAACTTACAGGAACATTACAGGAACAGGAACATTTAGGAATTGGAAAATTCCTAAATGTTCAAGTATAGGAGATTAGTTGGATAAATTATTTTACCACACACAGTGGATACTATACAGCTGTAAAAAATAAGAAAAGTTTCTTTTATAAACTGACACAGTGATTTCCAGGAGATGTTAAGTGGAAAAAGAAAAATACAAAAGACCATATTTATTTGCCAAAATTTTCATGATAAAGAAGAGAAAATAAGAAAATATGTATATGGTTTTTGTCATTACAAAAAATAACAACAACAACAAAAACACCAGAATAATAAACCCAGAAAATAATGAAGTTGGTTGCCAACAAGCGTAGTGGTGATAGAAAGGATAGAGGAGAGGGTGACACTTCTCTGAGAATATCATTTTGTATGATTTTGATTTTTGAAAGCATGTTAATATCCCACATTTAAAAAAAATAAAATTAAATCAATAAGGACAGAAAAATAAAATTGACACTGAAACAAATGAAACCTAACTATAGGTCAGATGAATACAACAACCACAGCGAAAGGAAGGAAGAAAAGAAAGAAGGAAGGAAAAGGTTGCCAGATATAGGAAGAAAAAAACAACAACGCCCACTTAAATTTGAATTTCAGATAAATTACAAATAATATTTTAGTGTAAGTGTGTCCCATGCATATGCGCCAACCCACACCCCTTCCCCTCCTTATCTCTATGGCCCCATCCCGTATTACTCAGCTCCTGACACATGGACCTTCCTGCCATTCCTTAGATGTGCCAGGCAGCTCCTACTTCCACCCTTTGCACATGCTTATAGGGCTCTGTCCCCCCCTCCCCCTCCACCCCCCCCCTCCCCCCCCCCCCCCCCCCCCGCTTACTTTAGGATTCTGGTCAGAAGTCACCAATATTGAGTGGTCTTGCCTGCTTACCACACTCCTTTTTCCTCTTATTTTGATATATTGTTGTTTTCTCTAGTACTTACTAGAAGATACATACTAGCATATACCTATATAAAAAATAGGGTGTGTTTGTGTGTGAACATGGCACATAGGAAGTGCTCAGTGACCATTTAAAGAATGAACGCATGGTATTTATTGTTGGGTTGGTTGAAGATGTGAAGGCCCTGACACTCAGCAAATGTTATTTCTCATCCCTCACCCACTCCTTTGCATATAGGGATTTCCTTTCTAAAGCCTAGAACCTTAAAACCAGTCAAGCAATTCAGCAAAAACAGTGCAAAGAGAGGTGTTCTGCCCTCAAGCTCTTTGTGACTAATCAACTCTGCTTTAAGGGCCTTGAGGAGCTATTTTTTTCCAACTATAGCTCTTCCATTTAAAATGGTAATCCCAGGTCTCATTTTGTACTTTCTCCTGTACAAGGATGTGAAGGTCACCCACTTAGTAAACTCTTCAGTTGATGTGAAATGCATTTGGAAGCAGCAACTAAGGCAATATAACAGTGAAGATGAATTGAAGTTATTTATATTCAGTAAAAATGTGTTAGAGGAGTAAGGTAAGAAAAATGCATCTCTCCAGCAGAAATGCTTTAAACATAAGAAATACCCATGGGTCGTTAACCACCAACTCAGACTGCAGCCGCACATCTTCCCAGAAGCAGCTGGGCCAGGCAACAGGCAGGATAATGAGGCTGTGCCTAGGGCACTTCCAAAACAGAGGCATCAAGGGTCAGAGGAAAAACTTGAAACCATTCTATATTATATATATGCAATGAACAATTATATATAAAATTAATCATAGCATTAAAGTGATAACCAATGGAAAAATAAATATTTGATTGATTGGTTTGTCGTTCTTGTTTTACACTGTAGTCTCCCTTAAGTTTGAATTTTGGAGCAGGGAAGCGTCTTAATCTTTTCTGGGCTTCGACTTCTCAAGGTGGTCATTTGGCGCTTTGCTAGAAGACCATTCAGCTCATCTGCAAATGTAAACTTCATCCTCCATTGGTGAAAAACCTTACGTTTCCCAGAATATCATTTCCTCTGTCCCAATAGAGCACCTTTAGAGCATCTGGAAGCTTCTGCCAGATGCTGGTCATCTTGATATTGTTCCAAAATAAAAATACTCAGCCCTGTAACTTCTATTATTTTGGGGGGGGGCGGGAGGGGGAGAAGAAGGTGTCACAAGTGATAAAGAAACTATTAACATTTTATTCCCTTAGATACATGCTTTTAGTGTTGACACCCTTGATGGAATTCTCTATATGCTGACATGTAACCATGGGTGTGTATAAGCCACACAACAGACACCAGTGGAATTGTATCAATACTGTGGGACTGAACCACCTCTGCCGTTTTGGGGGCTTTTAAAATCTTATTTTTATTGATAATCTGGGTTACTCAATATCATTGTTCTAAATGTCATTATAAATCTAGCAAGATTAAGTTTAACAAAAATTTGAACCATAACCTTCATGATTCAAGGATTTAAGTCATTTTTACAATATATTATGTTCAGGCAATTCATTTGGATTGCCCATGATCATCTTTTCTCTTTCCAACTCAAATGAGTTTAATGAAATCGATTTAGTGAGTCATAAAAAGGAGTTTCTTTCTTTCTTTCTTTTTAAGTAAAACATTTTATTTAAAAGATACATTTACCCTGGGATGACCCGAGAGAAAAGGGCAGGAGGACACACAGGTGCTGATTCCAAAGCTGCCACCTCATGTAGAGGCTGCTGGGCCAGGCACCCTGCTCCTCAGGGTTCCCCCGAGGAGGGACCCCCTGCTGTACAGTTAGTTCCCTGCAGCTGTGTGGCTGCCAGGGGAGGAGGGGCTGCTGCCTGTCAACAGGCTCGTGCTCATGGCCCCCAAGCCAACACCTCCCCCCCCAGCAGATCTGGGAGGGCCTGAGCATCCCCAGCGGAGCCACACCTCTGCGAGCCCCTGGTCCACACACATCCTCTGCGCACCCCCTTTCCCCACACTCTCGATGCACGCTCCTGGTGGCCTTGGGCATGCATGCCCATCGTCTGCTAGCACGTTGCAAATGCACCCACGCAACAGGCCCAAGGTGGGCACTTTGCTTTGGGCCATGTTGACAGCTGAAGGAGCTAGCTTGGAGCCTGATCTCTCTCTCCAAGGATAGACCTTACCCAAGCACCCATGGGCGGTTAGCTGGGCAGGATCTGCCTTCCACCCAGACCCCGTTACCGGAGGGCCAGCACTGCTGCACTCGCCATGCCCGCCACCTTCCTTTGGGCCACCAGTGTCACCCAGCAGTCCATGCCCTTCCATCCCCTTCTCTTGCATTCCGGCCAAACTGCAAGTATGTGGTGAGTTTGCCTTTGTGCTTTCTCACAGATCTCGGAGTCGATTCCAGGATCCTGCAGATGCTGCACTTTTTTCTGGGGTTCCTTGCCTCAATCTGCAGGTATGGCCATCATAGGAAAGCGGTGCTGTCTGACCGTCACTCAAAGATGGCCTGAAGCTCAGTGTCTCCAGTGGGCAAAGTCACACACTGTGTGGCACAGGAGCAGGTAGTCACCCACATGCCCTTCACAACACCCAGGTGTGCCCACGACACCTGCACAGAGCAGGTCCTGTTGAGGGCCAAAGGGGCGGCCAAGCAGGAAAAAGACCCCACACTCAGAGAGAAGCTGGCCAATCAGGGAAGGAACCCAAAAGGCACTGGGGGTGCACTGTCTGCATTTAGGCCCCTGGGGGTCCAGGGAGGCCTCTCTTTCTTCACACCCAGGCCTGGGCCTCTGCAGAGAATCCTCTGTGCAGAGATCTCAGAAGACACAGGCGACAAGAAATTCCAGACCTCCGTGCTAACCTCCTGCCCCAGAAGAAGTGCCATCACAAGCTAATACAGCTCTACCCGAGGTTTCCCTCCAGCGCAGAGCGAGGGGTCCAGCCATATCCCATGCTCGGCTGTTTCAGAAATGCTCAAAAAAAGTGAGCCAGCAGAGTCCTTCTCCTTCCTCAGCTTCCGTGCTTTCCCAGAGGTGCCAGCATGAAAAGGAGGCAGCTGGAACAAAGGGGCAGAAGCGAACTGGACAGACTGCTCACCCACACGTGACAGTTCCAGGTCTCGAAAACACTATGCAGGCGAGGGGACCCTCTGAGTCTGCCAACACTTCCTGAGCTGGGTTTCCGAGTCACAGCAGAAGACCTAGACTCGGAGAAGCAAGCTATATTGCAGCACATCAACAGAGCACTTTGGGGTGAGATGGAGGCCCTCCCAGACTTCGGTACCACCTGCTTCAGAGAGCGGTCCTGCACCAGCTGTCTCTTCAACCCCCAGCATGAATCCATAGCTGGTGAAATACAGGAGGAAGTGATATGGGAGTGCCCCCTCACTATAGAAATTTTAAGCTTCCTTTACTCTAGTTTCTTAGCTCCTTAGCCCCTGGCTTTGATTAATCTTCTAATCAGTTACTGAAATCTTAGTCTAAAGATTGCTCCTAGCCTGACTCACACCCCTGCTTCAGATAACTTAAAAGCCTGTGACTTCCCAACAACCCCAGAGCATTCCGGACCTAACTCCTGGATAATTCCATCCCAGAGACCAAATAGATTTTAACATTCCCCCCAGGCCAGTATACTTGTTGATTGTAATCATTGAAGCCTAATGTTCTTTCCACCCCATTCTGGGCCCAGCTCCTGGATAACTGACATCACCTGAGTGACTGGTTGAATGGCTACAGGCTCTATAGAGCTAACAGATTAATTAATTAAAATCTATTCTTCCTTATTTAGGGGTCTTGGGGATACAGAGGATACCCCCAAGATTGCCAGTAGCAACCAGATAAGCCAACAGGGTCTTCCAGGCGGGTCCCGAGACCCCTTCCTCTCTTTTGAGATCAGATAGGGCAAGAGTACCGTGAATCCTCCAATAGGTAGGGACAGCTCTATGCCCCTGCCCAGCAGGAAGCAGATACCTCCTGTCTTTCAACTTCCCATAGAGATTTTATAGAGATCACGCCTCTCAAGAAGAAAACAAGGCAGGCAGTTAGAGATAGACATCAGGTCTGTGCATTACCACCCAAAAGACTTCCCCTCTCCGGCCAAAACTTCCCTTTCTCACTGTAATTATCTACCCCTATGAGGAGATAAATGGGTACAAGATACGCAACTAGATCAAACCAGTCACACCTGTGCAATAAAGGCCACAACGACCTTCATTTTTCCTGGGCCACATTATTCCTCATTATAGTATCATACATATGCCTGGAAGTTCATTAATATCATTATATAACAGACTGAGTTCTGGGAAAGAACATGCGCAGTCTAAAAAGATGAGGTAATAGCCTTTTGTCAATCACAGGTGTCAATCAAGTGGTCCCCCTCCTGGAAAAGAACAGCCCATTCTAGAGGAAAAAGAATAAAAACTCCAAGTCCTCACCAGTCAGCCCTTTGTTTGAGTCTCTTGAGCCTTGCCTTTGCTTGGGGCTCACTCTAAACCACTTGGTGTGTACTTTTTCTCCTAATAATGCCGCCTTGGGCCCTTGAACCATTCTCTACTGTTCGGGTCACTTCTATTTCTTTGAAGTGTACTGTCTCTTCTAATAAACTACTGTTTCACCACTTTATTTTTGTATCTCGTTCAATTCTTTGCTCGAAACTCCAAGAACCTGGACATCATGCCGAGAAGGGCCCACTCTCCGGTAACACTCTCCTCAGGCCCAGTGGCTCTCCTGGATGCTGCTGGAGGGGCTAACCCTTTGCATCCTTGTCACCCAGGAAGCACAGTTCACCAGGCCCCTTCTTCTCCCGGTCAGAGGCACCTCTTCATACTCATGCCCCCAACCCATTCACCTTGCTGACCGGAGCTTCCTCCCAGGTGTCAGGCAGGGCTGACCTGTCTGCTGGGCCCACAAAACCCTTCACCCCTGCACTAGGCATGGATCGTGATATCCAAAGCCCAGCTCCTCACTGGCCTGCTCCTCCAGCTGCTGCAGCACCTCCTCCCCGCTTCATATTGAAGCTCCTCTGGGGGCTCCCTTTGAATGTGGGGGGAAGAGGCCCTTTGCAACCCAACGCCTGGGTTTCAGCTGCCACAGATGCCACCTTGGCCTTCCCTGCTCACAAGGAGTTTCTTAATGAAATAGAATAAAATAGAAAAATATCTGAGTATAGCTACAAGACGGGAAATTATTTTTCATAAAACTTTGTTTCATAAAACTGTGTAAATATATATCTTATAGACTGTATAGGTGGTAGGCTGCACTATAAAATGTCTTTTTTGTTTTTGATTGCAGTTTAAAAGGGTGTGAAAGCCATAGATTTAATATTTGCACTTTCCTAAGCAATTAGCAGACATTCATGATAACAAAATCTAATTCTTAGATTAACTGAAAAAGAAACACCGGGGAGAAGCTAAGATGGCGGAATAGATGGGCACTGTGCCAACTGCCTCTCAGGATCTCACCAAAATTACCAATAATTTATACAACATTCAGCCTCAGAATCCATCTGGACACTTGCTGAACAGAACCTCTAAACTACGGATTTAAAGAAGTAGTCCCCACGTGGAGACTGGTAGGTAGGAGGGGCGGGGACATGAGGCAGGCTAACTCCAGGCCCACGGAGAGGGGGCGAACCTGCGAGGGGCACCTCAGTGGCGGAGGCTTCCTTTGTTGGGGGAGGGACCCTCTGGCCCCACGCCAGGCTCCCCAGCCCAGAGTCCCTTTGCCCAGAAGGGGAGTTCCACAATAGCTGGCAACAGAAATCCGTGAGGACTCTATTTGTTCAACTTGGTGGGGCGAAGGGTGACTAGAGACCCAGTCACCCTGGTGTGGAGCCCACGCACGAACTCGCTCACTGCCGAGCCCCCTGGCAGAGGGAGTGACTCCACGTGTGGGGGCCCAGAAGTCCACGGGGAAGGATTGAACTGAGCTCCTGTGTTGTGGGAGCTGGAGGTTTGGGGACCATTGTTCCCCCCGTGTGGAGCTTACACACTGGACAGGAGGGCGCCGTTGTTTCAGGGCTAAGCCCTCCCACAGAAGGGTCAGGTTCAGGGACCGCATTGGCCTGGTGGAATCGGCGCAGGCCTGCACGTGTGCGCGCATGCTGCCTTGGGTCCTAGCTCTGCCCACGGCTTGTGCTGTGGTGCCACTGGCTATCAGGCTGCTCGGCCTGACGCACGGGCTGCTGATGAAGACAGGCAGAGACTGAGAGTTTTCCTCAAAGTGTGGGGCCAGGAGCTGTGCTGCGGTGCAATCGGGCCAAGGCATTCATGACACATTTATGAGGGCTGGTTGCCGGTGCAGGAGCTCACGCTGCTCGGACTTGGTGGGGGCCACTGACCACACCCTGTAGTGCCCTGGGGGCCTGCCCTGTCCACCTAGAGCTGCGTTGCCCAGGGCACCTTGGGCACCTGACCCCCACCTCCACAAGCCATAGAGGAGTTTTGCAGCAGCAGCCAGCACGCACCAAGCTGTGGGGATTATTGGTAGTAAGCACGCCCCCAGAGCCCACCGCAGCCAGTTGTGGGCAGCTCACTGCGAGCCTGAGAGGGAGGCCAGCACATGAGGACCCTTCCCCTCAACACAGCTGGACCCTTCCCCTCAACACAGCTGGTGCAGAGTCGCCCAGAGACTCTCTTGCTGAGCAAGTGGCCTACAGATTAAAGTAGGCAGAGAGCCTTTTTTTGCTTATTTCTTTTCTTTTTCAGTTTTTTTTTTATTTTGTTGTTGTTGTTTGATTTTTTCTTTTAGTCCTTCTCTTTTTCTTCTTCCCTCCCCCCTTTTTATTATTTTTATTATTACCTTTCCCCTTCCTCTTTTTATTCATTTTTTCTTTTCTTTCATCTTTTTTGTTCCTATTTCTTCTTTTTCTTTCGTCTGTTTTTTTGTTATTGTTGTTTCCCAAGTTTATTTGTCTTGTTATTGCTTTGGTTACTGTTTTTCCCTGTTGTTCTGCTGTTTCTGTCTCTTTTATATACTTTTGCTTCTCCTGTCTGATCATTGTTTATCAAGTTTTTGTGTGGGTGTAGTTGTTGTTTGGTGTTGTTGGTCTGCCCTGCTTTGTTTTTGTTTTGCAAAGTGGACAAGGGCCTAGCATTGGTCCAGGAGCTGAAACTACACCAAATTTGTAGAAGCCACTGACCACAGCTTTTACTCACCTGTAACACCACCTCACCCACCTATAGCTGCATTGCCAGGGGCACTCTGGGTGACTGAACCCACCCCCACAAACTGTGGAAAAGGTTTTTTACAACAGCAGATGGTCCACAGAGCCCTGGGGTCATCTTCGTGGTGTTCAGTGACCCCAAAACTGCACCACAGCCACTCGGGAGCAGCTCTTGGGAATTTGTGAGATTAAGGTGGAGGCTGGCTGTAGTGCCCTTGGGACGCTGTACAAAGGAGTCACAGGCCAGACATTGGCATAAGACCTGGATCTGCATTAACATCTTAAAAACCACCAATCACATCTCATAACTCACTTGAACTCCATCCTGGCCAGCTAGTGCCACATCGCCAAGGGAACCCTCAACACTGGATCAAATAGCCAGATACGTGCTCCTAAAGAGCCTCTTTCAATAGTCGGGCCTTACGAGCTACTGTAAGGAGGCTCTGGGCCCTTTGCTAAACTGCCTCAAGACCAATATTGGTGGCAGCCAGCCTCAATTCACAGAGACCACCCCCATATGACTCCAGGTCCAGCACAGGCAGCAGCCAATGGCATACAACTTTGAGACACCTACCAGGTAGCCATGGCCCAGTAAAAGATAGGGCTGAAATGGCCCTGAGTGGAGCCCCACCCAAGAGACACCAGAACCAATACACCCAGAGGCCAGTGACAGACCAAATCAGAGCATTACCTGGTTGAATCTACAAGCGGCACTCTCAAAGGAAATTTTCCACAGGCACAAGAGCCCACAGAAACCAAGCCTCTTCTGAGAGGGTCAACCTTCGTACAGAGGCTCATACACTATGAGCAGAGATAATTCTCCCAGCTAATCAGCCTGAGGGTAAATCCCACCCCCAGACAAGCAATTAAAGATCAACTACAACAGCGACACCTCTGGAACACACAGGACAGAATAGGGAGATTGTGCAATCCAAATATAAAGGATACATACTACAGAAGACCACCCAGCAATGACTGAGAGATAGGTGATCTACCTAATGCATCGAAGCAATCACAGAGTGACCGCCAGAATAAGGAAACAAAGAAATATGTCCCAAATTAAAGATCAGTAGAAACCTCTAGAAGTGGAACTAAATGAAACAGAGGTATCCAACCTATCAGAGACAGAGTTTAGAACACCGATAATAAGAATGTTTACGGAACTTAGTGAGGACATAAAGAAAGATAGAGAAATCATAAAAAATAACCAGTTAGAAGAACTAAAGGAAATAATAACTGAAATGAAGAATATACTAGAAGGAATCACCAGTAGATTAAATCAAGCAGAGGATCGGATCAGCAATTTAGAAGACAAGATAGTAGAAATCACCCAATCAGAACAACAAAAAGAAAAAAGAATAAAAAACAATGAAAATAGTTTAAGAGATCTGTGGGACAACATCAAGTGCAACAACATTCACATCATAAGAATACCAGAAGGAGAAAAGAAGGAACAAGGGATTGAGAACATATTTGAAGAAATAATGACCAAAAACTTCCCCACCCTAGTAAAGGAAATTGACACACAAACCCAAAAAGTGCAGAGAGTTCCAACCAAGATTACCCCAAACAGGCCCACACCAAGACACGTTATAGTTAAAATGGCAAAGGTTAAAAAGAAGAGAATCCTAAAAGCAGCAAGAGAAAGCCAGTGGGTTACAAACAAGGGAACTCCTATAAGACTATCAAATGACTCTTCTACAGAAACTCTGCAGGCCAGAAGGGAGTGGCAGGAAATATTCAAAGTGATGAAAAAGTCCTACAACAAAGATTGCTCTACCCAGCAAGGCTATCACTTAAAATTAAAGGAGAAATAAAGAGCTTCTCAGAAAAGAATATGCTAAAGGAATTCATTACCACCCAACCAGCATTGCAGGAAATGTTACAGGGACTTTTCTAAATAGAAGAAAGGAGAAAACAAACTAACAAAGGTAGACCAGAAATACAAATAACAAAAGGGCAATAAATATATACCTATCAATAATCACTTTAAATGCGAATGGGCTAAATGTTCCAATCAAAAGACAGAGTGGCTGAGTGGATAAGAAAACAGGACCCATGCATATGCTGTTTACAAGAGACTCATCTCAGATCAAAAGACCCACACAGACTGAAAGTAAACGGATGGAATAAGATATTCACGCAAATGGAAATGAGCAAAAAGCTGGGGTAGCAATAGTTACTTCAGACAAAATAGACTTTACAATGAAGACTACAATAAAAGATAAAGAAGGGCACTACATAATTATAAAGGGATCAATCCAACAAGAGGACATAACCCTAGTAAACATCTATGCACCCAAGATAGGAGCTCGTAAATATGTAAAACAGTTTATGACTGACATAAAGTCAGAGATCAACAGTAGCACTATCATAGTAGGGGACTTCAACACCCCATTGTCACCAATGGATAGATCCTCTAGACAGAAAATCAACACAGAAACAGTGGCCTTAATTGACACTTTAGACCAGTTGGATTTAACCGATATTTTTAGAACATTTCACCCCACAGCAGCAGAATATACATTCTTCTCAAGTGCAAATGGAACATTTCCCAAGATAGACCACATGCTAGGCCACAAAACAAGTCTCAATAAATTTAAGAAGATTGAAATCAAAGTGTCTTCTCTAACCGTAATGCTATGAAATTAGAAATCAATTATAAAAAGAAATCCAGAAAACCTACAAATACATAGAGGCTGAATAACATGTTACTAAATAGCGAGTGGGTCAATGATGAGATCAAGGAAGAAATCAAAAGATAAGACAAATGAAAATGAAAACACCACTACCCAAAATCTATGTGATGCAGTGAAAGCAGTCCTAAGAAGGAAATTCATAGCAATGCAGGCCCATCCCAAGAAACAAAAAAATCTCAAATCAAAAGGCTATCTTTACACCTAAGGGAACTGGAAAAAGACCAGCAAAACAAGTCCAAAGTGAGTGCAAGGAAGGAAATAATAAAGATCAGAGCAAATACAAATAAATAGACACCAAAAAATAAAAAATAAAAAAATAAAAAAGATCAATGAAACCAAGAGCTGGTTTTTTGAAAAGATAAACAACATTGACAAACCCTTAGCCAGACTCACCAAGAAAAAGAGAGAGGACCCAAATTAATAAAATCAGAAATGAAAGAGAAGTGACAGATACTGAGACAGAAAAATCATAGGCAGTCAGGGACATGGCCACGGTGGAAGGAATTAAGACCGAGATCATAACAAAGCAAGAGGAAATAACTTTAGTCAAGCTGCAGGAGCAGCCAGAGTAAGCAGCTCAGGTATAGGGGGGAGAGCCACTCAGCTTGTAACAAAGACTTTCAAGCTGAGGAACCCGCCAAAACTTAGGTGTAGAGGAGGACATTTTGTTTGTAACAAAGACGTTCAAACTAAAAAGCCCGCCAAAACTCTCAGCCCAGGTACAGGGAAGGGCAGCCAATCAGCTTGCCAGGCCTGTCAAGATTGACTGCCCAGGTATAGAAGACCAATTAGCTTTGACTCAGAGCTGTTATAGTTCCCAGCACAGCTCCACCCAGGGGGGCATTTTGTTGGAGTCCTCCCTCTCCGTGGATCTCCAAGGAGAGCTGTTTTTACATGTGCTTTTTGTCTTATGCTTTTGCAGTAAAAACTGCTTCCGCTTAAACGTCGCTTGCCTCTCTGGATTCTCTGTTACCATTTTTCGGTAACGGTGGGATCCCATTCCCAGAAAAATACATCAGGATCCTAATTCAATACCACAGAAATACAGAAAGTTTTAAGAAAATACAATGAGCAACAGTTTGCCAACAAATTAGACAATCTGGAAGAAATGGATACATTTCTAGAAGCATACAATCTTCCAAAACAGAATCAAGAAGAAACAGAAACACTGAACGATTATTACCAAAGAAATTGAATCAGTAATCAATAAGCTCCCAACAAGCAAAAGTCCTGGGTCAGATGTCTTCACAGGTAAATTTTATAAAACATTCAAAAAAGAATTAACATTTATTCTCCTCAAACTATTCCAAAAAATCCAGAAAGAGGGAAGACTCCCAAGCACATTTTATGTGGCCACTCTTACTCTGATCCCAAAATCAGACAAAGACTGATTTTCTTTTTACAAAAAAAGAAAACTACAGGCTGATATCCCTAATGAACATAGACGTAAAATCCTCAACAAAATATTAGCAAACCGGATTCAGCAACACATTAAAAAGATCATACACCACAATCAAGTGGGATTCATTTCTGGTATGCAAGGTAGGTTCAATATCTGCAAATCAATTAACATGATACACCACCACATTAACAAAATGAAAAATAAAAATCATTTGATCATATCAATAGATGCAGAAAAAGCATTTGACAAAATCCAGCATCCATTTATGATAAAAAAAACTCTTAGCAAAGTGGGAATAGAAGGATCGTATCTCAACATAATAAAGGCCATATATGATAAATCCACAGCTAACATCTTACTCGATGGGGAAAGGCTAAAACCTTTTCCCTTAAGATCAGGAACAAGACAAGGCTACCCACTTTCACCACTTTTATTCAATATAGTCTGGAAGTTCTAGCTACAGCAATCAGAAAAGAAAAAGAAATACAAGGTATCCAAATTGGAAAGGAGGAAATAAAATTATCTTTATTTGCAGATGACATGATACTATATAGAGAAAACCACAAAGACTCCACCAAAAAACTATTAGAGCTGGTAAACAAAATTAGTAAAGTAGAAGGATACAAAATTAATATTCAGAAATCAGTTGGTATTTGTATACACCAATAATAAACTATCAGAAGGAGAAATCAAGAAATCAGTCCCATTTACAATTGCTTCAGAAACAATAAAATACCTAGGAATAAATTTAACCAAAGAAGTAAAAGACCTGTACTCAGAAAATTATAAGACACTGAAGAGAGAAATCAAAGAAGATACAAATAAATTGAAACACATACCATGTTCATGGATAGGAAGAATTAATATAGTTAAAATGTCAATACTATGTAAGGCAATATATAGACTCAGCGCAATTCCTGTCAAACTACCAATGACATTTTTTTCAGAAATAAAACATATAATCCTAAAATTTATAAGGAACCATAAAAAACCCAGAATAGCCATGGCAATCTTGAGAAATAAGAACAAAGTGGGGAGTATCACAGTACCTGACATCAAATCATACTACAAGGCTATAGTAATCAAAACAGTGTAGTACTGGCATAAAAACAGACACATAGATCAGTGGAACAGAATAGGGAGCCCAGAAATAAATCCATTAATATATGGTCATTTAATCTATGAAAAGGGAAGCAAGAATTTACATTGGGGTAAAGACAGTCTATTTAATAAATGGTGCTGGGAAAACTGGACTGACACTGCAAAAAAAATGAAACCGGACCACCTCCTTATGCCATATACAAGAACAAATTCAAAATGAATTAAAGATTTAAATATAAGACCCAAAACCATAAAACTCCTAGAAGAAAATATAAGGAGCAAATTTGCAGACATTATTCTGAGTATTATTTTTACTGGTAGGTATATCCCCTCGGGCAAGGGAAATAAAAGAAAAAAATAAACATATTGGATTACATCAAATTTAAAAGTTTTTTTCGGGCTACCGGATGGTTCAGTTGGTTAGAGTGCAAACTCTCAACAACAAGGTTGCCGGTTCAATTCCCTCATGGGATGGTGCGCTGCATCCCCTGCAACTAAAGATTGAAAAACGGTGACTGGACTTGGAGCTGAGCTGTGCCCTCCACAACTAGATTGAAGGACAACGACTTGGAGCTGATGGGCCCTGAAAAACACACTGTTCCCCAAAAAGTTAAACGTTTTTTCACAGCAAAGGAAACCATCAATAAAACAAAAAGGCTGCCTACTGAATGGAAGAAGATAATTGTTAATGATACATCTGATAAGGGGTTAATATCCAAAATTTATAAAACACTCATTCAGCTCAACACCAAAAAAACAAGCAACCCAATTAAAAAATGGGCAGAGGACATGAAGAGACATTTCTCTAAAGAGAATATTCAGATGGCCAACAGACATAAGAAAAAATGTTCAGCCTCACTAATCATTAGAGAAATGCAAATAAAATTCACAATGAGATACCACCTCATTCCAGTCAGAATGGCTATCATCAATAAATCAACAAACAACAAGTGCTGGCGAGGTTGTGGAGAAAAGGGAACCCTTGTGCACTGTTGGTGGGATTGCAGATTGGTGCAGCCACTATGGAAATCAGTATGGAAGTATCCCAAAAAAATGGAAATGGAACTACCTTATGACCCAGCAATTCCACTCTAAGGTATCTATCCAGAGAAATCCAAGACACTAATTCGAAAAAATATATGCACCCATATCTTTATTGCAGCGTTATTTACAATAGCCAAAACTTGGAAACCACTGAAATGCCCATCGGTAGACGACTGGATTAAGAAACTGTGGTACATTTATACAATGGAGTATTACTCGTCTGTAAAGAATGAAATCTAACAATTTGCAATGATATGGATGGACCTAGAGAACATAATGCTAAGTGAAATAAGTCAGTTGGAGAAAGACAAATACCATATTATCTCACTTGTATGTGTAATCTAAAGAGCTGAATAAATGAGCAAAGTAAACAGAAACAGTCTCAGAGATACAGAGGAAAAACTGATGGTTGCTAGAAGGGAAGGGGTGGAGATGAGAAAGAAGGGGAAGGGATTAGATAGCATAAATTGGTAACTACAATATTGCCACAGGGATATGAAAGACAGTTTGGGGAATATAATCAATAATGTTGTAAAGATTTTGTAGGGTGTCAGATGGGAACATGTCTTATTAAGGAGACCACTTCATGGATGATATAGATGCTTGACCACTGCACTGTACACCTGAAGCTGAAGTTGAATAAATTGTATGTCAGCTATAATTTAATATATATATAGTCATGGAATACGGAGTATAGCATAGGGAATAGAGTCAAAGGAATTGTAATAGATATATACAATGTCAGAGGGGCAATAGATTGGGGGAGGGGGTTATCACTTTGTGAGGGGTGAAATGTCTACTATTGCATTGTTTTGTACACCTGAAACTAATCATAAAGAAAAGAAACACCACTATCTACTTACGTGAACTGATTTATAAATAGACATTCAAAAATATTAATGGTTCTCAAGAAAAACAGGTACTTTAATACAAAGAAATTATGTTTCTGACTTCTTGAAAATCAAATCCCTAACTCACTTTATAAGTTTAAGGGTAAAAATAAAAATCTTACCTTAAGTAAACTTTTAAACTAGGATTTATGATGACTGGGCTTTGTTGGCATTTCATGAGTAACTTGAAATTTTTTTTATTAAAATGAAATGCAGACAGATTTATTGGGATTTAAAAATTTTAGAAGAGGCCTTTCCAGTTCTCATTTCATTATGACAAAAACCTAAGTGAGGGAAAGGACATCTTTGACATCTTAATGTGGATACTTGATAGATACTGCCCTGGTCTTACCCCTGCTCTGGAACCTTCAGTGACTGACTGTGTTAGGATTCCACAGAGAATCAGGCTGTGGAGGGAAAGCAGCTTTGATATCCTGCAGAATTCCACACCAGTAGAATAAGATTCCAGCCTGAGGGCTGCTCCAGGACAAAATGAAAAACCTAGGAAGTTGCACATGTAGATTTACCCTAGGGATATTCCAAGGACCGAGGCTGTTTCTGAAGAACCACTGAGATGACCCCCTGACTTCTGAAACAACCTTGTGTATTGGGGGTCACCATCTGTGCCAGTCTAAGATATAGTACTCTGACTATGACCATTCAGCCTCTTTTGCCCTCTGGTAACCAGTCTATCAATTGCTGTTTGCCTGCATTTGGGGAACTTATTTGTCCCTATCTCACTCCAAGGAACCCTTTTATTAAATGTCATCCTTTCTTGGAATAGAAAATTGGTGTAGAATGTGGTACCTGAGTAAGAACTAAATAGTTGACAGAAGTATCTGCATCTTTGTTTCATGCTTTTGGAAAAAGTGTTGGTGTAAAAATTAATCTAGTCCATCAATAAGAATATGTGAAACTCATTGGCCAGCCTCTAGAAACCTTGACAAGTCATTTCAAAGTGGCGCAGACTATAAATGGAAAATGTTGTTTTTTCTGGGAAGAAGTCCAAAAAAGTAAAGCACTCCTAAAATTTATTTCACAGCATCTAGGTATTTCTGCTATCACTCTCTCTTACAAACAGTGGTGTAAGTTTAAAAGCTAAGTTCCTAAGCCCAAACTCTATAAATAAACCTTCACCAGAGAGACCACTGGGAGACAAGATGGTGTAAATATTAAAATTACAACAGTGGTTGCAGCTTAAACTTTTACACTATCCTTTCCTACGTTTCTCCTCGGGTATCAGAATAGGGTCTGCTAACTAACTGTAGGACATCTTGGTGTTCAAAGAGAACCCAGCAATCAAAGTTTTGAGGGCTATTTGTTTACCACAGTATACAGAATAATGCCCCTTCAAAGATGTCCACATCCTAATTTCCAGAACCTGTGAATATGTAATCTTACACAGCAAACTGGACTTTGCAGGTGTGATGAAGTTAAGGGCTTTGACATGAGAAGTTTATCCTGATTGTCTGGGTGGGCCAGATAAAAGGGACCTTATAAAAGGGACACAGGAGGCGTCAAAGTCAGAGAGAGAAGATGTAAGGACTAAAGCATGAGTCAGAGAGATGTCCCATTTCCGGCTCTGAAGATGGAGGAAGGGGTCACGAACCAAGGAATGGAAGTGGCGTCTAGAAGCTGGAAAGGTAAGGAGACGGATTCCTCCCATAAAGCCATCAGAAGGAAACAGCCTGGCCAACACCTTGAATTTAGCCCCATAAGACTCATTTCTAACTTCTGACCTCCTGAAAAGTAAGAGAAGAAATCTGGGTTATTTTAGTCACTAAGTTTGTGGTATTTACAGCAGCAATAGGAAACTCAGACATTTACCAAGCTCCTAAATAAAAAAAAAAGAAAAAGGGGGAGAGCCCCTTATACCATTTTTATTTTGGGGGAGTGTGTTTGATTCTTAGAACAGCTACAGTATCCCCCACCCCATCCCAACCCAAAACAGGCCTTACTTAGTCTGAGCACTTCTTCAACAGTTGTTACTCATTTAGAAGCAGAAAATGGAGGATGAAGAATTGCCTCACTCACCCAAATAACCTGAAAAATTCTGTGATGAAAAATTTCTTGACATCTCAGAAAAACTAAAGTTTTAGACACATAAGGATATGTAACAAACTGGATACGTGCAGGTTTATGCTTACTATACTATATGTAAACTACTGAGGTTTTATAAATACATCAGGCTTTCATGAATGCTATCTTCATTTCTAAGATTTCTCAGACTCTTTTTGTTTACTCATCTTTGTTCATACAGAAATTTTTAAAACAGGAAAAATAAAGCGGAATGAATTCGTTTAGCTTCTCTTATATCTCCACTCTATTAGCAGGTGATTTCCCATATTGGATATATATTTTACTACTTACTTTGGACTGAATCAGGTGATTCAACTGAAGTCCAAATCAACCACATTTCAACAAATACGGTTCTTTAGCTATTTTAAATAAAAACTTAGTAACATATATTCTCCATCATTAAAACTTCATGATCAAATTCATGCTGTCAGAGACATTTATTCCCCAAACTCTGTTTCTTCCTTCTTATTTTAGAATTTATCACTAAAGAAAGACTCCCTCATAGCATCTTACCCACATATATTAGTGGTGCTTCCAACTAGGAAAGGTAAAATATAAATGTCACATGGTTCTAATCATCTATTAATGTTGGACTTTCATGCCGCCAAAAAATATTAAGAAGGAAGAGGAATACCAAATTCTTTAGGGTTTGATATTTCTGCAGTTATCTCAATAAGGCAGATATTTCTTCAGGTTCTGTAAAAGTACTCACAAAACATAAAGAAAAATCCTGTAAAGTCAAATTTGCATAAGATCTGAAATATGAAAATCCAAATCATAGAATTCAAGAGCTTGGAAGAAAAGCTAGAAGGTTTTTATTTCATCTTATACTGGCTGTAAGTTTCTTTTCAAGTGAGAGTTGGCCCCAGTGTAAAATACAGCCTGAGGTACAGAAAGTTCGCTCAAGAAAGTATTCACCCTAAAAACTTGCAAATGAAAAAGGGTTACGCAGCAAGCTGGCAGTGAAATGAGAAACAACCTCTCAGAGAAAGGTCAAGAGATGATGTGGAGTGAAAAATCTCCAGGGAACTGTCACTTTGTGAAAAGGAAAATGACAAAAGTGACAAATTTCAGAGAGCCTGATAACAAAGAGGTTGAAAAACAGAATAGAACCAACCTGCCTTTTTCCTCTCAGATACCGTTCAAGGTCATTTGCCCAGAATCCCTTAATTCTCCCCTAAAGAAAAAAAAGGGGAAATCCTTGTCCAAGATTACCGCTAACCAAGAACAAGTGCTTCCTGACAGAGGTGAAGGTGAGAAGAAAGGTCTGGGTTCTAGAGCTGGCAAACCATGGCTCCAACCTTATTACCCAAGTTCCTTGAGGGCTTTTCTTCAGTATTAAACACACAGCACTATGCCTCATTATGATCTCCTGAGCAATAATGAGTACGATTAAATCCATGCACTCAACACAGATTCAGACACACATTCACGAGACATATTCATGCACGTGTGCGCGCACACAGACACACACAGAGTTATTAAGACATTTTCCAACTTGTGGCAACTTGCCATGTCACTTTCCGGAATCCTTGCCTCCTCTTTTTTTCACATCCTTTTGTTTCATCCCTTTCTATTTCCCCCTCTTCTCAGCTAGCTTTAAACATAGGAGGGGGAGCATCCAAAACATTTGTTTGCAAGACTGCTGGTATTCAGTGACTTAAAAGTTTCCCAAGTTTACCCATTATTATGTGTTTAAGCATTTTGAGAAACAATGCACCAACTCTCATCAGACAGCCCCTGATTTGGGGCCAAATGGAGACTCAACTGAGAATAGTTCTGAATGTTTTTCAAATAAATATGCACACCTATCTTCCAACCAGTTATTCTAGCCTCAAAGATATAAAGAGTTGAAAAGCTTCTCTTTAGAGAGTAAAATATGTACTATTTGTCCACAATGAAAATCCTTTGCTTCAAATATCTCCAAATTTAGGACATGTAAAGGTATAGATATTCATAATTTAACTACTTTAAGATAACTTCAGATTTTGGGGTTTTAATCATTTCTTTTTAAAGTTATTTTTAAAGATATTCATTTTGGGTGAAAGCACTATAATACAATGTCATTCTGCAGCAGCAGTTTTCCATCAAATGCTTTTTACTTTAAGTTGTAAAAGCAACATTGAGGACACTGCCAAGCACTGCTAAAAAGTTCTCTGCATCATAAAAGGATTTGGAACCTCATTTATATTCATCTAAATTGTACAATTGATATTAACATATTGTAAACTAAACAACCTTTCCTATCTAGACCAATGGATATTATAATAAAACAAGTCAGAAGTTTTTTGAAAAGCACGACTTGGTGGATTCCTGATCTAAAACAAATCTTTTTGTTCCACCCAAAACAAACATTGATTGTGCGCCTGCCTCAATAGTTTTGTCCAACAGTGTTTGGTAATCCTGGTCACTTAGAATGGCACTGATGAGATGAAATGACAGAGATGCTAAGGGTCTGAATTCCATCACCAAAAAGCAACACTCGGAGGCAGAATGACTGGTTTCTGTTTCCCACGTTGCATCACACGGAGGTAGTTGTGTTTTCCTCCTGGGAAACAGCAAATAAACTTCAGAGAGACAAACCTATTAACACTGACCAAACTAACACTAAAATTAGTCCTAGTCAGAGCTAATGTACTTTGTCTGATATCAAAGTTTATGTCAGTTTCCAAATTGAATTTGAGGTCAAAATTCTCGTGGTGGTGACCACATTTCTTTAGCCAAGTAAGAATAGGGAAGGCAATAGTATTTCTGTGGTCTACAATTGAGGTTCAGAGTGTTGAAAATGTCAGTACTGACCTCATGACTTCTAACACTACTGCAAAAAAGTAGGACTGACTGTGGAGCTCTATGCAATATAATATGTGAAATTTTAGTCTGATGATGAAGGGAAACTAATGTAGGATTCATTCAACTGGGCTTTGTGACACAGGAATAATAACCTCAGTGGCTCCTGTGCTCTCATATGTAGTACTTAATAGAAGGCAGTAATGCTGGGCTTGACATTGGTCTTTGCCTAGTTTCTTACAACTGTTAGAATATTCTGGGGTGAATTTGCACATTGAATATGTCAAAAAAAACTCAAAGAGTTTATTATCATCAGAAAATATAAGCTTTATAACCTTTTATTATGTATTGTCAAAAAATGTCCTATCCTATACGTTCTTATAAACCGTATAATTCCCTATCAAGAGGTGGACTCTATGTCTTTTCCCCTTAAAAATAGGTGTGCCCCCAACAAATAGAAGGTGCAAGGAGTGATACCACATGACTTCTGAGGCTAAGTTAGGAAACTCCGTGCAGCGTCTTCCAGTCTCTCTTAGGACACTTACCTGTGGATCCCTAAGCCTCCATGTCAGTAAGAAGTACCAGGCAGCCATGCTGTAAGGAAGGCCAAACTAGACCATACAAAGGGGAGCATGGGGAGGCCCCAATACTGCATGAATAGAGAGAGGTGCCTGGCCAACCCCCAGCTGCTTCAGTCATCATCTGACTGCATTCACACAAGATACCTCAGTGGTTCCGCTCACAGAACCCCTAAGCCAAGTCATTTGTGCTTCCTGACCCACAGAAAGCAGGAGTGATAATAAATTATTTTTGTTGTTTTAAGTCACTAAGTTGTGAGGTAGTATGTTACACAGTACTAGATAATGGAAAAACAAACAAACAAACAAACAAAAAAAACCTTCTACCTTCTGCCTTAATTAAAGGACCTCTTCAATAAGGGGCCTTGCAGTGGGTTGCCCAGATTCTCCCCCTGACTCTCTCCATCCCAGGTAGCAGCAAAGAACTCATACCACCAGGAGAGAGGAATGTTGGCTGCTGAGGGCTTAGAGCTGTGTCCCTTTGCAGGCCTATTGCCCTCAGCTGAAGGGAGCTGCATTGCCCAAGGGTATGCTCCACCCTAAAGACAACCCACATCCAATAGTGGTTGATGTAGGGTACTAAGACCTGGCCTCCTTGCCTTAATTCAAACAGCACAGAAGGGTCATCACCGATCCAGAGCTCTTTGTGGGATGGACTGAGGCCTTGATTGCAACGTATCAGCTCAACTTCTTCCTCTGCTCAGTTTTGCTTCCCTCACTCTCTTACAGGTGTTATTCCTGAGTGTCTGCCTCGAAAACCTACGTCCACAAATCTTCATTTCAAGTTTCCAGATAACCTGAATAGGCCTCAATCAAAAATTAATTGCCATTGGAA
This sequence comes from Rhinolophus hipposideros, assembly GCF_964194185.1. NCBI lineage: Eukaryota > Metazoa > Chordata > Mammalia > Chiroptera > Rhinolophidae > Rhinolophus > Rhinolophus hipposideros. The sequence goes on from NC_138053.1 coordinate 12,226,466, forward strand.
AAGAAGGTAAAGTCAGGCTCTGAGATACTACAATTCCCTGGTTTTCCCAGTACACAGCTGTAATAATTAAAGATACGCTGATTCTCACAATGTCATGAACAAAGTTTCTAATCAACTGATTATTACCTGTAGACTGAGATGGTTTCCTTGACAGTCTTTAAGATGTCACTGACTCATTCTGATTCTTGCTGGACATGATTTAATTTGCCTGACCAAAACTATTTTGCCTTAAAAAGTTTTGACTATGGGATGTTTCAAAAGAGAGTGTGTTAAAAATAAAACCATTGTATTATGGATCTGCATTAGCAATGAAACACTTGAAATAAGACATCTATTCCTAAATCTTGGTCCTGGATATATGGCAGAAATTAAGTAGATATCTGCCTTTTAAAAAGGTTTTGATTAAAATATATCTGAAATGTGATATATATATATATATATATATATATTAGTTTCAGGTATATATACACCATAGTTATTCAATATTTAGTTGTAATTTTGATGTGGTCATGAGAGAAGGAAAGCATAGCATTTACCTACTGCACCATCTTGACTAGAAATCAGTATCTGCTTTTTCTTTTTTTTCTTTTTAAGAAAGAAGTATTTTACAGCAAAGCTTATGAAATTTGAAGATGCCTAGTTCCGTTTTTCCTGGAAGAAAATTGTTTCATTTTCTTATTTGTTGTTTCCTCTCTTATTTTATCCATCGGTCATCTTCCAGAAGTGATTCATTTCTTCACAGGAACTGTGAAAAGAAAGACTGAGTTCAGAGATCATTACTAGAGGTTGATGGTATAGGGACAATTCAGTAATTTAAACCACAGGACATTTTAATTTTTCCAACCGGGCCCTAACTTCTACTTCAGCCATTTTATAATTAATTCATGAAGATGATCTTCAAGTTTATTTTCTCACTTGTTTATCCTGTGTTTGTAGGCTCTTCCATGTCTTTACGTGAGCACAGCTCCCAACAGAAACTACTGATTTCTCAAATTTTTCGAAGTCCTCTTGAGTTCATTACATCAGCACTAAACACAATAGGTAGGTGAATGGTAGATACACTTACTGTCTTCCAAATAATAGGCACAGTGTAATACAGAATTGTTCTGTACCAATTTACCAGCTTGGAAAGCAAAGTAAGGTACCATTCTTTTTGATATTTAAAATTAAGTCACTCTAATCACCCAATCCACCTGTGAAGGGAAGTATTTCTTCCATCCCTGGGGTCTTCCTTCCCAAAAGAATTCCCAAGACTGAGAGGTGTTTACTCAGTCCAATAGGTCAGTTTTGATGACCAATTCTTCCAAAAGAGAAAATGGAACATACTCCTTGTTCAGAGTATTAGTTTGGCTCAATTAGGCCACTCTCTTTGGAAAATGAGTCCCCAGTGCTGCTTCACTACTGGCATAGCGATAGGCCAGGATCCACAAAATCAATGGGGCTGTTGACATAGCCCAGCCACCTCAAAGCCAAGAGAAGGTCAACAACCACAACGGATCTCTCCATCCTCCAGCTCCAGGGCCCATCAGTTTTCTGACCTAGCATAATTCTCAGTCAGCATACTGACTGTCTCATCCCCATAACCCACCATCAACAATCAAAATATAGACCCACTATTCCAACACAGATAGACTTGATTTCCCATAACACATCAACCAAGGGTAGCAAGAGTCTTAAAACAATATCATGTTGTGGTATCTCTCTAATTCAGCTCCATTAAGTCTGGGGGAACTCATGTACATCTCCCCTCAAAATGCAGCTTGACACTTCTGGGATTTCTCAGAGGGTTTCTGCACGTGCTCCATAAAACACTTCTTTCAATATTCAGTTTTCAGTTCTCACAGTATTCACAGCTTTTACTGCTGCTCATCTTGGAACCATCTCTTGTCATGGCTGATCCCAAAACATTACTTTCACCTGTAACCCATCCTCAGTCATCAATGACAATGCCCACTATAGGCCCATCCCTATGGGTACATGCCAGAGTGCTGCCACTTGTGGCTCCTATCTGGCCAGGGCACTAGCATATGACAAGGCCACTGGTTACTCCCAGCAAAGCCACACCAAGATAACTACTATGCACACGAAGGGAGCTGTCTGCCATCCATGCCAACTCTGAGGACTGTATTCCTGTCACCTAGCCTCTAAGAGCTCTTTAGCTTTTGCTCCATTTCACTTCAACCCCTTTCTGTTGTGCACAGGCCAACACCCCTGGGGGCAGTTTCGGATCCACTCTGTGCTTTCTCAGAGCTCACTTTGTGCAATACAGGCAGCATGACGTACTCAGGGGATCTTCTTGCCTAGTGAGTGCCCTGGTCTTATAAGGCAGCAGTGCCTGGCAGGCCCGTCCACTGGTCTGCCAGACATGCTCACACATGCCTGAACCATGGGGAAGCATGGCTCAGCCTCCCGCTGCAACTTCTGCTACCAGCATGAGGCCACATTTATTTTGTGGATTAGGGATGACTGTTGGCTTTGGGCTCAGAACCTCTAGAGCAGGGGTATCCAAATTTTTTTCAACATTTTTCACCAAGGGCCATATGTGGTAAAATACATAGACAGCCGGGCCACTCTCTCGAGGTGAAGTATTGCCTCACCTGGTTAATTTAAGTAAACTAAATATATTTTTGGAATTTGCTGTGAGCCAATTAACAATGGATCATGGGCTGCAATTGGCCCGTGGGCCGCAATTTGGACACTCCTGCTCTAGAGAGAGATTGAGATCAAGGTGGGTGCTGAGGTTTCTTCAGCAGGACTAAATAATGCATTAAAGTTCAATGTGATGAGATGGGAAGTTACCAGAAAGTTTCCTGAAGAGGAAGAGGAAGGTTTAGGGACCACAACTCAGTTATAATATTTTCATTTCTCCCCAGTGTCATCACTAAATATCCCTTTGATTATCCTTTAGGACCTACTTTTTCCCTCAAGGGTGAATAATATTGCATTTGTTGTATAAAGAGAGAAACCCTCTAAGAGCAAAGATGCCTATTTTATGATAGTCTCCTCCAAAGGCCCAGGGATTTAGAGTACTGTAAGTTTCTTTGAGGAAAAAATTTCAACTTTCTAAAATCCATGAAAGGGAAACTTCCTAAGGAGTTAATTAATTAAATTTAAGTCCCCGCAAATACTGCCAAATACCAGCTCCAGATTAAGGGACGTGTACATGCGTTATGTTTTGACCTATTGTCACTGCTTGAGTACCAGGCAGATTTGTGGAAAGTAGCTTGTGTGCTGATCCAACAGAAATGGGTATTAGAGTGCAAGGAAGAAAGAGAATGAGTTCAAGGACAATCTCCAGCATTTAAAGTTTGGGATTTTTTTCATCTTTCTTTCTCCTTTCTGCTCCTCTGCAAAGTTTTCATCTTTTTTTCACCCACATGTGTATGAGGTATGATCAAAACTATGATGAATGTTTAAATTAAAATATATACATATATATATTACAGTAAGTGACATATTGCCATTAATCCCCCTCAAAATATTCCCCCTCACTTCAAACACACTTATCTCATCATTCTTGCCACTTTTAAAGCAGTTCTGGAAGTCCTTCTTAGTGAATGTCTTTAATTGCTCTGTCATGGCTGCCTCGATGTCCTGAATTGATTAAAAATATTTTTTTTTCACGGTCATTTTGACTTTGGGGAAGAGCCAGAAGTCGAATTGCACCAGATTTGGTGAATAAGATGGATGACACACTGTAATGTTTTTATTGGACAGAAATTTACATACCAGAAGCCATGTGTGACACGGAGAATTGTCATGATGGAGAATGAAGTAAAGACACTCACAAAAGAGGACTTCTACAACTGCTTCCGAAAGTGGCAAGAATGATGGAATAAGGGTGTTCAAAGTGAGGGGAAGTATTTTGAGGGGATTAATGACAATGTGTATTTTACTGTGATAATTTTTTTTATTTAAACACTTATCATATCTTTCGATCATACCTCATATTTCTTGAATTGCTTCAGTACCGTCTTCTTGTGGGGGTGTGTCTGGGATGAATGACTACTTTGAAGTCTGTCTGGTTTGGGGTTTGAGTAGCCACCTCTCTCAGCTCACCATATCTTCCTTTTCAGATGTTGCAAAGATTCTATGTGATTCTGTTGCAAAGCTCCCAGTTTAGAGCCAGGCATAAAAGAGTACAGAGCAGGTCACTGGCCGTAAGAGATGGCTGCCACACTGGAAAAAAGATACTTTTGTCATCAGTGGAGTACTAGTAAACACTAGTAGGAGTGCTTACTTTGGTCCTCAAACCCTAAACCTTTCTCATCAGGTTGACACAAGGTCAGGGTCTGAGATTTCTTCTCTGCTTTCCATCTTCCAAATTCCTCTGTTAAAAGGTAACCTCGATATCCGATGGACATGCGTCCTGTTTGGGAGACCACCTCAGGGATACTGTGGATACCTGAGCATGGCATTGTACACCAGAAGCTAAACATTAATGAATGCCAACTATAATTTTATATATATAATGTGATGGTTCAGTGTGAGGTCGGAGAAATAGTGGATGGGGGGAGGGGGGTTCACAGTGTGAGGGATATAAATGATGAACGTCTAAGTATTACCTTGTCTTGTACACCTGAAACTAATAAATAAATTTAAAAAAAAAAAAAACTAAAACATTAGGAAAAAAAAAAAGGTAACCTCGAGTCTAAGCAATTATCATTCATTTCTACATTATCAGAGATTAGTTTATTAGACTACTTTCCCAGATAAGCAGAGGAAACAGGGCACAGAGCAGGAAAGTTTAAGAATGCTAGACTTCCATAGATGGGTTTTAAGAATTAAAAGAAGTGGACGATGTAATACAGAATTGTACACCTGAAATCTATGTAAATTTACTAACAATTGTCACCCCAATAAAATTAATTTAAAAAAAAATCAAAAAAAAAAAAAAGAATTAAAAGAAGTGGAAACTGGCTAGGTGAACTGGGAAGAAGGAAGCAAGCAAATGGAATATCCATTATGTACTATAACAACACAATGAAGTGAGCATTCCTCCAAAGTAGGGTTTTTAAACAAGAGAAAACTAAACTTCAGAGAAGTTAATAATTTACCCCACTACTACTGGCTGTAGAGCTAAGATTCCAAGTCAGGACAACCTGATCTCTCTGCCGTGGTACCTCCCTGAAGTCTGACCCATCATGTACATCATTTTCCCAGGGAAGCCACAGCTGGTAGACTCCACCACCCCTTAGCTTGGAGAGGGATGATTTCAGAGCTCCCTCTACAGAGGCCTAGGACTGTCCCTGTTTCTTAACCTGCTGGTTGAGAATTGCTGGAAGTCTAGTTGGGTATGTCTTAAATTAGATGCACTGTAATAATAATTAAAGATAAGTAGCATAATAATACCATTGTTTATTGAGGGCTTCACCGTGCCAGACACTAGGCTAAGTACTTCACAGACATGCTGTCAGAGAGAATACAAGGTAAGCAAATTCCATCACTGGTCATTGACATTTGACCTTTTCCTTGGAACCCAAAAGCCACATAATCTCAATGTGTGTTCAGGTTGTGGAATCAGGTTATTAAGTGATCTAGAAACCAATTTCATTTTATTTTCCTCTGCCTATTAAACTCTCTCACCTGTTCTCTTCCAATCTTGAAATGAATCCTAGGGATGTCTCTGGTTTGTAATAATGCTTAGATAATAAAAGTCCTCTGGTTACCTTCAAACCTTATTGAGACCAGTCCAGCTAAAAATTACAGAGTTCTGTCTTTAGAGTAACTGAACTCCAAACTCATTCAAACTTAAAACTTCTCCTCCCCCGAACCTCTTCATTCGGGTCACTCCACCCAGGAATTCCACCATGAAGAAGGAGAGGAGTAATGATCGGTCTCTTTCCTCTTGTCATCTCTTCTCCCCTCACCAGCTTCTGTTTTTACCATTCTGTGACTAGGCCTGGGGATAGAGCTTAGAGGGAAAAGGCACAGATATAAATTGGTGTCAGTGCCCTTTGGTTTGGGGAAATGTCTGAGGTTGGCTTTTATTCTTGCAGGCACGTTGGCAGGTTCCTCAGAGAACCCAGCTGTGGCCTCTGGTTACAATCCAATGCCTATTTTCTGGTTGGCCACTTACTACCCCCTCAGCCTCTGGGCTTTACAAGTGTATGCCTCTGTGGAGTCTTTTCACCAGACTAGCCTCATGGACAGACTGGCTCTCTCCTGTGAGGCACACATCTGATCCATAAAAAGCAATCACTTTTGCCCTGCCATCTTGTTCACTCCCAAGGAGATGCACTCTCTCTTTGCTCTGCCAACTTCAGGCTGACCTAGCCACAGGTCAAGCCTGGGGATGGTGTATGCCAGGTACAAGGTCAAATTTTCTGAGTGGTCCCTTGAAGCTCCTTTCACTTGGGTTAATGGGTAACACTCTCCCCTTACCCATAGCAAGACTTGGGGTGAGGGAGAAAGGGAGAAGAAAAATATCACAGCACTCTAAACCACCTCCAAAGAAAACATCTATGAACGCTTGATCAGTTTCATAGAGCTTCGGCCATCTCCTTAGCATACCCCGCAGATGGGAAACAACTTCTGTGGCACCTCATGTTTTATTCTCAGGTGGGAGGCTCAACTGAGACAGCAGAAAAGCTTCTGAAGTCCGATTACACTCCAGAAAGGAGACACTTTCACATTCTCACCCCTTTCTTCCACCACTGACACATTTGGAGAAATTCTGTGCGTTGTGACAATCAGAATGTCTTGGATAGCCAAGTTCTTGAGTGGCAAACAGCACACCCCACACTGGCTGTCAAATGTCATGACTGGGTACAAACCCCCACTTCCCAGGGCAAGATTACATCACATGGATTTTTCCCATTATGTAAGCCATGTAACTTTTCTAGATTTGTTTACAGTCATCCCATTACTCTCAACAATTTCTACAATGTTATTGCAATGGGACTGAAAGCAATTTTATAACAATTTTAAAGATCCTTTGGAAATATTTTAAAGAATCCCAGGATCTCCATTAAACTTGCTTGGAAAAAAAAACAAACCCCTATCCTTGTGTAGCCCTCTTCTCCAAACTTTAAATACGACTGCCTCGGGCTTTCACTTTTCTTTCTTCAATGATAATGTGAAGCTCATGTAATCTGGGAGACATTTTCTCTGAGAATAGGCATGGAGATAATATTTTCAACAAAACGTGTTTTTCCTATTATTATCAACACTGCATATATATGAATCCATCTCACAGTGGCTCCTTAAATGATCACAGGCTAAAGAATAATGAAGTTGTGGCTTAAATTCTCTGTATTCATCACCAATATATTAAGCTAAATTTTATTTGTTTTAAAAAAAGAACATGCTTTGCATTTCGCAGTTACTCACTGAAATTTCATTGGCTCTTCTTATTTATTTCCAAAGATATCAGTATTAGAGTCCGTATTGTGAATATACACATTGACTTTTTTTTGTTTTCCTGTGTAAACATAATAATACTGTTACACACCAGTGTGTACGGTAGATAAGATATAAAGCCAAAGCCGTGGACACAGTAGCTAAGGCCTCTTTTCACAACAGGATCGGATCTTGACCAGAATCCTATTTAAGCCAAATTAGCTGCCTCCCTTCCTTCTACCTGGAGAGCTCTCAGAGCCATTGTCAAGTTTCAGGAGGTTCTTTTGTGGCTGAGAAGCTGGTCATTAAGCTCTAAGCTGCTAGAGACCAGGGATACTACGTAAATTTCTTTTTTTAAAGGCCCTACGATAGCGTGCTGCTTATTGTAGGACAATGACAGGATGCTTATTTATATAATATCATTAATATGTTTCACTTTTCTCTCTGAAAGCATTCTAAGAAGATGACAGAATCTCCATGGAACTGATGAAGGCATCATAGGTGGTTTTTTGGAAGCAGTTTGGAATGCTGTGGCTCTCCACATATTCAGATTTACTCCAAATTTATAGGACTGCTACTTGTCACCATTGGGTCTTCAGCACCAATGTCGTCTCTTCAGAACGTCTCTCCATCTATCACATTTCCCCACACCCTTCCCATCAAAGGATTCATCACTGTTTAAAGGATCTTGTTCATTTATTATTAGTTCACTTGCTTATCTGCCTCCCCCACTGATGTCTAAATCCCAAGAGGACAGGGACCTTGACTTTGTTTGTGGCTGTTTATCTGGGACCTAGAATGACGTCTGGCACGTGTTGGACACCCAACAAAAGAAGTTCCAGCTATTGACCAGAGCATCCTTGAATACCGTGCTCCACTGCTGTAGGCCTTGGGTCTTTATTCTAGAATCATGGAGCTGCCCTGGGTAATTTAAAGTTTCTTCTAGCTGTAAAAGAACACTTCTTTTCAAAATATGAATGTCCTTATGTAATTTGCCTTTTTCATAAATTCACATTATTGGCGAAAGTGGGAAAGGGCCGTTTCCTTATTGGTCACCATTATTGACTTTCAATTATAATATATGTCCTTAACCTAATCTCTGGTATCTGGGACTAATTTCAATATACAATTAAGTCCTTCCCGTCAGTTGGTTCTTAATCCTTAAATGTTTTATCATAAGCTACCGAAATCCTTTTTGTAGAATTCCATGGCCAGCCTTACAGTGCATCTCTAAGACAGGAGGAGGGTTGGAGTCTGTGCTCAAGGGATCCCAGGAGATACTGCAGAGAGAGGCTGAGCAAAGCTCCACAATAGAGAAGACACCAGTTCAGAGAGCCAGGAGGATGTGTAACTGCAGGATAGACAGAGGGATAGGAGAGACACGAACAAGAATGAGCCACAAATCCAAGAAACAGTAGGAGAGAAAGATACCCCTGCCTTTGCCTGGAAACTCCAAGAAAGATTCACTGACGTTATCAAAAGTGAGACCACACCCAGCCATCTTTACCTCTCATAACACTGACACAGGGACCTGATGTAGTAATACCTTGGGTTTGATAATAAAAACCCCTGCGAGAACATGAGGCTGCAAGTCACCCTTTCAGCCCTTCAATAACATCCAGTAGTTTCTGAAATGTTTTACAGAAAACTACAGCCATGTGAAGCAAGGTGGCCCTGATCGACATTCAGGGCCCCCAGGCCTGGGGTGAGCCTTTTCATTTGGCAAATCAGTGTGTCTGAACACTTGCTCCTAAGTGGCAGAAAACATCAACAAAGGCACGACCTAATTTGAAGTCAAGGTTTTCTTTACTAACGGAGTTTAGGATCAATTTATTCACTGGCAGTAATCAGTTTTCCACTTTCCAGAGATCATCTTTACCTGGAGTTAATCTGTAGATAATCTGGATTAAGGACTTCCAGCCTCTTAATAATATTGGATTGCCCCCATTTGTTTGTGTGCCTGGTGTAATGTTATGAAAACATGGTTAGTCACCATTTTCTGCCCTCCTCAGCTTTCTAGGGAGGATTCTTTAGCTGAACTGTGCAATTTCCTGGCCTTTGTCTCTCTTTCCTGGATTGATTGGGTCTTGGGTAAAGTGAAGGGACACTATACTTAGAGACACTATATTTATTTACATAAATTTTAAAAAGAAAGAAAGAAAAAGGTGGTACTGACAAGGAAAACTTCCAGAAGCAATGGGGAGAGGAGGAAACAAGCCTGAGGATCAATGAAGAGCAATGAAGAGAAAGCCAGCAGGTCCTGGAGATGAATAGAGACTATTAAGAGAGATGTGGAGGAGGAAACAGTGGGCCACGTGGGGCTTCACGGAGTTAAACAGGTAAAGAGGTTTCACGGCCGTTCAGTTGCATGTTACGTGATGCAATCCCCCTTCAGATAACTCACGCTATGTTTTAAGATGTGTGCAAAGCAGAAGTTTTCTTTCATATATGTTATTGACTTGGGCTGGAACTTAAAGCAGGGGTCAGCGGCCACAATTTGGGTAGCATGAGAAAGGGTCATATAATGAGATGATGGCATTGGAGGCTCAGCCCTTGAGAATGAAAAGTCACTGAAATGGCCCAAACCTGGCAAGAACTTTTAACCCTAACCCATACATGCTCCTGAGCAAGATTGGTGAGCACTCACGAGCCCTCCACTCTTGGTCTCCTCCTCTCCCCTCTGTTGGCTGGCAGGGCCCCGATTAAGCATCACTGTAGTGACCACTGAGCACGGCTACATCTGTTGACACCCCCACAACCCCACACAGGCCCCACCATATTGTTTCCAGAAGTAAATACTCTCAACACATACAGCCATTTCTGACATTGTGGATGATTTATTTTCTCCCATTTATTTTTCTATATTTTCCAAATATGCTGTGCAAACCAATAATATATATGGGTATAGTCCCTCAACATACACACATGTTGTTTTAAAACAAATCAAGGAAACCATCTTCCTAATTATAACAGTGATTTAATAATGGGTTGAGTCAAGTATAGTTGCTTATAGAATATATGTCTGTGGATTTTTCCAAAAAATAAAATCAATGACTTTAACTTTGGTAATTTGGAAGTTACCCTCTTGAATGCATGAAACTAGATTGAACCATCCTTAATGGTTTCTTCCTCCTCAGTAATACGGAAATTCTACTTCCTCTTTTAGCTTCCTCCCTCCCAATCCACTTTTCATGCTGCAGCCTGAAATATCTATGTCAAACAACACACGGTTTGGCCATGTTCAGAAACCTACACTGTTTCCCTATTATCAGTTAAATTAAAGCCACACTCCTCTGCTAGGTTTTCAAGGTCTTCCACACACCAGCCTCTTCACTTCTCAAATCTCACCAACCACAGCCAACCTATACCCATACCAGTCCCCAGCCCTGTGTAAATCCAGGCTACCTCTGCTTCTGCTGATCTGAGACCCCTCTTCCTCGTTCTCCCCACTTCCCACATCCATTATGCCCTTCAATGGCCAGCTCAGTCATCCCATCCTCCCATGCACCCGTTGGCGATAGTCCATGCCAGGACGATAGTTTCAGTCTTCAAATTCCTTTGAATAATTGTTTGTACTATTTGTAAATTTTTTTTTTTGGGGGGGGCGTGTTATACTCTGATTACCTACTTAGTTGTTTTGCACAATTTAACCCTTATAACAATACTATTTATGATGCTGCCATTGTGCTGGGTGAACCTAACATGGGAGGTCCTCCCACTAGTGGGCCTTACACAGCACCTTTTGGCAAGGAAGCTCACCTGGTTCAATGGTCTGTCCATCTGCCCCACAGAGATCCATCTACTTCTGATTCCTATTTTCATTACCTTGGAAAGGCTCTTTTACGAAGATTATAAAAAGACAACAAAAAGAGATAACATGAGAAGCAATTGTTTCACATTAAGGGCTATGGAATAAATCATATTACTAAGCATTTAAATGATGCATTTAAGTTATACAACAAAATGGATCAAAAGTTTGTTCTCTGGCACGTTTATAGACATCGTACATACCCACAGAGAATGTTCAGTGGTCACATAAATTTGGTAAATACTGGGTTAAGCAAACTGATGTCCTTACTCTAGCATTTCTCAAAGTCTCACAACGTTTGTACAGGGAATCGCCCTGACTGGGTCAGTGGATGCTGTATTTTTACAACTGAGTCGATCACAGGACCATTTCCCTATGAAGCAACTTCTGGGTCACGTGTTCCGAGGAACGTATCCTGGTTGACACTGGGGTGGTTCAGGCATTCCCTTCCACAGCTCCCTATCATCAGGAGCCTTTAGCAAGGGGATCCTAAAGGAAATGTTTATTTTGTATTCCTGATTTCTTCTGTGTTTTGTTTCCTGGTCTGGGCATGTGAAGGCAGGTCTTCTCTTATTTTTGGAAGGTCTAACCCCTTTTTTTGCATGTCTCATACCTTTTACACTCAGTGTTGAGCCACCTCACAAACCTTAGATCATTCTTAGCCTCGTTTGCATTTGCTCAGTTTGAATTCCAGCTCAGGGAGACAGCCTCCTGTACTGATGAAACTGGAGTCTGGGGTCCTTCCTGCAGCCTGGCTTGCAATGATAGCTGGGCCACTTACCAGCTATGAAAACTGGGGCCAGTGCTGAAACCCTCAGTGCCTTGTCTCTAAAACAGGAACAATTAGAGAACACACTTCATGGGATTTTGTGACAGGTTAACATATGTAAAGGGCTCACACAGAACCTGGCCTCTAGTGGGTGCTATTGGTGTTAATTTACAGTACAGTCCTCAATGACTCTATTTCTCTAACTATAGCTACTGCTGCTGCTATTAGCTATTGTGAGGATCCATGTAAAGCCTCACACATCAGGAAGCCTGACTCATGACTTTCGAAAACTATTTGCTATACCTGCCTGAGAAAAGTATTCCTTCTGTGCTTTGGTGGGAAAAAGAAAAAGAAACAACAAGAATAAATCAACTGCAATTGGTGAGCAGAAAACAACTTCTGGGCTGAGTGTTCCCTCAAAGAGTTATTCCCTATTACTCTGTATCAGGGGTCAGCGAACTTTTCCTGCCAAGGGCCAAATAGTAAATATTTCAGGCTTGGCGTGATCTAAGTCCCCATGCTCCCACTGTAGGTGTGCAAGCAGCCATAAACAACACATGAGTATGCCTGTGTCCCAGTACACTTTATTTACAAAATCAAAAAGCTGGCTGGATTTCACTCACAGACCTTGTTTTGTGATCTCTGATCTACTATTATCAACCCTGCATTTCCCAGCCCAGTGATTTGAAAAAGAGCGCCTGAGTGGCCATGTCCACCAAACGTGAGTACAAAAGTCAACCCCTCTAGGAGCCAGAAGAGGTGAGAGAAGCCAGCCCAAGAAAAAAGCCAACTAACTTTGGGAGTTGAGAGAACCGCGGAGAACACGGTAAACTTTTGAACTTTGCCGAAGTCTGCCCTGCCTTGGAATTTTATGCTTTCCTAAGCCAGTAAATGCCCATTGTGGTTTAAGGCAACTTGAATTGGGTTTTCTTGTCATGTGCAAACCAAAATCTTCTACTGATACAATATGATTATAGCTACATTAAACACATCAATGCACACTATGGTGAATGCTTTGGGTGTTCAATTTGTGTTTTATATTTAGTTAAAACTTTTGCTGGCTTACTCAGAAAAGGAAATTTAACAACCAAAACCCATTCCAAAATGAATTCAGAGCCATTCATCTAAAAATTTCTAGGACAATTTTTTGTCATTTCTAAAGTACCTATTATCTCTATTTTATTTATAAAGCTCTCTAGTATTTTGGTTATATTGCTTCTGGCTATTACATTACGTAATAAAAACAACACATTCATGTTAGACACTGCCAGAGGAATGAGTCCTGGGAGACGAAAATTGGTCTATTAGCAATGGAGAAAAGTAAAACAGGAGAGGGGATAGTACATGCCAGTCAAGTGTGTTATTTTTTTATATAGGTTGATCAGAAAAGGTCTCATGATTAGGAGACATTTGAGTAGATCTGCAAGAGGTAAAGGAACTAACCATGAAGTGATCTTTGGGGGAAGCTTTCCAGGCAAAGGGAAAAAATAAGTGTCAAGGCCCAGAGATGGGAGCACGCTCAGAGTGTTGGAGAATCGGGAAGGAAACCTGTGTAGCTGAAGGTGTCTGAGGTAGGGAGGGAATGAGAGAGGATGACAAGGTCAGAGAGGGAATGGTGAACGAGACCTCAGACATTGCAGGCTATTGAAAAGGACTTTGGATTGACTCAGTGTGAAAATAAGTATTTTTAGAAGCATTTTATTTTAAAATAATTTTAGATTTATGGACTGACAATGATAATCCAAAAAGGTCCCATATATTTTCACTCAGCTTCTCCTAATGTTCATATCTTATGTATCCAAGGCACAAGTACCAAAACTAAGCAATTAACATTGGCACAGAACTATTTAGTAAACTACGGATTTTATTTAGATTTTAACAGTTTTTCCACTAATGCCCCTTTCTGTCTCAGAATCCAATGCAGAAGACCACAGTGGACTTAGTCATCTCTTTCCCCTACTCTCCTCCAATCTGTGACAGTGTCTCATCCTTTTCTAGGTTTTTATGACCTTGACAATTTTGAAGAGTGCTGGTCAGGTATTTGTAAAACATCTCTCATTTTGGGTTTGTCTGGTGTTTTCTCATCATGACACTGGGGTTATGGGTTTTGAGGAAGAATTCCACAGAGCTTAAAGTGCCCTTCTGATCACCGTATGTCATGGAGAACATGATGTTAACTTTGATCACAGCCGTTGGGTTTCTCTACCGTAAAGTTACTATTTTCTCCTTTCCAGACTCTATTCAATAGAAGTGAACCATAAGTCCAGCTCATAGTCAAGGGGCTGGGGTGGGGGTTGGAGGGTGGGGGAGAAATAAATTCCACATCTTGGAGAGAAGAGTATCAAAGAATTTGTGGATCTATGTTAAAACACCTCAGTAGGTAATGAGTGTTTTGGAGTAGATACTTTGAAGCTATGAAAATATCCTGCTTCTCCTTAAAGTTTCGCCCACATAATATTAGCACCCACTAGGGGATCTTGACCCCAGCAAGCAGTGTTTGGCGATTTCCTCTTTCCTTCATTCATTGCACATATGTTTAATATTTGGAATTCTTCTGTAAGGAAGATTTGTCCCTTCTCCCCTCTTTAGGTATTCCTTTGTTTATATGAGTATAGACTCATAGATCATTATTTTATTCTTTGGATTGTAATTCAATTTATTTTGTTTCTCCAATTTTTCCTGCTTTAGACATTGGGTGCTCTATCAGGTTACCTCCGATGTCCATTTGACGTGCCCCATTTTTTATTGTGTTTTAGCATATCGTCATTTCCTGGTACTACAAAATGCTGCAGGCTCATCTCGTATTTTCCCTGTCCTGACCCTAGAGTCAGCCATTTCTCTGAGGGCCCCTGGTTCCTTCTGTTGGAGCATGGGATAAGAAATCAACATCTGGGAGCAGATGTGTTATTGGAGAGATTTGGGCAGAAGAGAGGTATGCTGTAATTTACATTTTTTAAAGGGTCAGTCTTTTGGCTGGGTTGAAAATAGCTACATGGCGATGATTGCTGCAATAATCCAGACTCCTTGACTGTCATAGAAAAGTCTAGAAAAGTCATATAGGGAAGTAACCTGATGATCTCTGTAAAGTCCCTCGAGTGCCCTTTAGTGAACCCTGCACAAATCACAGCTGCTCGTCCTTCTTCACACTTCTATTGAGTCCCTCTGTGTCCAGGCACTGTGCTATCTGCTGATGGTGCAGACATGAAAGTGAGGTTTCTTTCTCCCTGGGGCTTCCATAGCCTGTACAATTGGTGCGGCACAGTGTGATACGCAGGGGAGGAAAGATTTGTAAGAGGTAAAGTGTTAGCAGAAAAAAGGGAATGGCTTTTTATTGGAAGACAAAGAGAGCAGAACACAAGGCTAAGACTATAGTTCTAAAGTCATATTTACAGGGTTGGAGTCCGGTTCTACCATGCACTAGCTGATGAGTTTTTGAGCTTGCATTACCTACGTGGAGGAGGTACCTACCCACTTGTGGAAGAGACCATGCTGTATCTATTATGCAGGTTTGTTCTCATCCTGAATTTCTTACTATCCCTGCAGCTAAGAGGCACCAGATGTCAGATGGTGGTCAGTAGAATGTGGGGGAAGTGGTAGGATGCCACTCAGAATCCTGGCCCCTAAAATATCCCTGTGATCCTCCATGCACTCTCTCCCTTCTATGAAAAAAAAACTGCAGGATGGTTGAGGCACACTGAAAGGGCTTGAAGGTGAGCTTCTCAGGAGAGCTGCCCAGCCAGGAACATGTGCTCCAGACTCTGCATCAGAGCAAGAAACAGTCTGACTGCAATTCTAGGACTGCTTATGGCAACAATTGGCCTATCCTGATTAGCACACCACCCCGAAGTTTGCTGGAAGACACATGATACGCTGTTGATAGCTGATAGCCATGATTACTATTATTATTATTACCATGATATACAGATGGGAACAATAAGGAACTGGGACTTGAGGATATTTGCTAGGTAGATGGAAGGTGAAAGGAGTCTGGAGTTTTGTGCAGAGGGTAAAAAATGACAAGTAAAGAGAGGAAAGGGGGGAAGGTGAAAGGTAGTGTATAAAGGGGGTGGGGGTGGAATTGACATGGGACAAACGGAAGCAAGAGTTGTCCAAATTGTGGATGGAGCAGCTGCCCTTGAAATGTCTCCTTGCCGCCCAGCGTCCGGCCTCTGACGTGCTTGGCAGCATGGCTAAGCCTGCTGCGCCTGCTGACAGCTGTTCGGAGTCTCGCTAATATTTCTCCCTCAGCTGTTCCAGATCCAGATAGAGAAACTAGAAGTGTGGCTTTTTCATTTGTTTTAGCCTCATCGCAAGATACTTCCTGGACACTTGTTTATACTATTTGAAATGTGTTTCTTTTATCACCTTCCGGTCACAGGAACAAACTTACTGGAGGTAGGATCTGAAAGGGAGCAGAAAACGCCACAAAGGAGAGGCGAAGCAAACAAAGGACAGAGGCTTTCTTTGTCTCTCTGGGTTGTGAGGGAACAAAGGACAATGTGGAGAATAGGACTGGAAAGCCTGCAAAGGACACCTTTCCTTACTGCCCCCTCTGTGTAACACAGACTTTTCTCTAGGCTTAGAGGCTCAACCTGTGGCCACGCAACCGTTTTTCTCTGTGCAAAGCTAGCGGGCCTGGAAACTGAGGCAGCCTTGATCTCATTAGAACTATCAACAAGTTGACTGAGTGTCCTCCTAGCAGAGGAGGGGCCTGATGCTTCAAAGGGCACTGTAGATTTATCTTTTTGCTAAACTTACTAAAGTTCACTTAACCAAAAATCATTGTTCTGGGGCCCCCATAAATGCCGTTGAGCTTTGGGGATGGTTAAGGTATAGCTTTTGCTTACGAGATGAAAAGGAACCATGAACACAACTGGAAAGGTGACACCAGCTGACCGGACCAAATCAACCTCATTTATTATAGAAATCTTATCTGACAGAAAACCACATGTCAGAAAAAAATACAGCAGTCGGTGTTTCCAGGCAAAAGGATCACCATGTCTGAAAACCAGGAAAGAACCAAAACAAAGAAAAACAGATCCAGAGAAATAAAATTTGGATGCGCGTGAAATTTACGAAACCTTTACAATGCAATGTTAGGTTCCTGCCCCTGAAATTCCTCTTCTATCCCAGTCTTCCCCCATCACCCCGTTGCCTTGATGTCTTTCCAGATTGACTTGTCTACCAATAAGCATTTGGGAGCAATGCTTCCTGCTGAGGGACCCACTTTGACCAGGCCCCACCTACAACGCAGAATCCTAAAAGAGCCCCATGTGTATAAATTAAAGCGCATTAGCCATCGTGCTCTTTTTCTGGAAAGGAAATCACATCTACTTATGTGGATCTGTAAATCAAAACCTACTTATCTATGGCATAGTTGCAGACATACCAAACAAAACCCAGGCTGGCTTGCCTTGGAAGAGGGCTGTGCGCACAAAGAGATCTATTCACGTCTTTGGACTTCCAGAGAATCATATGGTCAAACCAAGGTCAACAAGATGATCGCAGCCTGATTTCAAAGGTTACTTTTTAACGGTACAGTTCACAACCACTGCTGCAAAAATATGTTTTTTACCTTTAAAACAAACACTCAAAAATAAGAAAGAAGCGTAAGAGAAAACGTCCAGTCTGATTGGTGTTCATATCTCTTTAAGACACACAGTTGGTGTAATGTAGTGAATTGGCCGTAAATTCTAATTTTTTAAAAAAGCCTCCTACACTATAGGATTTTACTCACAGAACGGCCTGTGGAAAACTCCCTGAAATGTCTACAAATATCATCAATATTTAAATGCACAAACTTCTTTCATAGTCTTTTAGGGAAATTTTCTTTCTTTAGCTTCCTTCGTTCTTTTCTCTCTTTCTCTATCTCTTCTCCCTCCTACCTGCCTTCCCCCCCCCTTTTTTTTAATAAAAGAAAGGGAAACAGAAAGATGCTAACGTTTATTGGGCACCTACTTTGAGGATAAGTGTTCTCCATGTATTATTCAGCAACAGTAAAGGATTTTTTCCCTTGGCTTGATCTGAAAAATCCTGTCATTCTTTCAAGTGAACCCAAATAGAGATTTATTTTAAAGCAACAAAGGCAGTTGATTAAGTGCCATGTTTTATGACGTTGAAGTCCTCTGAAGGACTTAATATATCCAATCATATCTAAAAAGGTGCCCCACCTGTGTGACTTGCAGAACATACTTTTTCTGTTTTTGATATTAAAAATGCACACACACGAATATACACACATACACACAAATGCATGTTCTTTCTTTGCATTCTGTAATGTGTTATGCAAAGTGGTATTGCTTGTTTGTTCTCCCTCTCTCCTTTCAATAATTAATTAGCCTCTGGGAATAGGTGCAGCTTAAGCAGCCTTGAGAAGAAGCCTCTGTCTTTCGGAATACTATTCTCTGACCTTCTGCAGTTTCCTCTGTCACCTCCTTGCCCTCACCCATGTCCAACTCAGCTCCCTTGGCATGAGGTCTACAAACCTTTGTGCTCTATCTTACACCAGTAGAAGAAGGGGAACTGGTCCAAGGCAGGGAGGAAGAGGTCTGTAACTGCTCAGGATTTTTCCAGAGGAATATCTATTATTCCTTCAGATTAAACATCTATGGAATGAAGCCATTACTTGAATGGAAACAGGCTGAATCTATTTAAAGGGATCTGTGGAATTTTTTTCTTTTTTTACTGTTCATAATATTTACTAAGTTCAATAGAAAGAAATATAAATATGGTTCAATAAAAGCCCATATTTGAAAATTAACAAATTCAAGGATAAATTATTTTTAAAAAAAATACTGACAGAACAGTGTCCCTTATATGCACCCATTTTCATCTTGACTTAGCCCATGTCCCCTGCACACCTTCCCAGGCAGCCTGTGGTCTTCCAACAGATGTGATCTGATGTCACTTCACAGACTTGCTATTCCTAAAGAAAAGAAATGGTCTGCATTCCTTTCCAAAGATTTTGTTCACTCTTCTTCGTATGTTTTTCCGTATCGGTCAATTCCTTCCTCTGCTGCTTCTTCCTACTTCCTCCCAAGGAAGAATGAGAAGATTAGCCTTTAAATATGCTTCGGCCAAATAACCTTGAAAGTGAAGAAAGTTTTATACTTTACCAAAATGGCTTCTCAGATGCACTTGGGGACGTTCATTTTCTCCCGTAAGGAGGCTTCACACCCTCATATTAGACAGGTGCGGCCTCCTAGTGATAACTCACATTTGCTGAGCTATTTGCTCACAAAAATAAGGGGAAGGGACTAATTTTATCCTCATCTAATGATGAGGAAACTAAGCTTAAGTAGAGCGCAGCCCATAACTGACTGAAAATCCATATTTTTTCCCCTGCCATACTTTATCTTATGCCGGGGGAGGGAATGCTTAGGAAGGCTGCCCACCACCTTGAATGCAGCCTCCAGCACCTCCCCTGCATGCTTCAGTAGCCTTGTTTACAGGTGGAAATGATGGTAGAATAACCTCACTGCTTATATAGAACCTGCTCTCAGCGCTGTTACGTGGCAGCTCATTTCATAGATATGGTGCAATAAAACCATATTGGAGCCTGAGGTGGAGTTCACGTAACTGAAGTAAGTATAGGTGGTTTGTGCCAATGCTGTCCTTGATCGAGAAAGTTTCTTATGTTTTCCAGGATGTCATATGGTAAGGTTAGGAATCGCTGAGAGGAAGACACAGCATGTTAAGTTTCCTAAATGTGCTTGGCCATGGGACCCTTCGTGTGGATAGATGCATTGCTCTGCCAGACACCTGGGAGATGCTGGTCTTGGTGATCGGATTCTAACACAGGTTTCCCAAGGTGTCCATGTAAATCATCAGGCTTTTTTAAATACTAGAAGGAAGCAGCAAATCTGGGGACGCGGTGTGGCAGAGAATACCTGAAGGGTAGCTACAGGGAGAGAGTGTCAGGAGGTGGTGGTGCACTTAGGTGAGTGATTGAATATCTCCTAGCCTCAGGTTTCTAATCTACAAAATGGGTATGATACTAGTATCTGCCTTGCAGTGTGGTAAGGATCAGAGAGGAGGGTGGTGCTTGGGATGGGGGATGTGCGTGGTCAGTCGCGGCTGTTCCTTATCCTGTTACCTCTTATAACCAGCAGTCTCACCTTGGGCAGGTTTTTAAAATCATTGTAGCCCCATTTCTTCCTTTGTAAAACAGGAATAAATGTTCTTCTTCCTAAGATCATTAAGCTTATTTATACCTAGCCTAGTGCCAGGCCCTCAGTGGCCTCTCAGTGTGTGACGTTAACTTGTCCTCTAGTGGCAATACCCCTTCCAACCTGCTTGCCTCAGTCCCGGGGATGAGGCATGGATTCCACGGGCAAGAACACCTCACCCTTCTCAATCCTTCTTTTACCTTCTATTTGGGCTAGTTCCTTCCTCCTGGGTTCACTAAACTTATCCATCAAGCCTTGCACCGTCTGGTGAGGAGTCAGTGGTTTAATTTCCATTTTTAGAGTCTACAGCACAGAGCACACAGTGATTGAAGATCCCGCCTGACACCACTCAGAAATGCACGGCAGCTAATGCACTCACTCGCTCGCAGAGCCCCTAATGCACTGGCTCCCACAGCCTGACTTCTGTGACCTCTCCCCAGGTGCTAATTATAGCTGACCTGATATTGGGCGTGCCTGCCTGGGGTAGGCAGAGTCCCTGTCATTCTATTCAGTACCGAGTACCTGTCAGCACTCAGCAACCTCAAATAGTTCTATGGTGAATGCTCCAGTGGTTTGTTTGTTTGGTTTGGTTTGGTTTTTGTTTTGTTTTTGCCAAAGCACAGAAATATGGATTAGGGAAAACATCGGGGTAAGAAACAGCCCAGTTTTGCTTCTGTACACTCAAGCAAGGTCTTGGCACAGGGGTCCAGCATCCTGATGCAAAGCTGGTGGAAACTGAACCGTTGGCAGCGTCTTCGTGACACTTTGTTTCTGCGCCGTCCCATGCAGGGTCACACAAACCAAAGGTCTGAGCAGTTTTTCTTTCTAAACTTTCAACAGAGCAAGTTCACGTCTAGGCTTTGTTGGAGGCACCTATACTCTGCAGGGTAGGGTGGTAAATTTTATCTTGTAGTTCTGCCATCTGGGGAGACATTCTGCCCATACCAACCATTTTCATTCGTTGCAGGGTCTGAAATGAAACTATGTGCAAAGTTCGTAGAAGTTTCTACACATTACCTGGCACATGGTAAGAACCAGGTAAGTGGGAGCAAAGACAATGTAATCATGTAATTTGGTGAAAAACACGTTCCTTTTATCTCCAACTTAGTAGGTTTCTGAATTAAAAGAAAATTCTGAAAACCCTATAAAATCAGTGAGCATGTTCTTTTATGCAGGTGCAGGAAAGGAGTTAGTGAGGAGGGGATAGCGGGGAAGCTATGTTATTACAAGCTATTGCTATGTGACATTTTGCTGTACTTGACCCATGTTTATGAACTTTGATACTTAGACATTTTATGTGCAATTGCTGCCCTCTAGTGACAGGGGTACAGTCTCCAGCCATGCAATGTCTCATTTTTAAAGCTAAAGAAATCCTAATTTATCCTACCCCAGATTTACAGGGAGGGAACAGAAAATGGAGAAGCTGGAATGCAAGAAGTTTCTTTGGCTTGCCTTTGTAATTCAAAAGACAAATCCCAGCATGCATCCTTGGGTTTATAACACAAGGATGTTGGAGGTTTCATGTTTCTCCCAGAAGTGATACTGGTCTGCCAGGTATCTCTGGGAACCTCTCTAGTGTGGGAACTGAGTTTTTCCAGGATGCCTCAGATAATTCAGATATGCTCCAAAAATGGCACAATTCCTTTTGGCTCTGTGAGATGGTGGAATAATGAGGCAGAACTCAAAATTTCCATTATCTCCAGCCAGAATAGAGCATG
Organism: Rhinolophus hipposideros; assembly: GCF_964194185.1. Taxonomy (NCBI): domain Eukaryota; kingdom Metazoa; phylum Chordata; class Mammalia; order Chiroptera; family Rhinolophidae; genus Rhinolophus; species Rhinolophus hipposideros. Next base: position 12,248,270 of record NC_138053.1, read on the forward strand.
TTTCTCTTGTGAGCCGAAATACCTTCAAGCCAGCAGATGACCAAAGACTTCGTCTACCTAAGTATCTTACACACACATCCACTGTTCAAAGCCTTTCTTTCCATCAAAATGGCTCCTCGGTCTAGAGAATGATCTTCACTGATGGTACCCCTGAACTGAACTGGAATCCCACTTAATAATCTCCAGGGCACAGACCACACTCATTCAGAGCTGGCATCATCACCGAACTACAGGACATCTGTCCTGGACACCACTGCCTTAATCCAGGCCTTAGTCATTTCCTATTGAGACTGGTTTCATATCTTCCAAGTTGAGTTCCCTCTTCTCTGCAAATTCATCTTCTACACTGCTACATACCACCTGTTTTTCTACAAAAACACTTTATTATCTGGTGATCTTTCTGGAAAAGTACAATAACATGAAATTACCCCAACACACTTCTTCAACCTCTTCTCCTATTTCCCACATGCTCACCTTCCGGTGCTCACACATGCTTTTCCCTCTATCAGAACATTGCTGAACCCTGGCCATCTGTCATGGCCTGCAAATGTCATCTCCTCGAGAAAGCATCCTAATGGCTCCCTCCCATAATCCCATATCATAGGCCTCGACAGCAGGCCTGGTCATAGGGGTTTTGCTATCACTTTCTTATGCATTTGTCTCCACTATGACTCCTCCAGAGCAAAACTCCAGGTTTATTTATTTTTTTAATTAAATTTTTTTTTCTTTCTTAACACTATACATAAAAATTGGCTAAAACCAGAGCAGTATAACAATGCTTTTTGATTTTGTTTATTGAGAAATTGCTGGCATGTAACAGTTTCCAGTGTACAAAATAATGACTTGATAGCTGTGCCTATTGCAAAATGATCCCCACAATAAGTCCAGTGAACCTTCATCAGCATACAGTTATGTTTTTTCCTTGTGATGAGAACTTTTAAGATCTCTCTTAGCAATTTTCACATGTACAATACAGTATTATGAACTGCAGTCACCATGCTGTCCATTACATCTCCATGACTTATTTTATAATTGGACGTTTGCACCTTTTGACCACCTTCATCCATTTCCCCCACCCACCCCACCCCCATCCCCTGCCTCTGGCAACCACTAATGTATTCTTTGTATCTATGCACTCGATCGTTTGCTTTTCTTCCTTTAAGATTCCAGCACACATGCACACAAAGGTAGGTAGGCAGGTAGGTAGGTAGGTAGAATTTTATAGAATTTTGAAGAACAGCTTCATTTTGTATCTCAGTGGGAAATTCAGCACCTGACAGGACAGGGTTTGAGTCTTCCTGCCCTCTCTTACTTTGTGTGTGACCTTAGATAAGTAATTAACATTTTTGAGCCTCAGTTTTTCGCTGTAAAATGGGGACAATACTACCTTCCCTGCCAAGTGAAGACTAAGTTAGGTAATGTATATAAAGTGCCTAGGAGTACCTGGAACTAAGCACTCATGGAGTTTTACCTATCCATCTGATAGGCATTAGGTTGGTGCAAAAGTCATTGCGGTTTAAAAGGTTAACTAAAATTGCAAAAACCGCAATTACTTTTGCATCAACCTAATAGACACATGGGTATGATTAAGTGGATTTGATCTTCCTGCATCAACAGTGATAACTAAAAGTCTAGTTAATTGTCTCTCTCATCTTATGCTAAATATATCTATACTTTCCAGCCTGATTCCATGCACATTTTCACTTGCAATTGGCATAGACTGATTTTTTTGTAACTAATGGAAGCTTATCATGGGACAGTTATTACTTCATGGAAATAGTTGTCTACCATTCCTCAATTTCAAACTAAGAAGCAGGGAGAAGTATGTTTTTACTACTAGGCAATTGAATCATTCCTCCCACCCCCATACACACACCCTTACGTATCCACTGGGGCCAAGTCAGCTGAAAAAACAATAAAATCATATAAGCAGACCTCTACTTCATCATCTCGTCTCAGAAACTCCCACTGGCAGCACACATTTTGTATACCCAAAGTGGGGTGTTCTGAAAGAGACAGATGGTCTCCAGCTCCCCCTAATTTATTGCCCTCATTTTCATAGCATCACATTTATAAAACATCGCCTGGGTGGCTGGTGGTCTCACTGTCTTGAGGCTGAGCCCAGGGGGTCCAGGAAGGAGACATTAGTTGCCAAGTGCCTGCTGACAATAATACTTGCCTACACCCTTTGAAAGCATTTCACATAGGCAAAGAAACAGGGGAAAATGACCTGGCTTGCCAACAAACCATTACGCAAATCTAAAAATGGGGCGTTAAGTTTTGCTCTGTAAGTGTTCTTTCCATGATAAGCCCTGTTAATTAGTGCTTCATCTTCAAAACTCTTTCAGTTTTTGTGTTGCAGAAGACACTCGAGAATCTAATTAGCTATGTTTGTTAGGAACATTTAAATTTTTATTCTACCCATTGTTTTCATGTTAAATTAAGCAGAGATAAGGAGTAAAGTTAGAGGAGGAGTTTTAGGCTATTGCATCAGGCCCTAACTTTTCAGTGTTGGGACTTATCCTAGATATATTATCAACTCTGCAAAGGCTAAAGAAAACTCATCTTTATACTATTTGGGGTAAAGCACAGATGAAAGAGCCCAATGATGGGAAAATAGAAGAGAATAATAGGTAATTAAGGCACAGAGGCCTCTACACTGGGCCCTGGGGTGGGTTGGTACACGTGAGCCCTTTAAGAACTGTTTCTCACTTTGCTATATGGCCTTGTAGGTCGTACACAGGCCCTGTTGGCTTTCAGAGCCAGATGTTCTGGGAGCTCTTCTCTCATGGGAAAGTCTTAAGAGTTGAGGTACCAGATGTGGGCTTCAAATCCTTTGCTCTTCAGGGAGAACTAGGGGCTGTGATTTCCCTCCCATTTGTGGTCGCTACACCAGGACTGGAGTTTATGGCAAGATTATTTCTCAGCCTCTTCTACCGGCTTCAGTGTGGGCTTTTTCTTATTTGCCCATATGTAGGAATCACTTGACTAGCTTTTGGGGTTTTTTCCACAGGAAATTGTTCCGTATTTAGCTGTAGTTTTGATGTGTCTGTGTGAGGAGGTAGTTTGGGGTCTTGCTATGTCGCCATCTTGAACTGGAACTGCTTTTTTTCAATTACAGTTGATATATGATGTTATACTAGTTTCAGGTGTACTACAACATAGTGATTAGACATTTATATAACTTATGAAGTGATCACCCTGGTAAGTCTAGTACCCCTCTGACACCATACGTAGTTATTATGGTATTACTGACTATATTCCCTATGCTGTATTTACATCCCGGTGTTTTTAAAACTGGCCATTTGAATTATTAATACCTTCCCCCTTTTCATCCATCCCCTCCACCCCCTCCCATCTGGCAATCATCAGTTTGTTCTCTGTGTCTCTGAGTTTGTTTGTTTTATTTTGTTTTTAAATTCCACATATAAGTGAAATCATATGGTATTTGTCTTTCTCTGACTTTTTTCACTTAGCCTAATGCCTTCTAGTTCCATCTATGTTCTTGCAAATGGTAAGAGTAATTTTACTCTTTTTTATAGCTGAGTAATATTCCAGTTTATATACCAGAGTGCCCCAAAATGTATACAAGTGGACACTTTGGTCAACATGGCTCAAGCAGTAGTTCGCCACAATTAGAACTGTCTGGACACTGATGGTAACCACTTTGAGCACCTCTTGTAATTGCAAAAGTCAAACATGACTGGTATTCATCTTTTGTTATTGTTATATATTATTACAATTTTAATACAGTTTTCCTTTCTTAAAATGTGTATACACTTTTTTGGCACTCTAGATGTCGTACTGCTTTATCCATTCGTCTATCAATGGACACAGGTCGCTTCCATATCTTGGCTATTGTAAATAACGCTGCAATGAACATAAGGGTGCATATGTCTTTTGAAATTAGTGTTTTGGATAAATAACTAGAAGTGGAATTACTGAGCCATGTGGTAGTGCTATTTTTAATTTTTTGAGGAAACTTCATACTGTCTTCCATAGTGACTTCACCAATTTACAATCCCACTAAGAGTGCACAAGGGTTCCTTTTTCTCCACATCCTTGCCAACACTCGATGTTTCCTGATTTATTGATGTAGCCATTCTGACAGGAGTGAGGTGATATCTCACTGTGGTTGTGGTTTGCATTTCCCTGTTGATCCATGATGTTGAGCATCTTTTCATAGGTCTGTTGGTCATCTGTATGTCCTCTTGGGAGAAATGTCTATTCAGGTTCTCTGTCCATTTTTCAATTGGATTGTTTGTTTTTCTTGTGTTAAGTTGTATGAGTTCCTTATATGTTTTGGATATTAACCCCTTATCAGATGTATCACTGGTGAGTGTCTTCTGCCTTTCAGTAGGTTGTCGTTTTGTTGACGATTTTCTTTGCTATGCAAAAACTTTTTAGTTTGATGTAGTCCCATTTGTTTATTGTTTTGTTTCCCTTGCTCCCTCAAGGAGACCTATCCAAAAAAAAAAAAAAAAAATGTTGGTAAGAATGAAGTCAAAGAGTTTACTGTCTATGTTTTTTTCTAGGAGTTTTATGGTTTCTGGTCTTACATTTAAAATAGATTAAAATACTTTAAAAATAGATTAAAATGCTTTAATCTATTTTAGGCTTATTCTTGTAGATGGTATAAGAAAGTGATCCAATCTCATTCTTTTGCATGTATCTCTCCAGTTTTCCAAACACCGTTTATTGAAGAGAATGTCTTTACCCTATTGTATATTCCTGCCTCTTTAGTCAGAGATTAATTGACTGTATAAGGGTAGATTTATTTCTATGCTCTTTATTCTGTTTCATTGATTTATGTGTCTGTTTTTATGCCAGTACCATGCTGTTTTGAATACAATAGACTTGTAGTGTAGTTATCAGGGAACATGATACCTTTGTTCTTCTTTCTCAAGATTGTTTTCGCTATTTGGGGTCTTTTGTGGTTCCATATAAATTTTAGGATTATTCATTGTAGTTCTTTGAAAAATGCCATTGGTATTTTGATAGGTATTGCATTGAATCTATAGATTGCTTTGGGTGGTATGGGCATTTTAACAATGTTAACTCTTTTTATTCATGAGCACAATATATGTTTCCATTTATTTGTATCTTTAATGTGTTTCTTCACAGTCTCACAGATTTCTGAGTACATGGTTTTTACCTCCTTGGTTAAATTTATTCCTAGGTATTTTATTTTATTTTGACGCAATTGTAAATGGGATTGTTTTCTTAATTTCTCATTCTGATAGTTCATTATTGGCATATAAAAATGCAACTGATTTCTGAATATTAATTTTGTATCGTGCAACTTTGCTGAATTCATTTAGTGGTTCTCATAGTTCTTGATGGGATCTTTAGGGTTCTCTATATATAGTGTCATGTCATCTGCAAATAATTTGTACTCTTTTTATATCTTGTCTGATTGCTGTGACTAGGACTTCCAATATTATGTTGAATATAGTAAAAGTGATATGCTTGTCTTATTTCTGATCGTAAAGAAAAACCTTTCAGCTTTTAACCATTGAGTATGACGTTAGCTGTGCATTTGTAATACGAGGTCTGACAATTAAGTTCGTGAACTCATCCTAGGAAAAGTGCTACATACCTCATTGCTGAATATCACTATGGTCACCTTTGAAGTACTCCCCTTGGAAAGTTATGCACTGACTCCAGTGCCTTGTCCGCCTCACAAAGCAATTTTGGAACTTTTTCTAGAATGGCCATCAGAGCTGTCATCGTATTACCCTTGATGCCCTGAGTGTCATCAAAATGTCTTCTTTTCAATATTTCCTTTATCTTTGGGTAGAGAAAGAAGTCATTGCGGGCAGGTCAGGTGAGGAGGGAGGGTGTTCCAACACAGTTTCTTGTTTACTGGCTAAAAACTCCTACACAGACAGTGCCCTGTGAGCTGGTGCATTGTCCTGATGTAACAGCTCCTTGGGGACCATTTTTGCATACGCCCTTCTCATCCCAAGATTTTCAGTTAAGATTTTCCTGTTTCTCTATAGATGTTTATTTGGTCTACTATGCTTCTCACCGTCAACCGATGATTTTGACGCACAATTCAACACATTTTTGCAATGTGTTTGTTAGTTTTGCTCGTTACTGGCTGCCCTGACCTCTCTTCGTGTTGCGTTCTCTCCCCTCAGAAAAACGTTTAATCCATTTGTACACTGCTGTTTTCTTCATGGCATTATCCCCATAAACTTGGACTAATATGTCCCTGATTTCACTTCCACTCTTGCCAAGTTTAACAAGAAATTTAATGTTTGTTCGTTGCTCTAATTCAAGCTCAGACATTCTCACGACGGCACACAAAAACACACAATGAACACCACTTAGCAAGACACTGCCACATGTCGACATGAACACAGCTGTGAGACACTGCTATACCAAAGTCATGAAACCTTACTGAGCTGTTCGTACAGTGCTGCCAATGTCAGTGCACGGTGGCAAGTTCGCAAACCTAATTGTCAGAGCTCCTACTCTAAGCAGTCCATGTGGCAGACATCTCCCACTTGTTTTTTTCACTCCCTTTATAGTATCTTCCAGTGAACAAAAGTTTAAATTGTAACACAGACAGATGGTTATCACTCTCTTCCTTTATGTTTAGTGCAATTTGTAGCCTGGTTTTTAAAAATCTTTTCAAGTTCTTGAAGACATTCTGTGTTGACGTTTATTATTATTTTACTGTTCAACTTTCTCATTTGATATTGACAATCCTTCCTTTTGTGTGTATATGTGTGTGTGGTGTGAAATAAGGGTTAGAAGTCCCCTTTCCCCAATGGCTATACAGTTGTCCTGACCGTTTATGAAAAGACCAAGCTTAGATTTGTTGACCTTGGAGCACTTTAACTGGATTGACATCCTTCTACCATGTTTGCTTTCCTCCCCCGCCCCCTTTTAAAAATTCTATATATACTTAAAATCTCAGGATACGTTATTGATTTTGTTTATAGTGTCAACATTCATTTACACTTACCTATGACTGACTCTATTCTATTGTTATCTATTTATTCGTTTCTGTATTTATGAGCTTCCTTCTGTAATTATTCTTTTTCACTGTGAATAGCACCCTCTTATAATGTTCTTATTGTGGATCCCCTGGGGATAGTGTTTTGTTTTTTTTAATATCTTTACTTCACACTGTTTTGAAGAATGCCTTCCATGGATATAGAATTCTGTATTTTTTTATTTTAAAAAATCTATCTATCTATCTATCTATTTATTTATTTATTTATTTATTTATTTATTTATTTATTTGTAGGTTCAGATGTACAAAACAATGTAATAGTTAGACATTTCACCCCTCCCAAAGTGATGATAACATCCCTCCCCCTAGAATTCTAATTTGACATTTATTTTCTTTCACTGCTTTTAAGATAATATACCACCATCCGCTGGGTTCTATTATTTATGAGGTCTGACAAGTTTGAGGACTGTATTAATTCTTTAAATATTTGGTAGAATTCACAAAGGAAGCCATCTCACCCTGGGCTTTTCTTCACTGAGAGATTTTTCATTGCTTATTCAATTTTCCCACCAGTATTGGCCTGTTTATATTTTCTATTTCTTCCTGATTCAGTCTTGGTACCGTGTTTCCCTGAAAATAAGACCTAGCCGGACAATCAGCTCTAATGCATCTTTTGGAGCAAAAATTAATATAAGACCGAGTCTTATTTTTATTATAATAAAGACCAGGTATATACTATGTAATGTAATGTAACGTAACGTAACGTAACGTAATGTAATATATACCAGGTCTTATATTAATTTTTGCTCCAAAAGACTCATTAGAGCCGATTGTCTGGCTAGGTCTTATTTTGGGGGAAACACGGTAGGTTGTATATTTCTAAGAATTTTTCCTTTTCTTGTAGGTTTTCTAGTTTGTTGGTGTATAGTTGTTCATAGTAGCCTCTTAGGATCCTGTGTATTTCAATGGTACTAGTTGTAATGTCTCATTTTTCATTTATAATTTTGTTGAGTTGGGTCCTTTCTCTTCATTTCCTGGTAAGTTCCAGCTACAGTTTTGTCAGTTTTGTTTATCTTTTCAAAGAACCAACGTTAAGTTTTGTTCATCTTTTCTATTGTTTGTTTCCTATTTCACTTATTTATAGTCTAATCTTTATTTCCTTTCTCTGTTAACTTTGGGCTCAGTAGTTCTTTTTCTTAAGGCATAGAGTTAAGTTGTTTATTTGAGCTCTTTCTGTTTCTTAATATAGTCATTGATGCTATGAACTTTCTCTTAAAACTGCTTTTGCTGTATCCCATAAGTTTTTGTATGTATATTTCCATTTTTGTTTGTCTCAAGATACTTTTTCATTTTCTACTTTAATTTCCTCTTTCATTCATTGCTTGTTCAGGAGAGTTGTTTAATTTCCATGCAGTCATGATTTTTCAAGTTTTCTACTATTTTTTTTTAATTCATGCCATTTTGGTCAGATACTTGGTGTGATTTCAGTCTTCTTGATTTTGCTAAGACGTGTTTTGTAGTCTAATATGTGGTCTATCCTCGCAAATTTGAGGATAATGTGTATCTTTGAGGAGGAACTCTGAGGAACTTTGAGGAGAATGTGTATCTGCTGTTATCAGATAGAATGTTCTGTATATGTTTGTTAGGGTCATTTTGATATAGCAGCACACTATTCCACTGATTTTTTTCTCTAATACTCTGTGTGGATGATCTACCCATTATTGAGTGAGGTACTAATGTTCCTAATTATAATTATATTGCTGCTTATTTCTCCTTTTACCTCTATAGTTTTTACTTTATATATTTAAGTGCATAAATACTAACATTTGTTATATCTTTTAGACGAATTGACTTCATTTTTATTTAATGTTCTTCTTTGTCTCTCATTACAGTCTTTTTTTTTTAACATCTATTTCATCTGCTGTAAGTATAGTTACGCTTGTTTTTTGTTGTTGTTGTTACTATTTGCTTTCATCCCATTCTCTCTGCCTATTTGTGTGTTTAAGGCTACAGCGTGTCTCTTGTAGGCAGCATATTATTGGGTCTTTTTTTTTTAATCCATTCATTCATTCAGTGTCTCTTGTTTGGAGAACTTAATCCATTTAAATTTAAAGTCATTGTTGATAGGTAAGGAATTTACTATTACCACTTTGTTTTCTAGCTGTTTTGTAGATCCATTATTCCTTGTTTCTTATCCTGCTGTCCATTTTGTGTTTTGATGTCCTTTGGTATCAGTATCCTTTGACTTCTGGCTTAACATTTTTGTGTATATGTGTAATTACTACAGGTTTTTCCTTTGTGTTTATCATGAGGCTTACATAAAATATCTTGAAGTTATAACACCCTATTTTAAACTGAGCACAAATTAATTTCAATAACATTCCTAAACTTTAAACTTATATTTAGCCTTTCACTCACATTTTAGATTACCCATGTCATAGTTTACATTTAATATTTTGTAACCAATAAAAGATTATTGTAGCTATTGTTATTTTTTACATTTTTAATCTTTTAAACTAGAGTCAGAAGTGCATTATGCACCACCATATTACAGAATCTAATTTTGACTATTTACTAGTATTAGTGAGTTTTACACTACCTTCTATGTTTTTATGATAATCAGCATTCTTTTACTTCCACGGAAAGAACTCCTTTTAGCATTTCTCATAAGGCAGGATAGTGGTGATGAACTCTCAGTTGTTGTTTGTTCAGAAAAATCTATCCTTCATTTGTAAGGACAGTTTTGCCAGGTATAGAATTCTTGTTGAGTTTTTTTCTTCTTCAATATTTTGAATAAATTATCCTATTCTATCCTGGAATGAAACATTTCTGTAAGGAAAAGAGATCAATAGTCTTGTGGTGATTCCCGTGTATGTAACGTTTCTCTTTTGCTGCTTTCAAAATTACTTCTAGTCTTTGACTTTTCAGTTTAGTGATAATGTGTCTCAGTACATCCCTATATAGCTCAGTCTATTTGGAATCCTTTGGGTGTCATGGATTTACATTTCCCAGGTATGGGACATTTTCTCCATCATTACTTTAAAGATACTTTCCCTCTTTCTCAGAATGCAAATATTCTCAAAATGCAAATAATGTTTCTTTTGATGGAGTCCCATTATTTCCGTAGGCTTTCTTCATTCTTTTTTTCCTCTTTTTGCTCCTGTGGATAATTTCAAATGTCCTCTCTTTTCGTTAACTGATTGTTTCTTCATTGTCAGTCTGCTTTGAATCTCTTGATTTAATTTTTTATTTCTCTCATTGTATTTTTCAGCTTTAAGAATTCTGTTTCTTTTTCTTTTTTGATGGTTTCTATTATAGTTAAACTTCATTTTGTTTATACATTGTTTTTCTGATTTAATTGTCTATGTGTTCTTGTAGTTCACTAAATATCATTAAGAAGATTATTCTGAATTTTTGTCTGACAGTGCATAGCTCTCTATTTTTTTAGTCAGTCATTGAAGCTTTATTAGTTTCCTTTGGTGGTGTCATGTTACCTGATTTTTCCTGAGTCTTACTTAGTTCCTTAAGCTGGTATTTGTGCATTTGAGTAAGTAATTTCTTCCAGAATTCATAGGGGGTTTTTGCAGAGATAGTTCTTCACCAGTAAACTCAGTTTGGGTTTCTGAGTGCATCTGCTGGTAATGTCCTTTGGCAGGTAGGGCTTGCTGTCAGGGTCTATTTGTGAGTGAGTCCATTGCTTGAGCTCTGAGCTGAGTGAGGGGTGGTGGGGGAGATGCCACTGTCTGGGAACCATTTGATAAGACTACTGGCTTGGTTCTCTGCCCAAGCGAGGTGATAGGATGAGCTCCACAGGTTGCCTGGGTTCTCCGGTCAGGCTTACTAGACAGTCGGGACTGGATACTATCCTCAGCAGTAGATGGGGCAATGAATTAGCTTCCCTCATCTGGTGGGACAGTTGGATGGGGCCTGAGACATGCACAGCATCTTGACTGGGGACTTGAATCAGGCAAGGGTGTGCACTAAATTCTCTGGCCAGACAAGACCACCAGTTTTGCTCTGCAGATAGGGAAAGCCACTAGCTATACGCTCTGTTCAAATCCTATCATAAGCAGAGCTGTTGGATGGGCTTCAGTTTCCCATGTGCTGTGTGGTTAAGTTACCTGGTTGGGTGAGCTGTATTCAGCAATGAGTGGGGTTACAAATTAGATTCCCTGTCCAGGCAGTGGGAGAACCAGCTCAGAACCCAGTAGGGTTCTGTTTATGATCTGGACTCAAGCTGACCCATCCCGGGCTCCAGCTTTTCCTGGGCACTATTAGCTCTGCCTCCTGGACTCTGCTCAAGTGTTGATGGGCTGCTTGGCTTTCCAGGTGTCCAGCCAGACTTTCTGGTTGGGCAGGGCTGGGACCTACACTCAGTAGTGAGTGGGGATATTCTTAGCTGCCCTAAGAGAGCCAGCTCCAAACAGCCTCCCAGGTTTTCCCAGTCAGGCTTTCTGGTGGGAAATGGGCCATGCTTTGAATTAGCTTCCCTGCCTTGGTGTAAGGGGTAACCCTCCACACCCAGCACTGGCTTTGTTCTGTACATGATTAGCTCTGCATTTCATACTCTGTTTAAGCATTGCCAGGCTACACAGCTTCCAGGCATTCTTGCCTATCTTTCTGTTCAGATGGTGCTAGGAGCAGTGGGCTTGGTTATGATTCAGCTCCCCTGCCTGGGCGGGAGCAGACTAGACTCCAGGGTTGGTGAGGCTCTTCGTTTGGGGACCCAATTCAGGTATAACAGCACCCCCACCAAGTTCCCTGGTCAGACTGCCACCAATTTGGTTCTGCAGATGAGCAAAGTGAGATTGGTATTACTACTTGGTGGCTGCAGGTAGGAACTCGATATGCCAAGATCCGTGTGCTGGTTGTTGCAAGCCCCTCCCCACTTCCCGGTCACATTCAGATTCCCAGTGGTTAGGCTGTGTAGATTTCTCTGCAATCTCTGTGAAGTGAGACTGGGGGGGGACTCAAAAGTGACCCACACTCTGGTGGAGCTGCAGACTCAGGGGGTACCTCTTGGCATAGAGCTATGCTAGCCTGGGGGAGCATACCTCTATGCTCAATTTACCTATCTGTCTGGGTCTGTGGTGCAGGAGGGTGCTCAGTTTCACCCCCATGTTCTCAGACTCTCAGTGGTGTCTTGTCATTGAATAGTTTTCTTGTAAGGGAGAACAAAGTCAGGAATGACCTATGTCGCCATCTTGGTAAAATCACTCTAAAGTATCTGAGACCATGCAGAAGGAATTACAGCAGGGGTTCTCAAAGTGTGTTTCCTGGAGCAGCCTCCAAATAGTTAAAAAATACAGTAGTACCTCAGTTTTTGAACATCTCCGTTGACATACATTTTGGTTTACAAACACCATAAACCCAGAAGTAAATGCTTCGGTTTTCGAATACGCCTCGGAAGTCGAACATGTCATGCAACTTCCGCTGATTGCCAAGATCCTGAAGCCTAGCCGTTGGCTGTTTTCAAATGTCTCAGAACTCGAACAGTCTCCTGGAATGGATTATGTTCGAAAACTGCAGTATCACTGTATTTTAAAAAGTATGTGGTCAATACCTTGCTTGAAGCTTAGTTTAACAATTTGAACATTTCTGGCTTTAATCCTAAAAATGATAATCAAAGGTCAATCTAGGTTATGGTTTCTCAAATTTGGGAGAAAATGTAAAACAGCAGCAAAACCCAAAACAGCACTTTCAAACTTAAAACAGTGTAAAAAATAGTTTTCCTTAAACATAACACTGTAAAATGAAAAGTATACTAGGGCCAAGTCCTCATGCTATTATTTGAAGTAAGTAGAATTCAAGAAGTATTTATAGAATTACGCACCCGTTTTAACTTCCTAAAAGAAACATTTAGGATGTTTTGGTAGAAAATGGTTTTAGTAAGTCATAAACCACTGGACTTCTACCTGTGACTCAGCTGTTATAATGACACTAGATAAGCTATTTCAGTTACCTCACCTGTGATCAGAAGCCCCTACTCCATGCCTAACCAACTAAGGTACTTACCACAAAAATGTTAACTCCTCTGGCCTTTCTTACTGTTTTAAATTCTTAAAATGTGTTCATTTTAAGGATGATTTCAAAGATTTCCTTCATCTGCAAATTTTAAAAATCTCGTTATCAGCCTTGACAATTTTGTCTTTCCAAAACTTTTTCTTTCTCCACTAGTTAATTCTGAAACAAACAATACATTTAAGAGAGACTTTCCTGGGCCCTACTGGTATTTATCCAGTCTATTAAAAACAGTATTGTTGTCTTTCGGCAAACAAGAAAACCATATTTCATTGCCTTTTGTCAAGTACCCACTCCTGGGCTAAATCAAAACAAAAAATCAGTCCTGGGATTAGAGGCTAATAGCAAATATAGCAACAAGAAACTTTCTTATTTTCCTAAAGAGGACACCTGGGTCAAGGGTATATTAAAGTCAGCACTCAAGAGGTTTCCCTGCAGACATAGACCTTAACTTGTTGCTTATTACATCTCCAGTGTATCTTCTCCTCTAAACATTCTGAGTTCTCTGACCTTGAAGTTAGCAATTCTGGTATATTCAATGTTATTATAGCTCCCACTTGAAAGATGGCGTTTGAAGTTGTTCCATTAAGAATTCTTGGTAGCCAGTAGCCACTTCAGACAAAAAAGGGAATAACGGTCCTTCTAGTATAATATTAACATAAATTAGTATTTTAGAAAAAAATCGCTATACAATTCTGGGAAATAAGTCGAGGTATTATTTATTTACGTTATATTTACATACTTACAAAGCTGGTTTTCTCCAACACATCATCCTGCATAGAACCTTAAAAATGAACACCAGATTCTGGGAGTAAAAATCCAAGTTTAATAATTTACGCATAACCCAACAGCCTTCAGAACATAGAATATTATCAGTTTGGCTTCACAGAACAGAAATTCCTGTAAGAATTTTATTTAGCCAAGAACATATTAATTTAGTTGACCCTGAGTATATCACTAATTTGCATAATTTTTGAATAGATGTACATAATACACATTAATCTGTACTCTTATCTACTTATATGTTCTATCGTACTACCGTTTTGTCTATATTCATTCATCTCGATTTTCTACCTCATTAATCCTTAAGAGAAAGAGGAACAAAGAATGGGAAGTAATAATGGTAACAGATCAGAAGAGAAAAGTACTAGTATTGCCTAAAGCTTTCCAACTCCAGAAGTTTGAGGCACAGTTCTAGGTCCAAAGTTACCTGATAAACTTAATAATAGGATCTTGAACTGAAGTTGATGTTAAATTGCTCTTCCTGCATTTTTTCCTGTTGTTTTTTTTTTCCCCCCACACTAAATTCAAATAAAGACATGTGCAAGCTTATAAAATTCAGTAAGTAGTTCCTGGAGCACTTCAGAAGGGGGAAAAAGAAATCACAAAGACAACCAAAACAACACAGAGGAGAAGTACTGTGTAGGTTTGCCTAAGAAGATTGAGGGAGAAAAAAGCAAATAACCCTCCATCCAACTCTCACTAAAAAATGCTACTGTAGGAGTTAGAAGGAAATGAGCAAGAAACGAACAGGGGCAGTTGGACACTTGGTAAAGGGAACCCTGGTCTTCGACTGATGACTAGCATCTTATGCCACAAAACCAACACTAGCAGACTGGCTGGCTAATGGTGCTATGGGATGTGAGATAGAGTTACTTTCCTTGCCCCTTGTACAACACCGAAATCTAAGGATGAGAAAATAAATAAGCAGTTGGGAAAGCTGAGCGTGTGGAGTCAGTCACACTCTAAGGCCTTTCAAAGATAAGTCTGGGCCAAATAAAGAATCAGAAATGGCCAGAACCAGATCATGTATTTCGTTTCCATCTGTCCTTCCCTAATCCACCTCCTCACCCACTCACACTGTTCCAAAGAGCAAAAGGTTTACCAAATTACCAGGTGCAGGAAAATCACCTGGCTTCAACCAGGCCATAGAATAACTGCCACTGCTATCTGAAGATTCTAGGAAAATAGCCATCTAATGGGATGTCTGTTTGTGATTTTATGAAAACCACTCAAAACACATCAAATATTTGAGACTTGGTAAAATAAAAACAGAATTAAAACTTAGACTTTTTAGGATCTGTAAAATTTCCCTGTGACAGGAGAGAAAGTAGCAAAAATATTTTAAGTATGGGAATATTTTCTTTCATCCCGGTGATTAGTCACCCGGCAATGCCATGGTAAAATGCTGTTAGAAAACGGTAGCTTTTGAAAATAAAGGATAAATGCAAACGGTAGAGAAAGGTTTTTCTTATTCATGAAAGATAGAGAACACACAGATGAACTATTCTATAAACACCAATAAAGAGGGGAAGAAGTATTCTGTTCCTGTTATTCCACAACTGGTTACATCTCTCTTCTCTCTCACTACTTTTAATGACACAGAAGTCTGAATTTCACTGAACAATCATTATACAGTGCTTGGAAATTAACATATATAATAGCTGCAAAATTAATATTTACTCATCTCATCCCCAGGTAAAAAACAGCAAAACCAAAGAAGTACTTCAAATAATACAAGCAAACATTACGTGATGACAATGTAGGATAAGAGCTTCAATCTTTATATAAGATTGTGCTAATTCTTTTACATCTGAAGAACCGCACAGAAGAGTAAATAAAAATTAAATTGCATTTATATAAGAAACTATCTTCAAAAAGTTACTTGAACTTGCATACATAGAGTTGAAAAATGTAAGACAATACTATTTAATTTTATTAACATATAAATCCCCAAATGGTAAAATATATTATTTGGAAGAAACAGAAGCTTTCACTAAACACCAACATAATGGACTAAGTAAACCAGACTGAATATAAAAATTTTCTTTGAAAACTTCCATAAAAAGTAAAGGCAGTATAGCACAGTTAGAAAAGCAGTGTTTAAGGCAAACTTAGTAAGAAGTAAACTTAAAATAGGAGGCATACAATCCCATAAACAACAAAGTAATTTCTTCTCAAAAATTTCTCTATTTCTCTATTAGTGGCAATATAGAGGAGTGGAAGCAGAAATAATGGCTGTTGTCAGTTTAATGGGAAATACTGAATAGCATTGTTTAAAAATGACCCAAATGTTTGATTCAAAATATGCTTGCATCATTTGCCACCTAATTGTCATAGAGCAATGAGAAAACAAAATGCATTACCTAGTGTTCAGAGCATAAATCTGTAAAAAGCCAAAACTTATTTTTGAAAAAAGGAAAAAGTAGAATTATTTAGAATTATTCAGACTGTGTGTACATAACCAAAAAGAAAGCAATGCATCCTGTTGTTTTGGCCCATGTTAAAAACGTGCACAAGTGGGTGTCAGGCTAAACAGCTGAGCGCAGTGCTCAGCACCAGACCTGAGATCACGTGCACACACAGAAACTTCAAAGAGTGACAGGAAGAGATTAATCACGAATTAAAAGAAACAATGCTTTTAAAGAATATCCAATAAACATGTTCTTTAATTAACTGTCTTCTTAAAAAACAAAATAACGTACACATCATTAAGTTAAATGTCTCAATACATGAATTTGCACCGCATGAATTTGGTATATCAAATTGTCCTATAAAAATATTTATATATATTCTTTTTGGAGAACTATGATACATGAATTATAGTCATAAAAAGGATCTGTTTCTTTTCATCAGCTGGCATGACACCATGCGTTTCTAGAAAGAAAAGCTGCAGCCTACAGGAAAATTGTGGAAACAGCTGGATCACCGAGGCTCCCAGTTTAAGAAGGGACAATCTCTACTTGCCCACCAGGCTCGAGGTGAGGACGGCTCAGTCCCCTAGGTTAAGTGTCTTCTCACATGGTCCTGGGCGGCAGGCGCTGTTTATACATGCCCGCTATTGCTCTGGCTGCACTGTATATCATCTGTCGACGTGACATGCCCGTGAAAGTCAAGTGCCAATCAGTCCGGCTGACATTTGCTAAATTCTTTTCCAGGACTTCGCCCACTGTCACCAAAAGGCCTGACCACCTCAGATTGTAGTCCTCGGGAGTTAGACTTTGAGCCTATGGAAAAACGAAACTGATATTATTTATCATTGGAAATACAGTGGTACCTCAGTTTTTGAATGTCTCCATTGACGAACATTTTGGCTTACGAACGCCATGAATTTTATGGATCTATAGTATCATTAGATAGTAAAATTCATACTAAACTTGCAGTTTTAGGGGTTGATTTTAAAGGTCTGGAACGGATTTAAACCATTTTGCATTACTTTCTAAGGGGAAACCGTGCCTCGGTTTTCAAACGTTTCAGAACTCAAACAGTCTTCCGGAATGGATTATGTTCAAAAACTGAAGTACCACTGTAGCTATAAGTGATATTTCAAAGTCTCTCAAGTTACTTTTAATAGAGATTATGACAAACTCAGAAAAAAACACAGCTAATGCTGCCAACTGCTAATGTCTGCGTTTCTTTTACCTGATTGTATTTGGGGGATGGACAGTGTATCTCACTGGGAAACATTTCCCTTATCTAGTACTGTGAGACAGAAGGCATGTAAATCTGCCCTTCAAGCTCTGTTAATTACACATGCTTTATGGGAATCAGTAAGACCCGCTGCCCACACAGTGTAGTACAGAAGCCAGAGTGCTGGTAGGGACACAATCTCTGTGCCATAGCCTTACGTGGAGCATAGACTGGGGCTTACGGCAAAAACCCGTGAGTGCCTCCGAGCAATGACTACTGGATTCTGGACTAGAGAATTTCCATTTAAGGGACATTTACTACCTTGCTATTGGACAGTATTAACTGAAACTACTTCTGTGACTGAAGGACATAAACTGATCTTAAAACTTTGAAACCCATCCTGCCTACGGAGATGCTGAAGAAACACACTAACAGGGATGGCAGTGCTCACAGGGATGGCAGCACTCACTCAGAAGAGTTCCGTAATAGTACGCAAATGGCTTACACAGGATCATGCTGCCTCAGAATGCAAGGAGAAGATACAAGCAGGGAGTCTCTTTTTTTCTATGACTAACTCTGGAGCCACCAAGAGCTGCTGGGCCAACTGCCACGTGGACAGTTCCCTGTGAACAGCTCTCAACTGAACAACAAAGGGCAGCTTGGTTTACAGATGGCAGTTCCAAGGTGAATGGACAGCACGTCATTTGGAAGGCCATCACTGACTGAAGGTAAAAACAAACCAGCTGGGTGGGTGGAAGTGCATGCTGTTTTCCCAGCAGTCATGGAAGAACTGGACAGTGGTAAAATCCCGTCTGGTTTTTATCACTCATGGGTAGTGGCCAACGGCCTGGCCGTATGGTCAGGTGGGAGGGTAATGGGAGCTGAGGGCATGGTCCACAGGCTAAGGAAAAGGCACTTGCTAGACTAGTGGTGCAGCCTGCAACCTAGCCCAGCACAGGGGCCAAACCCAATGTTCCTTCCAAAGGTGAAAAAGTTTGGGTATAAACGGAGAGAAGGAAAAACAGTAGCTATGGGTAAAGGAATGAACAAACGGTTTATGTAATGAGGGAAACAATATTATGCTAACAACTCAAAAGGCTCAGTGCAAGAGATGATACTATCTCTTAGCTCAATTATACAGGCATACATCATTTTATTGCGCTTCACTGTATTGTGCTTCAGATATCTGTATTTTTTTTTTTTATAACAAATTGAAGGTTCGTGGCCATCCTGTGCCAAGCAAGTCTATCAGCACCATTTTCCAACTGGCTTAGATGATGGTTAGCATTTTTTTTTTAGCAATAAAGTAATTTTTAATTAAGCTATGTACATTGTTTGCACACTTAAACTACAGTACTGTATAAATATTACTTTTCTATGTACTGGGAAACCAAAAAATTCACATGACTCGCTTTATTGAAATGTTCGCTTTACTGAGGTGGTCTGGAAAGGGCCCCGCAGTTATCTCTGAGGTGTGCCTGCACCAGATGCCTGAAAGGCTGAAGCCAGCCATGTATTGCTGACACCACTTCTGCTTTCGGAACCTGAACAGATCAAATAGAAGCCAGACCAAAAACCTGCGTGGCCTCTCCCTGGGAGACACTTTCTCATAAATGGCCTGGATAGCTAGCTATTAATGACTCAATGGGATTCTAGCACTGATCTTTATGATTCACTATAAGATCTGTGTCTAAAGACCAGGAGGCAGACTGTAATAGTGTGATTTATAATAATACATATTTGGTCTCCATCCCAATTTCTGGCACAGAACTCCTAAAACTTGGAATTTCCTAAGTGGTAAGAGCTATGAAGGTGTCTTGTTATGTTAATGAGATGACTTTTGGAAAGCTTCATGAAGGTAATTAAGGTTGAATCATAGGAAACTGCCAATATTTGACTACTTGTGACTTCAGAGACAGCAATTTCATATGGTTCAACCTAATTCTTTTTTTTAATTTTATTGAGTAACAGTGGTTTTTCCAGGAACCATCAGCTCCAAGTCAAATCGCTGTCCTTCAACCTAGTTGTGGAGGGCGCAGCTCATCTAAGTCCAGTTGCCATTTTCAGTCTTTAGTTGCACGGGGTGCAGCCCACCATCCTATGTGGGAATTTAATCGGCAACCTTGTTGTTAAGAGCACGCACGCCTCTCACCAACTGCACCATGCAGTCGCCTCTCTGGCAGCTCAGCAACAACGCAGCTCAAGTTATCTTCAATCTAGTTGTGGAGGGTGCAGCTCATAGTGGCCCGTGTGGGGATCGAACCGGCCACCTTGTTGTTAAGAGCACGCGCTCTAACCAACTGAGCTAACCAGCTGCCCATCAACCTAATTCTTATTCCTAAATCAACTGTGGCAATTTATACTTTCCTAGAAAACCAACCACGTTGTCTAATTTTCCTAATTTATTGGTATAACAGTATGCATAATGTTTGCTTACAATCTTTAAATCACCTTCATATTGGAGTGAGTTTAATGTTAACATCTATGAAAATGCTTTCTTGAACTTCTGAAAAGGAACTGTGGTATAAATAAAATTCAATACAATTTCAAAATTCTAAGCATCTAAATTGTGGATGCTTAGTCTCCATCTCAATTGTAAACCTCTAGGCAAGAGAGTCACAAGTTGCTTTCAGGGATTCTATGAACACATATGCCAGATTTGTATCTGAGGGCATCCATGTGTTTTCTTGGGCGAGTACCCAGCAGCTTTATTAGCTTCTCAAATGCCAAACTTTGAGACAGTTTTGCAATAATATTTGACAATATACAGAAGTACAAATGTGATGAAAATTTTACAAAATGGGGACAGGGAAAAAAGTCAACAAAAATACTACTTATCCCAATGTAAATATATATTATATCCATTTAGTTCAAGAAAGAATTAAAGGTAATGTAAAAATATAGAAGGAATCAAAACCATTATACATTAATGCTTACAGTCTTCTAGAAACAATGTAGATAGGGAAATACGTGCCTTTCACTAAGGTTTCTAAACTTTTTTTAAAAAACAGGTTTCTACTTGTTACCAAAGATGAACAAACTAAGAGAGGAAGATTAAGACAAAGAAAAAGGAAATGAAAGTAACAGGAGAAATAAAATGTGGGATAAAGGGGAAACTAAATGAAAGGTGAACATAAAACCAACAGAAGAAGTAAAAGTTTTTGATTTTAGGGTAAGGAAAACAATCATATAAAAAAATTGAGGAAAATAGTGACTAACCGTGTTATATGAAAAGGTTTACCTTTTCAAAGACAGTTGGTAAACAAAAGTAGGGAGGTATGAAACTTGAAACGAATAGGAAACTGAAAAACAAAGACTATTCCCAACAAAAAATATAACCACATTTTTATTTTGAAGACAATATTGCAAGTTTCTCAGGAAAAAAAAAAGATAACTAACCTGTTGTACAAATTCCGAAGGCACTGGTGTGGCTTGTGTAAATGTTTCTAAATGAATGCCATGGACAGGATCTTCAACTATCAAACAACCAATGTCAAACCATCTGTAACAGAATATGAGTTACAAGTTGTTTATGTACTAAGTAAAAGTTATAGTGAATAGAAAAAAGTAAAATTAAGTACTATCATTCAAATAAAACATAAGCAGATTTCAAAAATAAAATGTTTTTCTAATCAATTTTTAAGAGGACAATCCATAGAAACAATGTACCGTGTTTCCCCCGAAAATAAGACCTAGCTTGACCATCAGCTCTAATGCGTCTTTTGGAACAAAAATTAACATAAAGACCCAGTCTTATTTTAATATAAGACCCGGTCTTATTAATTTTTGCTCCAAAATATGCATTAGAGCTGACTGTCCGACTAAGTCTTATTTTCGGGGAAACACGGTATAAAATTACCGTTGGCTTAAACTCAAAAGGTGAAAAAGAATGGGAAATAACAATGAAAAAAATAACCGAAAATCATTTATCATGGAAAGTTCCTTTTTTTGCTAAGATGAGGGTAGAAGAATGGGATGGGGTACTCATATGCAACAGATAACTTTACTCATTTGAGCACACGCAAATAGTTTGTCATGAGTAATATTTAAAATATCACTTGAGAAAATATGGGAAAATTTATATTACCATCTCTATCATCCACATAGAACTAGAAAAGTTATTAGAAAATTAAAAAATAAGGTAATTCAGAGGCAAAAAATCCTTTCCTCATTCTTGATAAACCCTTCTAATCACATTTTCTGAATTGTTCACAATCAATCAATCTTTGAAAACATCTTCATGAAATCAAAAAAACTTACTATTTAAAGATACTTACAAATTATAAAGTGATACATTTTAAAATCGACTTAAGTCAACTATAACCCCACCAGCATTTTATAACTAACCAGAATCATAAAACTATCAGATGCTCTGAAATCCGAATTTAAGTAACAGGATATAGCAAGAAAATGGTTCAATGTCTATTTAAAAAATTATGTAGATCTAAAAGTATAATAAAATGTAAAGTGGATTAGGAGACTTATTTAGATATTCAAAGAAGCAAGAACAAATAGAACGAACAAAAAACACGTATAAAAAGAGTAACATAAACACCCTTGCTGAGTGTTAAAATGGCAGTTAGTAGTATTTGTATCTGTGGTATTCATATCTGACAACTGTTTTAAATTAATATTAAATAATATTTTATATGGTATACTAATAGTTTGCTAAATTTTGTTTTGTATGGTTTGTGTATAATGCAGATGATACAGAATGCCTTTACTGTAGTGACTCAGCTGTTGGTATGGACTTCCTGAAAAGCAGTTATAGACGGTAGATGGAAACAGACTTTTGTGATGCCAGTGAATAATACACTTTAGAAAACTTCAAGATCCCCTTCAACTCAATTAATCTAAAAATGCAGTATCTGTTGTCCCCACAAAAATCTCTTCCATTTCTTTCACTACTAGTGCTGTTTGTTGGGTGAAGAAAGTTCTCCTCCCGACTTTCAACTTCACCTCATGCACCACTCCAGGAAGAGTGGTAATCTCCACTGATCACTTTCAAGGATATCACTGAGGAGCTCTCTCCCTTTCCTCCCTTCCCTCTCCAAGTGCTTGGTAAAATAAGATGGACTTGACCAATCCTACATGGAGGCCACTTTGACTTGAATAAGGCTTAAGAAAAATTGTGGTTCCAAAATATTTAGACTTCAAATAGCAGAAAACATTTCAAAATTGAATCTGGAAAACTGACATAGGTGTGTCAATTTGTATTTTACAAAGATGGACCATCTCCTATCACCAGTCAATTCACAAAAGAAAGGATATTTTAACACACTTTAGCACATTTAACATATAACCCAAGATTTTAATATCTGACAGGTTAATCTCAGAATAAGGACAGTCCATGCTTACAGACATTTTTCCATGTGTGTTACACAGCATGCTAATTTTTCTCACGTAGCATGAACTGATGCAAAGTTCATCACAGCTAGTTCTATACTGGCTCTATTCTTTGCTAGGGGCCAAACACACTTGGGATTTCTTCTTTTGGCTGACTTGCTCTTCCTGGATTGGTCTTTTCTTGCCTCCGTTATAAGCATTCATTTCCTTGCATTCATCCTCCGTGCCTTTATTTCCCGTAGGAACCACAGGGAGAAGTAGCCAAAGAAGGAAATATCAAGTATTTTGGATCCTGGGTTTGTCTGTTCTCATGTACTCCCTCTGTCCCCTTTGTATAACTTACTATCACAACCTTTTTGTCCTCTCTCCTCCTAATCCATACTAAAAACCATCAACAGACTTCTTAATACCATTTACTATTCCTAACCTTCCTAATATGCTACTCCTCTTCTGCTCAAAGGAATTTGGTAGGAAAAAATACCACATCTAGGCATGACGGAGCAGTTTACAGCAGGCCAATGCTCCCCATGAAAAGCTGGATATCGTATAATTAAAGGTATCAAAGAGTGATAGACTCAAGGAGGACAAATGGAGTAACATTCCAGATGGAGAGAACCATTCAAAGGGGAGCTGAAGATGTTCAACGCATACTGAGTGCAACTCAGCTTAGTCTGTATACTACACCACCCCCTTCCACACACCCACAACTCTATTTATTAGAAGAAAGGGTGACTCTTCTCAAGATCATCTGAGGACTCCATAGTTTCTTATAAACAATATCTAACTTTCAAAGATTTCTAGGCATTCAGAGAGCAACAGATCATCCAACTAAAAGGAAAGGCCAAAGGAGACCCACATATTGGAATTATAGTTATTCTAAAATCCTGTCTACTAACTTATATATTCAAGAAAAGAGAAGTAAAAAAATTAGTCAAAATAGATGAAAAGATACAGATATACAATAGATAAATTGAATCTATTAAAAAGAAACGAATTTAATGTATGTGTGAATAGCCGCTGGACACAGCAGAAGGCAGGATTATTGAACCTGAAGACTGGTGAACAGAAAATACTCAAACTGAAAAACAGAAAAAGCAAAGGGGCAGAGAAAGCAGTGACAATGTGAGAAATGTTCACCTTTTGACAGTACGTCACAAGCATGTAATTGGTCCAAGAAAGAGAAAATAAACTCTTTCTAGTGTGGATTAAGGAGAGAGGATATAATGGCCTAGTGAATATATAATGGCAACAAATTTTCCAAAACTGATTCAACACATGTAAATGACTGTGTTT
Organism: Rhinolophus hipposideros; assembly: GCF_964194185.1. Lineage (NCBI taxonomy): Eukaryota > Metazoa > Chordata > Mammalia > Chiroptera > Rhinolophidae > Rhinolophus > Rhinolophus hipposideros. The sequence goes on from NC_138053.1 coordinate 12,272,307, forward strand.
GCTACTGGTAGTCAATTACATCCAAACCAATATACCACTGTATCACCTTATACTTAAACTACTATGTTCTGACTATTAACAGATTCTTAGAACACAGGTTATTATTCATTTTATAGTTAAAAGGGTAGAAATGTGAGCTGAGCCACACAGGTCATATACTTAGTTAAGTAATATAGATAAACCAGAACAAACTTTTCTCTCTGGTTCTAAAACTGGATAAATTTTTTGCTAGATATTCACTGTGAGCCTCCTAGACCCAATTCTACTTTGCTCTTAAGGGAAACATCATAAGCCTCTTACTGAACAGTTATATGCCAAGAAATTGTACAACCTAGAAGATATGCATAAATTCCTAGAAACATACAACCTGCCAAGACTAAATAATAAAAGAAAATTCTGAACAGACCTATTACTAATAAGGAGATTGAATCATTAATTAACAAACCTCCCAACAAACAAAAGACTAGGACCAGATAGCTACACTAGTGAATTACACGTAAAACAAATATTTAAGGAAGAATTAATACCAATCCTTCTCAAACTCTCCCAAAACATAGAAAAAGGAGGGAACACTTCCAAACTCATTTTACAAGGCCACCATTACCTCGATACCAAAACCAGATTAGTACACCACAAAAGAAATATACAAGCAAATATCCCTGATGAATATAGATGCAAAAATCCTCAACAAAATATCAGCAAACCAAATTCAATAATATTAAAAGGATGACAAACCATGATCAAGTGCAATTTTTCCACAGATGCAAGGATGTTTCAACACATGCAAATTAATGTACTACACCACATTAACAAAATGAAGGCTAAAAATCATATGATCATCTCTACAGATACAGAAAAAGCAATTGACAAAATTCAGTATCCATTTGATCAAAAAAACTTTCAATTAAGTGGCTACAGAGGGAATATATCTCAACACAAAGGCCAAATACGACAAGCCCACAGCTAAAATCATCTTCAATAGTGAAAAGCTAAAAGCTTTTCCTCTAAGATCAAGACAAGGATGACCACTCTCACCACTTTTATTCCACGTGGTATTGGAAATCCTAGCCAGAGCAATTAGGCAAGAAAAGGCATCTATGTCAAAAAGCAAGAAATCAAACTGTCACTATTTGCAGATACATGGTATTACATACCGTTTCTCCGAAAATAAGACCTAGCCAGACAATCAGCTCTAATGCGTCTTTTGGAGCAAAAGTTAATTTAAGACCTGGCATTATATTATATTATATAATATTACATAATATTATATTATTATATAAGACCCGGTCTTATACCCAGTTTTATATTATGTCTTATATAAGACCGGGTCTTATATAATATATAATACATATTATATACATATTATATAATATATAATACATATTATATAAGGCCCGGTCTTATATAAGACATAATATAATAATGCATAATATATAATACATATTATATAAGACCCAGTCTTATATTATAGTAAAATAAGACCAGGTCTTATATTAATTTTTGCTCCAAAAGACGCATTAGAGCTGATTGTCCAGATAGGTCTTATTTTTGGGAAACATGGTATAAAAAACCCCTAAAGATTCCATCAAAAAACTGTTAGATATAATAAATGAATACAGCAAAGTTGCAGGATACAAAACTAACATATAAAAATCTGTTGCATTTCTATACACCAATAAAAATATCCGAGAAAGAAAGTAAATCCCTATCAAAATTTCAATGGCATTTTTCACAGAAATAAAACAAATGATCGTAAAATTTGTATGGAACACAAGATACTGAATAGCCAAAGCAATTTTGAGAAATAAAATCTGGAGGGATCATGCTCCCTGATTTCCAACTATATTACAAAGCTGTAATAATCAAAACAGTATGGTATTGGCATAAAAATAGACACATAGATCAATGCAACAGAGATCCCAGAAATAATCTCACATGTATTGTCAATTAATTTATGACAAAGGAGTCAAAATTTGTATTCTGGGAAAAGGAGAATCTCTTCAATAAATGATGCTGGAAAAACTGGAACTTTAAACCATACACAAAAATTAATTCAAAATTAATTAAAGACTTGAACAAAGACCTGAAATCATAAAACCTGAAGAAACTATAGGCGGTAACCTCGTTGACATTGGTCTTGGCAATGATTTTTTGGATTTGGTAACAAAAGCAAAAATAAACAAGTGGGACTACATCCAACTAAAAAGGTTCTGCACAGCAAAGGAAACCATCAACAAAATAAAAAAGGCAACCTACTGAAGGGGAGAAAATATTTGCAAACTATGTATCTGATAAGGGGTTAATATCTAAAATATGTGATGAACTCATAGCAAAAAAACCAAATATTCCAATTATTAAATAGACAAACGTTCTAAATAGACAGTTTTCCAAACAAGATACACAGATGGCCAACAGGTACATGAAAAGATGCTCAACATCACTATTCATCAGGGACATGCAAATCAAAACCACAATGAGATATAACCTCACATCTGTTAGAATGGCAATTATCAAAAAGGCAAAAAATAGCAAGTGTTAGCAAGAATATAGAGAAAAGGGAATTCGTGTACACTGATGGGAATGTAAATTGGTATAGCAGTATGGAAAACAGTATGGATGTTCTTCAAAAAATTAAAAACAGAACTACCATATGATCCACCAAATTCCACTTCTGGATATTTATCCAAAGGAAATGAAAACACCAACTCAAAAAGATACCTGCACCCTCATGTTCACTGCAGCATTATTTACAATAGCCAAGACATGGAAGTAACGTTAAGTGTCCACTGATGGATGAAAGGATAAAGAAAATGTCACACACACACACACACACACACACACACACACACACACACGCACAATTATTATTCAGCCATGAAAAAGGAAATCTTGCTATTTATGGCAACATGCATGGACTCTGAAGGCATTATGCTAAGAGAAATAAGTCAGAGAAAGACAAATATCATGTGACTTCACTTATATAGGGAATCTAAAAATGAACAAACAAAACAAAACAAAACTGAAGAGATACAGAAAATAGACTGGTGATTGCCAGAGGCGGGGCTGGAGACATGGGTGAAGGGAGTCAAAAGGTACAGGCTTCCAGTTATAAAATAAGTCACGGAGAAGTAATATACAGCATGGTGACTATAGCTAATATTGTATTGTGTATTTTAAAATTGCTAAGAAAGATCTTGAGAAAGATCTGGATTAATGAGAAAATTCTCATTACAAGAAAAAAAATGTAACTATGTTAAAAAAAAAAAAAGCTTCTTACTTGTCAGGTAGCAATTCTGCAATAAAGTTTTCTACTGACACAGCAATCTGTTTTTCATGGATCACTCCAGTTCGACGCAAGGTATCTATCCGTTCCTGGGCACCCTGAATAACAACAGCGTAGGTTAGAAACCATTTCAAATTATTCAGTATTAAATATACTAATTTATGATTATACAAGCAATACATGCACACATTTATACACAAACACATATACTCACTGTAAACACTGAAATACAGAAGGCAAAAAGTCCAATTGTGTTCCTTTCAGTATAGTATTAACATTTTGGAGTGTACCTTCCAAATTATTCCAATGTGCATTAGTGTTTTGGTTGCTACTGTGAAATGGATTATTTTTATATTCTATGTTCTAAATTGGTCATTAGTAATATAAGGTAACTGATTTTTATTGTTTATCTGACAAGAGATCCTCTTACTGAATAAAACTTTCAGTAGTCAGTCCCAATAGTTTTTCAGTTGTCTCTAATTTTCTAAGTATGTAATTATTTCAATGCTAAATATGTTTTTTCTCTTTCTTCTGATTGCTTTTAAATAGAACCTTAAAAATATGAACCAAAATAAGCTTTTTAAACTGGAAATTTATATATTACCCCAAAGCTTATTCAGGAATATTATAACCATTTATGAAACTGTGGGGCGATGAACACTATACAGATAACTCAAAATCATAAATATATCTATCTATTAGTAAAACTAAAAAAACTGGATTAATGAGAACAAGGTTGCTGTGTACTTCTTCTACCTGAATTGCTTCATAAACAGTGATCATGAATGATGTGTGAGAATGTACTCAAAAACAAGATAAAAATCTTTCTATTTCTGAATAAAATTAGCCATGGATAAATACCTATTTTTGTTATGGACAGCAGTGTTAATAGTGAATGAGATTAAGAGGTTAATTCTTATTCAAATGAAAATTGAGAAAGCTAGGGCACTTCTAGAGACAACTAAATTTATTTCAGAGATGAATGAAGAACAGAAGGTGACAACTGTATGAGAATGGGTAAACCAATTTAAGACATTAGCTTATTCAAGTGAGGAGTTTCTCTGTGCTACATGGGGTCTAAAATGGACATCCAGAAGGATGTTCAACCCCCAAAGCAGCAGCCAATGATATTATCTGTGGAGAATGTCACACAGAAAATGAAATACAGGGATCCAATCAGATGCAGAGAATGTAGATACAGAATAATGTACAAGAAAAGGACTAAAAGATTAGTGGTTTTTGATGCTCGATGAAACATGGAATTCAGAGGAATAGCTTTGTATTAGTTTGGTGCAAAAGTAATTGCAGTTTAAAAGGTTAAAAACAATTGCAAAAACTGCAATTACTTGTGCACCAACCTAATATTTGGATTTCTTGTTGATTTATTGTATAGCTTTTGATTAGTGTGCTTTATTAATATAACTATATATACATGATTTCACTTTAAAAACCATATTGTATTTAGGTCTCCATTAATAGTTCATATAAAGAAATTATTTTTTGTTCAATTACAATAAAGACATTAGCTTATAAAGATGGACGAAAGACAGGATTTAAAGTACAATAAAGTCAAGACTGTATTCTCGCTTACTCTTATATCGCTAGTATCTAGCACAGTGTCTGACCTAATAGGCATTCAGTAAGAACTTACTACATGAAAAACTGAACAAAGGAAAAAATAAAGGCCCACATCACTAATGTTAAAAATCTAAATAGTGTATTCAATAAATCTAATACTGAATGAGGAGGCAGGTGTTGAATTTGAAAGAATATATAACACATAAGATATAAACTTAATTTTTTATACTGGATATTGTGAATCTGCCTAATTCACTCTCCCAAGAGGTACTTATGGCTTAATTTTAATTATAAAGAAGTTTAAATAAATGTTAATTCAGTAACAATTAGGGGATTAGTAGATGCTTGGAATTCATCCCTCTCTGAAGGTGATACCTCAGTTATGCACTACAAAACAATATTCCTAGATTTTATGCTGCTATAGTCCCAGGGGTAATTTCCTTTAAGCTACATACAGCACTGGACTTTATACATCACAGGGGTCACAAAATATTTAATGGAAATTAATTAGCAGCTACAAGAGATATGAAAGTGAGCTAGGTAGACAAGTTTAACTGTTCTTTTTGTTTTGTTTATGGAATCCAGAAGAGAAAATGAAAATACTGACCTCTTCCCTTTTGACCACATTAATTAAATGCGGCATATTTTGGAGTCACAATCATAGACATGTTAATATTCGTCCCTACTAAAGTATGGAGAATGGAATTTTACCTTTATTTTCCAGCAGTACAGGGGATGAAGAATTAGGTAGCAGAGAGGCCACACTGAAGAATTATCTCAGAACTGAAGTAAAATACACAAAGGCCCCTAAGAACTATTTACTGAGAGCCTTGGTTTAGAGAACTAAAATTTCATGCTTTTTCATACATTCTTGTAGATATTAACTATAGGGCTCTATTTGTTGACTGTAAGTTATATAAAACAATGGTCATAACTGTGATTCATTTTTCAACAAAACTAGTTAGCACTGTGTTTTTCACAGTTGTGCTTTTTCTTGGTGATTCTGCTGTTTAAAATGGCCCCCAAGTATAGTGCTGAAGTGTTGTCTAGTGTTTCTAGGCACAAGACTGTGACGTGCCTTATGGAGAAAATATGTGTGAGATAAGCCTCCTTTAGGCATGAATTCAGTATACCACTGTCAGCAGCGCGAGTTCAATGTTAAAGAATCATATATATACACTGAGTTGTAGTTAAACAGAAGTAGATATAAAAAGAGTTACGTATTGATTGGTTGGCAAAAATGCTGTGATTAGAGGCTCACAGGTACCTAACCCTGAAGAAGTACATAAGCGTCAAGTATTAACAGTGATTGTAATAAAAAGCTTACAGGATTTGACAGTTATTATATCTTTAGCAATTGATTTGAATCTTAACAGTGGGTTAAGAAGATCTCTTTCAGGACTATTTACTCTCTTTGTGTGTGTTTCCTTCCCTCCTCAAATAATCAAAACCCATCTTAGGTATCTTTAAATTAAAACTCTACTATGTCTTCATGACACTACAGAGTTGTCTAATTAAAAACCAAGCTGATCATTATTTCAGTATGTAAAAACCAATTAGCTCTGTACAGACCATAGGATTATCAGAACTATGAAAAACTTAATTGCCAATTGTTATATCCTGAAAAGGTGCTCCCTGACTCACTTTTAGTCCCGCGGCATAGCCCACTGGCTGCGGGGCAATATTGGGCTGCACAGCCTCCCCCACCACCACAGCTAAACCAAAGACCTCCTGGAAGGCATCGCGGACGGCAGCAACTTTTATGTCTTTATTGGAAGTCACTACAATATCCAGTTCACCTCCAGATTCTACAAAGACCAGAAGAAAATTTCAATTAAAATAATGAAATTTTCATAATCACTATCATACTCTAACATTTTATTTGCATATTACTAACCTCACAGAATGATGCAACATATAGCCATTTTATTCCAACAAGTGCTTAGCCCTGAACTACCAAATTTTCCTTAGTTTTAAAAATGAGAATTTAATGCATTATCTGAAGCAGTCTATCTGCAAGCAGATGTCACATACCTTCTAATTGTTCCGAGCATTATATCTGTCACAAATAGAACACCACATTGTTCTATATTCTATGAAATACTGTTCCAGAATATATTAGTAGCTCCCCTTGAAAACAGCTTTCTGTGGTCAGTTAAGCTTGGGAGATGCTTGCTGTACACCATATTTCTTTCTTGGAAATTTACCACACACATTAGCATGAAGATTTTGAGAAATCCAACAATTAAAAATCATGGTTTTAACCTAGCATTTTCCATACTTAAATCTGTTCATGGAATACTTTTTTAGCATCTAATAATAGCTCCTAAAAAGTATTCTATAAACATCAATTTGAGAAATGATATTACAGCTACTATGAAACTATTTTGTTTTCTACTACACTCATCTATTAATTTAGTCGTTTCATTTTCTGATTAGTTTAAACTTCGGATAGATACATTTATTGCAATTTTAAGGCTGCAAATCAAAATGGTATTTCTGCTGTTAATTAATAAAGACAGACATCTATTATACACAAAACTGTAACACCCTATAGATGCCATAGCTGCCAATCTTTCAGCTATGAAGCAATCATAGAAATTAAATAACTGGCTTATGAAGTATAAGTTATACATGTGAGATACTCTATAGAAAATGAAAATGCCTGTTACTGATACAATTTGCTAAAGAGATGCATAGAAATTCTGCACTAAACAAAAACTACCATTAAATGTGCTTTTTATCTAGAAAATAGTTTAAAATGTGGGAATTATACTTTTAAAATTATATGTCCCCATCATTGAAAAAAAAAGCACACACCGCAAAGGGACACTTATAAATTATACATCTATTACTGTCCTAACACAAAATATGCAATAAAAAATGAAATACCAACTTTTATAAAACTTGAAATTAAAAAGGCTAAAATATTAAAATACTCTAGAACATTTTTAATATTTAAATTATTTTAAAAACCTGTGTACTATTTAGATTCAATTGATCAAATACACCTAATTATTTTTAAAATCTTGATCTAACATTTTGCGATATACTGAATCCCAAGACCTGGTTCTAAGTACTGCATATTTTGCTACTTGGCATTAGGCTATCACTGGTAAAAGAAATTCCTCAAGAAAGCTGTTTGTATTATACGACATAGCATTGCCCAGAAACAATGCTAAGTTTTTCCCTAATATCTTGTGGACCAGTTGAAAATATTTTCCAAATATTTGTGTTTTGTATTATGGATCCCCTTTTTCCTGACTGACATAATGTTCCTTAGATCCCATCTTTACTGGAATTTCAGAAGTTACTAAAACCTAAAAGGAATGGCTCACATAGGAGAGAAGAGGAAAAATACACTTTTTCTCCGTTCTTTTCCTCCACATGGGACACATCTCTTGACCCTAGCCAAGTACTACTCCATTAAGCTTGCACTCAAAGCGTTTTCCAGCCCTTTTGTGATGAGTGCCACCTTTCACAATAATGGAGGGAGAACTGATTAAAAGAATGTAGAAAGTTAAACTGTGTTAAACTCCATTTCTAATAACTCTTGTGCTTTTCTGATACATTTAAAATTATAAAATCAAGTAATTTTTAGAATATTTGTTTAAAAATATCTTGTTTCACCTTGAGTTTTGTTAGAGAACAATGGTCTAGCTTTGCTGCTTGTTAGGAAAGCGTCATCTTTTTCACACTCAGTATTACTTTTTAAAGCTACCAACATACTCAAGACTCATGAAAGCTACTGATTAAGATTATATGTTATGTTATTATCTAATAATATAAATTTCACTTTGTATCTTCCTTTTCTATCCCCTTCTTGTTTTTTTGCCTTTTTCTTGATGTCACACAGACTACTGGCTTGAGAAACCGTCTTAATTGAGTCCTGACTTTATCATTTTCTAGCTTCATTATACTGGGGAAGTTACTGAGCTTGTTTCTTCATAGAAAAAATACCTATCACCTCACATGGCTTGCTCTAAGAATAAGTAAAATATTAAGCTGTTGCAAAAGTAATTGTGGTTTTTGTAATTTTTAACTTTTTAAACTGCAATTACTTTTGTACCAACCTAATAATTGCTCTCACAGTCAAACATACTAACCCACTAAAACAGCAAGAGCTCCAAATACACTGATTGATTTTTCTCTTTCATTCAAAATAAGAACTTTGGAAAAAAATATATATGATGCATTTATTATGTCAAACTTTATTACTAATATATAAAATCAACATACCTGGTAGGGTCCTATTTCTAAATCCTTTGGCAGGTAAAACACCAAGAATAATTCAGCTGATTTAATTCCTGATTCAATTTTCTACTTCAAGGGAAGCAAAGTGGCTAAGTGTAAAAAACTGAGCATAAATTCAATCTGGCTTCACCAAGTGGGACCTAGGATAACTTAAATCTCTCTGAACCTAGGTTCCTCATCGAAAACTTGAAGAAAATAATACCTACCTTGCAGAGCTCTTTTGAGAATTAGTTCCTGGAAGAGCAAGTATTTAACAAATGGTACTTATTGTTAGATCCTGTTATCTGACACGTACCAGATAGTAAACTACCAACAAAGTCAAGACTTGTGGGAACTATTGGCTTGTTAAGGCCACTAAATCTCTATTCAGCTTTGAATAGAGCTTTGGCCTGTAAGTTACTTCAACAAAATTACTAATAATTGATCACTGATACTGCTAAGTGATCATGTTTTTCATATACTGGATTAAAAATTTAAAGGCAGACAGCATGTCTAGAGGATTCAAACGGGGTTAAAACACCTTTCACAACGACAAACCTATTACAGTAATCAGATATTATTTAAGAAATAGATTAACTTCCTCTAAAAATAATATTTCTGAGTTAAGCATAAACACATTTAATTAAAATAGGTAACTGGAGAAATGCCAAAATCAAATACAAATAAATATCAACAGTGAATAAAATTCATATAAAGCAACACTAACCATATTCATACTTAAAATCAGTAAGTATGTATATTATTAATTCATATCATTTTACTCCTCCAAAGGTCATTCTAAAGAGTTTTCAAAATGTATTTAATGGTATTTAACTAAGGAAAAGATGAATTAAAAATGCCCAAACTAAGATTTGACAATTTAAGACTATAAGAGGATTTCCACTGATTATAGATCTGTGGAATTACAATGAGTGGCTGACACTGGCATAAACTTTAAAAAAATATGGCAGATGCTGGTCTATCTTAAGTACATACTGATATACGGAGCCATGCCAGGGTCCAGCGTTGTAATCATGCTTTCTACGGAATGTTTTGTTTTATCAAGCACAGATTTCACCACAGGATTTCCGGCCACTCCCTGCATAAAATAAAATATAAATACCCATTCTAAGCAAAGAACATCATAATCACCTGATAATGAAAGAAATTGTTTTCTTAGGTTTCCAATGCATCACAGACCTGTACTTTTGCAAAGGATAAGAAAAACAAGGTTATGGCAATGTTAAATTACTACTGAGTTTCAAAATGCTTACTCCCAACTTATCAGAGACCTACAGCAGTGTCTGCAGACCACACTCTGTGTAGCACTGGCCTCAGAAGTATACATACTGCATGTACATGTGTGTATGTATATATTTCATTTCTCTATATACATATACATTATTTCATTTCAATTTATTTATTTCCATAAAATATTGACAAAACTCATCCATCAAGGTCCCAAATGAAGACTGTAATTAGATGTCTCCACAGACCCATATAATAAAATATACAAAATAAAAATACTAAAAAATAATAAAAATAGTGAAAACATTTCTCATCTTTATTCCCCAAAAACAACTACCTATTACCTTAGTATACAATATTCTGTTATGTTCTACTAAAGTTTCTTCTTTTTTCCTAGCTCCTATTGCTTGTTTTGTTCATTCCCAAATTCTCCCTTTTAAGCTGGACCTATTTATTCTTCTGGATTCTTTTAAATTTATTTTTCAATTACAGTTGTCATACAGTATTATATTAGTTTTAAGTGTACAGAATAGTGGTTGGACATTTATATAACTTACGAAATGATCCTCTAATAGTTCTTGCACCCACCTGAGTTTTAAAACCATACAACTAGACAGAGGAACAGGTCTGAGTACTTCCGTCTTGTGCTATACTTCTCCCGTGGTAAAAGACATTAGAGAAAGCAATGACTCCAAGATGGCATCTGCCTAACAAATCACTGATTCCACCTCTTCCAACCTTAAACTAAGGTGATTCATTAACACTGATATTTAAGATTGTCGACCAACCTTATGCTGAATATCAAAAGAGTTATTTATAAGACCTGTGGAGTTGAACTAGGTTTTACAACTGATAACAGATAGAATGACACACCCTCTTAACAAGCAAAAGTGATAGCTCTTATATAAAGAAAACCTTGGCAAAGCACAGCAGGATACAAAAAAGCCAGCTTAGAAAAATGTCATCTTCATAAAACATGAAGCTCAAATGCTGTAAGTCAGTTAACCACCTACTAATCTAAGTGTTTAACATAGAATTAAATTGCAGCCCAAATATCAGCAAAATATTGAGGGGAACTTGACAGAGTGATTCCAAAACTCATCAAGAAAAATAAAAGGAAAAGACTAGTAAAGAAAATTTTATAGAAAAATCAGCAAACTTATATAACCAAAAACTGATGTCTTTATGAATATAGAGATTTGGAACTGACCTTAGCTTACTAACCAACGAATGTCTCCCCATCCCCACCTTAGCACAGAGTAAGCTTTCAATAAATATTAATACAATAGAATTACAATAATTAAAAGTGTTGCACTGTTGCAAAGCAGTGCAGTGGACTAGAACAACAGAGTCCAGAAACCAACATTAACCCACAATGCAGTAACTAAGATAAAGATGACACATCAAATCACTGGGATATGATGTTGGAACAGTCAATTAAGCAGCAGGAAGAAAATTAGACTTCTATCTCATATAATACAGTAAAGTCAGTATCAGCTACATTAAACTGGTAAGTGTGAAAAAAGAAACCATAAAAGAATTGGAAGAAATCATAGAAAAACATTTATCATATATTGTGGTAGGAAAAGGTCATTTTTATCATTAAAAAAATTGAAAAAGGACTGATAAAATTGAGTCCTAAAAATTTAGAAGCTTTTGTGTCAAAAAGTGTAACATTAAAATATAAGGCACATGGTAAAAAATGGAAAAACCTGCAACATATAATAGCATATAATAAAATATTCCTAATACATTAAGAGCTCTTAAGAATTCATTAACAGAAGAAAATCATCCCAATTCAAAACTAGGCAAAGAACACAGATTTCACAAAAGAGAAATATAAATAGCAAAAAAAAAAAAAAGAAAAACCCAAAGAGAAACACATAAAAAATGTTTAACTTCAGTAACAAAGAAATGCAAATAAAAGCAAAGCATTATTTTTTTGCCTATCAAATTAGAAAACATTGTATTTCAAGTTAATAATCAGTGATAATCTAAGTGAAAAATGCTGTGACAGTCTTTTGGTATAACCCTCCTAGAGAGTAATATGTATCAGTAATTGTTAAAATGTTTACTCTGACATTCATCAGGAATTAATCCTGATAAAACAGAGATGAACATAAAGATGTGGATATAAATCTTAAATTAAATTGCAGCCCAACTATCATAAATGATAAATGATAAAACTTACCATCATAGTTTTACTGATAAGAATTACAATTAGAAACTGCCAAAGCACTTTTGCAAAATAAAACATGGGAAATAAATGCAATGGCATGCAGGGCAAAGCAGGTAGAATGAAGAACATTTCTGACGAATAATTTATGGCTAGGAGGATGTTCCTGATACATGCTGGGTAAAGAGAAACAAAAGATACAGAATAGCGTGTGTCCACATGTCACTACCCCCATTTGATTTTTATTAAAACAGAGGTACATTTACATAGATGTGCACATACAAAAGACCAAGAGGAACTATGGAAAAGCGGTAATAAGACTCAAAAGGATTTTTTCCCTTATACCATTTTGTATTTTCAAATTCTCTCTGCTGAACATCTATTACTTTCAAAATTTAAAAATTAATCAAAATTTAACAATTAATCATGGGTTTTAAAGTAAATACTGCTTACCTTAATAAAACCCCAGAGTCCACCAGCAGATGCTTCATCCTGACCTCTAACAATTCTAGGATCTTCTTGTTCCTCTGGAAAAGTAATGGCTGATGTGGTTCCAGGTCCCTGGGCCAGAGATGTCAGACTGGCTTGCTGAGTAATGGGAGTTGGCAAAACACCTAGTTAATGGCAAAAACGTTTAATATATGTAATTTATTCCATAAACTATTTCCTATAAAAAGAAGATATATGAGGTGAGTAGTTCAAAATAGCTTAAATAATGTAACTACTTCATACTCATGCATTTCAAGATTGAGTTATGAACTCAAATCACCTAAATCATTATAAAATACAAACGAAATGAAATTCCAAAAAAGAAATGTCTTTCTTTTCATAGGCTCACATCAACTGTCCTGAAAATAAATACATAAATATAAATATATATTCAAATACTTCATGTTTGCTCTATTTAGCACTTGGATGTGGACACCATAGTTCTGATCTCTTTTATATATAAAAATAATTGACGTGAGCACCCAAGCACATCACATATAACAATTAGTACACATACTTTATATACCCCATTTTAACTCAAAAAAAAAAAATTCACATATACATCAACATGGGTATAATACTTGTACTCTGCAAGAAATTTTATTTGTAAAGGTAGATATACAAAGTTGGATAATACAAATCACAACTTCCCAGATGAAATTTTGATACTGGTTTCCAACAAGCATTCCAGGGAAGCTTAAATAGTAGATATAGATGACCTAGAAAAGGAAATGGCCCAATACCACCAACTTAAGGCACACGTGAACTTTTATTTGGTTTTGAATTTTCACCTGGCTAAATAAAACTCCCTGTACCATTCAGTCCTGATAATTTTTTCTCTCAAACTTCACCTTGATGTTTCTCTAAAAGTACACAAAATGCTAGGATAAAATTTTGAAATTTTGTCTGACACTCTATGTACTAATCATGTACTACTAAGTTTTACAAAATATAAAAATCACATACTAAGTTACAGCAGGTTTATTTTAATAATTTAAATGGGAAATACATGAGAATAGGAAAACTCTGAAAACCAAAAAGATGAATTTAAAACATTAATGCAGAGAAACTGAAACCCTCATACACTGCTGGTGAGAGCTGCTTTGGACAATAGTCTGGCAGTTATCAAAAGTCATCAATTCCATGCCTATGTACATACAAAAGATGAATGAAAATATGTCCACACAAAAACTTGCACACTAATGTTCATAAAAGCAATATTCATAATAGCCAACAAATGTAAAGAACCCAAAAGTTCAACTGATGAACCAAATAAACAATATGTGGTACATCCATATAATGGAATATTATTCAGCCATAGAAAGGAATGAAGTACTGACACATGCTACATAGATGAACACTGAAAATTTCATGCCAAGCGCAAGAAGCCAGTTACAAAAGACCGCGTATTATAAGATTCTATTGATATGAAATGTCCATAATAGGCAAATTCAGAGACAGAAAGTAGGTTAGTGGCTGCTAAGGGCTATTAGGATTTGGGAAGAAGGAGGGAGTGATTGCTAATAGTTACGGGGTTTCCTTTGGGGGTGATTAAATGGTTCTATAACTGATTGTTACAATGGCTGCACAACTCTGTAAATAAACTAATAACTGTTGAGTTGTACTCTTTAAATAGGAGAATTGTATGGTATGTAAATTATAACTCAGTAAAGCTGTCACTAAAACAAACAAACAAAAGAAAAAACATTAGCGATAGCAATTTATTTCAAAGTATCAGTAAGACAGAATTACCTGTTACTGGAGGTGCAGAAAATGATGGCATCAGGGGTGTCTGCGGAGCTCTTCCTGCATGTCCCCTTGTAATATCATAAGCTGAACCAACAGCAAATCCTGATGTAGGAGGACCCGAAGAGGGTGCAGACAGAACAGGACTTGGGGCAGAAGGTGAAGGTGGGAAGTGGGACACAGGCGGATTGCTGAAGGCAGCAGCCGAGGGTGGAGAAACAGGCGTTGGCATAGAAGCAGCAAGTGGTGGGGCAGAAGGGACTGGTGAGGGAGGCACAAACGGCAATGATGCTGACGGCGTCACAGGAGGAAGGGACGGTTGAGGGGTAGAGTATGCGTGGGGTGCCAAGGACTGCATGGAGGACACATCCGGAGAAGAAAAAGAACTGGTTGCAGCTAGAAAAGAGAGGAGGGAAAAAAACCCACAAAATTGGAAATGCTTTTCACTTAGTTTTCAAAGTATCTCATTACTTTCTTCTTGCAAAACTTTTAACAGTCTATATCTCAAGAATTAATTTTAAAATGTGTAATTTACACTATACAACAAATATGATTATTGCAAATGACTTTTAATTCTCATCAGTAAAAGAACAGCTATATAATATTATGGTATCGTTCATAAGTAGATCTTTGTGTTTTTATGTGTTTTAATAAAACAAAGACATTGTTAACTCCTGCTGAAATGAGCATAAAAACATACACACTGAAGGCTCAAACACTTTGGTCGGAAGGCCAATCACCAAAAGTCATAGAACACGACACAAAACTTTTTAGGATATTTTTGTCATAAGAAAGATGATTTATAGTCAGTATGAGTGTAAGAAACAAAAGGTTATCTTTATAAAGCAAAACATTCATTAGGCCCACATTTTCCCTCTGTGGGCCTAATAAAAAAAAGCTTTTCCCCTTCATTTTGGCAAAGATCAGAAGTTTTAATATACGCATTGTCTTTTTAATTGACTGAGAAAAGATAACAGTGTCTTCATTATCTTCAAAACTAGATGCGAGACAACTCCACATACCCAAAGGAACTGTGGTGGAAGACACTGCAGCAGCAGCAGCCAGTTCAGAAAGCGTTAGAGGAGGAGTTCCAGGTGGTGTTGTCTCTATTCCACTCTCTTCCATCATTTTTCTTCAATTACGGTGTACTATAAAAATATAAAAACGTAATAAGTACTACACAGTAATCAAAAGTTTATTTTTAAAGCTTGTGTAGTTAGAGAGTAATTTAAAAGAACAATTAAGGGACAGATGTCTGTCGTTATGTTTATAATGCCACATATTTCCAGATGAAGGGTCTGTCAAAATTCCTAAAAAAAACAGTGTGAGAATATTGCAAATAATCTGTGGCATTTTCATATATGTAATTTATAACTGGCAAATAATTTTATGTTAACTATATAATTAATTATCCAATATATTTCAAATAGTAAATTACTAATTTAATTTCTGTCACATGAATGAATGTTAGATTTATATCTAGGTTCCTGTTATTATTACATTTAAAATAAAAATAAATTATTTAAGTATTTTTGAAACACTTCCTCTCTCCCTATAAAGCACTGTATGCGGGCTATTCCTGTTAACATTAAAAAATAATAATAAAGTGTGCTCAATTCTCGGTTTGCCTAATTCACATTCTCAAACATACCCAGTAATGGCTAAATGTGTCTCAGGTTTTAGAGAAATTAACTATAGCAAAAATGCCACTAGATATCAGGGTTCTAACGGGTGATAATGGATTACAATATATGGGAAAACGCCTTTAAAAATTACATATTTTAAAGCCTGTCTCCAGTATAAACTCAAAACTTCTAAATATACCAAATTTGTTTTTTATGTTTTTTACTCATTTAACATTCACTAAAGGTCAAGTGCTTGTGGAGCACTGTACTGGTACCTCTGGAAATACAATGGAAGCAAAAACAGGACACTGACAATCCAGTACAGGAGTTAATCAAAGAATAATACCAAAGTACAATGAACTGTACATTGAAGCTGAGATTTGTAGGATGCACAGAATTTAATTAGGCAAGGAAAAGGAGATTAGGAAAGCAGATTCTAGAAAACGTGAATGTGAAGGAGGTATAAGGCCCTATAAGGTAGAGGGAACAAGACACATTCAAGAACACCCATTTGGTAAGGAACAAAAGAAGAATGAAGACTGGAGACAGGCAAAAGCCCAGACTGCACTGAGCTTTATAAGCCAGGCCAAGGAGTTGGGTTTTTAAGAACAGAAAGTCACTCACTCTAGGGCATTTAAACTGGGAGTGACATTTCCGTCTTTTAACTTTTTTGAAGAAATTTTAGACTCACAAGAAGATGTAAAAATAGAACAGAGTTGAGTACCCTTAACCCAGCTTCTCCCAAGAATAGCATCTTATATAACTACAAACAAGTAAACCCAGGAAATTAAAATTGGTACAACACCAGTCAGTAACTAAACTACAACCTTATTCGGACTTCACCTGTTTTTATATTTGTGCTCGTGTTTGTGTACATGCACATGCGAGTGCATACGTGTGTGTGCATGCGTGGTTCTATGAAGTTTCACCATATGAGGTCTGACAATTAAGTTCATGAACTCATCCTAGAAAAAGTGCTGCTGCATACCTCATTGCTGAGTATCACTACGGTCACCTTCGAAGTACTCCCCTTGAGAAGCTATGCACCAATGCCAGCGCCTAGTCCACCCTTCAAATTGATTTTGGAACTCTTTTTCTGGAATGGCCCTCAGAGTTGTCATCGTATTACCCTTAATGTCCTGAAGGTCATCAAAATGTCTTCCTTTCAATATTTCCTTTATCTTCAGGTAAAGAAAGAAGTCACTGGGGGCCAGATCGGGTGAGTAGGGAGGGTATTCCAATACAGTTATTTGTTTACTGGCTAAAAACTCCCTCACAGACAGTGCCGTGTGAGCTGGTGTATTGTTGTGATGCAAGAGGCATGAATTGTCGGTGAAAAGCTCAGGTCATTTTCGTCTTTTTCACGCAGGCTTTTCAGCACTTCCAAATAGTAAACTTGGTTAACTGTTTGACCAGTTGGAACAAATTCATAATGAATAATCCCTCTGATATAAAAAAAGGTCAGCAACATCATTTTGACTCTTAATTTGGACTGAGAGAACTAAATTTTTGATCGTGGAGAATTGGCTGACTTCCATTGTGCACTTAGACGCTTTGTTTCAGGGTCGTATTGGTACACCCATGTTTCATCACCAGTGATAACATGGCCCAAAACATCGTCTTGCCTCTCCAAAAGGTCTTGGCAAACTTTGACTCTCCTTTGCTTTTGTTCATCAGTGAGCTCCTTCAGAATCACTTTTGTACAAACCTTTCTCTTGCCAAGATTTTTAGTTAACATTTTTCTAACTGTTTCTCTACTGATGTTTCCTTGGTCTGCTATGATTCTTACAGTCAGTCGATGATTTTGACATACAATTCGACGAATTTTTACAATGGTTTGGTCAGTTCTGCTTGCTAGTGGCCAACCTGACCTCTCTTCATCAGTGATGCGTTCTCTCCCCTCAGAAAAACGTTTAATCCATTTGTACACTGCTGTTTTCTTCATGGCATTATCCCCATAAACTTGGGCTAACATGTCCATGATTTCACTTCCACTCTTGCCAAGTTTAACAAGAAATTTAATGTTTGTTCATTGCTCTAGTCCAAGCTCAGACATTTTAGCGACAATACACAAAAACATGCAACATAATGAATGCCACCCAGCAAGATACCACCACACGTCGACACGAACATATCTGTGATATACCAAGGTTATAAAACCTTATTGAGCTGTTTGTACAGTGCTGCCAATGTAAGCACATGGTGGCAAGTTCATGAACTTAATTGTCAAACTTCATTTGCAATGACTTGTGTAACCACCATCAGGATACACAATGGTTCCATCACTCCCCAGAAACTCCCTCATGCTCCTCCTCCGTCACACCCTTCCATCAACCATAAGCCCCGGCAACCAAATGTTCTCTAACATTTTCTCACTTCATGAATGTTACAGAAATAGAATCATACACGGAATGTAACCTTTTGAGACTGGCTTTTTTCACTCAGCATAAATCCCTTGAAATCCATCAAGTTGTTGGATGTATCAATAGTTGGTTCTTTTTTATTGCTGAATAGTAATCCACTTTATACCTGTACCATAGTTTATCCATTTATCTGCTGAAAACATTTGGGTGGGTTCCAACTTTTGACAATTGATATTTGTGTTTTAAAAATATCCTTTTGATGACAGTATGCAGACTGGGCCATAAGGCAGTCAGAGTACATGAAGAGACCATTAAGATGGACGCAGAAGTAGTTCAAATAGGAAGTGATAACACCCTAGACACCTAGGGAGGTGGGGAGAGGGTGATTCTGCCCCGCAGGGGTCATTTGGCAATGTCCGGAGACATTTTTGGTTGTCAGAACTAGAGGGGTATTACTGGCCTCAGTAGGTAAAGACAGAGGATATTGCTAAAAATCCTGCAACACACAGGACAGCCCCCACATAAAAAATTATGTGGGTCCAAATTAATAACGCCAAGGTTGAGAAACTCTGGCTTAGACTAAGGTGATGATAGTGGGGATGGAAAAGAGTGGATTCAAGAAATGTTTAGGTGGTAAGACTCTGGTAGACGGGTAATGGGGGCAATGAGGGAGGGAGGCATGACTTACACAACTGGATACATGGTGGTGCCATTCACTAAAATAGGGAACACTGGAAGAGGTCAAGGTGTTTGTTTGATGTCTTTTGGGGGCAGGGGGATTATGTAGTGTTTAATATTGGACATGCTGAGCTTAAGCCCCTTGAACCATCCAAGGAAAGACAATGACTTGATCTGCAGCTTAGAAACCATATAAGTCTGGGTTTCTTAGCGATATAGTCTCTAAAGTCATGTTCTGAGACGAGATTAAGAAGAGAACACCAAATGAAAAGAGATGATACAACCAATCATTGAAGAATAGCCAGGTAGAAGACAAACTCGCAGAGAAGCATGAGAGATGACCAGAAAGATAGGAAGAAAACTAGGAGACTGGTGTCCAAAAGCCAAAGAAGGTTCCAAGGAAGAAACAGGTAACAATATCAAAGTCTGCAGAGACACCAAACAGGATGATCCCTGAAAAATTCAATGGATTTGCCAAACTGGAGATGAGTGTAGTGAGAGCTGTTACCATGGAAGGAGTGAGGATAGAAGCCAGTCTGAATTGGACTGAGGAGTGGGAGGTGAGGCAAATGTGCACAACACTTTCAAAAACTTTGGCTGTAAATGGAGAGGAAAGATCACAGTAAGTAGAGAACAGGGACCCAGGGAGGGAAAATCCTTTCATTTCACCAACGGTAGATAACCTGGAACAGAACTAGCCCTCGGGATTTTTATCACTCCCAGCAAAAGCTTTCTTTCTTCCCATTTTTCTATTAGTTATTCATTTCCTACTACAGAGGCTACCAAATCCTTACAGAGGTTAAAGAAAAGTCAGACTTAAAGACAACCCTGATCCTTAACAAATTAACAAATTTGTTGGATGAAGAACTTGTACAAGGGACTACAACACATAACATGGAATAATTGTTCCATTTCCTTGTCTTTAAAAGCTTTACTATGAGAACTGGCTTCAGGACAATACTGGGTAAATTCTGTGTACATAACTGTAATACCTTCTACTGAGGAAAAGCTATTGTGACAAATTAAGAGAGACGTGTCAGAGTGGGGAAATTTTGTGCTCCCGTCTGGGCACAAAAGTCGTATTAATGTGCCCACATTAAAGTGGATGGCGACTTAGACAGATCCAGGAAAAGAAACGGAATCATGGAGCTTTGCTCACTATAAAAACACTGAAAGCAATTATTATTGCTGCTGTCCTCCTGGTGCGAAACACGGTCTGTACTTCCACACTGACCGCTAGAGCAGGGTCTGGGTTTGGTCTCTGCATTCTCAGCTCTGATCCCCAAACAAACTTCCATAAATGTTCACTGAATTAATAAATAGCGGCTGTACAGGAGAAAGAGTGGAATGAGAAGACGTGTCATGTTCTAAGAAACGCACCGGTGGTCTCTCAGAACTACCTGGAACGACAAAACCTCTCTTGGATGTAAATTCTGCCAAAGCAGGATATGGGTTTGAGTAAATTTGCCTGCAGCAGGTCCCAGGAAGTAACAGAGAGCAGAGTCCGAAGGCCCCCTGGAAGGGCGCTAGGCACGGACCCGGGAACCCACGAGAAAACAAGCCACTTCCCATCGCCGGTCCCGGGTTCGTGGACCGAGGAGTTTCCCGAGCGGAGCGGCCTACCCCCGGGCTCTGCCACGTCTCCAGGCCGGGCTGGGCCGGGCTAAGGTCAGCGGGCGCCAGGCAGCGGGACTTCCCCTGCGGGCAGCGCGCTGGAAGGTGGAGCCAAACCCCCGGGGACTCCAGCCTCGGTCCCTGCACGAGACCCAAGGACGGGAACAAGTCGCCCGAGCCGCACCCACAGTGCCGCCCGCGCGGCGGGGTGGGCCTGCCTAGCAAAGCGCACCAGGGTCCGGGCTGCACGCTGCACGCTCCCACAGCCCGCGCCTGGAATGAACGACGGCGGGGCTCCGAAAAGCCCCTCGCCCACAGTGGCGCCGGCCCGCCGGCCCACCTTGCAGGGACTGCGCCCCTCGGCGCCCGGCTTCGGCGCCCGCATCCCGTACCGCCGCCTCCCGCGTGCACCCGCGCTGCTCACAGTCTGACGCTCACCTGGGGGCCCGAGAGAGTGTCTGCGTGGCAGCTGAAAAGTCGGGGACAGGGAGGTCGGGATGTACAGGTCGGAGAAGACGAGGAAGATGCAGACAGGAGCTACCTCCGCCAACTCCCCGCCTCCAAGATGGCCACCGGCGGCGCACGCCCCTGCGGCTGCCACGTCGGCGCACGTCGCCCCGCCCCGCGCCTCGCCCCGCCCCGCCCCGCCCCGCGCCCCGCCCCGCCCCGCGCCTCGCCTCGCCCCGCCCCGCCCTGTCCCACTCGCAAGAACCCCGCCCCCAGGGAACGGGTAAAACCTGTCTGAGTACCTTGGTCCAAAGATCCTCCTCCCCGCCTGGGCTTGGCTCTCCCTTTCTCCAGAAGCATTCCCTAGTAGTAGTCCTTTCCACTCCGCAACCCCCCACGCAAGAATGACACCCTTATTACCAACAGTAGCTCACTTAGCCTGTGACCTGGGAGTCAGCCAAGGTCATCTAGTCCAGTCCCCATCTCCACGCAGGACCTCACTCCAGAAAAAGGGGAATTGTCTTATGTATCTTCAAGGATATCCAGATAATAGCAGTTGCATTCAGGAGAGAGCCGGGTGGGGAAAAGATACTGTACTGATTTCTCCCCCACCCTCAAGCACATGTATTACACATTCTTTTTTAGTTTTTTAATGAAAAACCAAAGACAAAGTATATCGACTTTCTTAACCTTATTTGTTTCACTTAAAACATTACCTGAAACAGTCGGTGCTCAACAATATACATTAAATAAGTCGATGAATTGAGTGCAATGGAGGAAAATATAGAATTGGAAGTCAGAAGTCCTGGTTTGGGTCTGGGACTACCCTGATGCCAGTTGTGCAGTTGTATGACCTTGTATGGGTCACTTAGTTTCTGTGAGTCTCCATATTTCTATCTGGGAATACTATTATCTGCCATGTCTCACTCAGGCAGGTAACAAAATCAAATAAAAAAAAATAAGGCATAGGAAAGTGCTTTTTAAACTGCTGAGTGTTAAACACTGAAAAATTGTTTTTGTTGTTCCTACATTCATTCAGGAACCTATTCATAGATTTCACATTAATTTATCTCTTGGACTTGACAGCTGTAAGCATTCTAAAATGCCTCACAGAAAAATTAATACTATTTAACTATGCTCTGAGTTGAGATCTTGCTTTGCAGCTACAATGGGTTGTTCCCTTTGGTGGTGACACTTACCCTATCCACTGAATGTGTGTAGGTGGCTGTCTAGGTTACTCTCCAGAGTGCTGTTTGGGGTGGTGCTGAAAATAGTTATCATCTCCATCCTCTTTAATCACACCCTAAATAGCCAAAGGGTCTTTTGGTTTCTTTATTCATTCAACAAATATTTATTAGTGGCTGCAATGTGCTGAGCGTTGGTACCAGAGATGCAGCAATAAATAAGATAGACAAGGTCCTAACACTTAGGGAGATTTTATCCTCATAGGAGAGAAAAGCTATGAACAGGAAAATAAACAAAGCAAGTACTGTTTGTAATCGGCATTTTGAAGAAAATCGTTAAGGTGATGTGATACTCCTATGCAGTAATTGGGATAGGCCACTTCACGTAAGGTGAATGTGAGGGGCTTCTCTGGGGAGGTGGGATTTGAGTAGAGACCTATAAAGAAGCAGGCCTGAAGTTATCTGGACAGAAGGAAGAGCACACAAAAGCTCTGAGGGAGAGGGAGTGCTTGGTTTGTTTGCAGAACAGCAAGGAAATCGGGACTGAGAAAGTGATAAGAAATAAAATCAGAGAGATAGATAGCAAGGCCAGATAACATCTAGCCTTGTGGGCCATGATAAGGCCTTTGGGTTATATTCTGATAGAAATGAAAAGCAGGTGGGAGGTTATGAGCAGAAGACTGACAATATTCGACTTCAGTTTTAAATCACACTCTGATTGCAGTGTGACTGCAGGGGGTACACAGACTAAAAAGCAGGATGACCAGAAATGACATGATGGTGTCTTACAGTAGCTAAGGGGACCAGGGAGGTGATACATGGTCTTGGACATATTTTGAAGGTTGAGCTGTCACAATTTGCTGATAGATTGGATGTGGGCTGTATTAGTTTCCTAACACTGCCTCAACAAATAGTACAACTGTATGGCTAAAAACAACTGTTCTCTCACAGTTCTAAGGGACAGAAGTCCAAAATCAAGGGTCAGCAGGGGCTCTCTGAAGCCTCCAGGGGAGAATCCTTCCTTGTCAATTCCAGCTTCTGGATAGACGCAAGCATTCCATGGCTTGTGGCAACATAACTCTAATCTCTGCCTCTGTCTTCACATGGTCTTCTTCCCTGTGTCTGTCTCAAGTCTCCCTCTGCCTTTCTCTTTTAAGCACACATCATTGTATTTAGGGTCAACCTTAAATCCACAATGATTTCATGTCAAGATCTTGGAGGGGCTAGACGCTATTTTCAAATAAGGTCACAATCACAAGTTTCAGGTGGATATATTTTTTGGGGATGAGGGGGCACTGTTCTACCCACTATATGGGCCATGGGAGATAGGAGTCTACTAAATAAAATTATAAGATGATTTTTGAAGGTGTTAACCATGAATTGCATTTATAATATTGTATGTTTTACCACCACTTCTCATTTAAACTGCAAAAGAACTTTATGTCGGAGGTATTATTGTTGTTATTATTATTATTCCAATATTAGAAATAAGGAAAGCAAGGCCCTGAGAATTCTGTGTAAACCTGGAATTGGAACTCAGAGTTCTTTAGCTGTATCCCAGCTCATGCCTGCTTTTGGGGGTGGTAAGGTGAGAAAATATGTTAGATGGAGGGCATTGAAGGGTATCAATGGAAAATAACAGCTTAATGACAGAACAAAGACTGCTCCCTTTTTTTTTTAGTTGTTGCTAGCATAACTCATGAAATTTTCCTTATGGAAAGTTTCTAATACATGCCAGAGTTCATTTCTGAGCTGTAATGACAGGTGTAGTAATATAGTGGAACTCTTCTGTTACTGCACTCAGGCAAAAGAAATAATTTCCACCTTGAGTGTTCTAGCTCAATTCAGAGTTAATAGATCTATTCTTAAATATTCCTAAAACAGTCCATAAAATTTATAACATTCATATTAATATATTAATAATGAAGCGTGTATTTTCAGGTGGAGAGGAGCGAGGCTGGGACTCTGAGCATCTGTGGCACAACCAGGAGTAGAGACAGAGCTGAGTCTGGTTTGGGAGATGAAGGAAGGCTCTGCTGAAAGAACAGTCCATGAATGATACAGCCACAAAGGACACTTCAGCCGATGTGTCAAAGTGCTGGCCAAGACAGAAGGCAGGGCCCATCCCTACACCCAACCCATACAAAGAGGACATGTAAGTTCCTTCAACAACTAGGAAGAGGGTTGTACCAAACCTTGTATGGGACATATTTATACTAAACAATTACTCATTGTTATCTGGAATTCAAATTTAAGAGCTAAACAAGTTGTGACTTGGAGTGTGAGAGGCAGCGTAGTGTAGATTAGGATGTCGATATTGGTACCAGATAACCCGGATTTGAATCCTGGCTCTAGCACCTGCTAAGTCAACACCTAACCTGGGACATGTCATTTAAACTCCCTGTGTCTTGATTTTCTTCCTGTATAAAATGAGAACTTATATTAATACCTACCTCAGAGTATGTTACTTGAGGATCCAATGACTTATTATATGGAAAGCGCTTGCTACAATGTCTAACATAGTATTCTCCATATAGGCTCTTATTCTTTGACTTTTAAATTGTCTAAATATTCATCTGACAATGACTGATGTAAACCCAAAAAGACTTTTATATAGGTGAGTCTGAGTTGTAATTCCTGAATCAAGGTTTTATTTGCTTGTTTTGAATGACAGAAAATTTCATTTCGTTATAAACAGACTCTACCCCTCAATTTGCCCAGGACACTCCCAATTTAGGGCTATTGTCCCAGCATAATTATTAAGGGTACCCATCTTTTGTTCTCAAAAATATTCCAGTTTGGACAATAAATCTTAAGGTCATCCTAATTACAGAGATATTAAGAAGTTATTCTTTTTGCATATGTGAGTGCAAAATATAGTGTGAAAATATAGTGCCCCTAGTCTGCATACACATCGTCATTATCACCAGAGTCTGTTTCAATTGACGTCACAGAAGAACTAACGTATCTTTTTAACATGTATTTCTAAAAACATACTATGTCTCTCTGTTGCCTGTGTGGTAAAATCTTAAGAACTCAACTTACCCTTACTTTCTAGACTCTTCACCGCTTCCTGCGTCTTCCTCCATACAACCCAGGCACCAGCTGCAAGGATCTGCCTCCTCTGAGTCTGAAATCATGTGCCTTTCCTCCTTTCAGTCCCTCTACCTGAAATGTTTTCCTTTCACCTTCTGCTAATAGGTACTTCTCATTTTTCAAGGACAAGATCAAAGTTTTCTTCTATTATAAAATATTTCACATTGCATTTTTGTTGCTTGTACATGTCTATGTTCCCTATTCACTGATGAGCTCCTTGATAGTAATAACTCTGTTTTTAGAATTCCAATACATTCAATTTTTTGCATACAGTGAGTTCTCCATAAACATTTTTAATTGATTTGAATTCACATTCAAATGTTTAGGAGGATTCACATACACACATTGCAAAAAGTCCTCATGATCATCTTTTTCTCTGCTAAATATACTCTTACTAAAAATAATCTTTTAGGAGACTGAACAAATATGCTTCCTTTGGAAAATTTGAAATTTTATTTTGAATAAGAAATCATGCAAGTAAAAGTAATTCTGTGTCCAAGGAAATACTGTTGATATGCAATAACATTTTACAGGGATTCTAAATTGTTTTCTAGACTTTCGTGTTTTCGCAAAGTTAAAAGTTTGCGTAATTTCAACCAATAGCTCCCAGTGCATCATAACTCCTAAATATTTATACCTGTAGTCGTCTTTCTCAAGACTTCAAATTCACACAATACTCCAATTTTCCCCTCTAGGTTTTACATCATAGTTTAGAAAAGTAAAGGAAACATAACATAATTGTTCTTACAAGTACCTCCATTTTCAAGCAATTTTTAAAGCTCAGAAGTTGTATTCCTTATTTTGGCAATTCAACATTTCTCTAAAGCTCAGAAACGAAATTTTGGGAAGACAGCCTAGGAGATGAATGGGTCCAATTCACATAATCACATATCAAACCAACTGCATATAAAAAGCTATTTGGTGTCCTCCCACTTGTTATGTCACAGAACTGCCTCTGAGCTCATTACCAGGGTAAGGTTAGAAACCTTACACACCAGATTAGAAATCTAGTACTACTACTACCAATGAACAATGCAGTTCTGGGATTACCTTTCTGAGCTTTAATTTCCTCCCCTGACAAATGAAGGAAAGCGACATGATTTCTGTACTGGATGGTTGGCTTCCTAACAAGACAAGAAAAGAAAGTGATAAGTAGTTATCAACATAGATGAAAAGTCCTAGATGAAATATTAGAAAATGAAAATGAGGAGTTGATGATGACGATGACAATATACATTGTAATTAAGTATGTTTTTCCCCCACAAGGATAAGGGTGGTTCCGCTTCAGAAAAATTTACTCATGATTTCATACATTGTAAAAGAAAAGGAATCTGATAATGCCAATAGATGCAGGAAAAATCATTTGACAAAGTTCCACTCTTATTTCTGATAACTTTTGGTAAATTAGAAATGGAAAGAATCTTTAAATTGATAAAGGATATTTACGAAATAACATAGCAAAAAGCATATTTAATCATGAGCTATTAGAAGAATTTTACTTAAAGTTCATAACAATGTAAAAAGAGACAAAAGTTTTTAACATGGAAAGGAAAAGCAAAACTAATCTTATTTGCAGTAAAGAAATGATCCTGTACTTAGTCCTCACATCTCTTTTCGGAAGCTTCTAGCGATTTCTCCCAGTCCATGACTTTCAACAACGTCTATATCCTAGTGATTTCCACATTTATATGTCCAATTATAACTCCTCTCTTAAACTTCACAATTATTCACTAGTTTTCCTTTGTGTCTAATCAAGAGGCTAATTAAACCTTTTGATGTTTCAAAAAAAAAACAACCTGCTGGACTTTCACTCTTCCCACTCAGTAAATGACAACTGTGCTTTTCCATTGCTCAGGTGAAAAACACCTGTATCAAAGTTGACATCAGCAGTGATAAGTCATGGTGATAAAATCTCCCCTTGATATGATGTGATGAAAATAGCACTTTACCTTTGCAGTCTTCCTCCCCCAAACTCATAATCCTGGTGTAATCATAAGAATAGAGACATATTCCACAATGTATCTGGCTAGTATTCCTCAAAACTGTCAAAAGTAAGGAAAGTCTGAGAAACTGTCCCAGCCTAGAGGCACTGAAAGAGACAATGACCACTAAATATAATGTGTGGAAATAGAAACCACCCAAATGTGTATGAGAACAGGCTATTCAGTCAGAGCTTGCAAGGGGGTCAGCCACCTCACTTGCATTTGGCAGAGACTCAGAGGCTGGCAGAGGAGAGGGAAAGCTTTGCAGTGAAAGAAGGGAAGGCTTCAGGTGTGCCTGCTGAGAGGCTGTGGGCGCAGGGGAGCTGGAGGCAGGCTAAGTGTGATTGGTGGGGGGTGCATATTTGGCTTTCTTCAGTTGGTCCTAAATTGGAAGTGAGAAGAAAAATTAGGGATGCTGTCAGTTATTGATCAAGTCCTGGCCATTTGAAGCTGATTGCTAACAGGGGTTTCTGTTTGGCTTCCTGGGCAGGTTGCTACCAGTTGTGAGTCAAGAGTTCTATTTTTACATATGGTCTGGCCATTATGTGCATATGTACATATGGTCTGGCCATTAATATACAAATATATTCAGTCTCTCAGTGGTATCTGGATGAGATCCTGGAACTGAAGGACATTAGGTAAAAACTAAGGAAATCTGAATAAAAATACGAACTTTAGTTAACAATAATATACCAGTGTTGGTTCGTTAACGGTAACCGATGTACCATTGTGAATGTAAAATGTTAAGAATAGAGGAAACTAGTATGGGGGATAAGGGAATTCTCTGTACTATCTTCTTGGTTTTTCTGTGAATCAAAAAGTGATCTAAAAAATAAAGTTTATTTTAAAAAAATAAACTTTGAGATATCCTTGATTCCTCCCTTTCTCTGACCCTGCACATCCAATCCTTTAGCAAACCCTTACTCAGTACTTGACCACACTCTCTCCATTCTACTGTATCACTTGAACCCCGACTTTATCATCTCTGACTTGGAAGTCTTTACTGGCTTCCTAAGGGCCCGCTGGCTTCCACTTCTGCCTCTAAGGTACTTTTCCAAAGAGCTTGACCATGGCCTGCAAGGCCCACAGGAGCCCCGCCCTGGAACCTCTCGGCCCTCATTTCCCACCACGCTCCCCCTTACTCTGTTTCTCAGGTGTACCCAGACCACCCTTACTTTGGACCCTTTGTACTTGCTCCCTCTTCCTGAACCCTGGTTTGTTTCCTCATATCATTTCAGTATTAGGGAGCCCTTCCCTAAACACCCTGCTTTATGTTTCTTTCTAAAAATATATTTTTTAATGTTTCTTTATAACACTTAGCACTTTCTAACATTACCATATATTTATTTGTTTACTTACTGTTCATCTCTCACACTATAAACAAAAGTGTCCGTGAACTCAAGGACAACTTTTCCTGTTTTTTTGTTTCTTTTTTTAACTTTTATTTATTTAAGTGTGTTTTTCCAGGACCCATCAGCTCCAAGTGAAATAGTTGTTTCAATCTAGTTGTGAAGGGCACAGCTCACAGTGGCCCACGTGGGAATCGAACCAGCAATCTTGTTGTTAAGAGCACCACGCTCTAACCAACTGAGCTAACTGACTGCCCCAACTTTTCCTGTTTTGTTCACCACTGTATCCCCAGTGTTAGTCCCAAGCACTTAGTCGGCACCCAACCAATGTTTGTTAAGGGAATGAATAAATAAGTGAATGTATTGAGGGTCAGAAAGCTAATGCTCCAGAGTGCTCTTATCATTCTTGTCAAAAGGCTCATCTTTTCAATTCCATCAAATCAAAACTAGTTTTGCAGAGATATGTACAATGCATTTTAATTAGTGTGAGCCAATTTAACTTGGCTTCAGAAATGTGATCTGAGATGAGAGATAAGATTCCTTACATAATGTATAAGCATAGGCATGTGGCATTGTCCATGGCTTAAATTTCTAGATGTCACAATTCCTGGAAACATTTCGAAAGTCACTCAGCCAATGTTTATTGACTAAAGCATGTGCTAGAAGCCATGGACCAGAAATAAAATGAATGAATTCCTGCCCTAAAAGCAATCACAATTAGTAGAAAAGATAGGTACCCAAATCGTAAAAATGCAAAAAAGAGAACGTGCGGACTTATGACAAGTACACACAAAATGATAGGGAAGAACACAAATCACGTGGCATGACAACTTCATGGTGTGGGTGGAAAACACTTTACCTTTTTCATAGTTGTTCTTCAATGAGGACATATCAATTTCCTATACTCTTACCAGCAAAGTAT
This sequence comes from Rhinolophus hipposideros, assembly GCF_964194185.1. Lineage (NCBI taxonomy): Eukaryota > Metazoa > Chordata > Mammalia > Chiroptera > Rhinolophidae > Rhinolophus > Rhinolophus hipposideros. Next base: position 12,302,320 of record NC_138053.1, read on the forward strand.
GAGGACTGCTTTTCTACTTCTCCAACTACAGTTTGTAATCAAATATTTGTATCTTTGCTGATTTGCAGGTGGAAAAGATATCTCCTTGCATTTATGTTATGTAGAGTGAAATTGAGCATTTTATGTAAAAGCCATTTGTATTTCTTTTGGCGTGATTTCTATCTATACTATTGATTTTTAAATATTAGTTTATAGTAGGTCTTTATACAATAAAGAAATTGGACCTATACATGCAATACATATTGCAAATATTTTGCTTTCTTTGTAATTTGGATTTTCACTTTGTGCGTGTGTGTTTTGTTATGCCGAAAATTTTGCATTTATTTATTTTTCCATTATTTATTTTTATTGTATAATTTTCTTAAATTGACTAAGGTTTATTTCTGTCTTAAAATATGGCCAATTAACTCCAATGTTTTATGCATACGTGAAAAGAATGTGAAGTCATGGAACTTAATTCCATGCAAAATTATTATACCTCCCTATTATTTACATCATGTATGTATTCCATTGACAAACATTTCTTATCTATTTGCTGTGCCATGAAGTGAAAGATGGGAATTAAAATCTCCTATACCTAATGTATCTTTATTTTCTCTTGTGTTTCCTTGTGTTTACTTGTAAGTAAAGTTTTACTTTACTTACGTTGATACAAGGTTATTTGATTCATAGGTATTCATAATGATGAGCTTATCAAAGTGGACTGTGCCCTTTATCATTTTCTTCACATTTGCCTGAGAGGCCTTTGCTCATCCTTTAATTTTCGTTTTTATGTGTTATTTTACCTTAGGTGTATCTCTTGAATTTGAAAATATAATTAAATTTTGTCTTGATTCAATTTGAGATTTTTTTCTTTCACTGAGGAGTTAATCAACTTATCTTTTAGTTTTCATCTGATATATTATCATGTTTTTTGTTATATTGATTTCATCTTTTTTATAATTTTACATTACATAGTCTATAATGTTTTGTATGTGTGTGTATTGTCTGATAATTTAGAGAGTTCATGTTTTTGTTCTCATGATTACCTTTATAATTATCACTTTATGAAATATATTGACCCTCTATATCGCGTCTATTGACTGCCTACTGTGAGTAAAGATGAAACCAGTATATAAGCATGGCCTTTCCTTACTGCTACCATTTTAGTTGATTATATATTTTTGGTAGTATCTACCTTTATATTTTTAAATCATACACCTGTGTTACTTGATTTATTGGTTATTACGATTCCCGAGAGCCTTCCTAGTCTTCCAGTCTGTATCTCCAACCTGAAACCATTATACCTAAGCCGAGAGGCAAAATCAGTGTCTAGGACAAGCCAGAAACCAAGTCCCTGTGGCAGAAAATCTGAGCAGGTCAAACACAAAAATCAGAGGCTATGGACATCTTGGCTATGGTTTCAGAAACCTGGGGGAAGAGGAGCAAGGAGGCACGATGGGAAGCAATGCTTTTCAATTTGGAGAAGCAAAATACAATGGACATTACTTTTGAGAACACTCATGAAAATGAAGTACTCTATGGAGTGTGTGAAGTTGGAGACTGAGACCGGGGATCAGTGAAGCAACGTTTATGTTGGAAACATGGGTTTGCTGCTGCTACTATTTAACTGAAAAAGACAGGTTGCTTCTAGTAAACCTCAGCGTTGTACTTGAAGAGTAAGAGGTAAAATGGGCTTTGCTTCTTTGCAACGACAGAGGTTGATCTCCTTGTTAGATTCTCTCCTGCATCTTCAGCTATGCTTTTGCTTCTGTACTGCTCCTGGCCATTTCTTGCTCCATCCTGTTCTGCGACATTTAGTAACTACCGAGTCCTAATATCCACAAAGAAAAGGCAAGCTAGTGGAGTTAATCAATGCTGAATGCCTAATGTATAATACCAGGCTCTCTGGAACTTTTTGTGTGTTTGCTCACTCAAATCCCAAGTAATTCTACGAGTTAAAAAATTGTCTTTATTTTCTGATGAGAAAATAATGAATCTCTATAATGAAATCCTTGACAGAGTCCAAAACTCTCTCTCTCTCTCCCTCTTTCCTTTTTTAGTTAATAGATTCTAATTTTTTTTCCTGCCATTTTAGGTTTACAGAAAAATTGAATGGAAAGTACAGAGAGTTCCCATGTACTTCCTCCTAACCAGAGTTTCCCACATTATTAATATCTTGCATTAGTGTGATATGTTTATTACAACTGATGAACCAGTATTGATGACATGGTTTCATTGCCCCCAAATTCCCCAGTGCTCCCCCTATTTACCCTGAACCGCAGGCAACAGCTGATCTCCATTGTTCTGTCTTCTCCAGAATATCATATGGTTGGAATCATACAGTATGTAGCCTTCTCATGGGTTTCTTTTACTTAGCAATATGCATTTAAGTTCTCCATGTCTTTTCATGGCTTGATGGCTCATTTCTTTTTATCACCAAATAAGTAGTCCATTATATGAATGTAGCACAGTTTGCTTATCCATTCACCTAATGAAGGATATCTTGGCTGCTTCCAGGTTCTGACAATTATGAATATTGCTACTATAAACATTCATTATTGTATGGACATGTTTTCAACTCATTTGCTCAAATACCAAGGAGCATTATTGCTGGATTATAAGGTAAGAGCACATTTAGCTTTGTAAGAAACTACCAAACTATCTTCCTCAGTGGCAGTACCATTTTGCATTGTTACCAGCAGTGAATGAGAGTTCCTGTTGCTCCATATTCTTGTCAGCATTTGGTGTTGTCAGTGTTGTGGATTTTGGCCATTCTAATGGGTGGGTATCTAATTATTTTAATTTGAAATTCCCTTATAACATCTGATGTTGAGCATCTTTTCATACGCTTGTTTTCTATATTATCTGTGTATCTTCTTTGGTGATGTGTTTGTTCAGATCTTTTGGTAACTTTTTAACCAGGCTATTTTCTCACCCTTGAATTTTAGGAGTTAGATTTTGAAGATGTAGGTTGTCTTTCAAGGAATTGTTCCATTTCATCTGGGTTATCAGAATTGTGGGCATTGAATTGTTCCTAGTATTCCTTTGTCGTCTTTTTGACATCTATGAGATTGTGAAGGTCTTATTTTATTTCTGATATTAGTAATTTGTGTCTTCTCTTTTTTATTCTTAGTTGGTTTGAGAAGTTTATCATTATACTGATCTTTTTAAAGAACGAGCTTTTAGTTTCATTTGATTTTCTCTACTAATTTCTTATTTTCAATTTCATGATTTCTGTTCTGATTTTTATTATTTTCATTTAGTTAAAAACAATTTAAAATATCCCTTAAGATTTCTTTGGCCTTCGTGTTACTTAGAAGTTTGTTGTTTAATCTCAAGCATTTTGGGATTTTCCAACTTTTTTACTATCATTGATTTCTAGTTTAATTTCACCGTGGTCTTAAAGTATATTTTTTATGATTTCTATTTTTAAAAATTTGTTAAGGTGTGTTTTATGGCCCACAATGTGGTCTATCTTGGTAAATGTTCCAGGTAAGCTTGAGAAGAATGTATGTTCTGCTGTTGTTGAAGTATTCTATAGATGTCAATTAAATTCAGTTGATTGATGGTACTGTTCAATTCAACTAGGTCTTTACTGATTTTCTGCCTGCTGGATCTTCTGGTTACTGATAAGGGATGTTGAAGTTGTTAATTATAATAGTTAATTCATTTATTTCTCCTTGCAGTTCTATCAATTTTTGCCTTGATGCTCTGTTGTTAGTTGCATACCCAATAAGGGTTGTTATGTCTTCTTGAAGAAATGACCCCTTTATCATAATTTAATATCCCACTTTATCTCTGATAATTTTCCTAACTCTGAAGTCTGCCCTCTCTGAAATTAACATAGTTACTCCTACTTTCTTTTGATTAGTATTAGCGTGGTATATCTTTCTCTATTTATTTACTTTTAATCTACATGTGTCTTTATAATCGGTTTCTTGTAGACAACATATAGTGGGTTTTGTTTTTTATCCACTCTGATAGTCTGTCTTTTAATTGGTGCATTTTGACCACTAATGTTTTAAGTGATTATTGAAACAGTTGAATAAATATCTACAATATTTTATACTGTTTTCTACTTATTGCACTTGTTCTTTGTTTCTTTTTTGTCTTCCACTCTTTCTACTTTCTGTGATTTTAATTGACCATTTATTTGATTCTACTTTCTCTCCCATCTTAGTATGTAAATTATACTTAAAAATTTTTGGTAATGTTTGCCCTAGAGTTAGTAATATACATTTACAACTAATCCAAGTCCATATTCAAATGACACTATACCGCTCCATAAGTAATGCAAATTCCTTATAAGAGAGTATTCTCAATTTCTCCCTCCCATCCCTTCTAACATTGCTCTTATTCATTTCACTTTTCCATAAGCTATAGTCACTGAATACATTGTTGCTATTATTATTTTGAAAAAACTACTATCTCTTGGATAAATTAAGAATAAGAAAAATAAAATATTTTATTTTACCTTCATTTATTCCTTTTCTAATTCTTTTCCTTTCTTTATGTAGATCCATGTTTCTAACCTATATAATTTTCTTTCTTTTTAAAGTACTTCTTTTAACATTTTTTGCTAGGCCGGCCCACTGGTAACAAATTCCTTTGATTTTTTGTTTCCTGAGAAAGTCTTTATTTCTCTTTCACTTTTGAAGAAGAATTTTGCTAGGTACTGAATTCTACATTGGTGGGTGTTTTCTTTCAATGTTTTAAATGTTTCACACCAGTCTCTTACTACATATGGTATTGGGCTATCTTGAATATGTGCAGTCCTTATTTTTCTATCTTGATTCCAATGACTAATAAGAATTTTGTGAGTTAGCATAATCTCAGGAGCACTCTATTTCACAATTTGATCATAGCAGCAACTTATATTTGTTGTACACTTATTATTTCCCTGGTGTGCTGATCCAAGCATTTTATCTAGATTATATTCTTGTCACAACAACACTCTGAAGTAAGTGTTGTTATTGTCTCCATTGTACAGCATAGGTACCTGAGGCATGAAAAGAGGAGGTAACTTTCCCAGGTTACAGAGCATGTATTCCTGGCACTAAGCTTCAACCAAGCCCTCTGAATCCAGAGCACGCTCTCATTACCTCTTGGCATGACCAAGTTATGGATAACGGAAGCCCTGCTAGCCACAAAAACACTCATTATAAAATATTATTCTTCAACCTCCCTCTCGATTTACATAGTAGTTTTTTAAATTGATGTCTCTCTCTACTAGACTATAAACTCCACAGGAACAGGGATTTTGCTTTACTTATTGTTGCAGCTCAAGGGTCTGGGTACTCAATAAATATTGATTTGAACTGAATGAGATCAACAGTGTGTCAATAACTACACGTTTCACAAGACCATTAAAAGAAAAGTTGAACTCATTTGTTAATAAAAGGTGTGCAAATTAAATGTGCAATTTAAAAAGATTTAGAAACATAAAAGTGTTGTTTAAAGTAAATATTCATCCACATATACACATTGAGAGGACATTCTCTTCTTGTCACAGGTAAGTTTGTTACATTTCTTCCAGCATAAAATGACAGATTGGATTAAATAATATCAAAAGCCTCATCCATTGCTATCTAAATTCTAAGAATGAAACCATAAAACTCCTGGAAGAAAACAGAGGCAGTAAACTCTTTCACTTCACTCTCTGCAAATTTTTTTTTTAGCTATGTCTCCTCAGGGAAGAGAAACAAAAGAAAAAATAAACACATGTGATTACATCAATAAACAGTTTTTAAGTATCGAAGGAAACCATCAACAAAATAAAAAGACAACCTACTGAATTGAAGAAGATATTTGCCAATGATACATCTGATAAGGATTTAATATCCAAAAATATGTAAGGAATTCATATAACTGAAACGCACCCTCCAAAAAGAAATCCAACTTAAAAATGGGCAGAGGACTTGAATAGACACTTATTCCAAGAGGACATACACATGGCCAATAGACATAAGAATAGATGCTCAATGTCACTAATCGTCAGAGACATGCAAATCACAACCACAACGAGATATCACCTCACACCTGTCAGAATGGCCATCATCAATAAATCAACAAACAGCAAGTGTTGGCGAGGTTGTAGAGAAAAGGGAACCCTTATGCTCTGTTGGTGGGATTGTAACTTGGTGCAGCCACTATGGAAAACAGTATGGAGAGTCCTCAAAAAATTAAAACTAGAACTACCATATGACCCAGCAATTACACTTCTGGGTATTCATCTGAAGAAATCCAAAACACTAATTCAAAAAGATATGTGCACCCCCTAAGTTCATTGCAGTAGTATTTACAATAGTCAAGATATGGAAGCAAACTAAGTGTCCACTGATAGATGACTGGATAAAGAGGTTAGGGTTCGGATATACAATGGAATAGTACTCAGCCATAAAAGGAGGAAAACCTTGCCATTTGTACAAACATGGATGGACCGAGGGGATATTGTGCTAAGTGAAATAAGTCAGACAATGAAAGACAACTACCACATGATTTCACTTATACGGGGAATCTAGAAAGCAAAACAAATGCACAAACAAAACAGAAACAAACTGATTGATACAGAGGATAAACGGATGGTGGCCAGATGGGAGGGGGGTAAAGGGATGGGTGATAAAGGTGAAGGGATTTAGAAGTACAATTTGCCAGTTATAAAAATAGTCACAGAGATGTAAAGGACAGCATTGGAGTTATAATCAATAATATTGTAATAAACTATGCCTGGTGACAGATGGGTACGAGACTTATTGTAAGTTATATAACTGTCTAATCAGTATGTTGTACATCTGAAAATCATATTGTATGTCAACTGTAATTGAAAAAATTTAATTAAAGAAAAATAAATTCTAGGAATGTAATAATTGAACCTTTAGTTTGAAAATACCTTTGTGTCAGTTTTGCGAACATCCACTAGGGGGCAAGATAATGTATTCCGCATCAGTAACCTAGGTGAAAGGGACAGGTCACGCCAACATCAACATTTGGGTACACGTCCACGCTTCACCACCATGGACGCTCCACTTAAAGTGAAGCAGCAGTATGAATAGTTTTGAGAATTTTTAAACATCTTTATATGAGATTTATCACCTAATTGAAGTTCTTATCGTTTCTGGAAATTTTCTCTCTGGCCGGTAGAGGGAGCTTAAAGCTTGATTGGTTTTTTCTTTCTGTTTCTGAGGTTTCAGCACTTGATTGCCATTGCTGACTATCTTTATAAGCCTGAATTTTCCTTGTTGTAGTTGTTTTGTTTTTTTAAAGATTTTATTGGGGAACAGGGCTTTATTGGGGAACAGTGTGTACTTCCAGGACTTTTTTTTCCAAGTCAAGTTGTTGTCCTTTCAGTCTTAGTTGTGGAGGGCGCAGCTCAGCTCCAGGTCCAGTTGCTGTTTTTTAGTTGCAGGGGGCGCAGCCCACCATCCCTTGCGGGAGTCCAACTGGAAACCTTGTGGTTGAGAGCCCGTGCTCCAACCAGCTGAGCCTGGAGGCAGCTCAGCTCAAGGTGCCCTGTTTAATCTTAGTTGTAGCGGGTGGAGCCCACCATCCCTTGTGGGACTCTGAGGAGTTGAACCAGCAACCTTGAGGTTAAGAGCTCACTGGCCCATGTGAGAATCCAACGGGCAGCATTTGGAGTTAGGAGCACGGAGGTCTAACAGCCTGAGCCACCAGGCAGGCCCTGTTTTTTTTTTCTGTTTTTTTTTAAGATTGATTAAAATGCAGGAAATTTACCTTCATGCTTCTACCTGGTTAAAGAAAATAAATTCCTTTTAAGAAATTACTTATTTTAATAATATGAAAACATTATATCAGTACCACAAATTACTAGAGAATAATTTGCTTGTTTTCCTTTTAATCATGCAAAGGATAACAAATTACTTTAGAGGTCCTAAAAAATTAAAATGAAAAATAAAAGTGAGCTGTTTCTCTAAAAAGGCAAAAAAGTATACATGAGCTAATACAATAAAATCTATAAGCAACATCCTATTAGCATCTAGTAAAGGTTAAAATCCTTACCTCTATACAAGTAAATTTTTCAGAGTATAAACATTTAAATCTCCCTTTAAATTAGATTTTAGATGTACAAGTTTTGATACATAGGGATTTTCTTTGTAATTTTATTCTAATTATTTTCTAATTTCATCATTCTTTGACCTATGACTCATTTAGAATTGTGTTTTATATTTGCCAATATATAAAGATTTTATCTTTTTATTGATTTCTAATTTTATTGCATTGAGATACAAGAATGTGGTCTGTATCATGTCAGTTCTTTGATATGTGTTGAGACTTGCATTGTGTCTTTTTTTTTAATGGGTTTAAATTGTGGGCATAGGGTGGTGAGTGTGTACGTGAAACAGATGTTAATTGTGATTTTTTGTTACCTCAGTATTTCAGCCAATTTCAGCCATTTCAGGTCAATGTGCATCTTTGCTAGGCATTCTAAGAGAATAAGAGATGGGTTTTACAACCCTTACATCCTCACTCACTTCAAAGTTGTATGAGAACAGCCTAGGAGATTGGTTATGCAATGATATAGAGGTCAAAAAAGGAAATGTTTCTTTAGAGACAGAGTTCAACATGGTGTTTCTCCTCTGTCCAGATGTACTAATACTACTTTCATTTTAATCAAGAAGCACATTTTAAAACAATTGATCAGAGAGCTATAGAGTACTCCCTAGAATCTGGGGACACAGTAATTGGTACTTGACTCTGGAGGATATAAATATTCTAAAGGTGAGAGCCTGGCTAAAGCAGTATGCTTGGAAATGGACTGTACTTCCAGAGTCTGTTAGGGCAAAGTCCGAGTAGTTCTTTCAAAATTTTATAGATGTTTGGGAGGGAGACACTCCTGAAGAGCAAGATTTAAGCGGGATGAGGTGGCTATAATGAGTGGAATACTGGAAGCAAGTGACCAAGCCGGGGATTTTATAAGCTTCCAATAATAAGGGCATCTCTAAACAAATTTCACAGGAGTGTCTCTTAACAGATAGAGGCAGTGTTTGGGTGTGTGGCACACAGAGCAAAACTTCCTAACAGTTGTAATCCTTTCTTCAACCCCCTTTTATGCCCCGCCTCCTCTCCCCATTAGACAAAAACGCCTCTAGGAAATGAAGAAGGAAGTGTCCCAAGGACGAGGTTAGAAGCCAACCACATCCCGCTTCTGGTGGTAGGCCTTTGAACCCCTAATAGCTGAGCTGGGGAAGGAGAATCACCTAAAACTAGGGGAGACTGTAGAGTCGTTTATGTTAGACTGTACTTGATTTTTATTGCTTGAAAGTGACTGGAAGAACTGAACTTGTCAAGATTATATTCAGGAGCAAAGTCCTTAAAAGTTGAAAGTTTAGCTGCTTCTCCTTGCACTTCACAACAACCAGCTTGCTACTTCAATAAATTATATATAAAGACATAAAAATACATGTCTTTCTCTATATCTATACTTATACCTACACACACGTATACACACACGCACACACTCATATATGTTAGCCTGAGATTGTTGATTACATTTTTAAAACATGCTACACTTTTCCACAATTTTTGACATTTTCCACTTTTTCTTGAAATTCTTTCAATTTTTCTTTACATAGTTTGAGTCTACATTGTTAGGCTCACGTGGATTCAGAATTATGGCTTCCAGGTGAATTATTTTACCCATATAGAAGAATTAGTTGTTCCTAAGTCTTTTTCCTTGTAATCTGTTTAGTGTGACATTAACATAATGAAAACAACTTTCTTTTGGTTAGTGTTTGTTTGTATATTTTTTTCCATCTTTGAAATTTCTATCTTCCTGCATCGGTATGCCTTAATTCGGTATTGTCTCTTTTAAATAGCGCAGAGCTGGATTTTGTTATTTCATACAATATGAGACTCTGACTTTTATCTGACAACTTTAATCTATTTTACCATTTTTATTTCTATTTTAGATTTTAATTCTATGATCTTATTTTGTGCTTTTCATTTTTTAAATTTTATTTCTCTATGCTCATTTTTCCTTCTTTTTTTGTCTTCAATAGATCAATCAATATTTCCATATTTCCTTCTTTTCATTTCATTGACTGCCCCCAACTGACTTTATTTCTATATTTTGTAGTTTACACTTAATCAAAAAATTATTTTTTAAAAGGAATACAAGAAGTTTAAAAAGTAAAGATTTTGTGTTTAGGCTTGTGATGGAAAAAAAGCAGGCACGGTTTCCCTATTCTTGAATCCCACTCTCCAGAAGCAAGCTCTTTGAATATTTTCAGCTCTTTCTTCTAATAATTATCTTCATATTTCAAAATAACATTTTTACGCTACTTAAATTTTTTATTTTATTTTTTTATACTATCTATATTGATTTACTACTGTGATTATTATCCTGGATTTTTTTCTTTAGTTATCCTGGTGTTTCTATATTGGCTCTCTTGCTTTCTAGATCCTATGATTTCTTGTTTCTTAGTTCACCAGCTTGTTTTTAGAGAATACATCCTTCTACAGATTACTGAAAATGTCATGTCTGGGAGGCAAGTTTTTCTCAGAACTTGCATATCTAAAAATATATCTACCTTACTCTCACACTTGATTATTTGGTTGGGTATGCAGATATGAAATTCTAAATTGAAAATCATTATCCCCTAGAATCTCAAAAGCCTTTGTCCATTGCCTTATACCTTCCAATATTTTTGTTAACAAGTACAATGTAATTCTCTGCCTGATTCCGGGATTTTTTTCTGGAAACTTGCAAGTTTTTCTCTTAATCACTCAAGTTCTGCTGTTTCATAATGATGTGCTTTGGTAAGAGAGGTTTTTTGGCTTTTTTGTTTGTTTTTTTCTTTCATTCTGCTGTGTGTTCAGTAGGACGTCTCCAGTCTAGTGCCTCATGTCCTTTGGTCCTCAAACTTTCTGTGTTACGTCTCTGATACTTCCCTTTGCTAGGTTATTTGTTCTCTTTTTCTGAAACTCCCATTATTGGGACGTTAACGCTCTTGTACTGGTCCTCTAATTTTCTTATCCTTTCTCTCCTATTACTGATCTATTAGTTTTTTGTTTTACTTTCTGGAATCTGTTTTGAACTTTGTACTCCAATTCTTCCACTAAAATTTTATTTCTGCAATCATGATTTTCCCTTTCAAAAGCTTTTTATTCTCTCATTTCTCAATGAAAATTCTTGCTATTATTTCAAGCATGTAATAAGTTTTATCTTTCATGGATTATTAATCATAACAATACTGAAATTATTTGCTCCATCTTCCAAGTTCCCTTTTTTCTGTTTATTCAATTATTTTTATTGTTCTTTTTCATGTTGAAGATTTTCCTTTAATGTCTAGTGATCATTGACTGGCTGTCTATTCATATTTAAGAACAAGACCCTTAAAAGCTAACTGGAATTTGTAACTCTCTTGTTGACATCCCAAGTGTGAGACGATCCATAGTTTGTTGTTTTTGTTTTGTTTTGTTTTGTTTTTGTTTTGTTCTCTTGGGCTGGTCAGCTTCATCCAGAAAAAAAAAAAAAAGGCTTTGTGTCTTCTATCTGAGAGTATCAGTCTGGATTTCAGCATTCTGAGAGTCCAGAGAGAAGAAGATACCTGAGGAGGGAGCTTGTAAAACTTAATTCCCTCGTTGAAGTTTGGCATCTCACCACTGCTGTTAGTTATGTCTAAGTTCCATAACACTAGAACTGCTCTAGGTCAGTTTCTTCAGAGAACAAACTTCCTATTTTTTGCTGTGATGAGGAAAGGACAGTCACCTTGTTTGCTACCTGGAGGTGGTTTGAGGTTTAAACTGTTTTTTATGCTGTCTTTCAATCAATCCTATTTTATTCACCCCACCCTCCAGGGCCATCTTTAGCAATACCTGTTGCCTCCAATTCTTTAGCCTTTCCTAATTCTGTGGCATGAAATCAGATTGTTTCTTACTGGCTTCACCTATTAAAGGCTCTTGCATTTCATTCTTTCCTGCTGTAAGATATTCTAGTTTACACATTTTATGTTGCCATTTTTTAAACACATGCTGTCTGCTATCATCCTCTCTTCCATTTTATTTATTTTTTTGTGTGTAGCTTATTTTTTTCTTATTTGCTGCCATTTTAATGGGACTTGGGAAATAAGTGGCGACAAACACGTGTGTTCAGTCTGGCATGTTTATAAGAAATCCTACCTTTATTTTTTATGCTTACTTTTTTATGCTTAAAAAGGATATTTATTCAAATATATGTCTACCTTTTTCCTGAATAATAAAAGATCCAGAGAACGACTTAACTCTATGTATTCTTCCATCTTTCATGCTATTATGACCTAGTATTTTGGGTTGTTAAATAGACTCATTATAACACTTGTTGTAGTTTTTTTATATTTAATTCTCATTTGAAAATATCCTCATATGTATTACTATTGATTCTAGGACCCATCCCTTCTTTTTGGGTTCAATGCTCTTATTCCTGAACTACATTAGCAAGGGTGTATGAGTAAAATGTTTTGTTCCTTTTTTCCCCACTAAAATGTTTAATTTTGCCCTTAATTTTAAATTAATATAGTTTATATCATAGTTTTGCACTCTGGATAACTTTTCTGAGATCTGTATTTCAGATCTTATTCCGCATTTGTTTGGGTCCCCTGAGAAGCAGATATCAAGAAGAGATTAGGCTACAAGAGATTTATTGAGGGAAATGATGGTGAAGAAAAAAAGGGAGGGAGCTGGAGGAGGTAGGGAGCTTGACTCTCATGCAGGGCCGACTCCTGTGAAGGTGGGGAAGGAGTGTTGGGTAAGCAGTGTCTTGAACTGCCTAAGAAAGTTTTAGCCAAGTCAATGGGAAGTCTTGGGACAAAGTCACTCGTCAGGAGTCCTGAGTCTCCCAGGACTAGGTCTGCCTTAGTGTCCCTAATACACTCAGCCATTGGCTGGGATCAGGCTGTTGGAAGCATGGCCTCAGCATGAACGAGGCAACAGAAACAAAACACCTGGGGTCATCTGTCAATTATGCTCCCACAGCAGACATGAGTGACACAATTTCATGGATGACACAGATTCCTTATTCAGCGGTGTGGAATCTGCTTTCTGACCCTGACAGTTTCAATGACTATATATTTCATTTCTAGAAATATCATTTTATTCTTTCTCTCTTTAGTAGGAATTATTTTATCTTTGATAATCTTAAGTGGCCTGGTTTGTGGAAGAAACACTACAGAATGGTATTGACTTTTATATCTGACACCCTAAGGCTATCACTAACCTCTAAATAATTATGTCAAATTTTAACCTTGATGATTGTTTACCAAATGAATTAAGTACATTTTTTTTTTCTGGAGAATTTTTTGTCTGGGCATTGCTCTGGACATTTTTTACCATCCATGGTTCTGAAAATGTAGTTTTTCTAGCTTCCTTTCATGGAGTGAGTAGCCCTTCTTTCTGCATAGTTCCAGCTCATAACTTCATGGGGAGCAGAAGTTTGATTCCTGTTTCTATGTGGACACTAAGTCTTTAGCCCGTAAAACCTAATTGTGGGTCTGATATCCACCTGTCCGTAAAATCTAATTGTGGATCTGATACCCACCTGCTGATCATAGCATGCTAGTCTCTACTTCCACTACTCTGGCTTTCACAGAACTCTTTTTTGATACCAGGAGGATTATCCCCTCCCACCTCTTTTTCTTTTATTTTCTCTTGCAACATCACCCACGTTTGCACATTATTTTTCTTATATATTTTTTCCAGAATCTTCTGGTGTTCCATGTTAGCTGAGGCTACCATGTTTTGGGAACCAGAGAAGTCTTACTTTGATGATTTCTTCTACCTGGAATGGTCTTCTGCATCTTTTTTTTAAATAAGTCATCCTTCAAGACCTATCTTGGGAGATGTCTTTCTGAGTCTTTCTAAATCTTACTCCATCAGTCAGAAATAATCACTTCCTTCTCAGAACACCAATACTACATTATTTAACATCTGCCTTCTGGCATAGCAAGGTGCCGCTTCATAGTTGTAGGATCATAGTTGTAGGATTACCTACAATTTTGAGGAAAAGGACATGTATCCACAGCCAAATGCCCAACACTGTATTATCTATCTACACAGTGTAAGGGGAAACTACTGTATTAAGTGTTACAGACCCCTTAAGTGCTTTATCTTCTTTTCAGTTTACTTATCCATAAAATGAATTATCACACCCACTCTTCTTACCTTACAGAATTGTAGGGGGATAAAATAAAAAAAAAAAACTGTGTACATAGAAGAACCTTCTTAATTTCAGTGAGTTATACAAATCTAAGATTTTTTTTCTGGGTTATGCCTATGTTTATTTTATTATTATTTTTTTATTAGTTTCAGGTTCACAAGACAAAGTAATACTTAGACGTTTATCATTTATATCCCTCACACTGTGGACCCCCCTTCTCCCATCCATTATCTCTCTGACATCGCACCGAGTCGTCACATTTCCACTGTATCCACTCCCAATGCTGTACTCCGCCTCTTGTAAGTATATACATACATATATATACATATATATACACAATTATAGTTGGCATTCATTATTGTTCAGCTTCAGGTGTACATTGCAGTGATCCAAATCTAAGATATTTTGTATTTTATATTCCATCAATGTTTGTTGAATTAATGGAAAACATGCGAAAGGTTATACTTTTGCGATTTTGTGGAAATGCAGTAAAGCACATTTGAAGAGGATGTAGCTTGCATACTAATTATAATGAATCTTTCATTTAAAGAGAAATAAACTTAATGATGAAAACAGCAAGCCTAAATTGCACATAATGTTCTAAGAGAACATTATAAACAGAGTATTTCACACACATATGAAAAAAAACCACATTTTCTTGGTATTTAAAAAGCACAAAATAAATTAGGCTTGTGAGAACATAATCTAGCTGCCACAACTGTTGTTATCAGATCTCATTGGCCAAGCAAATATCCTCATCCTTCTTTCATCATTTTGGCCCTAGGATCTATGAAAGTACTGAACAAAATCAGTCAATTCTGAGAACTTAATATTGCTTGAGTATGCATAGCTTAGTGGTTAAGAACACAGTAGCTGGAGCCGGACTGCCTAGAATTAAAAGATGACTCCTCCACTTTTCAGTAATAACCTTGGGCAAGTTATTTAACCTCTCTGTTTTATCTGTAAAAGTGGGAAAATAATAGTTTTGACCATTAGTACTCCCTGTCGTATTAAACGAGTTAATACATGTAGAGCTTGTACGCCAGTAACTACAAAGACAAACGTCTACTACTGGCCAGCCAGTGCGATAAATACTGGGAATATAAAACTGAACAGAGTTCTTACAACAAGATAAGAAACTGATCTTGAGCTAAATATTTGTCAGAGAGCATAGATTAATAGTTGGGTAGAAACAGAGACCAAAGAAACTTGGCAAAACTCTTGATGTCAACCATCACATTACCTTTGATGCGTTTAAGGGAAAATACATTTAGTTCTTATACCTGTAGTAAAAGAAAGGAAAGAACAATGGTGCCGGTAATTGCAAACAGATGATGATCTGAAATTCATTTCCATTTTACTTTGAAGAGCATGATGTTATCATTAGTGGGCCAGTTTTTCTTAGTGTGTTTTATTGAAGTCAATATTAAAATTATTTTTCATTTCATGAAAACAACAATCCATCACAGAAGGAATCAGCACATAGCTTGGCAAGGGAAAGCCAATTGGAATCATTAGTTGATTGCAGAGAATTTACAAAATATATAATATGGGCAGAGGAAAATCAGCACCGGAAAATTCTCTCAAATGAAAGAGTAATTCAATATCAGTGTAAAATTGTTTTAATAGAGAGAGGGGTTAAAATCAAGAACCTGTTCTATTATTGTATTAAACTAAATTCTCACTGTAAATGAAGTTAAAGTTTATTTTTATTTAACACAGGTTAGGTTACATTCTTTGTGCTGTTACAATATGTGCTCTTAGTAGGTAGTTGAAATGATGATAAAATAATATTACAATAACTTAGTTTTTAACATATCCTAAGGTCTATTTGCCATGGAATACAGAAAAAGCTGTAGTGAATATTGAAATGGAAGTTTTCTAATACTAGAAATAGTAGTATAAAAGATCAATGAAAGGACTGAAGTATAGAAAAGTGATTAGTTCTAAGTTGTGTTTATCATTTTTATAATCTTCATTTTAAGTGAAAAATCTTCTAGGAAATGTAGAACGTAATGTTGATATAATTCTGATCTTCATTCAAAAGATTTATAAATCCCCATTTACTGTATTTTGGCTTTGGTTTTTGTTGCAAACTGGCTGTTAAATAATAGAGAAACACTGTCTGAATTTCCTGGTATAGGTATTTTTCACTTTTACCAAATAGAAAGCTTAAAGGGGCCATGGGAGAACTCACCTAACAGATAGTTGGGTATTTTTTCCTATTCATTTTGGTTATATTAACTAATGGAAGTATTTTTCTTAGTAACAATTGAAACAGACTCTAAATATAGAAAATAAATTCATTTTCAAACATTTCTTAGACTGCAAGGGAGGAAAAGATCAATGGGACTTGCAGAGACATTAAAACCAATCAAGTGTCTTTTCGTGACAATGCAGAAATGCAATAACTTTGGAGTTGAAGTACATTTTAGAATTAAAGGTATCAAAGTTCAACAGGAGATTTCTGAAACTGCCAAGGGAAATCTGTCAAATGGGGGCCACAAACACAGTACTTTCACCCATATAATAAGCTATTATGTTTCACCCATTTAAACATTCCATTTTTTTTTTCTTCCAGAAGCACGGAATTCTGAACTCCCACAGACAATGAACAGAAACCCAAAGATCAATGTGTTTCTAAAGGATTATATAATGCTTCCCAGACTGTTTATTGATTGTGAGAAACTTAACTCCTTCAAGCTTTTCAGTAATTCACCCCTTTTGTCCACGTCAAGATGAAGTGGCCCCTTGTTTCTAACAATGGATCACATCATCAAAGCCCCTGGAAGTGCACAAAGCAAGGAGGCATGTCACACTGTGCAAAGAGCCTTCAGCTTGACTGCCATGGCACTGTCACCATTGTGTCACATGCCGCAGATCCAGTGCCACAGAGGACACAGATCTTCGCTCTGGATGGGAGAACTCACATAAAATACAAACACAGTCTGTGACCACTCCTGCGACATCCTTTGCTTTACTTCTTGATAGCAGCAAACCATCAACATAATTCCCAATCCTGCCTGCAAGATGACTAGAAATAAAAGGAGAGAATGGGGAAAAATAACCAGGGAAGACTAGAGGAAAGAACGATTCTTACCCACAGCAAGAATGGCGTATTCTATTGAGAAACAATTCCTCTTGGATTTTGCTTCCTTTGTTCATGAGAATCTGGCAGTTTTAGGCACAACACAATTCCATGTTTCAAATTGGTAATGGAAGCCTATTTTCCAGAAAAGTTAGGATGCTAATAGTGTAACAAGAAGAAAACGTGAGAGGATTCATCAGGAAGTACTTTCTCCTACTTTTATAAGAAAATTGCTACTGCATTTGGGCACTTCCTCCACGCTCCATCTACACAAATCTGTTTTATCATTTCTCATGCGTGTTGTAATTTTGATGTGTACGTCTCCTCCATTAACCTCCAAGCTCCTCCTGGGCACATATGATTATCTTTCACTCATTGTTTTCTACTCCTTTGTAAAATTTGCAAGCCTAATATTTGGATATGGTTAACAAAAATCAGTACAGTAGTATATATAATGAAAACAACTTTCCCTCCTGCTCCAGAATGACTGTCTTTTCACCAGAAGTAACCACCACTAGTTTCTGTGTGTATGTCCTTCAAGAAGTTTCCTGTGCACATACAAATGTTTGTAACATGGTGGTGTAGGGGTTTAGAATGGGTTGCCCGAAGATGTGCCTCTGTGGGATATGGATTATTTTGAGCTAAAAGCAACAGAGAGCTACGGGCTCAAAAGAAACTTCTGCCCCTCCCTAAACTATCTAGAAGAATTTACATTAGGGGCCAGCCCATGATAACAGTTATCACCAGAAATGACGTTTTAGCTATCTATCCAGCAAGGCAAACGACTAATCACTGAACATCTGAATATGCGCTCTCACTGCAGTGACCAGACCGTCTGAAGCTCCAAGATGCCTTATGTCATCCCTGGCTCAGCATGTCATATGTACCTATGTTCCCTTTCTATCTTTGAACCTCTCATGTATGTGGGGTCTCTATCTCTTTCATATAGGTGGGGTTCCCATACATATGTATGCAATTAATTTGGTTATTTTCTTTTGCTAATCTGTTTCATGTGTACTGGATTACTAGACCAGCCAAAAGAACCTTGAGGGTAGAGGAAAGTTTCTTCCTCTGCTACAATGGCATGTTACTAAACCTATTCTGAACATTCTTTATTTTCCTTTCTCATGAACTTATGATCAACCTCTTCCTTCTGAATAAAAGCATGGCATTCCTTTTTATGGATATGACATTTAACCCATCTTATAAGTGGACATTTGGATGGTTTCCAGTTATTTTTGTTATAAACAAAGCCTCAATAAACATCCTACTTGTTTCTTTAAGCACATATCTGAGTATAACTGCATGTTAAATTTCTAAAGTAGAATTCTTAGATTAAGAGGAATATGACTTTTAAATTTTGGAAGATATTTCTGAACTACATTTTAGGTGGCTTACTAATTTTACTTCTATCAACAGTGTATGATATTCTCTTTTACCATATCTTTGACAATTCTGTAAACTACTAACTAAACACAATGATCTTTTCCAATCTGATAAATGAAACATGGCATCTTGTCTAAATTTGTATTTTTAAAAAGTACGGATAAATTTGAGCATTTAAAAATATCTCAGTTTGGGTTGCTATCACAGAATTACCATAGAGTGGGTGGCTTAAACAACATGGACTTACTTCTCACAGTTCTGGGAGGTTAAGAAATCCAAAATCAAAGTGACAATTGATTAGGTCCCTGGTGAGAGCCCTATGCCTGGTTTGCACATGACCACCTTCTTGCTGTAATCCTTCCATGAAGAAAGGACATAATCTGTCTCATATCTCTTTTTATAAGGACACTAATCCCATTCATAAAGGCTCTACTCTCATGACCTAATTACCTCCCAAAGGCTCCACCTTCAAATATGATTATTTTGGGGATTATGGCTTCCACATATGAATTTTGGGGGACATAGACATTCAGTCCATAGTATATTTATATTTGCCATTTGTATTTTGTAAGGTATTTTATAGCATAATTGTGGGCAGTTTCATAAAATACTACAGGAGCAGAATTTAAGGTATATTCTGTGCTTTTAGAGTATAGAGTTAATGTATCATTTTATTCATTATGTTCTCTACGTCCATTCTATCCTTATCTATTTGTCTATTTGCTCTGTCATGGACTAACTGGAAAAGTCTCTTACGACTATTGTGTTTCTCCCCTTCTTGTGTTTGTCATTTTGATTTATGATTTCTGATGGTATATATGTTTTGATAGTTTATTGAAACACTGACTGATAAAAAAATCATCTTTCTTGTCTTATTCAATGTTTTCTACCCTGAATTAAGCATTGTCTGATATTGACATCAAAATTCCTGATTTTTGTAATATTTCCCTGGTATATTTTGCTCATCTCTTCACTTGTAACATTTTGGAGTCTCTTTATTGTCAATGTGCATTTTGTGTATCCAATATAGTTGAGTTTTATTTTTTATGTGGTTCTAACATGTTTTATTTAACAAATATTTTATACTATTTGCATTTGTATATGACATAAATCCTCAATCCTATTTCTACCATTTTGCTTTATGCCTTCTTTTAGATTTGTTATGCCTTCTTTAGATTTTAATCTTTTGCTCTATTGAATTTATTTTGTTCACTTTTGTTTGTCTGTTTCCTTTCCAATAATTTGAAAATTTGTTTTTGCTTCCAGTGACTTGTCACCTTTATAACTTCACATAATTTACATATATCCCCATTCTTTGATTTAGGTAACATCTACTAACTTTCCGCTATAAAAATAAGTAATTAATATACTATCTCTCATCTCCTACTGAGATGGGCATTCCCCCGACTGTACCATCTGGCTTCTGCTTATTGCATTATTTTTAGTTCTTCTCAGTTATATCTTTAACTAACATAACATCCTTTTCTTGAGCTATCATCTGAAGACAATATCTTTTTAACACTCCGCTACTGTAAAAAACGTGTCAATCAATATCTCACCTTTCCCTCATTCTACCAACTTCTTTTCATTGTCATAGTCCAACTTCTATGTTGTTGTGGTTTATAACATTATATTTTATTGAAAAACTTTAATTCCAACTTTTATTTAACCTTTATTTTATCATAAAGTGACTTTAATAACAGTCAACTATTTTTTCTCCATTTGAGAGACTATATTTTATTCTTAAATGTATTTTTTAAAACAGTTTTTAGATATTGGAAAATATCTTTCTAAATTACTGTATATTTAAAACATGCATTTCATTATCTCACTCTGTCATGTGACTATGCCTCTTCCCTGGTGAAGGAGAAGTCTGCTTGGCTAATAGAGTCCCACGTGTTCAAATTTTCATGTGATTAGGTGACCTAGGCTATCATCTTCAGAGCTGGATGGTCACCTCTAAATGCCTCTACCTCACGTGTCCTTCAGTGATATTGAGACAGGTTAGTTAGCATGTTATTAGGCAGAAAAGAAGGTCCCTGGTGGAATAAACAAAGACAGCCAGAGCCTGAAACTCGAGGTTTTGAAATGGCTGATTCATTGCAGGACAAAACGTAACAGTGCCTTGAGGTTAATAAGTTATCTCATAAATCCCTTTTGGCCAGACAAACCAGAGCAGATCTGATAGATAGAAATGGGTTCATTAATTCCTTTAGGGTGGGCAAACAAAACAAACCCGATAGACAAATTCCATTAGAAGGTACCAGCTCCCTTCTCCAAACGGACAAGGAAAGATGTAAAAATAAGAGTCTTTTTGCCCCATGTTAGGCACCCCAGTCGGGGACCCCCTCTCGTTCCAAGAGCTGCAACTCTTTACTTTTAATAAATTATCCTCTTTTGCAACTCCTTGCCTCTCCCTGGTCCACGCTTCTATATTCTTCCATTTCACGAGACCACAATCCCGGCACTCACAGAAATTTCCTACATCAATATCAGTGGGACCCAGGAGATTTGGGCAGCTCCCAGGTACATTCAAATTAATTGTACTTTCTCAAATAAAAGGTTGTTAGTAGACTTTTAAGAAGTTCACACTACTTTTGGGAGAGCTCATTGCCTGAAATGATCAGAAGAAAAATGCATCGTCTCTTGGCTTCCACCTTTAATCTCGCCAATTTCCACTGCTCTTGGCATGTTCTTCCATAGATGGAGGATCTGGGTATTGCTATTGCCTAAGTTCATACAAGATAATAGAGCACAAGGGAGCAGAAACAGCTTAGCATGCCATAATTTAACTGAAGTCTATTTATTTTTCTATTCTTATTGCCTAGCACCAATGCCTGTCACAAAATTAATTCTTAGTCAAAATTTGTTAAATTAGGTCAAAGGGCTATGTAAGAATTCTGAGGCATATCCATACTTTAATGTATACATTGCAAGTAAGTGATTCCTACTGTGAAAGGAAAAAACAAAAACAAAAAAATCACCACCTAAAATGGCGTCATTCATGCTAAGAGCACTTGACACCCAACCTAGATTTAATATCTGATCAAATTGCAGTTTCAACCTCTCCCAGAAACATAATCTTAATTAACCTCTCTGGAATTTTCTGGTCAAGCACCAGTAAGGTAATCTGTCATATAGGTCCTCTCTATACTCCATAGAAAGAAGAGGCAATCTATATAATACAAACCCTTCCCTTTCTCTTCCCCCCCAAAAAAAGATGTCCTTGCCCCAAACCCAAAAATAATCCTTTATTTTCTATCACCAGCAGCTCCTTTGCCCCATCGTTTTTCCTATGAAGACCTTCTATTTTGTACAACATCTCGGAGTAACCTTCTAGCTACCAGATGGGGTACTGCCCCATTCATGAATTGCTTAATAAAGCCAATGAGATCTTCAAATTTACTTAGTTGAACTTTTTTTAACACTACACTTACTATTATGGTAAATGTCAATTACCTTGTCCCTATGATTCACACTACTGTTTCTGAAATTGGGTTTTCTTATATCTTTAAGTTCAGAGTTAAAATTCGTGACAAATGAAATAACATGGATTTAGTAGAGACCTTCTTCTTGGTTATGAAAAGAAGGAATAAATGTAAGAAAATAATTTTTTAAAAATAAATCATCTTTCACACTTTAGTCATTAACTGATAGTGTGATTTATGGTGGCACATTAATAATTGTTTAAAAGATTTACTTAGAAAATTGCAATAAACCAAGTAAAAACTCTTTGAAAATAATTTTTTTGTTTACTTTCTTGCTTGTTTTGCAATTTAAACCCCCAATTTTCTCACTTCATACACCTTTCTTCTACAACCCACTCACCCCTCCCCCCACCCACATTTCCCTCTAGCCATTCCTTTCATGAATTGAATTCAGTCCTTTAACCACATGTGGTCTTGACAAAAGTGGGCAAGCAATTCTGAGTCTGAAGGGCCCTGGAAATCTGGCCTTAATGGCCCTTTCCAGTAGTTTTTGTTTTTTTAATTAAAATTTATTGAGGTGACAATTGTTAGTAAAGCTACATAGGTTTCAGGTGTACAATTCTGTAATACATCATCTGTGTATCACCTTGTGTTGTTCACTACCCAGAGTCAATTCTCTTTCCATCACCATATATTTGTTTTTTTAACTGTATGTTTAATCAAATAGAGAAATCAAAGGTAAGGAAAGTAGCCTCCTTCTAAGACCCCTTCTCAAATATTTACCATTCTGCCTAATCAATGGTCTGCATCTCTCAGTGCCCACTATAAATAAACATGCAACCACTCTAATTTTTCTTCCCTAAACCTCTTACTAAATGCTTTTCTCATTATTATTCCATTTGCTGCTAATTAGCCCCATTCCGTTAATTTCTTAGGCCCCTAGGCACCAGCTAGAGGCTTTGTTGGTGAGTTTTGCCTTAGGTGTTTGTCCTTGTGATAAGGGAAAGTTGGCTAATTCTTATATAGAGGAGAGAGAGATTGAAGGAAAGGGAGAGAAAATGTTTCCTTTCATTAAATTTATTGCCTGCAAGTTGACATCAGACATTACCTAAACTCTACTCAATCTTGCATCAATTTCTGAAATTTTCCGACAAGAAAACCAGTCATTTGCTCATTGTGGAATGGGAATTTACTAGCCACTTGCTTTCCCACTGCTTTCTTAAGGTTAAAACACACATAGATATATTGATACTAAACCTTCCAAAGGTTTAAAAAACAGGGCAACAGGCATCAAATGCTTCAGACTTTATGTCCTTTGACCCAGATCTTACACTTTTAAATATTTTTCTTAAGTTGATTAAGACTGAAGGAATCTGTGTTACGCTGCTGTCCTACAACATGTACTGAAAATTTAAAAACAACATAAATATCTAAAGATAAGTAATTAAGTAAATTATATGGTGAATAAATAGAACAGACTAACAAAAACTATTATAAATATGATATAGAGCAATATTTAATGATAAAGAAAAATGCTCAGTGAAAAAAGATCGCAAAATAGTGCATATAGTATGATTCTTTTGTTGTGTGTTTAAGAACAAAATGTTATTAGTGGTTATTTTTGGATGGTAACTTTTCATTTTATTTTTTTTTCTGGACTAAAACAATTTACAATGATGGGGAGGTAAAGTAAAGCATAGGGAATATAGTCCATAATATTATAATAACTATGTATGGTGCCAGGTGGGTACTAGAGTTATCAGGGGGATCACTTTGCAAGTTATATAAATTTCCTACCACTGCAACTAAAAGCAAACCTGACACTAAAAGCAAACAATTAACAGTGAACAAGCACTGAATTAATAAATAAAAATAAAGTAACTATAAATAGTCATAAAAATAACAAGATGAAAGTGTTTGGGTTTAAAACATATTGTAAGACCAGCTAAATTATTTTCTCTGACTTTTTTTTCCCAGTTTATTATCCCCAACAAATGTTTACCAATCTTACAACAACTAAGTTCAGCCTATATGCTCTAAGTTATAAATCCCATGAGACATCTTCCGTCATAAATGTCATGGAAGTACAGAATCAGTCTCACGTAAGTTCTTGGGAATTGCAACCTCTCTTTAAATGACTCAAGGTTCCCTTTTCATTCTTGACCCTGTAATTGCCTTCTTAATAGTTGAATTAAATTCTTTTTTTTAAATTTTTTTAATTAATTAGATTTATTGGGGTGACAACTGTTAGTAAATTTACATAGATTTCAGGTGTACAGTTCTGTATTGTTGAATTAAATTCTTTGTCAAGTCCATGAAATGAGTATTTAGAGAATCTCCTTTTAGAGACTCTCCATGAGGACTGTTGGGTTATTTCCCTCATGATGATAACAGAGTAGTAGGTTTAGAGATGAATATTAACTTTTATTCCCAATGGCATACAACAGTACAGTTGCTGCAAAATCCAAACTTCAACCTCTGTTCTAAAAAGTGTCAGAACTTTTCAAATTAACTGCTCTTTACTAAAAAAACTTGCAATTATCCCAAGGTCAGACATCCAAGAAACTCTTTAGAGACAAGCTTTTCTTCATAACCCAATCCAGTTCAGACATACTCATACATGCTTGTAGCTAAGCCAGAATCTAACTGAACTAAGGCTCAAGGCAAACTGATGTTTACCTCTCCAAGTCTTCTCTGACCTGGATGTCCACACATATGAACATTTGCTGGGTTAGAGAGCACCCATCACATAGATGTGCATGGGATACTTTGGCAAATTGGTGATTAGTCCCTGCAGAGTTTCTTCTCTGATTGGATACAAGTCTATGGCAGGAGCTTAGGTTCTCCATTCCAAATATGGAAGAATTTCTACTTCCTGAGTTTGTAGTGAGGTAGAACTCTACTTCTTGCATAACCCCTTTGATTTCTGATGCTTTGAGCTAGGAGAATTCAAAGTCCTGTAGTAGAAACTGCCAAGATATCTTGAGTTTGGACTTTCTGTACTTCATATTGGCTGCCTCACAGAAACTTTATGATGCTAGGAAAAACAAATAGCAAAGCCATAAGGCATTATAATTGTGTGGACATGATAACACATTACACTCCAATGTAAGCTTTGAGCTGTGTAAAAAAAGCCTAGTTCCATCTCATGGATGTGTTAAAGGACTGTGAAAAACTCTTTAGCTTTCAAAAGTGATAAATGACCATACTCCATTTTCATTTAAGCCATGCAAATACTTTAAAAAAATTTTAGGATAGATCGCATATGATGTTGAATCTGGGCAAAACATTCTCCGGTAGGAGAAGCAGAGATGATAGCAAGTATTGAAAAGTAATGAGAACATTGAACAAGGTATCTGAAAATAATTGCAAAGCAATAAAAGGTTAACAGTGGTATCCTACCCCTATTTCTCTTGGATTTGTCTTACCAATTTATGCAACTATGTGGATGCCTTGATTAGAGATAAATGAAATCACTTATTGCTTAAAATAGAAAGTGATTTATTGCCTGGCAGTGTCTTGACAGGAAAGGATTCAGCCATTATTCCATACATGTTTGGATGCGAAAAATAGAAGGGACAAAAAGTGTAGAATTGGGCAGTTTGAATGAACTTTGTATTCCTTAAATAAGTAAATAAGCAGCAGTCTGGCTAAATAAGCAGCAGTCTGGCTCAAGCAGTGAAAGCATGTTTGCTTATATTTATTTTAATGACTATTTTAATAAATAATGTGAACCATATTCTTAGGAGGCATAGTTGCATTTTAATAGTTTAGAATTTTTAATGGATTCTAAGACTAGCAGTCACTGAAGAAAAGGCGTTCATATTTTTTCTCCTGGCTTATTCCATCATACACCAGAAATAATGGTTGCTACATAAAAGGAAGAGAATTTAATTTAGACTAGAAGCTCCCAAAGGGTAAGAATAATGCTTTTAACGTACAGCTGGATAAAGAGAATCACAACTTACCTGAACAGAGACCTCTGCAGGAACCAGGGCCAGGGTAGGAAAAGCTGAGTTGCAATGAACAAATTGCTGGAGACTCAGTGTGGACAAGTACGAGAGTAAAGAAACTCGAGGGGGACCCGGTCATAAGGGTCATAAGGGTCACCTCCACGAACTTAAAGCAGGTTCCCACACAGGCTGTTGGAGGAAAACCCCCCTCATGCTCTGGCAGGGCAGGGGGAAAGGAGCCATTTTGAAACACACCAGGGCACTCTGTTCTTCTTAGCAATGCCTAACCTCAGGTGACACTAGTTAACCAGAGCCTCATTGACCT
This sequence comes from Rhinolophus hipposideros, assembly GCF_964194185.1. Classification (NCBI taxonomy): domain Eukaryota; kingdom Metazoa; phylum Chordata; class Mammalia; order Chiroptera; family Rhinolophidae; genus Rhinolophus; species Rhinolophus hipposideros. The sequence goes on from NC_138053.1 coordinate 12,328,631, forward strand.
GGGGAAAGGGAAATACCTGTCTCCAGCCCCTTTTTGCCATCCTGTCCCACATAAGAGGAGGTGGGAGGAAACTAAGAAATACCTATAAAGTTCATAGCCCAGGGCCACAGGCTCAGCAGAAAGCTGAGACCAGCCATAGGACAATAGATAACTTTCCCTTCCCCCGCCCCTTACCATTACAGTACTAAAGGCCTATTTACCCTAGCTCCTTTTACCTAATATGTTGTGTCTTCCTTTCCATAAAACATGAGGCATAGTAAAAGGGCACAAAGTAAATATGAAGGGACTAAGCAAGTATTAGACCAAAGTCAGATGTGACACAGATGCTGGACTTATCAGACCAGGGATTTTACAAAGCTATGAATAATATGCTAAGGGATTTAATGGAAAAGTAGACAACATGCAAGAACAGGTGGCTAATGTAAGCAGAGAGATGCAAATACTAAGAAAGAACAAAAAACAAATGCTAGAGATAAAAACAAAAAACACGAACAGAAATAAAGAATGCATTTGAAGCATTCAGCTGAGGAGAGAATTTCTGAGCTTCAGGTAGGACAATAGAAATTTCTAAAATTGAAAAGCAAAGAGAAAGAAGAGAAAAAAACAGAGCAGAATTTCTAAGAACTGTGGGACAGCTATAAAATGGTGTGACATATACACAGTGGAAATAGCTGACAGAAAAAAAAAAAAGGAAAGAAATAGAAAGAATATTTAACCAATAACAGGCAAGAATTTCCCCCAGGTTAATGTCAGACACTCAACCAGAGATGAAACAGAGAAAGTTGGTGAAAGCATAGACAAATAGATCACTGGAACAGAATAGAAAGCCCAGAAATGAACCGCATAAGTACAGTTTATGAGAAAGAACAGTGTCAACATCTTTTCTTTTCAGAGACAAAAACTAGAGTCAAGTGAAATGATTTGCCTTGATCAAAGACACATAAAGTGGCAAAACTGGAAATCTGTCACCAATCCTAACAACTCCACATTCCCTCTTGTTTCTGTCATTCTCAAATGATATTGATTTAGAGTACATTCCTCTCAATCCTAGAAAGAATTTGAAGTAGTCACAATAAAAGTCACTTGCACAGTACTGCAAAAATGAAGATCGTAAGGTACATAACGAAAAGGTAAAATAAATACGGAGTCTTAAGTAATGACTGACTAACCATAAAAATGAGACCAGAATTCTTTCAATACAATAGCAATATCTTCCTTGTGTGATAAAGCAACGTTGTTTGAAAGAGATGGTGAGGCCTGTATGTATTCTGATGAGAGGAAAATGGCGGAGCAGTTCAAAGAAGGGTGAAATGACTAATGCTTCTATTCTAATCAACAAAGTAATGGCTATGTACAAGCAACATTCTCCACTTTTGCATGCTTTAAGTAACAAGATGTTGAGAACAGCTGTGAGTAAAAATGTCAAGAAGAAATCTACCAGGACCAGAGGATTTGGATTCTGGCTGGTCACACTCATAAGAGCTGAGGTCACCAGTTCTGTCATAAAGGGCCACTGCTTCTCAGAGCAGTTGCTGGTTTTCTAAGATTCTTCTGAGGTTTTCCTTGGAGAACATGTTTTCCCTTACTCTCTGAACCAATTTCTAAAAATATAAGAGTTCTGACAATAAAGTGGTGAGTCTAGATTTTTAGAAGTGAATAATTCAGGATGTAAACACCCAAGGAAATGTTTTCGTTGACATCATCACCTTGAGTGGTGATGCAATCGATTAATCTAAGAGATGAAGTCTTGGCTGAAATCAGTCTGCCTTTAGAATCAGTAACAGTCAAAAAGGAAATTTGTCTTGTACTATGTAATATATAGAGTTACATGACAATGTTTTAATAGATTATGCTTAGTCTTTAAGGTTTTGTTTAATGGCACTGCGGCTTTTTACTATTCATGCATATTAATACTGACTTTTGCTTTAAAAGTGTCTCAAGTACATTATGTTCTTATATTTGTTCATTCCATCCAAATAATTTAATAGAAACCTATTTTATATACACCAGGTGCTGAGCTCATAGAAGAATCAGTTACCCTACTAAGGGACATAGCCCTTCTTTAAAAACCAAAAGACATTTTCTCATAATTAATATGGTCACATGCGTGTTCCTAATTCCAGGGTAAGTTATTCATTGGCAATTACCTTATACCTTCCTCCACGAGGGAAAAAAAATAGAAATATTTTGGGCTTCTGTGTATTTTTTCCTAGCTTTCTAGCTTTTTTCCTTCCTTTTCTCCACCTTTTAAATAATACATTTCTTTCTGGAGATCAACATTTCAACTGAGGCTGTCAAGGTTTTCTTTTAACATCTCAGGCAAGTAAGAAAACTCCTGCTTTTCATTCTGTGTGTTTTAAAGTTATCTTTGTCAAGTAACTGAATGCTAGTTTACTTTCTGCCAGAAATAAAATCTACCTGTGATACAAATAAAATACTCAGGACAATTCTTTCTTAATAAATTTACAGCCATAATTCAAGTGTAAAGGACAGCAGTTGCTTTTATCAATCGCCCAGCTATTTAGTGAGTAGAAATATTAAAGTGAATCTTTTAAAACTGGTGCAATGTAAAGAAGACACTCAGTCCCGTTCTTACAAAATAGTTGTCCACTTATAATGGTCTCTATTAGTTGGGCATCTATCCTGGAAAAAGTCTCAAGTGGGTTCTACTACAAAGTTAAGGAACTTGGTGGGCAGTTATAAACAATGGCATGATTAAATAGCTTTGTGCATAAGTGTGCTTTTTCTGAATGGCAATTCATAAGCAAATCCTCATGCTAAGAGTTCATGTGTTGTATGGAACCGAGGACCCTTCAGTAAATTCAGCCTCTAAGTCAATGCTTCACAGGAAAGCCACTTATGAAGAGGAGTTCTTCACGGCCAAATAATTAGTCTGAGGCTCTTTTAAGAAAGAAGGACTCCAGTTCCTATCATCTTTTCTGGTAAAATGAATACATCAGAAATATATATATATATTTGAGGAGACCCAGCTTATGGTATTTTCGGTAAATGCTTCCTGGGCCTAAGTTTTTCTGAATGTAAAATTAAAAGGCAGGAGAAAATGTGCTCTGACCCTGTGCGAGTGAAAGTCAGTGTTTTGAGATCATGTTCCCCTGCTTGGCCGAATCAGAAATCAGGGTTGTGGTAACTTGGTGACGTGCTGAAGAAGCTCCTACAGGCTTTCTGAGAGCCGATTGTTACATTTTCAGGAATTTTGTGAGTCAGCTGTTAAACATAGCCATTATTAAAATTAAAGTATATAAATTTACAATTCAGTAACTTACATTTTAAAAAAGAAACACTCAAAGTTTTCCTTATTTTACTACCTTTTACTATTTTGCTACCTTTTACTGTTAGTCATGCCTTTGAAGTTATGCACGTCACTTGTGTCTAGATTGTGGAAACACCACGTAATGAAGGGTGGTGTTCCCCACCGAGCATCTCCTCCTAATCACGTTCAGTGATGTCATGTTGGCAGTTTCGAATTGGCCACAGTGGGAGCACATGCACAATGGAAATGAGAAAACGCCACACATCAGTGACTTTTGCTTTTCTCAGAGAGCTGGTTTTTAAACATTGACCCACATTCCTCTGGGGTCACCAGGCTGAGACAAAGGAAAGGGAGGCGGCTTCGCCTGAAGTAAGAGAATCAGCGTGCCACCAAAAAGCAGACCACACATCTGCTCTTTCCACAGAGCAGAATCTGCTCTTTCCACAGAGCGGATTCCACCAGGTATATTTTTACCTAGGTACACCTGGGTCATACATTCTCTCTAGCCTGATGCAAGTCTGGTCCTGTGAGAAAGAGAGAGAAGGAAGAGTCTTTGATAGCAAGTGCAGTTCTCAGGAAGTTTTAGATCAGGCCAATGGGAGTCTTTGAGTCAAAGTCGCCTATCAAAGGAGGCCCTCATTTTACAGAAAAGGGCTTTCCTTAGTTTCCTCCAGCACTCAATCATTGCCTGAGAGCAGCCTGTTGAAAGCATGATCTTGGTGCAAATGTTGCAGGGGTAGCCACAGGGACAAAAGCAGAGAGGGGGGAAATACAGGGAAGAAGATGGTGGGCGCTGGAGGGGGAACGAAATCCAGCAACTAGTACAACTTGGCTATAATATAGGGCCCATGGGGGCACAGACTGAGAGATGCTGAGTGTAACATTTGCAATTAAAATGCATTGTCTAGCAATAGCTATTTAAAAATACAATGGAAATACTCTGATACCTAAAACTGCTGGAGCTGGGGCTCTCAGCTTTGGGGTTAAAGTATCAAGAACTGACATGAGCTTTGAATTTTGCTTGATAGACAGGCTCTTGTTAGCCTATATTTCTGTAGGTTACCAGCTTCCTGAACTTGCAGCTCTCATCATGAATTACTGCAACTGTAGGGTGGGACAGAAGGAGAAACATTTCCAACTCACCTAAAAAGAATGCTGAGGAAAAACAAAGCCAAACTGGCATTGGCAAAGTAAACAGAAGCCATTATACATTTAATTAATCAATCAGTCAATCGATATTTATTGAACCCCTGTTCAATAAATACCCCTGAGTATTCTGGTGATACAGCAGTGACTATACAGAAAAACCTTGCCCTCATGGAGCTTACATTCTAGTTAGAAAGACAGACAATAAATGAATAAACAAAGGGTTAAATAATATAACCTCAGATACTAAGCCTCAAGAAGACAATCAAGCAAGGTAATAGGATATAGGATGAGAATAGGATGATAATTCCATCCCACACAGGTGGTCAGGGTAGGCCATTCTCAAGAAATCATTATTGAACAGCAGCCAAGATTAGAGTTTTTCCCTTTCCTGTTGAAGACTATAATTTGACTCCCACTAGTTAAGCTCCTTTTGCCTAAGAAAAATTGCATACAGATAACCTCCACTTTCTCTTTCTATTTACTATTGGCACAAGAGCCAGTGGATGTTCTAGATAAACACATTGAAGCAGAATAGTCTGTACTAGCTCCTCAGTTCCAACAGCATTTATTTTTTTTAAAATCCTCCCAATATTTTTGGGGATAACACATTTTTTTAAATGATAACTAGAATTCCATAAATATGTAAACAACACCATAAAGCTATCTTTAAATTTCTAAATTTCTTTATCTTTAAAAACAAGTTGTTCCTTTTGTATTTTCTCCTTAAAGTTTGATAGTATGAAAAATAAAAAAGGTCTTGCATGTTTCAATGTGTACAATTCAAGCGTTACGTTGAATTATTAAATTTCACCCAATCTTGGATATATTTGCTAATATACAAAACATCAGGGCACAGAAAAAAATTAAAACCTTGTTCTTATTTATGACACACAAAATGTAGATATTTAATTTGAAGCAAAATAATTAATCATTTTGGTTTTCCTCTATATTTGCCTGCTGATATACTGATGATATTAATATACAATATAAAAATACATTACTGTCAAGACAGGTTTACCAGAATTCTATATAAAATGGGTAATAGGAAAGATGATCTCTTTCCCCATAACTATAAAATCACTCTTACTACATGACTCTGAACATTGGAAGCTGATGACAAATACTAGCTCTGCTTTCTTTATAATCCTTTTGTGATGTGGCATGCTTGGCAGAATCCAAGCATTGAAGCCGCATTAAGCCTCCAAACTGGTACGTGATACATCATGGCCACTGTGTCAGTCAAGTTTGGCTTTCGCTTACAGTCACTGCACTCTTTACCTTAATTTTAGTGTGGCATCTAAAGCTCTATTCTAAACACTTGGGAAGCAATGTCTCAAGTCCCTGATCAGGCCTGGATCTTCAGAGAGGACAGGGTTCCTCTCTGTTCTCCTGATTTTCCTAATGTCCAAGATGCAGCTACAGTGAAACTATACAGCCAGGTAGAAGCCTAGAAAATAAACTCAAGTGTTAGTTCTGCAGTATAGTCTCTGTATTGTGGAGTTTTTAGTAGAGGTTACAAGACATGAGTGGACTTCAAATTCTGCTTTTAAGTATGTGAAGATCTCTTGTTCCATAAATCTCTCAGTCATATGTCAATCAACAAATACACCACGGGAGAATGGCCACTTTGTGGCAGATGTGGATTTTTCTATTGCTTTACCCTCAGTAATGAAGTCCAGGCCATTGGCAGAAGGAAGTACAAGCTGCCACCAGCCAGCAGCTTATAGTGGGAGGTGAATTATAGTCTTCCACAAGAAAGGGGAAAGCTCTAATCTTGGCTGCTGGACTAGGCTTCCAGTCTTGTTCTTGATCACGCTTTTGCTGATTCCTTGATAGTAATTCAATAAAAAGAGAGAAACTGGTCCTTTGGTCCTTTGGTATCTGTAGCTTATTCTGTGCCAGTCTGTCACATAGGCTCCTTTTTCCTGCTGTCACTGATTCTTCTTGGTTACGCTTATTGGGTCAGAGATTTCAAGCAGAATGGAACGGGGGCTATTTAACAATTGCTGTCAAGTAGCCACACTGTCTTAGGAAGAGGGGCAGCTGATGCTGTAGCTGGAAAACAGCGGGCAGCTCCATAACCCAACTTGTCAGGCAGTCTCACCCTTTTCCACCTTGGCCTCCTCCCCATTCCTGCTCCCACCCAACACTTTCTCTATTCAATCTAATTATCTTTGCTTTGTATGCAAGCTGTTAATTCTGCTTGTACCATTTGAAGATTATTTTTCTATCCTTACAGTTCAGAAATTTCACGAGGATGTGTCTCTCCATACTTTTTCATTCTTCTGTTTCTTAGCCAGTAGATCCTTTCACATATGAAAGAAAGATCTGATGTGACAGTCACATTAAAGAAGGAAACAGTTTATGGAAATTTTCTTCTGTTATTTATGTGATTCCCTCTCCATGGTTTCTTTTCTGTCCTCCTGAATCAGCAATTGTTTTAACACTGGGTCTCTTGGACCAGTCTTTCCTGTTTTTCTCACCCATGATTACCATTTTTGGAATTTTACTCCATTGCATTTTATTTTCCAAAATGTGAATTCAGTCTCAGGAGTTACCATACTCCTTTTCTTTTCACATCGTTTTATTGAATTTTTAAATTGGGAAATTATTTTCAGTTCCAGGAAATTTTCTCTGGTCCTACAAGCATATCCCTTCAAGAGTTTTTCTTTGTTTTTGTTTTTTATCTGGGTTTTCTTCCATTGTCCATATTGGTTCCACCTCCATAATAGAGTTTTATTGCAGTTTTCCTGTTTAGCTTCTTTTCCTTCTACCTGGGTTGCTATGTTCCCATTAAGTAATTTGTGATTGTTCTCTGCTTATTCGTGTTGATACCGTAGTGTGCTGGTTTTCAACAATTCTGTGGATCTCTCTGGTTCTTTCTTGTGTATTGGTCAGAGTGTATATATTTTTCCTTCAATGGGCAGTCCGTGATCCCTTTTGCCCCTTGATTGATGTAAGTGGCAGACAGCCTTTCAGTTCAGAAGTCCAAGTAGAGAAAGTCTGATCTTAGCCCAACATGGAAACTAGCCCCCCTGAGATGCCATCATGCAAGGGACAGTTAGCCTCTCACTGCTGCAGAAAGCAAACAACAGAGACATTCCCCCCTACTTTCTCATTGTGTATCTCCCCATACACCCTCTCCACAGTCCCCCCCCCCCATCAACTCCCAGCAACTCCCTGCCTACATTTTGCCCCCTGCCTGCACCTTCTTTCAAGGACTGGAGGTCTCACTGTGTGTGGAACGTCTTCAGCTTGCCAACACCAGCCTTTGACTTTTTCTGGGAATGCAAGACCAGGTCACTATCTTCCCAGAAAACCACATCCAAACATTTTAACAGCATTCATAGTTCTTAGGAAGATAACACATTACTGAAATGAAATCATATTATTATTGTTTTCCGAAATTACTACTCTGTAAGTAAAATATATGGAATCTTTTGTAGTACAACAATAGATCAGGATATAGTCACATGAACATGCAGGTTTTATAATATTCATTAAAAGCTCACTTCTGATTTACCAGCCTCATAACTCATCTGGTTATTGCAAACTGGTATTATTAACTAATTTTTCACAATAGTTATTTAGCCTACCTTTATCAGCCATCTACTATGTGTCAGGTACTGAAGTGTTTTGTATATATTAAATTCTCACAAATCCCCCTGAAATAGATACTAGTATTTCCAACATAATACCATATAGAAACCAAGGTCCAGAGAAGTCAAGTAACTTACCAAAGTCACACAGCTAGCAAGATGATTTATTTCCCTAATAAATAATAACGAGCTACTTGAGAGTAACTCATGTCTTGTATTTCTCTGCATCCCCAAATGTGCTTGGCACTCAGCAAATAAACAGTTATTGAGAGAAGTAGCAATGTTTTATTCCTACTTGATACCTAGAACACAGTATTATAAAGCAAATGTTTCAAAATGTTTTATTATAAATGAAAGCATTAACAGTCTACTGAAATTTAAAAAGCAAATCCACATAAGATAATCTAACGCTATTTATAGAAGATCTATTAGCCGCTAACCTGGGTTCCAGGGATCCAAATATGAATAAAGTGTTGCCTCTCTCCTTAAAGAACAAGAAGTCTGAAGGGAAAGCATATAGCCAAGCAATAAAACATAATAAAATGTAATTGCTTTTTAAATGTATATATAAAGCATTAGGAGGCCACACATGAAAAGATATTTTTTTCCAGTAGGATCATTAGTTTTCTTCTTCTCTTTAATTAGCAATAGGATCAAACATAAAAATAAACACTACTTCAAAGTTTTTTATTAGAAAGTTTATTGCATTAATCTATAAACTCATTTGGTGATATAAATGACAACGTAGGCTAACACTGCTGAAAGTTTATCATCTTTGGATAAGAGATACTTTAACACTGAAAGCTGTCTTTGTTTGCTACAACAAAGAAAATTCGAATGTATTTTATTTTTTTTCCTTTTAAAAATAGATATTGTGAGTTGTTCAAAATGAAGCCTGGACTAAATACTCAGCTAGAATAAGCAGACCCAGTGTTAGGACACCAATTTTTAGAGGACCCTAAAAAGGCAGTTTGCCATAATCTTTAATTAATAAACAAGCACCTGTCCACACCATGTGATTCACATTTGCATATTTATGTACACTTCAAGACATTAAGCCTTTAAGACCAAAATATCTCTCAAATATTTATTTTGAATAGTAAACATGTTACCCAGAGATAGAAAATTTGTTATTTTAAAAAACATAACCTTAAAACTCAAGTTTTTTTTTTAATGATTTCATTTTATTTTAAGGGATAAGTAGTAGACTTTTAATATCCACATGAATTCTAAATGGTATTGTGATATTTTTGTGCAATTTTTGCAATATTTATGGTTTAAAAATCCCAATAATTGACAACTACCACTGTGGCTAACTGGAGTCAAAATGATCACATTTTCATAAAGTTTTTTGTATTACAACACAGTTATTGTGCTAATGTATTTGGTTGGGACAGGTGATAACTGTCATAAAATTTTGTTGGTTTTCCTGAAATTGGTGAATATAATTTCCCATACAGATAATGCTAAACACGTTAAATCCTCTGCTAACATTACTACTCTAGCATGGCAGAGGAATTTATATCAAGCATTGTAAATCACTATGAAATTTCCCTTATAATTAACTACAAATAGCATACTCCCCATATGAAAGCAAGCATATGAGCTATCACTTGGGCCAGTTTTGATGTGTTTATATATAAATACAAATACTTTACAAATTTTCTGATACATCAACCTCTAAGGAAAGAAGAACAGTTTTGCTGACATTCCTGCATGAATGGCTTTAGCCAGGTATTACCAAACTCATTTGCATCTTTGACCTCTGTAGGACGCAGGGAAGAAATTATGTTTAGGGTCCCAAATTAACACGGGTTCAAAGGTTATGAGAATAGATTCACTAAGTATGAAGAATGACGTCACCATCAACTTACATTTAACGTATCTGGAAAAGTTCCAAAAGATTGTCATTGCAGGGGGGGAAAGTTGTCAGAGCCTCTTGTCTTTAATTCTCATTCTGACAAAAGTATTTCTCTCTTTACCAAATCTAACATTTTGACTTCTCAACTAGGCAGATATAATATGTAGTTTTACAATATCCAAAGTGCTGTGTGTGTTCTGATGTTTGAAATGTCCTGCGTGAACCCTGATAAGTGAGAATCCCTTGGCTCAGGACAGCAGTCGTCCTGAGCAACTGATTTATGAGAAAGATTGCTCAGGAAAGGATGGCAGTGCCCCTTTGAGTCCACATCTGCTGCCCAGGTTTTTCCCTTCAGTTGCTATTGCCTTTTATATTTCTTTCTTACCTTTTTTTGGTAGTGGAACGACACAAGAAATGGGTGTTTTGTTTTGTTCTCTTACGTAGCTCCAGGGAGCAATGGGGAATCTCTTTGTAGCTCCAGGGAGCAATGGGGAATGATCCTTTAAAAAGCAAGGAAAAAAATGTCTTTTTTTTTTCTTCTTACCAGCAAGGACTTTTTGTGGCTATTCACTCACCTATATCCTATCATCAAGATCAGGCAGTGATTAACTGCTGGCATAAACCAATTGTTTTTAACGTGTGTTCCAAGCAGTTTCATATTTCCTTGAACCGACTTTGGGGTTCCCTAAAAGAAACAGCCGTCAAAGGAGGGAATGCCCTAAGATGTTTGTTCTATCATCCACCTGACCAAACCACCAATGCAGGAGCAGGTGTGCGCTATGAAATCACTGGACATCCCAACTTGATAACTGGCAGGGGCAATGTGAGATGTATACTACTGGCAGAACAGGTGCACAGTACATATTGTTCATTGACTCATGAGACAGGACACCACAGTGCGTGTCTTTAAAATATTGAAGACCCCTGTTTTCTCTTATGAAGTTGTTTCCTTTCTCAGCCTTTCAGCCCTTCAGCTTGCTCACATAGGTCAAAGAAAGAGAAACTGGCTTTCTTGCAACATATGGGCATTCTCATGAGACAACTGCCTTGGGGTGAAAAACGTTATTGCATGATAAGAATGCACAGGACGAGCATCATTCTGGTTTGCCTGGAACAGTCTAGATGAAAGTCCATTGTAGGATAATTATTAATAATGTCCTCATTCACTCTCAGAAGTATCCCAGATTGGATGATCAACCCTACTGAAGGTCTTTAGTGAGATCAGCGTGTGGTACTCACTTAGTAAGGATAGCTTCCTGCTCCCATTACCCCTGGTTTAGCCAAGACTCAGAACGCACAGATCAAAAGGAACTCCACTTTGGAATATTAAATCTTCTCTATTTCAATTATAAGCCATTCACCTATGGTTTCTATACTATTTCAGTAATGACCAATTTCAATAGATTCGATATATATTTTCATCTCCTCCCTCCAAAAGAAAAAAAAAATTCATTTTTATCAAGCAAAAAGATAAGTGGCAGTAATACAAGAAACAATGAACATACAATATTTTTTCATTAACAATTCAAACACTACAAAACATAGAATATACAACTTAAACGTGAAAATACAAATTAAAGAAAAATGGGGTACATGTCATATTAGCAATGCAAAAGACCAGCTTAAGCATAGTTTCTCTAAATCAACAATTAATAACAGAAAAGTGCCCTTTTCTCAAATATGCACAAAAATATTTCAGTCACTTCTAGGGAGAAATTAATAAAAACTTTCTGCTAATTCTATATTACAGCATGTATTACTAATGGTTTACAAAACTTAAGTGTCTCCTTACACTTAAAATTTACAACTTTTCCAATCATTATACACTCATTCAATCCAGTCTGTCAAAAATAAAATTATTTCATTTCTATAGTTATGAAATAATTACTGATATGTTATGGATCTCAAGGGGTGAATGTGTATGATAGGGACAGTGATCAGAATAATGTCATGGATTTAAAGTGGGACAAGGGTCAGACAGGCAGAAATTTCACCTCTGCCTAGCATATATTGATTCCTGTAATAATTTTAGTATTTCTAAAATAATTCTAATGGTACATTTCTTCATTCTAAAAAAGTCTAGGTTTTCATATTTAAATTTGCTATCCACTTCTAGAATTTATTCAAAGTCTAACCAGTTATGCCACTCGACAGAACGTTTCCTCCTGGATTCATAGTATCCCTGCAATTCTGAATTCAGCTGAAAAAACATAAACAATCAGGACTCAATAAAATGCTCCTTTTCCTCTACATGTTTAGTGATTCACACTAAATTTTATGGTAAACTGCACAATTCTAGGTATAGCTCTACAGTGCGAATGAGAAAGAAAATATTTCAAGCAGTAATACCAATGTCCACTGCAACCATGTCTTCGAAGGAGGTCTGCAAGGTCATGCTTGTAGCCAAGATTTTACAGTGAGTCATGCTTCATAGGTGCAGTTCTAAAACTAACAAGAGTGGGGACTCATATTGATTATCTCCTTCCAAGCCACCTGTACAAAAGGACCTATGGTCAGCCAGCCTCAGCTTTGAGCTTTCTGGTTTATACCAGCAATTGCCTACCATGTACATAAACATTCATAAATGGTGGCAAACTCAAGGATGGAGAAGCATTGAACTGCAGTTCTGGAAAGGGTTCCAGTGGCTACCGAGTGGTCCTTTGGTGTCATTCGCTGCTGCTCCTGCTGCTGCTGCTGCTGCTGCTGCCTCCATCCTCTTGTTTAGGGGAGGAAGAACTGTCTCGGACTGGCAGCAGGTCATAATGGCAAGGGATGTGACTGTTCTTTGGGAGGTCGTATGGATCCTGGGAGAGATGCCCATTGTTGCTGAATATTCCTTGGACAACACTCACTGTAGGTTCTGTGACAATCAGGGGCACATTATCATCAATGAAAAAATTTTGATAAATAGAATATGGCATTTCTTACAAATATCCAACACACAAGAGGAGCTTTCATAAAAATATAAGAAATATTATTTTTAAAAACAAATGTTCCTTTCATCGTGACATAGAGGTGGCTATTCTGTGGTTGGCAGACCCACGGACACACAAAAACGGTGTTCGGAACAAAAGGATGACTGTACAGTTGGGATGAAGACATCAAGGGAATATATAGAAACTGTGGATCTAAATCATTATTTGAAAAAAGCTTGGAGATATAATCTAGTGCAGACCCTTTATTCTACAGGTAAGAAGACTGAAGTCTTTACAGTTTAACTCAATTCATGGAAACACAGGTTCACAACGTTAGGATTCAGGCTCTCAGATGAGTTCCCATCTTACAGTGGTGGGCTTATGGGACAGTTCAAAGGGGACTTGTGATTGACCTTTCAAAAAGAAATCTAGTTCACTAAGCCTTTCATTTAAAAAAGCTGTCTTAATACTTTAAAAATAGTTATAGACCTTTTCAGTGACACGTCTGGAGCATAAAATGAATTATTAGTGACTATAGCTAAATTAGCCACTTCATTTACAAGTAGTAGAGCATTTTTTTTAAAGTTTAAATCATACATAGTGAGATAGAACGATAGAAAGAAAAATTAAAATATATAGCCCTACTATCTAGCCAATGATAGCTCTGATATGTTTTAACTTTCCCTCAATGGTATTTGCAAGGGGCAATAAAAATTACTCAAAGTTTAAATTGAATTCTTATTAATTTGTATCAGATTCACAACTGAGAATATTACTGACATATTAGACAATTTAAAAGTAAAAATTTTCATTCTGCTAAAAGCATTTTATTAATATAATGAATGCAACCAGGAATTGAAACCACCTGTTTAATCCACTGGAACCATCTGTTTTGGCTAACGTGACATATTTGCTAATATGATACATATGCTATTTCACATGTGTGCTAAAATATTCACTATGGTTACAAAACGAAAGATGGATGACCAGGTGGGAGATAAGCAAAACTTCCTTTGAATTTTCTAAATAATATTTTCCCTGAATAATTTATTTGACACCAATTGTAAACACAATTTACATTTAAAACATGAGCTATTCTTTTCAATAAGGTTTATGTGAACTGCTGGTGCATTCTCAAAGACTTTAAAATTGTTTTTTATTTATTTTTTTAAATTCCTATACTAGCTTCTTTCTCTGGTTAGGAGAACTCACCAACTTCATAAACATTCTTGTTGGCTGAAGTTGAGTTATTGATCTCTGCATACGGGGAATCTCTCCGAGCTGGTGACTTCATCTCCACATAACCACACTCTGAGTTTTTGGGGATAAGTACAGGTGGATCTTTAATAGTGGCATATGGGTTTTCAGAACTGCTTAAGGAGCAGTTACTTGAATTATATTCAGGATTCTTTCCCAAGTCTGGAAGAGAGATGGGGGGCAAAGAAGCAAATGCTGTTTGATAAACAATGTTATTTTTCTTCTTGGCCATAATTTACGTGGGCAGCTTTTCTCTGTAGCTAGTTTTCTAAATTACATACAGTGAAAATAATGCTACACGCGTATGTTTTCCACTTATTTTGGAGATAATTTTCTATAAAATTGCTATAATGCATAAAAGATTATCAAGTAATTTTAGCTCTTCTCTAAGGTGAGTACCAATGTAAACATCATGGATTTAATTTTATTTTGATTATCACACTCAAATAAAATGAATTCCATTCTATTTTACTAATAGTCTCGGATTCTCAAAGGCTTCAATCAAGAAACCATCTGTTGATGGCCCCAGGCGCACAAGAAGGTTCTGTTATGGTGAGGAAGACATTTGTGCTGTGAGGATTCCTTGTACACCCTCAATACTGGGGCCCTGAAGTTATTACTCAAACTCCTCCTGAAGAGCAGGCCTCAGTGGGCATGGAACCATGCTGCTCTCTTCCTATTTTCCCTGCTGTTTCCTTTCTTACATTTCTCTCTCACCATTAGCCATATTTCTTTTGAAGGAAATATGAGTGTTTCTCCAACAAACTGAAACCTTTGTCCTCCCAGGTTTCTGCTCTCACTAGACCCTATGGCCACTCTCTTGATATATCAGTCAAGAGTGTTTGTTGGAATAATTAACCACACCAACAATTCTACATTTTCTTTACACTGCCACTCTTGCTCATTTTGCAAATTATCTCAGTCTCTGAGGTAAAAATAGTTTTAAGAATTGTCATTCTGATAAATGTGTTTCTTCCTCAGATTTACACCATACCTTTCAAGGACTTTCCCATGTAACTTCTGTCAAGCCCAAAAGCACCTGCGATAAAGGAAGAAAAAACAAATACCCACTGAGAACTGAAAGCAAGAGAAAGCCCATCTAATATTTCAAGGTCATGGAGAGAGATGGTTTGGGCACCCACTGCAGGAAATAACCAAGGCTGCTGCTTTTCAAACCTTTACACCAGATCACTCGTGCCAGATGTCTTCTGTACTTAGAATTAAAAATATGCATATATCATTCTGATCAGTTTCCTGCTCATTTACAGTGACTTTGGGAAAGCTGCTCAATACAGGGTAGAAACTGAGGCACAGATGAATCAGTATATTGGTTCAAGGTTGCACTGTGGAGAGAACACAGCCAGGACTAGAACTCAGAGAAAGGACTTTAATTTCCTCACTTGTCAGCCACATGACTATGGGCAAGATGTTGAACTCCCTGAGTGCCAGTGTTCTTATCTCTAAAAGGAGGAAAACAAAACCTGCCTTCCACGCCTGACGGGGTTGTGGCGATCATTAAGTGACATAGAGCATAGGCTTTGTAAATTCTGAAGCGCCACATAAATAAATGAACCGTGTGTCAATTACGGTAACACCTACTGTACCATACAGTATACCCCCAGCTTCAGTCTATCTGTAAGCATTCCAAGGTCTTTTCAATGATCTTTTAAAGGAATGTTAGAGAATTAGGTTAAAAACAGAATAAAGTCATAACTTGTGATGGACATTAAAATAAGTATGAGAAATGGTAAATAAGTGACCCCTGCCACTGTGCATGTATTTCTTAGAGTGATGTTAAACTTAAGTTCTGGTGGTGATGTCCTATGGGGGCACACTTCTGTGGAGAAAGAGGCAGGATCTACTAAAGGGACAGGATGTGTCTAATATGTCACTGTGAAACAGGAAATAAGAATGCTTTCCTCTCTCAGGCACACTCTCTTGGGTCTGGGCTGTGAAGTCTAGCCAAACTTCCAGCCAGTGGGAAAGACACTGACTTAGGCAGAATTAACCTTACCAAAGGGAGGTCTGGCCTTTGCCCTTGGTTCCTGAGAGGTCTCCTTGGAATGCCCCACCCAGTGTTTTATTTACCTGGAGAGGCCTAGGGATAATCGAACTGGATAATAGAACAAAGTGATCTATGGGAGGGGTTTTGGGTCACATGGTATCAGCTCAACCTCTAAATAAAACTAAAGGTCAACCACATGGACAGCCAACAAGTCTATGTGACCAAACCCCACACAAACGCTGGACACCAAGGCTGAGGTGAGCCTCTCTAGTTGGCAATACTTTATGTGTCTTGTCACATATTGTTGTCAGGAAAAATTAGCACTTTCTGTGATTCCACTGGGAAAGGACAACGGGAAGTGTCATGCTTTGAATTTTCCTTTACTCTGTCCCTGTCGCTTTCCTTGGCTGATTTTAATCTGTATCCTTTTGCTGTGATTAAATTATAACCACAGGTATAACAGCTTTTGGTGAGTTCTGTGAGTTTTTCTAGCAAATTATTGATCCTGAGGGTGGTCTTGAGGATGCCCAGACTTTGTAATGGGATCCTCTGAGAGTTCCCTATCAAGAAACTGTCTATGTTACTCTTTGCTAAATTCCCTCGGCCATTTCCAAACTGTACCAAAGTCTTGTTAAATGTACATCTTGGCTTTAGCTGTGCAATGAGCCTTCCCCAAGGGATTAAAGAGAGCAGCTTGGGGCAGATGGTAAATTAGGGGACAAGAGTTGGGCTGTGAGACAAAACACCCCTGCCAGATTCTCTCTCTTTACTGCCTTGGAAGATCGGGTGCTGTTTTAACAAGGGAGCAGGTAAGTTTCCTCATAAACCCCCATATGTCCCAGTCCCTGGACAGGTGCTGTCAAATGCTCAGTTTAATCTAATTCATACAAGGAGTCAGGACACGATCATTATCCCTATTTTATAAATGAACAAATCAATCTTGAGAGGGTTATTAGTCCAGAGTCACATAATGGAATCAGGAATTGATCTCAGCTTTTGTGTCAACTTCAGGGCTCTTTCAGCCAACATCACAACTTCCCCACCATGTAAAACATCTACACACTTCATCATCTGTAATGTGCCTTGCTCTGTTTGTAAGAGAAGACTTTTTCTGTGCAACAACTTTAAAGGGATATTAAATGCAGAATTACTCTTGGAATGGAACAAACCAAGGAGATCCAGAATTTCCAATGAAGATTTTATGTTCCCAACAATCAGTCCCTTGGGTCTCATTTAGACAAAAAGCAGAGATTTGTGTCTATTGCAGTGACTGCGTGTTCTGGAATCAGAACAAACTATAGTAGGTGAAGGTGGAACAGAGGACTCTTCCCTCAGGAGTACTCGGTGGTATTTTACTGAATATTAATTCAAGTACTTGTTTGAGCTAAATTACTAATGTAATTTAGACTTTTAAAAAGCATCCCTAATGATAAATAATTTCACCAATAAACACATTGTAAATAAATATATTGTGAATAAGTGTGTTACATAAATAATTTTACTGTAAGTGTGCAAAAATACATAGCCCATTGATAATGACGGTGTAGAATGCAGATAAAAGCTGAGAATTTGTACTTATTTTCCTGCTTAGATGTTTGCATTTCTGTAGTAAGAAGGGATTTCAGAGCCCACAAGGACTGGTTCTTACATCTGGCTCAGATGATTGGACATATATGGGGTTCACAGCAAGAGCAGAGGGGCAGCAGTCAGAAGACCACGTGAGACCTAGCTTTACCCCCTTCTCTCCATGAAATCTTGGACAAGAGAATTAACCTCTCTGTGCCTTCCAGCGTTTTTCTTCAATAAAACAATATTCATGGCAGGGCCCGCCCAGTAGGGGGTGCCAGATTTAACAAATAAAAACACAGAAAGGCCAGTTAAATTTAAATTTCAGAGAAACAACAAATAATTTTTAGTGTAAGTATACCTCAAGCTCCATACATTTGGGATATGTTTACGTTAAAAGTATTTGTTGCTTAGTTGAAATTCAAATTTAACTGGGTTTTATGGTGACCTTACCACCACATAAATACACATGAAAGGGTTTGTTACAAACAAGGCACCTCATACACGTTAGTTACTATATCACCAAGCTCCACCTTGAAAATAAGGTGCACACGCTTGGAAATGGCACCATATACTCAGTGGGGTATACGGAAATCCCGACAGTTCTTCACGTGTGGTCCAGGAAATCCATCCCCTTTGCAGGAGGGGCACAAGATCAAAACTTTTCTCATCATAATACAACAACACTGTTTGTACTTTTTACTCTCTTTCTCAGGTATGTGATGGAATTTTCCAGGAGCTAAACCAAGTGTGAGGTCACTACTGACTGAACACAGATACAAAATGAAAATCTAGCCGTCCTCCATTAAGGCTGACATTAAAGAGGTTTATAAAAGTGTTAAACAGGGCCACTCTTCTCACTGTTTCTTTCTAATGTAGGAATTTTTCATCAAATGCATCTTATGTTATCATGAAATGAGATTACTGTTATTAAAAATAAATAAATAACTGTTTATAATGTTCTCAGTTTTAATTTGTAAGATGGTAAATATCAATAGACAGAATCCATTATCAACAGAAGTTCTTTGGGGTCCACCTTTTAAGAATGTGTGAAAGGGTCCTGATTCCCAAATGCTTGAGAACCCCTGACTTACTCTATTCTTGGTGATATCGCCACCACCTCACCTAAAAGGGCAAGGGGCCTCAAGTATGGGGACCCCATATTGAAAGAGAGCAAAGAGAAGCACAGATCCTGGTTCTGAGCTGACTAGGTTCCAGTCCCAGCTCTACCATTTAATAGGCTTTGAGACTTTGGGCAAGTTACTGAACCTCATTATGATTCAGTTTCTTAACTGTAACATGGAGACGATGATGGTAATAATAGTACCTACTTAGTAGAGTACTTATGAGAATTAAGTTAATACATGTAGAGTTAGAATGTAAGCTACAAGCAGGCAGAGATCCTTGTCTCATTTTACCTGGCGTGTGGTAGAAACCAAATCACTGTTGGATAGATAAGGCACTTGGGGCAGGTATAAGTCTATCATTTTGTTTGTTCGTGAATGCTGTCAATAGATCGCTTTGGCACAAACATAAATCTGTGACTCTGTGAGGTGACTTAAAGATAAAAGTGCTCGTCCAGGGTGGGAGCTGGGGGAACTTGCCGAGCTCGTTGAGGTAGCCGCCGTGTTTCCAGTCCGCGGGCAGCGTGCCCGTGCAGTCCACCACTGGGCCTCTCTTTCCAGGATTCACGTTTTTCAGATTCACAAACAGCTGATTGTTTTTGGACTGTTAAGAATATAAACAACACCAAGATGTGAAAAGAGAATACAGTGTGGCACAGCACTGCCTCACTGATCTGGGGAAAGTAAGTCCACGGCAGGTATCAAAGACTGGTCCTGAAATGAGGCTGGGTGGAAGTGGGGCGGGATGAGCGCTTCCGGCCTGGTGGGACCCAGCCAGCAGCAGGAGTGCATGTCCATTGGCCTCAACTGCTGCCTCCACTGCCTCAACTTCTTCCTTTCACATACTCTGCGCCAATTAGATCTTGTTTGGATTTACACACATGGAACTTTGAATTGAAAAAAACCAAAATCTTGGTCTGAGCTCTCCCATCAAACACTGTATGATCTTGTATGAGTCACAAGCAACTCCAAGCCGCTTTCCTAGCTACAAACAGGAGGATAAGATTATCTACTTTGCCTCTCCCCCTGAATGTGAATGAGAACAAATGGAATGATGAATATGAAAGTCCCTGGAGAATGTGAAGTGCTATTTAACTATGAGGCACTATAATTAAAATCCAGCTGCATTAACTTAATTGCAACCGAATTAATTAAATTAGCTTGGGTTTCTTCTAATGAAGAGCTGGACTAGACCATGGAGATTGGAAATATAATCCGGGTGCAAATGGGAGGGAGAAATGTTTGGGATTTCAGAGCAGTGTAATAGAGACGTGAGGTGAGCTGGGTGGTCTCCAGAAGCAGCTTGGGGTCTGACAGCCCTGGGTCTCCAACCTCTCTGTGCATTGATAAAATGGGGATAAGAATCACTCTCAATTCACAGAATTGGTGTGAAGATTAAATGAATTTCTATTTGTAAAATGATTAGAAATGCTCAGCATATTGTTCCTACTTGATCATTGACCTACAAAAATGCAATTTCATGTGGTTCAACCTAAATAAATACATATTATTGTTGTTATTGTTTGTTATGAAAGTACAGGTGGCCAGGAAAGGGTACTAGCAGATAGGTTGTGGGGACAGAGTTCCAGAGAGCAGTTTCCAGGCTCTCCACCTCACGTGGGGAGGTGCTGGCTCAGGTAGTGAATGACCATCAACTGTGATTGGTTGGCCATCATCTGTAACTGGTTAGCCAATTGGCTACTGATGTAACTGCGGGGCTGTGTTGATTGGTTGGTTGGTTGGCAGGCAGAGAAGTGAACTGCAGACTGTGGCTTGTGTGGCTACTATGCGTGTGTCTTGCCAGGCCACCAGAGAGAATATAGTGATGTGACTCCCCTACCTATGGCTCCCTTGGTGTTCCTTTTTGGCCTAGCCATATCCTGCGTTCTTATGTGGGGAGCGGGACCAGAGGCCCCGCAGGCCGCCCCGCACGACACAGGTGGTCAGAAAAGATACACTTGGCAATTTTACCCAGGCTTGAGTCGGCTGTAGGTCTGCTGTGAGACATTATTTTAAAACCTCATGCAATATTAGAAACATTTTTTTCCAAAGAGGTGCAATGGAAATAGTACAAATTGTAGAGACATGGAGACCTGGACTCACATCACTGCTGCTTCACTCACTAGCTTGGGAGCTATGCTTGGAGGTGACTTAAATTCCCCATTATTCAGGTTTTTTTTTTGTCATTAAACTTGAGATCCTAATGCACACCGGATTGTTTAGAGGAATAAATGATATAAAGTCCCTAGAACGGCATCTGGCAAACAGCAGCCCTAGATATCTTCTTGTTCCTTCCTCTTTCCCCTGCCCACCTTCAGCAGTGTGAGCCATTTCCTCTCACCTTTGCAATGGTCATCCTGTCCCGGTTGTTGACGTGAGGGGACGTGGCACACTGGGTAAGGGTGTGGTAACTGGGATTGGTGAAGTAATGGCTGTTAGCATTGCCACTATTGCTGTGAGGGAGGGTTTCTGCAAGAAGAGGAGGAAACGGTTAAGACTCCCCGAAAAATCTGAGTGGAAAAAGGGGAAGCAAATGAACAAGAACAAATGTTTGGACTGCTTCCACATCACAAGCTGGGCAGAATACCCTCCTGCCCAGCATACTCAGCAAAGCTGCTAGAAGCAGCAGGAGTCTGCCTTCCTACCTGCCTCCCTGAAAAGTGTGAAAATATCCACAGGTAACTAACTGCTCTTTGCTTTGGGGCTTGTGCAAGCTGGGAAGGCATTCCTTTGAAGCTACTTTTGCAGTCACTTTTCTCTTTTTTTTTTTTTTCCTCTTCCTTTTTTTTTTTAATACACTTGAGTTTTTGACACAATATTCTGCACTAGAAAGGTACTACTAAGTAAGTCAGTTACTTTATGTATTCCTCCAGAATCAGTGTATTTATAAACATGTGACCCCCTTGAAATCCTTCAGTGATTGCCGAAAAATTAATAAATATTTTAAGTTTCCAAACACCTCAGTTTGAGTGGTTACTTCTTCTGATGATTGAGCTTGTCACTTAAAAAATTTACTTTTATGGGGACTTTTGACAGAAAGGAAAATTCAAAGGAGTTTTCTTAAAGAACTGCCCTGGATCTTACCAAAAGCAAAACCGTTTCTTATGTAACTTGGTTGCTGTGCAGTTAATGATTCTTGTTGGCCGAGGGTCAGGCTGAAAGGAACAATGGAAAGAACCCAAGGCCAGAGATCGAAGACCTGGTCCTCATCCCTGGTTGGCTCCATAACCTTGGTAAAGTTACAACCACCTCTCCTCTCTCCTCCATGTCCCCCACATAATGACAAAACCTTGGGACTGGGTGCCCAGCAAAGCTTCTTCCTGGTTGAAATTCCCAAAGTCTAAAGCAACCACATAATGCGTCTAATTAAAAACCCCTCATAGAAGACAACAGTGATGATTTTACTACTGTTAATATATAAAACACATCTCTAACAACGTATCTCTTCCAAACAAAATTGCCTCAAGGCGAATTGACAGTAACAATGGACACCACCACTAAACACCCAGTTTCGAAGAACCAGGATGAAACCTTACTTTGCAAGGACTGAAATGCCTCTCATGGCTCGAGTCTTACCTGAAATGGCATAGTCTGCGTTCATGACCCTCATAGCAGGGGTATAGGTCACTGCTGGCATGCTCGATTCCTTTCCCTTCTGCTTGTGTCTATAAATAATGAATAATGCCAGTAGAAACAGGACAACCAGGACAAGAATGATGATGCCCGCAATGGCCCCGATCTGGTAGGAATCAGCAGGAAGAGCTGTACTGGTTCTGCTTAAGCTGTTCAGATTTCCAACTATTATAACACCAGCTAAAAAAGGGCGAAAAAGAGAAGTGAGGAAATAAGACAAGGTGCTGGATAAATGTTTGCTCTCTAGTTATAAAAATCTCCCACTGTGCTAAGACCTGGATATTTTCAGTTCATGAAATGTTAATTTGGAAACATGTGGATACAAAACTGGAAAGGAAAACAAACATACCTCATTTTCAGATGGTGTTTGGCTTGTCTGTGCCCAGAGAAAAGCTGCTCTAAGCCTCAAAAAAGAGACAGGAGTTCCGGAGCCCCAAGATACAACAGCAGGATTTGGAAGCTTCTCACATATTCCAGATTATGACTGACAATTACTTGGGAGTAATACTTCATCGGATTTTTTTATTGTGCTTTACTATACAGTAGTAAGCATCTGAGGGACTCATTCGTAAATGTCTCAGCGGCCTAACTTAATTTTATGCCTACCCTTAGCATTTGTAACAGTAAAGCAATTTTCCTTTCAAGCAAGAATAACTCCAGTCCAAGGTCAGGATCTTCCTTATCCTGATCTAAATATACCTTTTACCTCAGAAGATAGTGTTTTATGCAGTTATCTTCTATGACAGAAAGGTCTGTCCCAGTAATACCTGACAACATCAGCCTAAAATTTTACTCATTAGCATTCAAAATTTAGCTTCCCACAGTTCTTCCTCCTGTTTCATCAAGTAAGGACACTAAAGACGGATTAAAGGGGGTCAAATATATGGTGATGGAAGGAGAACTGACTCTGGGTGGTGAACACATAATGCAATATATAGATGATGTATTATAGAATTGTACACATGAAACCTATGTAATTTTGTTGACCATTGTCACCCCAATAAATTTTAATTTTAAAAAAGGTATGGATTACGAGTTAAGAAACCTGGCAACAACAATAAAAAAATTGATCCACATATTCTGAACTTTCCCTTAAGCTCACAGGCTGCAGTTTCATCATCTGAAAGTAAGGAAACTGGCCTTCATGAAGGGGCTTCCAGCTCAAATGTCCCTGTGACTTCGTGATTCTTAATGCTGGACCTCCTGATAAGACAGTCTGCCCTGACCCACAGAGCACCAAGGTCAGCGCAGTGTGGTTACAGTGCATACATGATAATGTGACCGTGGGCTATCGCATCTTATATTATGACAGTCAAATATAAATCATGAGCAGGTCAAAGCTATGAAGGAAAATGAGATGAGTACCTACATAGCCTCCAGTGTGAGATGACTTCACCTGCAACACTATGGATTTTCTAAAGCCTTTACACCCCAGATGCTTATCATCCTTATTACCGACTGAGGAGCACAGCACACAGTAGGAACTCTCTGGAGGCCATGCTTCCGAGCCACCAGAAGCATTTTCTCAAAGGCCCCGTTCACCGGGAATCAGAACTGCCCAGGTGCGGCCATGTAGAGGACAAGAATTCCCAGGTGATTATGACACACACCCTAGTTAAAAACCATGGGCACAAAGGTCTTAACAAGTTAACTATAGGCCTACCAAAGGACCCAATCATCCTACTCTTAGAAATGTACTTAACAGAAACGAAAGCATATGTGCATACAAAGACTTGGTACACTATTGTTCACAGCAGCTTTATTTGTAATAACCAAAAACTGGAAACAATCCAAATGCCCGTCAACAGGTGAGTGGGCAGACAAATTATGGTGTATCCATGCCATGGAATCTACCCAGCAATAAAAGGACTGAACGACTAACACACTACAACATGGTTTAATTTCTCAATAATTACGTCGAGTAAACAAAATCAAAGACGTATACAGTATGATTCCATTTCTGTAAAATTCTAAAAAATGCACTTATCTATAGTGACGGAATGTCCTGGGATCTAGGGGGCAGTGGTGGCAGGGAGGGACATGGGGAAACTTTTGAGAGCGATGGATATGTTCATTATCTTCATTGTGGTGATGGTTTCATGGATATATACATATGTCAGATATTATCAGATCGTATACTTTGTGTTGCTGCGGGACAGCAACAATAAGGCATGCATCTGACAACTAAATAAATGACCAGTTATACCTTGCAGAGTGATGAGGATTACCTCAGATAACACAGGTGAAAATATTTAATGTTGGGTGGTAGGTGGTGGTCATACGAGACGAGGCGGTAGTTATTATTTCCTAGTAGCCTTACCTTGATCACATCGTGCCCCTTTCCATCCTGGGCTGCAGTAACAGGTCCCAGTGATGTGGTCACAGGTGGAGTTGTTCAGGCAATCACATATCTGGCGACAGCCATAGCCGTATGTTCCTGCAGGGCACTCTGAGAAGGAAATGAAAGCCCAATATAGCTCTCCAGCCTTGGGAATCTGGGACAAGGCTGTCTCTTATTGGATGACCCTGTGTGTCTGGAGGCCAGCCCTTTCAGGGATCCCTATTTGGCCAGACTTGTACCACCCAGGGTGCCCCAGAGCTGGCCAGCATTCCCTGACTCGTGGTGGGACGCACAGGCCAGGTGATACAGGGCTGGAGACTGAGCCCCTCATTACAGCTCCTGACACTTTCAGCTTCTATGTACCCACTTCCCAGATGGGTGTGTAGAGTCTGTGGAGTCCCAAAGGAACTGATGGGAATCATCACTGGGGCAATTTGAGATGATTGCACCAGGCCAAACTGTGAGATGGAAGGGGACCCGGCCAAAAAGTATAAACTAGAAATGCTTCCTTGAGAACAAGTGTATTTCCATGTAGGTTCAGGGACCCTCCCGCATTCTGACTTGGATTAGCTGGGAGTAGGCGGAGAGGGAGGGGGCAAGTTTTGTCAATTTTCTAGGTAAGAACTTCACTTACCACAGAATGGCTCAAAATTTGGATTTGCAGGTGGAAGGCTGAGAGACTGAAATAGTGGGGTTTTTTATGATGTAGTCTTACTAAGTTTGGGCATGAATTTCAAAGAATAGCATAGGCACGTTAAATCTAAAAATCATGACAAAACAGTGATTGTTTTGGGTAAAGTGAGCAGCAGGGGGCAATGTGCTATTATTATCAGATTTCTCTGTCCAACAGAGGGTTTCTGCTTACAAATGAGCACTGGGAGAAGTCTCCAAAAATAGGGATGTTTTAATTTGATGTTCAGAGTAATCATGGAAGCACTTAAGAGGCTTTTATTTAATAAGACCATAATCAGTATGCCATTCAAGGGAAAGTCAGGTAGGAGCCTATTCTGGTTTCTCTGCATATATGTATGTTCACATATGTTTAGACATTTGTATACACACACAAAATATTTATATACACAAAAGGGTGTGCAGGCAACTGTGTGACAGTAGCCGTTTCATGATTAAATGAACTTGGGGAGCAAAACTAAAATCGGGCCTTCTCTGTCTAGGCTGCTTCTTGGATGTCACCCTTGTTATATTTGCTAAGCAGGAGGATATGCAAAGGTATTCTAGGGTTTAGCACGTAAGATTGAGACAACTGGGCTGTCCGGTGGTGCTGCGAGGTGCTGGAGGGGTTGAGGGAGACGGATGCTTTATTGCCATAATCCTGCTGTACTGATCAATCTTTCCAGGCCACACTGTTCTTACAGCCGCGTAACTCCCAAGAATGGACGTTTTGGTGGCAGGGAAATCTCCTCTACCTTTTTCTGCCATTATGATTAGACAGTGGGCCCCATAAGCTATAAGCCCTTATTTATTCCTCTTGAACACCAAAAGTCACAGAGGAAAGGAACAATAAACTAATTTGAAACACTCAGTCTAAAACTAAATGTTCTCCTAACCCCTGTAAGCTGAAGCATAGCTGGTGAGGCGGAAATGGATAAACCAAGGATGGGTAATTCCAACAGAGCGTATTCTCCCACGATGGGATTTTTACAACAGAATTTTAAGGCAATATATTGTCTTGAAGGTTGTGAAGATTAAGATGAGAAGTTGTTAGCAGAAACATTATAAAAGTACTTTCTAGAGAAAGTTGGCAAAGGATGGCAATGTCTCCATGGACTTGTTCGCTCACCCACAGTGGGGCTGGCCCTGGGCTTCCAGCCTCTCTGACACCTGCACACTCAGCCTGGCCCCACCCAACGCAGTCTCCTTCTGTGTGACCCAGGCTCTGCCTTTGCCATGAAGAAAGCTTGCCTGGCTCTTTTAAACCTCTGAGCAGCCATGTTCCAAAAATAAGGAAAGGAAGAGGGAGCCAGGATGAACAGATGGAAAACTTGAATTCTGTCTTCAGTCGTACCGTCATGCCCCCTCCACCCAGAGCACTGAGTAGTTATTCAGAAGAAAAATTTTGAGAGAAAAGACAGCCAGCAAGGACCCCAAGGTGGCCAGGTCTTCGGGAGGGGACGTCAACCGCGCTGGTGACCAGCTATCAGCTGAAACAATTTCAAAGTTGTGAGTTCTGCCTTACTACTCTCAATTATCTAGGAAAGCCGATTCTAGAGAAGAAGGAAAAACGAAAGATCGTCTAGGGACGTCATACTCTCATACTCACTCTGCTCACAGTGCTTCCCCATGAACCCAGTGCGGCAAGTGCACTGCCCAGAGATGTGGTCGCAGTCAGCTCCGTTTTGACACTGGCATATCAACGCACAGTCCTTTCCATAAAACCCCAGAGGACATCCTGTGCAAGAAGGGACAGCAGGAGTCAAGAGGCTGCTGAGGAGAAACACAGCTCTTTCCTCTAGCATGTCTGTGTTTAAACCTTGAGCTACGAGAGAGTGAATAAAGACAATACTGTGTGTCTCAGCTTGTCACAAAGCCTTCTTTGAAGTCTCAAGATGGGGCGCCTGACAGGAGGTTGTAACTCACCAGCAGAAGGCCGACCGCTCCCATACCTGGCAGTTTAACTATCCCGGGTCCCCTGGAGGAAACACTAGTGTCTCCTAACAAGGCATCTCCCCACCCTGCAAAAGTCTGGGGCATTTCCTTTCATTCTTTTACTCTACTACTTGAATCCTGGACAGATTACGTGGACTGAAATGGGTACTTTATATTATAAAATTACATGTACGCTTTTACTTACAGTACAGACCGTTTCCAACTCTGATACTAGTCCTGTCTACCATATCTATAACTAACTCAGATAATATTATTTCCTTCACCGAGATGTGGGGTAGAATGCTGAACTTCAAAAATCCCTGCACTTCACGGGTACTTTGTGAAAAAGCAATAAGCCTCACACTGCTGCACAATTTTCAAGACCCAGAGCAGAAGCGCCCTTGGGCTGAGGTCTTACACAAGCCCTGGTGACTCTCACGGGCCAGCAGCTGCCCTCAAGAGTGTTTTGGGGACCTCTGGGATAAAGAAAGCTTCAATGCGGGCTAGCTCAATGGCTGTTTCCAAGTATCCCATGTCCCTTTTATTTGCCCTTTTTCTTATAGGGAGGTTTTAATGAAAGCTCAACTTTCAGGAAACAGAGGCAGACACAGAGGCCAGAACACCACAGTCACCACTGCCATAAGTAGGTACTTATTTAGCACCTAATCTGTGCTGGATCCTTCTCACGCATCCTCTCACTGAATCTTTACAAGGATGGATATTTCCCCTCTACATGGGAACTGAGACCGGAAGACCCCAAGTCACACAGCCAGCAAATGGCAAGGTGGTGGGGCCATGATCCAAATGCAGGGAGTCTCCCCCGCCACACCATGTTCTTCCCACTGTGCTGTGCTACTCCCACTTACAAAGCTCCTCTGTTTGAAACGGGCCCTAATTCTGGAATTACAAGCAATAACTTACAAGTACTTTTCTCTAAGGAGCTCAAAAACCTTTATATGAATATATACAATCAGTAGAATATGCTTGGGACAATCTCTCTCCTTGCCAATTCTTCTTTTCAAATCATGGCTCAAGGTCTATACCCCTTCTAGAACATTCCAAAAGACTTGTTCAGCCTATTCTCTAACTATGTTCTCTAATCAGTATTAAACAAGAATTGCCAAATTTCAGGCCCATCTTTCTTTCACAGCTCATTATTGTGATTTAAAATTATATATTACTATTAATGAGAACCATAATACATGCTTTCCTGTCTTATCTCCTTTACTCAGTTGAAGGCAAGAGGGTACAGAACAGTCTTTTTCCCCCCAACGGTGCCAGCTGTGGAGTATTCTGTATAACCTCTGATGCTAAACACCTCATAGAAGAAGAAATAGTTAGGACACGATGAGAAGTAAAAGGGAAAAAAGAACTAGTGATTCTTCAAGCATGAGGCATCACCACCTGGAAAGTTATTAGAAATGTGAATTCTCAGGTCCCAGCCCAGCCCTACTGAGTCAGACACTCTGGGAGTGTGGCCAGCAGTCTGTTTCCTGAGCCATCGGGGTGATTCTGAAGCTGGCTCAAGTTTGAGAACCACTGAACTCATTTTTCCCCATAGCATACATGAAGAAAGGCAGTGAGGCTTGTCACCTTTACTTCTAGTTTCTGATCACGGTCACTTACCCTAACCTTTGTGCGGTTAGAATACACCATAGGAAGCTTGCTTCATACCAATAGGGTCTGGTTAAGGAAGAGGGGAGAAACAAGGCATCATGGGTAGCACTGCTCCACCTCACTGTCCTGATATGACAGATACCTAAAACTTGGGACATGGCAGCTCTTCCCCATTTAGAGAATTTAGATGTCTAGAAGTCATGGCGTAGATGAAACACTCCAATGCCAGAAATGCCTGGTGCACTCAGCCCGTGCATGCTAAGGGTGAGGATTCGTGCTGCCTGGGGTGGCTCCCTGTGGTGGGGGGTTCGGGGGTCCAGGGGAGGGCTCATCAGGCTGGCCGCTTACTCTGTGTGCAGTAGAGGCCCGTCCAGCCAGGAGTGCATTTACATTCCCCGTCGTAGGCGCTGCAAAAGGCCCCATTGTGGCAGTTGCATGTGTGGATGCAGTTCGGGCCCCAGTGAGCGGGCGGACAAGCTGAAATGGCAACACACAGGGCAGATGCGGTTAGAGCTCTGAGGCCAGCTCCTGGCAGAGCAAATTCCACCCACCCCTCCCCATCTCCTTGCATGTCAGAGGTCAGCAGTGAGCATTGGGACAGAAAGCACACTACTCCAGTCTGACCGAAACCCAGATGGCAATGTTGACTGGGACAGTGCCATTGTTGTTGATGCGCACATCCGTTCACAGATGGCAGAGTGAAAATCATCTCAAGTTGATAGGTTTAGTTATTTAAGGAATGCACATTCAGCCCTCTGTGCCCAGGACTGTTCAGGAAATAGGAGAGAGCAGAGAATGAGAGGAAGTCCACACTACCTTCTGGAAGCTTATATTTTAGTAAAGGAGGCAGGCAGAGCAACCAGCCAACCCAAAAACCAATGGTACTAAGTACTATGGAAAACAAAAAAAACGCAAAAAGCTGGCCAAAGGGAACAAGAATGACGCAGCTGCTCCCTTAAGGAAGGCCTCTCCAAGGAGAGGATGTTTGAGCAGAAGTCAGATAGAAAAAATTATGTGACTTGAGAGAGGTTAAGTGACCCAAGGTCATGCAATTCATTTCTTTGATCTCTAAAACTGACCCTTGTTCCCCCATTCCAGAGTTGTCACCAGAGGCTTGTTTTAAATGTTAAGGTTCCCAGTTGTATGTAAGCATTTTACTTATAAAAATTCTTAATTAGAAAAAGCAGAAAATAATAAAACTAAATCTTAATTTATCTTAGATCCCATCTAAGATTTTTTTTTAAATCTTTGTTTAAAATCTTAGATTTGAAAAAACTAAACTAAACTAAATCTTAGTGGTCACTGCCTATTGAAGGGCCATCTGAACCTTGGATAAAGTATCCGTGTAATATTAATGTAAGGTTATGGGGTAAAATGATTTCATTTCTCAAAAAACAAAACAAAACCTTTTTATTCATACTAATGTTCCAAGAATATAACTGCTTAAAAGGAGGACCACCTATAATTTCTATGTGGTTACCCAGTATGGACTATGGCCCAATGAAGACAATAAATACATCTGAGGTAATGTTAAAAGTGGAAAAAAAAAGTCTCCCATCATGGTGTAACCATTTTTTCCCGAGACAAAAAAGGGAAAATAATAGCTGACACTTGAGGTCTGGAATGAATCTTAGAACAGACTTTCTGAGTATGTGACCCCCATTTTACAGATTCTCATTGAAAAGTGAATAAGCAAGAGTGCTATTTATTTAGGTTCTTTCCAAGACATTGCTGAGATTTAAATACAGGACCATTGCATTGAGCTCTTAATGGGGAAAGAAAGCCATTTAAAAATTAAAATAATGTATCTCATAATTATTCATATGTTTTCTTCTTGATTATATAACTACTCATACCTCAATCCTAAAGAATGTGAAAAGAAACAAATAAAAATGGTTGATCAATTATTCTCAAATGAGACTTACGCTGAGAGCAGTCACTGCCGATCCACCCCGGGTAACACTGACAAGATCTGTCAATAGGGTTACAGGTTCCGTTGTTGGTACAGGTACAAATTCCTGCACAGTTTTTCCCAAATCTGCCACTGGGACACACTGTGAATAAGTTATAGGTCAGTAATTCACAATTACTGTCTCATCTCACAGAACCCTAGACTCCTGGGACAGGAAACGACTTCAAAGGTCATCAACCCAGTCGCCCATTTAGTACGTAGCTGCCGCCACTCGACAGCATCCCTCATCCTGAATGGGCTCATTTGTGCAAACATATGAAGTCAAACACTTTCATTAACGTATCACAAGCAGGAGACATCATCACATTTCTGATTTTATAACTTCTTGCTCAGGGAGTCAAAATCCTTCCTCATATTGATTTTTCATGAGAGGCTGTTTCCAATTAAAACAGAAGAGTATCCCCCCGCTCAGAGAATAAAGCTGGAGTGGCAAGCCAGCTTTTTCAAAGCTCAAAGTCATATTTACAGAAGCTGCAAACACAGCGTACCCGAGGCATGAATAGCTGATAGCTGAAGACGTGTCCTTGGGAAGCCTGAGGACAGACTGCATGGGGCGTGCTCATCAACACCTCTTTCTCCAAAAGGCCCGTGTGCCTTACCTTCATTGCAGAGGGCACCTGTGAAGCCGGGCAAGCAGTCACACAGGCCCGTGATGTGGTGGCAGGGTCCGCTGCTGTGTACACACTGTGGGCATGTCTGGCTGCAGCGATGCCCATAAAAACCAGGAGAGCAGACTGAAAACAGAATGGAAATCGATGGTTATCTTTTCTGAGGTGTGTTTCCTTCATAATCCACATTGAGATCTAGTTCAAGTTAGGGGTAAAAAAGAATATTTTTTTATATATAATGATACCGAGAACTTTCCCAGTATAAAACAATCACCACCAAAGGAACGACGGTATTTTTTAATAATGAAAAGAAGTCACTAAATTCTGAATTGCTTGAGGATAGGCAAATGACTTAGTCCTCTTTATTTTCCCATTTATAGCCCCAATTAGCTTGAGGTTTGAGGAGGGGCTTGAAGAACTTTTGCTGAACAAATAAATGAAGGAAGGAAATAAAACACTAAATTCTAACAAGGCCCAAATAAATATTCTCAAGCCAGGTGTTGATCTTTTATTCTTTAAGAGTCATTACTGGCAATAAATAGATCTACAGTCAGTATTAAAAGATTGTTCCCCTCAACATGGTCCAGGTTAACGATTGTGACTGAAAAAGTGAATAAGAAAAATGCTAAATAAGTAGGTTCTTCCCAAGACATTATTTGGATTTAAATATAAGATGACTGCATAGAGCTCTTAATGAAAAAAAAAAGTAATTAAAATTAGAATAATGTATCTTACACTTAGTTATAGTATATTCCTTTCTTGGTTACATTTACTGAAAGATTTAGTCAAATCTTATGGATCATTTCCTATCTGAAAAATTCTACTGATCAATGTCAACATCGCCCACTTTTAACTCCGCAATTCTATTTTCCCCATAGCACTGACTTTAAAACTATAAGCAGGGTGCTTGATTTGCCGCAAGGTTTGGCTGATGTTGACTTCTAGTAATTGAAGTAAGACCAATGCCAAAATTGCTGAATAAAATATTTACAGGTCAGTGGATTTCTGGAACACCATTTGTAAGATTTAAGGCAGGATCAAGACACACATCCTGGTGATGATGACAATGAGACAACGAAACCCCACAATGAATAAAGCCCCATCTGTTAAGTTAGTCCTGAAGGTTGGAAGGAAAAAAGCTCCTGGGGAAGTGCTGTCGAGGACAGCTCTGCAAAAGGACAATGGGATCTATGACACTCTCCTCTGCCCTGGACCGCAACAGAGCATCACTATGAACTGAGAGGTGGGACACAGATAATAATTCTGTACACGGTACCCTGAGAAGAAGAGATGGAAACTGCTGCCTAAGGAAGCACTTACTTCTCTGACAAGTGGTACCTCGGAACCCTGGTGCACACTCACAGATGCCATCGTCAGGGGAGCACGAAGCCCCGTTTTTGCAGTAGCAGGGCAGGGAGCAGTTGGGGCCCCAGCGTCCCTCAGCACACACGCTGTCACAGTGGATACCTGGAACAGTGCACACATGCAAGGCTGAGTGACAGGCAGAGTGGGTGGGCACATGTGGGATGCTAAGTCAGAGACAGGACTAACTAAGGTCATGGTATCACGCTGAGTTATCTCAGGCAAGAACGAGCGGATGTGGTGCAAGGTTGAAAATACATGTATACACATCAATACACCATCATGTTGTGTGATCATGTATCATAACTCTAAAATCATCCTAGGACCATTTTACATAGTTATAAAAAAGAAGGCAAAAAACACCTTTGTTATACCGATTTTCTTCTTTAGGAGGAGGGAGCAAAGGGGAAGCCCAAGAGCTCTATTAAAGGCAAAAGTGATCAAAAATATTGTTATCATTTAGTTTTTAGCGACTTCATCCCTCCTTTATTTTTACAGAGAAATGGACAAAGTGTAAAAAGATAAGGAGAAATAAAAGGTGGTTAAATTGTTTTACACAAAGAAAACCTCCCCTTTGGAGCAAACGAATAAACACAATCTTAAAATATTCTGATAATACATTGTGCAGCACAGAAATATACACTAATCTGTGCCACCAAATTCCTCTTTAAAAATTTTGTCTGACATTGGGTAACTATAGGTGAACTATCACAATTAATGTTATTTATAGCTGTTGTCTAAGCTATTGATCATTATGAAGCTATATATAGGTGTTTAACTCTCACTCTGGAAATAGAGAAACTTTAGAGTCAGTCACGAAAGAATAAAATGCCTGAAAGAAACATAAAGAGAAGCCCAAGGTGCAAAAATAAAAATAAAAACCAAATTTTATTTGAAGTAAATGAAAGTCTTTTGTAAATTTGTACTTGACACACAACAGAGACCTCTTTCCTGAAAGTCTGAATTCTTCACAACCCAAAGAAATGCTCTTTGCATTGAGAGGTAATAAGAAAGAGTTATAATTAGTAGTGAACGGGCGACTGCTGATTAGACCAAGTGAAAACACGGTAAGAAGAAGCATACACACACACACACACACACACACACACACACACACACACACACACTCAAGGATTCTAGAACACTAACAGCACCCAGCACCAAGGAAGCTGAGAAGGCCATGTTTGTATTACAGTTTTCGCTTCTACATTGATTAGGAGAAAAGTTACCGTGGTCCGAACCCTAAAGCAGAAGCAGCCACAACCATAACGCGCACACTGCTAATTGGTACACAGCAATTCCTGCTGGACCATTAACTCTACTTCTGATTGTTCTGCTTTTTTCCGTCTGTAAGTCTCCCACATGGTAAAGGCTGTTAAGTAGGCATGAAAGCACACAGACCTTACTGTGTGTAGCTGGAACCAACAATAGGCTGTTATGTTAAACTTGGACTGTGGGCCGAAGAAAGGAGATCAGACCTGTTGTAAGCTGATTGGGCTTTAAGAGCTCCCCATAGAATAAAATATGGAATTTTGGCCCACTATGATATTTCTTTCCTCGAATTCATGAATATGAAATCTTTTTTCTTTTTTCCCCCAAATCTCTTTTGAAAAGCTGGGATGGAATTGCAAACTCTCTGTTCCCCAAATGTGATTCACCAGCAGTAGAATCTTACGTGGTGTTTTGACTCATGCCGATACTATAATAGAAGCCATCAACTGTATGGAGGAGTAAACCACGTTGAAAGGCGGCTGCACATCTAAACTTTGCTTTGTGAATTTGAAGGAAGTACCAATAAAGGTAACCTGCTCCAGGCTTCAGTCTATTCAAATTCAGGTCCTGAGCTCTGCCAGTGAGCCAAGACTGCTGTTTAACAGCAGCTGACAAGGGGACACCTGCTTCGTAGAGATTCCGACACCCTGGTCATTTTAGTCTAGAGCCACCCACACAAATCCCAGTTGGAATTTTGGATTAGTAGAAGGTGAATGATTACTTTGTTCATCTGAAAACCATCCTGAATATTATTCCTGATTTTTTGGCACTTCTTTTGTGTGTGTGTGTTGGGGGGGTGGTAGGAGCTTTGGGAAGGGGGAGATGTAGCAATTTATGGTGATTTAGTTTATCAGCTACTTGCCAAGTCTCTCCTTCACATTACACTTAATCAATGCAGTTAAGATGGAATGAAGTACACCATTTCATCAGGTCAAAAAGTATATGCTGCTTTTTTCCATTAGAGATTATCACGATTTATATATAACTTCGCACATTCTCAATCAGAGCATGTTAAGAAAAATGATTCCAGGGCAGATTGACAAACCTGCATAAGTGATCCTTTATTTCACATCTGATTCCTATTCCCTAATAGGTTTGTTCAGCTGGCTAGCATAACCATCAATCATGATCAACTTTATCGAGGTAATTTTCATATAAGCAACAAGGCACAAGATATAGCAAGGAGATCCATTGCAAAGATAAGCTTGTTTCACATGATTTACTCATCATTTCATTTCTAGACAATCACAGAGAATTCCAGAGATCATCTATCAAATCTTCTGTCTCCATTCATACGCATATTTCAACAGAACCAAGCTGTTTCAAATAACTTTTATTATACAATTGCAATGATGTCTTTCCTTGAAAAGTAAATTATAACAATTCTATTACCAACTCCCTCTAAATATTGAATCCTTTTCCTTTTCCTCTATCATCAGTAAAAATGAGTCATAGTTTGCACATATTAATGTCTAATCTATTTGAAGGCAAATACAAAGTATGTCTCCGCCAGGGAGCAATTCCAGGGAAAAGTGTGAAGCTGTCCATTTTCCTCCTGAAGCATCATTTTCTCATATCACTACTCCTCCCCTTCAGGCCTCTGTGACCTCTTGTTATCTTTCCCTTTATCTTATAGTCGGGAAAGGATAAGATAAATCTATTGTTGCTGAGGTATTGCCTTCTCTAGAGAATATTAATATTTTCAGCGATATACATGTTAAGAGCCTAAGAAATAAATCTCTAATTGTAGAATTTCAGGCAATGAGACTCACAGAGGGGATACTGGGCTAAGTGCTTCTCTAGGTTACACTAGGTATATGGCTATGATGTGACCTCTATGGAAAGCTAACCCTGCAGTGAAACTTTTTCTCCAGGATAGAGAATTGTATGTCTGCTTTAACCATTTTGTGTGTTTGTGTGTGTATGTGTTTTATGCCTGAATTTTATTATTTCCATTGATCTCATCCTACTCTTTGACAACTTTGCTGGAGTCCTGTAAGACTTTTTTCATTTCCTTGTCTGTCAAAGACAGAAAAGATAATTCAATTGAATAAACATTCAACAGCTCTGGCAGCTGCTTGCTTGCTGACGAGAGGGTCTCTAAAAACATTCAAGTCTAGAGTGATAATCGCCCCAGAACAGGCACGCCCATCTCTGTCTGGGAATCACCGTCAGGGGAGGAAGCAGTTTGGGAAAGTGGAGGAGGGTTCCAAGGTAAAGGAAAGGTGGCTGCAAGCCTCAGAGGCCCAAAGAAGTAAGTGTCTTATCCTTCAGGAATCACAAGTCGGGGACAGCTGGAATGGGGGCTGGGAAGAGCAAGGGAGGTGACATCCAGGAGTGCTGACATCGATCAAAGCCAGAAATGCCCTACTGTGGAGTGTAAGGTTCCTCCTCCTGGTATGAACAGGGACCAAGTGGACGATGAAGTAGGAGATGTGCATAATTAAAGTTGGGGTTTATAGAAGGGCAGGAGATAGTTGGCAGAGGATGAGCCTGGAAGAAAGACCTGTCAGGAGGCAGTTTGGGGTTATCCATGTAAAAAAATGACAAGGTCTTAAACTAAATCAGAGCCAGCTGGGAGGCAGGGGAAGATGAGTTCCAGAGAAATACAGGAGAGAACACAGATAAAAGATCCACCCCCTACCTCATACACACTCCACCCCGGGGTAATTACTGAATTCTGGCAGCTCCATGAAGGAGAGACGGTGCCTGATTTTGTTCTCTACAGTGCCTAGCACGTGGAAAGTGTTAAACAGTTGTTGAATGAATCAATAAGCCCAGCCCTTCTTTCAACATGATATTCAGGATCATTTTCCAACAGGATGGAGCAACCATATCATTCTTCCTTCCCTGAAGAAGTGACGAGAGGGGCACTCAAAGCAGGAAACCTAGCATATTTATATTTTGTACATCTGAAGTGGCGACCCTTCCCAGCTAAGAGGGTGGAAATGTCAGCCTTGCTTACTTCTGAGAAGATATACTTTCATGAGCCCGGGTCTGTTTTTCAATGCTAGCCCAGATTATGAAGCAATAGAAGGATTATGGGACATCTTAAGGAAATTCTATTGGAATGTTTCCCAAAGGCTTTAGTAAAAACTACTTCAGGAAACAACTTTTTAAAACATTTGGAAGAAGGCACAAAATAGAAGGGGGTATCTTTAAATTTACAGGAATCTCTGGCTCAACGGAAGCCCTTCCTCCCCACCCCCCATAAATGTTCTAACGCTGATAAGGAGATCTGTGAAGGACTGCTTTTGCCAGGCCTGAGGACAAAGAGCTCCTTGATAGCCTTCACAAGTTGCTAGGCAATGGCTGAATGATCGTGATAAACTTCAGCTAAGCGGCTCTGTGCCTTTAATGGCTGATGCAGTGTGCCAGCCGCCTCCATGTGAAATCAGCATTCACTGCGTCTTTGTGATTGCATGAATGCGGAAAATGAATCATCTGGGGTGTCACTATTTCCCCCTCCTGGAGATAACACCCCAACTCCTTGTCTTGCTTAATTGTTTATATTCCTTATGCCAGAATTGCGTTATTTGGGGCACTAGTGAACGAAGGAAATGATTTCAATTCGATGTCTCATTTCTGAGCAGCAAGATGTTACACATATATTAGAGCAAAGAGAGAGATTTGTTAATAATAATTGGGCTTGGTGATTATAGGAGGGAGGAACTACAGGATTTAGTCCTAACACTTTTCTGCTTTTCTAATCCCCTGGTCAACAAAGTGGCAGCACACTGGAGTGTGAGAAGGTTTTCACTAGTGTCACCACTTCTGCCCACCTCTGAGTCTGCCCTCAGAGAACGAGAGCTTCCTTCTGCAGCCAGGAGAAAACACTGCTCTTATCTTCCTGTTCCCAGTACCTAAGCACTATGGTTCCATAGGACTTGGAGACACTCAACAAATGGCTGTTAAATTTGTCAAGTATGTGGATACTATGAATTTTAAAGATCCATTAAAAAGGACCTGCTTAATATGGATAACCAAGTTGAAAGAAAACATCCTGCTAAGTCAAATCAAAGATGATTGCATTTGTGCTATAAAAGGAAAACACTAGAGAGCTTGGCCCATCTTAGCCCTGACCTGGACCCAGATAAAAACAAACAGAACAGACTGCTGGGCAGATAGGGAGGTCTGGAAACTTTGGTATTTTCCTGCAGCCTTTCTGTTGGGAAGGCAAGCTCCTTCTGCACCCTGACTTCAGAGACCCCACATTCTGCTTTTATACGACTCCCTCCCCTGCCCCCAAGACCATGTAGACAGACAGACCTAAGCTCCTGCATACACCCTCTCTACCTCTCAATACTCTAAAAAGTCAGATAGCTAGTTATTTGCACTTGTGGCTGACTGGGGACACGCATGTTAATTGAAACTCATTTGCACTTCAATTTGCACTTACATGTCACTGGAAAGGGAGGCTCTCCCAGGATAAGAATTCAGGCATCACTAAGCCACATGTGAGATTTAGGACAGATCAGTACCTGAAGTGGTAGTTTGTTTACTTACTCAGCTGGTCAAACCCGGTGTGTTTGGGGAAACTTAAAACAGGAGGGCTGTTCTTCCAGACAGGGGCTGGGCCCACTGCAGGCTGAGTTCTGCTTGCTCGAAGAGCAGAGAAGCCAGACTCTTCTCATAAACTCACCTGAAGGTTTTCTTCCTTCCAATGTCCCCCGTCCTATCTGCATTCAGATGAACACCCTACCTCTCTTCCTCCTCTCCTTTCCCCTTCTTTCCATTACATCATGTCCTGCTAATCCCTTTTTCTTTCCAGAGACTCCTACAGGTTGCTTTGGCATCCTAGTCTCTTTTCTCTTGGTTTGGCATTTAACAATTTTTTTTTTCTGGTATGAATGCATCCCTAAGACTCCTCCAGTCTTTTGCGACTGCTTATGAGGCTTCTGTCACAGAAATGCTCCCCTGAGTGCCCCCTACTCTTCAATAACAAGAGTAGCAAGGCATAGCAGAGGCCAGGCTACCGACTAGTAACTGCTACTGCACAGGCCAACAGGACAACTTTTAAAATGACCGACAGGGCCACCAAGTAAGGCTGTGCAGGTTGTTGCAGAGCCCCTGGCCACAGGGCTAAACTGGGGCAAAAATCCAGCTTGTACCCCACCTGCCAAGAAATGCCCCCTGAGGGATTTCCAAACCTTCTCCAAACTTGTACAAAAAGTGCTTTATGGGCTGGCAAGGCACTCACCCTCCAGATTGTCATTCAGTAGCTGTGAGGTGGGGACAGGGCATATGCAAGTTAAAAGAGTTCTTAGGAGGTGACAGTGATCTTAACAATGGTTGAGAACCAGGCTGGAAACTGTATGTTTCCAGAAAGCTGGAATGAAATATTGATCGCTGTAACGCTCACTGAAGAGGTGTTCTGACTGACTGAAGTCAGAGCAGAAAGGAAGAAAAAAATGTCAGCATGTTCCTACTCTTTTTGGAAAATACTTTATAAGGCAAATCATTCCACTTCTATGGAAACACACACACACAGACACACACAGCTAATTATATTTCATTGACATCTGGAATCTCAGAACACTCATTTTGAAAAGCCAGGCTCATTTTATAGCAGTGTGTGTGTGTGTGTGTGTGTGTGTGTGTGTGTGTGGGTGTGGGTGTATGTGGCAGAGGTGTGGGAGAAGGAGCCCAGGACACAGCCTATATCCTGAAAGGTGTTTCATTTTTTCCCCCATTTTTTTTTTACTGCAATCTGTCCCTTTTTTGATAAAGTAGTCCATTGGCTAAAAATGTCAATAAATTAAGGTTTTAAATAACCACATAGGTCTGACAGTTAAGTTTGCGGACCTTGTTGCTATGATGTTGCTAACCTTTTTTGATATCAGAGGGATTATTCATTATGAATGTGTACCAACTGGACAAATAGTTAAC
Source organism: Rhinolophus hipposideros (assembly GCF_964194185.1). Lineage (NCBI taxonomy): Eukaryota > Metazoa > Chordata > Mammalia > Chiroptera > Rhinolophidae > Rhinolophus > Rhinolophus hipposideros. The sequence continues at coordinate 12,368,676 of NC_138053.1, forward strand.
CAAGTTTACTCTTTGGAAGTACTGGAAAGGCTGCGTGAAAAAGTTAGACAACCTGAACTTGTCTCCAACAATTCATGGCTCTTGCATCACGACAATGCACCAGCTCACAGGGCACTGCCTGTGAGGGAGTTTTCAGTCAGTAAACAAATAACTGTATTGGAACACCCTCCCTACTCACCTGATCCGGCCCCCAATGACTTCTTTCTTTACCCGAAGATAAAGGAAATATTGAAAGGAAGACATTTTGATGACATTCAGACATCAAGGGTAATATGACAACAGCTCTGATGGCCATTCCAGGAAAAAAGAGTTCCAAAATTGCTTTGAACTGTGGACTAGGAGCTGGCATCGGTGCATAGCTTCCCAAGGGGAGTACTTCAAAGGGGACCCTAGTGATATTCAGCAATGAGGTATGTAGCACTTTTTCTAAGATGAGTTCATGAACTTAATTGTTCTACCTCATATAATAAATTACATGTCTTTTCTTTTGAAAAATGGTACATTTATTTTGGAAATGCTGGGATGTCAGAAGCAACTTTTGTTTCAGTTAACTTATGTGGTAGTACATTTTGAAGAACTTTTTATGCCTTAGTAAAATGAGACCATCACTTATAGTAGAAATAAACAAGAGTTTCATTTCCTTTAAGAGAAGAAAGACAGCCAAACATTAGAAAAGACGGTGGAGTTATGAGGAGTGGTGGATGAGCCCCATGTAAGAAGGCAAGCCGACTTCCTTAGTATATCAGGTTAGCACCTGATTTCCTCAATTTAGGTGTGTCAATTTCTCTGTAAGGAAGGATAAAGGTCTTCTGAGCCCTGTCTCTGGCTCAAAATCCAGAGGCCTGATCAGCCCATTCTCACAGAGTTGTCCTCAGCAGTTAAGTGCCTCTACGCTATTTTGTTGACTTGGTTAGGGGAAGAGCCCAGGTCCCATGTTAGAATTCACTGATTGCTTCACAAAAGCTTCACTGTTACCCTGTCTGGTGATTCTTAAATTTCACCTAGCGCAGTCTCAGCAATAGGGAAGAGAAGAAACAAAAGAACTTGCTTCCACTGGCTTATGCTATTTATTAGGCTCCGAAACCAGTGTTTCAATGGAAAGCAAAGCTTTCTTTATATTATATTAAATATATTTATATTCTATTAAAAGGTCTATATAAGGTACTTAAAATAAGTTTGTGATGAGAAATCATGAGCCTATCCAGTGTTGACAATGCAATTATGTTCTGTGTAAATAATAAAGAGGCCACTCTTCTTTCCTTTTAGAAAATAAGCCAATTCGTGGTCCAATGGTAGGGTGCTTTTTGGAACTTCAGGAAGTCTCTTTTCCTCGACATACTTTTGCTTATACTAAGTGTGTTCTGTGAATGTAGGAGAAGACCTCTCTAACAAAAAAAAAACACATTTCACAGCAGATTAAATGTTAGATACTTGCAGACCAACTGCCCACACAGAAGACCCCAATAAATAAGACACTGGGGCTACGAAGCAAAGAAATGGTGGGCAACACATGACAGACAGACAGGAAGCAGCAACAGTTTCTCCCCTTTGGAGAAGGAGACCAGTCACGGATGGACTGAGCATTACAAGATTATATTGTGTGACAAAACCACTGCATTCTCATAGGAGCTCCATAGGTCTAAGGCCAGATGGGATCATTTGTCTTACCCCATGACCCAGACTGTGGAATGCAACTAACACATTTTTTGACTGGCTTCAGGCCAAATTATATCTCCTGACTCTCTCGCATACACTAGTGTATGTACGCCTTTCACAGGCTGGTTCTAAATCATCAAAGGAGGTGGATACTTTGAAGGAGCGATGGATGTGTTCAGGGACACCTCACATTTCCAAAAGTGGATTTGGGGAAGTTTTGCCCGAAACAAATGGTGTGGCTTCTCTGTCAGAAAAGTTCTGAATTTGCTGGGTGTTAAAAATGCTATTTCGCTTCACTGCAGTCACTGAGCACTTAGTGCTGGTCACTCCATTTGACAACTTCAAGAACTCTTGTGAAGTCACAGAATCTGGTTTAATTCCTGGTGTGATGTAGTTTTAACATGTAGTAACTTAGAGCAAAACAGAAACATGAGAAGGTGGAACTTCATTATTGTGAAGTCTGAATTATTTCAGCTTTTACAAGTCAGGGAGGAACTAGAGGGCCAGGGAGTCTTCATGTCTGTGGGTAGCTCCTAGTGACAGAAAACATAGTCTATTACCCCAGCCTTGGCCTGTTTCCCAAAGTAACTCTCAGACACTAGAAATCAAGTACATGATAGTTCATCTCAGCTTACTGCTGACAGAAGCCAAAGAAACTCACACCAAATTCTAAATAACTAAAAGACTACTGAAGAAGTTACTGATGACATCCTATGTTCAAGGATCTGAAGACTTAATATTATTAAGTTGACAATACTCCCTACGTTGATCTATAGGTTGAGTCCTCATTAAATTTCCACCTTGTTTCTTTGTAGGAATTGACATGCTGATCCTAAACTTCATACGAAAATTCAAGGAACCCAGAATAGCCAAAACAATCTTTGGGAAAAAAAAGACCAAAGTTAAAGAACTCACACGCCCCAATTTTAAAACTCTACCAAGCTAGAGTAATCAAAACAGTATGGTACTGGCATGAGGATAGATATGTCTCAATAGGATGGAAGTGAGAGTCCAGAAATAAACCCTCCCACATTCATGGTTAATTGATTGCTGACAAGGATGTCAAAATAATTCAATGGAGAAAATGAATAGTCTTTTCAACAAATGGTGCTAGGACAACTAGATATTCACATGAAAAAGAATGAAGTTGAACACTTATCTCATACCACATATAAAAATGAACTCAAAAGGATCAAAAACCTACATGTAAAGCTAAAACTGTAAAAGCTAAAACTACAAAATTCTTAGAAGAACACATAGGCATAAATCTTTGTGACCATGGATCAGGCAATAGTTTCTTAGATTTGATGACAAAAGCATAAGCAACAGAAGAAAAAAGTAGACAAATTAGACTTCATCAAAATAAAATCTTTTCTGCAGCAATGGGCACCATCAAAAAGTGAAAAGAAAAAAGTCACAGAATGAGGGAAAATATTTGTAAGTCATATATACACCAGATAAAGGACATGTATCTGGAACATATAAAGAACTATTACAACTCAATAATAAAGACAAATATCCCAATTGAAAATAAAAACAGAATCTGTATACATATTTCTAAATCTGTATAGATATTGGCTCCTGAACAATATACAGAGGGCCAATAAGCACATGAAATTATATTCAACATCATTACTCATTGGAGAAGTGCAAATCAAAAACAATGAGATATTATTTTACACCAACAATATTGGTTATAATCAAAATGGCAGATAATAACAAATGACAGTGTGGGTATGGAAAAATTGGAAGCCTCATACACTGCTGTTGGAATGTAAAATGGTGCAGCTTTGGAAAATAGACTAGCAATTCTTTTTAATTCTTCAAAAGGTTAAAATTACCATATGACCCAACAATTCTACCTCTAAATATATACCCAATATATATACATCCACACAAAAACTTCTACACAAATGTTCATAGTAGCATTATTAAAAATAGCCAAAAAATGGAAACAACCCAAATGTCTATCAACTGATGAATGGATAAATAAAATGTGGTACAATGGAATATTATTTGGCAGTCAAAATAAACGAAGTACTGCTATATGCTCCCATATAGATGAAACCTGAAAACATATGTTAAGTGAAGGAAACCAGTCACAAACGACCACATATTGTATGAATTCATACAATATCCAGAATAGGGAAATCTACAGAGACAGAAGGTAGATTGGTAGTTGTCTAGAGGAGAGGATTGAGGATAAATGGGGGAATTACTGCTACTGAGTACTAATTTTTGAATGTGATGAAAATCTTCTAAAAGTGACTGTGTACAATTCTTTGAATATACTAAAAAACACTGAATTGTACACTTTAAATAGGTGAATTCTATGGTATGTGATTATATCTCAATAAAGCTGTTTTATATATAAAGAGAGGGAAAGGTTGCTGGTGATCAGCACTGATCACCATAGTCCTCTCACATAATGCTTAAAAGTCTTCACCCATAGTGAAGCATAACTGCCATGTTGCCCAGCACTTCCTGGAATAAGTCTGCATATGGCAGTTGGGTGTAGCAGTTAAAAGAGCTGGTTATGTGGTGAGGAGCATTGGGACAAATCCTGTCTCTCACGTTTACCGACTCTGGGACCTTGCCTCAACTCCCTTCTTACTTCTGTAAGAACTCCCTTCCTTACTTCTGTAAAAAGTAAGTAAAAAGTAAAAATAAGTAATATTTCCTACCTCATAGAGTTGTTGTGATACTGAAGTGAGCACTCAGTAAGTAAGCATTACTTATTATTTCTCTAGAGTCTTCTTTGTATGTATTTTTGCTAAAAAAATAAGACCACCCTGACTCTCATAATTTCCTAAATGTGGCATCTCAGGTATGAAGACATAAGATTCTCTTCTGAAAGATCCACCATCTGAAAATACGAACTATCACTAAAGAGGATACTTAGCTTGTTACCCCCAATTTCTCTTTTAGAGGACAAGTTGAAAACTGTTTTGGAGGATACTGAAGCATCAATAGGGAAACAGTTCTGTCTTAATAAATCTCCCTCTCATCTCTCAATTTATATACAAATATATTTAGATGCAAATACAATATGTATACAAACACACGCATGCACACACACATACACACACACACAAATGAATTCAAACAGAATTTTTAAATCAAGTTAAGGTTCATTGATCTACCTGTCATCCAGTCCCTAGCACACAAATGTTTCACTCTAAATTGGCACATCAGCAATCAACATTTTATGTTACTTTCAGTAGAAATGATCATATATATTCAATTCATTCACTGCAATGTTCAATAACTGTCCTATTGCATTCCCACTGGTAATTTTTCTTAATAAGTAGTTAAAAGTTCATTAGCTTTTCTGTTTGTGTTTTTTTTAGGATAGACTTTATTTGATGTATAAAAAAGAACCAGGTCTCAATTTGTTTGGGCGCTCAATGCCATGTCCCAAGGCTGTACATCACAATCAAAAACATTGTTCTTCTAAGACTCCTGTTAGTTTGATCAACTTCCTGGCTGAAACCATGAGGTCACATAAATAAGGAGAAACTTCCACCTCACAATTAGAAAATTGTTATTCAATCCTACTATGAATTTTTATGACTTAAACATTCTTATAAGAAAAAGTTAAGTTTTGAAATTTTTATTTCTAGTAATGAATATTTTATATTTGCATATTAACCATATTAATAGTAATATTTTGCCTCAGTAAGGTGAAGTTAATTACATTCTTATGGTTTATTCTAATCATCCTTTCCTCAATGCTCAAAGATACAACAGAGGTCTCACTAAACTCTTAACAGCAATTCACATTTTCCCCACTTGCTAGCCTAAATTCTGACAGTTGGACCTTACAGGAAGGCTCAGGAGAACTGCCCCTGCATGATTTAACAAAATAATCATTCCTGGATTATGGATTAATTAACCCTAGCAGTAGTATTTTTGGGGTAAAAATGTGTCAGCTCACTGGAGACTGCTTTCATTCCTATTGTTCCTGAAAAGTTGACCTGTGTGTGCTCCTTTGAAATAGCAAGGAACAGCGCTATGCATAGATTGGCACATTTTCCATTTCCTTGGCTCTCACCTGACCATCCTGGGAGGCAGCGGCAATGGCCTGTGGTGGGGTGGCAGCCATCGGCATGGCTGCAGTCACAGCGCTCGGCACAGTTCAGCCCATATGTGCCATCCTGCACGGAAGACAGTGAAGAGGCCATGGGGAACCCCACAATGGGAGACAAAAGGGGCCACAGTCAGCCATTTCAGGTACAGTACCCTCCTCCTCTCCCTAACACCTCTCAGCCACATACATTATCATCATCACCTCTTTGCATGTCTTCTTGCCCTAAAATGTAGGCTCCGGGAGGTCAGTATTTTAAACTCCCTCAAACCTTAGTTTATGTTTTAGTTTACATATGAGTGGTTAGGGCATATATGAGTGGTGAAATCAATTATGCTAATATGCTGATCTGCATAGAGGGAGAATGTAAATATACCAACTAATTAAAATAATCTTTCTTATTGGAAACCACAACTCCTAAACATATTTTCTTTTGTTCCTAAAGATTTTTATAAAATAGTTAAATGCCAGCCTCCTATTCGTGCCCTCCCAGACCTATACATTTTCAATTTCCACGTGCACATCAGTTTGGTGGTCCAGCAGACATGACTCTACGTGGACGTGATCAGTTGTGGGGGAGGAGTGGAAATCTCTGCGTTCCTAAGCCCTGCTCCTTTAGGCCAGATACTGACGAGTGGAGGGAGAGCACTATAAACACTCCACACCACACAAGCACTAAGAAATATATGGGATGTACATTTACCAAGAGGGAGGAACCTGAGAACCAGCATAAAACAGGCAGTGGGTGTTAGATGACATAATCATTTGTCTAGGACTTATTAAAATAAAATAAAATAAACCATTTTTTAGGCCCCACTAATGTTTGAGGGAGCTGCATAGGACTTAGCTCTGCTGCAGTATGAGCCACTAAACCACCACCATCCTTTGCTGGTTTAGTCATCTGATAAACAAAAAGGGACAAGATTGTGCCAGAGGCTTTGTTCTGTCCACAATCAGACTGGGAGTGAAAGGTGACCTTCAAGCTCATCACAGCACACTGATAATTTTTTCACTGGTGGATGAGAGGCAGCAAAGCTAACTTAACTTTGTCCTAAGGGTCTGCAGGGCACAAAGCAGCCCAGGGTAGATCGATCCTCTCTCTGTTTTGGGAATGGGTTGCACTTAATGAGGAGGAAGCCCGGGGAGAAAAGAACCTCGGTGGGAGGCCATTCTCGAGGAGCCCTGTTCAGGGTGTCACGGTGTCATCTTGTCATCAGAGGATCTCCAGATGATCTCTGGGAGGCAGAGCACACACACCACTGAGAGAATGTTTAATAACTCAGGGGAAAAGAATTGTGATAGGAAGGAGTGATGGAAAAGAGGAAAAGAAACCAGCCACGCACTTCATTCAGGAAGAGAAATCAGCTTGTTACGATAGAATGAACTTCCCATTTGCACCCTGTCCAGCCTGTGGTGGACACAGTAAAGGATTTCTGAAGATGGATAGCTCCAAAGAAGGTCAAGGGAAGGAGTCAGCCTTGAATTAGGGAAATTGAGACAGGTTAGTTAGTATGATTACTAGGTAGATAGGGAGGTCCCTGATGGAATAAACAAAAAGCAGCCATGTCCTGAAACTCCAGGTTCTGGAATGTCTCCTTCACTCCAGGACAGGGACATGAGAACACCTTAAGGTTAATAGATAATCTCAAATCCCTTCTGGCCGGACAAAGGAGCAGATCTGATAGGTAGGAATGGGTTGGTTCGTTAACAAACCTGATAGATAAATCCAATTAGAAGTCTCCAGCCTCTTTCCCCAAGCAGGCAAGGGAAGGTATAAAAGTAAGAGCTTTTGGGGCCCGGTGGCTCAGGTGGTTAGAGTTCTGTGCGCCTAACTCCGAAGGCTGCCGGTTCGATTCCCACATGGGCCAGTGGGCTCTCAAACACAAGGTTGCTGGTTCAACTCCTGGAGTCCCGCAAGGGACGGTGGGCCGTGTCCTCTGCAACTAAGATTGAACATGGCACCTTGAGCTGAACTGCCTCTCGAATGGCTCAGTTGGTTGGAGCGTGGGCTTTCAACCACAAGGTTGCCTGTTCGGTTCCTCGAGTCCCGCAAGGGATGGTAGGCTGCGTCCCCTGCAACTAGCAACGGCAACCTGACCTGGAACTGAGCTGTGCCCTCCACAACTAAGATTGAAAGGACAACAACTTGACTTGGAAAAAAATCCTGAAAGTACACACTGTTCCCCAATAAAGAACTGTTCCCTTTCCCCAATAAAATCTTTAAAAAAAAAAGTAAGAGCTTTTGCCTCAGTCATGGGACACTCCCATTCGGGACCCCCTCCTGCTCGGGAGCTGCAATCTCTTCTCCTGCCTCTAATAAGCTATCCTCTTTTTAAAACTTTTTGCCGTGTTTCCATTCTTCGGCTTCACGAGACACGATCCCGGCAGATCCAACATCACCTACATCATTTGGGCAGTCACAGGAAAATATCCCCACATCAAAATCTCTGAAGATTTTTGTGACTCCAGGGATATTTACATTAAAGGGGGCTATTTCCAAACCTTCTTTAACCATCTCAATGAGTATTTCCATGACACCATCATCACCCCCTTTCAATTTCCTGCCACTTTCCACCTTGAAGGTTGGAGGATTTCCATTAGAATGGAAACACATATTTGGAAAGTTGACAGGCATATACTGCCATGTGTGACAAATGCTGTTGACTGGCTGCCAGGAAGAGAAGGGTGTATAAGAACAGAAAAAATAGAGGGGGGCATTGAGGGGAACCTGAGTAAAGATGAAGGAAAAGAAGGAAATGATTCTTACAACCTTACGTAACCAATTTCCATGTCTAGCCCTTTTCCCTTACCCCTATATCCACTCTGAGTTCAAACACCTCAGTTCTTCTAATAGCTACTGTGGTTGGTACGCACTCACACACTTTCAGTCAGGAAAATTGCAAAATCAGGCTAGCCCTCTGGCATCAGCTCCCAGGCCTTCCCAGCTGGGGCACTGGTTCGGTCGTACCTGGCAGGAAAGTTCACATTTCTCCCCTCGCCATCCAGGTGCACACGTGCAGGTCCCATCCAGGGTGTTGCAGGCTCCGCCATGGAGGCACTGGCATGTTAAGTTACAGCCAAAGCCCCAGGTGCCACTGGGACAGCTGATGGAGCAGTCCACCCCGTGCCAGCCTGCCATGACAAGAACACCAAAGCACATGAGGAAACAAAGGCAGCAGGGAGTTTTGCTGAGCCTTTCCAAGTTGCTTTCCCTTTAAAAACGTCTTGGAGAGGCACAGCAGTGTCGCCCCAGCACAGAGAGCACTGGCTCTGCCACGTAAAGCCTCTATCAGAAATGAACAAAAGCACCCCAATAGCATGTGTGTTGTGTGGTCTGTCACAGGATGCCAGCACTGTTGGGCTCACTGGGGGAAGGACATGCAATGGGGGCCCCTTCATGCACACCACAGAATGCTGAGCTTTGTTCAGGTCGGAAAAGTGAAATATTTGTATGGAGGGAGAAGGAAGGTTTGTGTTTGAAAGAACAACCCCGTCTTGAGAGTAGGACCCCGTTAACCATGAACAGTAAGTATCCAGGATAGACACATGCTGGCCCTCACGTAAAATCAGTGAGTGGCTGCATTTCTTGTCACGACCACTCCAGACCAGTGAATTTAGGGGTGCAGACCCATGTCTGCTTAGCTGACTTGTCCCCAGAGCGCAGACTCAGACTTTTGGAGCTGGCAGCGACTTCAGAGATCATTTCCTGTGAGCCTCTTCTTGTTGACTCATGAAAACAGGAGCGCCCACTCTGGCTGAGGGGCGTTCAGAGATCAGGTACCAAAATCTGGCACAGGAGGAGCTAGCACTCTAGTCAAAGTTTCTTTCCTGTGACTTTAGGAAATAACAGGACTGGGATCAGATTAAAGATTCATCCACTCACCTGCCTTGCAAGTACAAGACCCGTCCACCGGAGAGCAGACAGCATCGTTCTTACAGCCACAGAAAGAGGAGCAGTTTACCCCATAGGTTCCCAGAGGGCACGGAGCAGAGCAGTCAGTTCCCTAGACAGGCACAAACAGGAAAACTCATGCGATTCTACCAACTGAAAGAAGGCCAACACAAATAAACAAAAATGTATTTTGGCCATGCTAATTTTACCCCCTCTCTCATTTGAACACATTGCATTTTAAAAAGTTGCTATAATGTCACCACTATGCAAATTGAGAGATTCAAGGGCAATGCTAGCTGGCTTATGTTTATGATACAGTATTGAATACAATCCAAAAAAAGCCTGCTGCTTTCATTAATTTTCCTTTGTAGCAAATATAAAACCTTTCGCCCTTGTTCAAACAAGTAGATATATAACAATAAACTGTAGCTGTACAATTACTGTCAATAAATAAAGATAAATATGAACTAAATGTTACATTGCAATGCTTCCTAACTTCCTTGTACAGTATGTAATATGATTAGTGAGTGAAGCAAAGGGATAGCACACACACTCAGCGGGTAGCACGATTCAATTTATTATCGGACAGCGAGCCTGAACCCCTTAACCATAGAAGTCGGTTATCAATGGTGACTGGAGGTCAGGTCCTTTAAAAACAGAAGGACCTCTTTAAGGCAAGGCTGCTAGACAAGGGCTCAATCGAGGATTGTGACATAGGTTAGAAAACCCTGTAAAGATCCTCTCAGCTCAGAGACTTTATGATCCACTCGTTCCGCATTATGGGCTCTGGAATAATAGACATTCTTCACAGTTTACCATTCTCTTTAAAATGGGGGAAATGATTCAAGAAAAACCCATTTTCCTTTAAAAACAAAGATTTTTAACCTGCAGCTAAGAAATCCTGAAAACCAGACAAAATTCTGCTCTATTGGCATATAGGCATTTTCGTAAGGTCCAGATTCTCAAAGGAACCAAAAAACATTCATACTACTAACCATTGCATGTAAATACATAATAAATGCTAACTTGATGTATTAGGTGGCTCCAAATTACATGGAATTAAGACAAAAACTGTTGACAATAATATATATTACACTTGGAAAAGTAATTTCTTTGCTACCTATAAAACACTAAAGTAATGACATAGGTAATAATTAAAATACATCATACTTCATAGCACATATTAATTAAATAATTAAATATTAATGCCACATTTATAGTTTTCCCAGCTTTCCCAGTAATCATTCTAAGGTAATTATTTATATCACTTATTACTACTTTACTCTTTTTCTTGTTAATGATGGGATTGATTTTAGTACATTCATTGTACTGCAGAAAAGGTCATATAAATCGTGGTATCCACATACCCCACATTGCACCCCTCAAATCCTTCCTCCAGAGCCCAAGCCACTCACTTTGAATCCTGGGGCACAGGTGCACTTTCCAGTCACACTGTCACAGTCAGCCCCATTCTGGCAACTGCAGATCTGTTGGCAAACTTCCCCGTAGAATCCAGGAGAACACGTCTCATTACAGTAGAGTCCCGACCAGCCTGGCTTACAGGCACACTCTCCAGACATGGGGTGACAGCTGAGAGCATGGATGAAAGGAGCAGGTCACTTTTGGGTAAATGACACCCAAGGCCCATGCAAATGTTGCTTTAGCCATGATCACTAAATGTGTGGGTAATTCCACACACAATAATTTCAACTTCATTCCCAGGCTTTGTGATATTTAATTAATTGGCCCAAACCTGTTTGGAACTACAGAAATGTTACATGAAATCAGCATCACGCTCTAATAGGATGATGATTGAAACTGGGTCCTTTTGTCTGAAACTCAGACAAAATTTATGAAAATTTAATTTTCATAAATTGAAAGCACTGATCAATAAAAAGTCAACTCGAAGAAAAGATCTAAAGGTCTCCATCCAATAAGCAATACCAATCAGTTAGGCAGGGTGATGTCCAAGGAACTCCCAAAAGCTACAACCTTTTCCGCCTGTTTGTTCCCTTAGAACTACAGACCTGGGGCAGAGCACCTGTCTCTACCTGAAACTGCAGTGGCACTGGCGGGCTAGGGAGCCAGCTGTCGCTCCACAGCAAATGGACACATCAGCTGCGCTAAGATGCACATGCTATTGAGGTTGCTGACACAATAGGGCCCCCTGTGGCACTCAAAACACACGTGCTTTCCACCACAGGAAAATCCTAACAACCAACCTAACTCTGCTCGCAATTGGAAGACTGTTAAAGCTGGGTTTTCTCCCCTCATAGAGCTAGAACACTTCCCTTAACTGGGGCCAACAACAAAATCCACTGTGACATCCAGACATTTGCTGAAGGACCTCTCATTAGAGTTGCCGATCATAGATTTTCATCTCTTGGAAAGAACAATTTTCTGGGAGGGAGGAAGACTGAGGATGTAATTCAAGCTGTCCCCCCACCTGGGTAATCCGAGTGAAAGCACACAACCTCTCTTGGCCTCACATCCTAGTCTGTCAAGTGGGGATCTCAGCCCTGTAGGTTGGATGGTTTGTTCCACCATTTTCAGAAATTTATTTAAAGATAGTTTTAGGACCCTACTCCAACTACGAAGTCTGGCAATTAGGTTCGCGAACTTGCCACCATGCACTTACATTGGCAGCACTGTAAAAACAGCTCCGTAAGGTTTCATAACCTTGGTATGTCAGTGTCTCAAGCTGTGTTCATGTCGATGTATGACAGTGTCATGCTGAGTGGTGTTCATTATTGTTGTGTGTTTTTGTGTGCTGTTGCGAAAATGTCTGAGCTTGAATAAGAGCAACGAACAAACATTAAATTTCTTGTTAAAGTTGACAAGAGTGGAAGTGAAATCAGGGACGTATTAGCCCAAGTTTATGGGGATAATGCCATGAAGAAAACAGCAGTGCACAAGTGGATTAAACATTTTTCTGAGGGGAGAGACCATGTCACTGATGAAGAAAGATCAGGGTGGCCAGTAATGAGCAGAACTGATAAAAAAAATTGCAAAAATTAAGCTAATTACGCATCAAAATCATTGGCTGACTGTGAGAAGCATAGCAGACCAAGTAAACATTGATAGAGAAACAGGAACTGAAAATCTTGGCATGAGAAAGGTGTGTGTGAAAACGGTCCCGAAGGAGCTCACTGATGAACAAAAGCAAAGAAGAGTCCGAAACTTGCCAAGACCTTTTGGAGAGGCAAGGCGATGTTTTGGGCTGTGTTATCACTGGTGATGAAACATGGCTGTACCGATACGACCCTGACACAACGCATCAAAGTGCATAATGGAAGTCAGCCAATTCTCCATGACCAAAAAAGTTCTGTCAGTCCAAATCAAGAGTCAAAATGATGTTCCTAACATTTTTTTGATATCATAGTCTATACGTTATGAATTTGTACCAATTGGACAAACAGTTAACCAAGTTTACTATTTGGAAGTGCTGAAAAGGCTGCATGAAAAAGTTAGATGAAAACGACCTGAAATTTTTGCCAACAATTCATGCCTCTTGCATCACGACAATGCATCAGCTCACACGGCACTGTCTGTGAGGGAGTTTTTAGCCGGTAAACACATAACTGTATTGGAACACCCTTCTTACTCATCACCTGATCCGGGCCCCAGTGACTTCATTCTTTACCTGAAGATAAAGGAAATATTGAAAGGAAGCCATTTGGATGACATTCAGGACATCAAGGGTAATACGATGACAGCCCTGATGGCCATCGCAGAAAAAGAGTTCCAAAATTGCTTTGAACTGTGGACTAGGTGCTGGCATTGGTGCATAGCTTCCCAAGGGGAGTACTTCTAAGGTGACTGTAGTGCTATTCAGCAGTGAGGTATGTAGCACTTTTTCTAGGATGAGTTCGTGAACTTAATTGTCATATCTCATAAGTACCCACAAGCAAAGCCTAGGCATTCATCACAAGCATTATTCAGGAAACAGGGCATGAAGAGATATCTAAGTATAGCTCTATGTTTAAGATGGTTACTTGGATGTAGAAGGCTTAGATTCAGAAGACAAGGAGCTGAGTTTCAAATCTGCTTAGATCTACTCAGATTTACTTATCTGCTATTTAACCTTTGGCAAATCACTTATCCGTAAGCAAACCTCTGTTATTTCCGCGGCATCTCAAACTTAACATGTCAAAAAGTGAGCCCGTGTTCTTCCCTTTCTTCATTCCTCTCTCAGTGTCTATTCCTCATCATCCCCAATGAAGTACTGGCACCACCAGTCACTCAGTTATTTCAACTAGAAATCTTAGAGTTATTCTTGATAACTCCTTCTTCCTCATCTCCCATATCCTAACTATTTTACATCATCACTACACTTAACTATCCTAACTCCAAAATTCATCTTGAATTCATCTACGTCTCTTCATCCTCACTGTCACCATCTCACTCCAAGCCAACCTATCTCCTAACATCCTGAACAACCTTCCAACTTTTCTCCCTGTATCCAGTCAAGCCTCATCACCTAAAAAGTAGATCACACTGTATCATTCTCTTTAAAACTCTTCAAAGGCTCTGCACTACACTTAGGATAAAATCTATACTGTTTACCATGGCTAGAGTGACTATATAATTATCTAAAGCAGGACATTTTTTTTAAGAGTGAAAAAGGAATTATTAATAATTACATTAGGACAATAAGCCTAAACCAGGCGGTCACTCAGACACCAGCTTTATGATCACCTTAAATACAGCCCATGGCTCCCACCATCTGGTCACTGCCTGCTCCCCAGCCTCTTCTTTCATCATTTCTCTCTTCATTGCTATGCTCAACTGCAGTGGATTTGTTTTAGTTTTAGTTTGTAAAAGTGTTGAGGTTTTTCAATATAAGGGCCACGCATGGGCTATTCCATATGCCCACAGTGCTGTTCCTCACTCTTTGTCTAGCTTTCTTCATTTTAGGTTTCCAGTCTCAGCTCACATAGTATCTCTTCCTTAGGCCTACGCTGACCACTCACATGGAAAACAAGTCTTTTCTGTCATTTTCTTTCATAGCACCCTGCTCTTTCTATGATCTTGTGTTTATTTGTACAATCTTTTAACATCTTCCTTCCCCTCTAGACTTTGAGCTACACGAGGACAAGAATTAAGTGCATTTTGTTAGCTGTCCCTGTCCCACAGACAGACTAAAGTAAATACTGATGGAGTGATAAAGTAAGACTGTCACAGCTGATGTGCAGTGGGGTCTGACTCCAGGGATCCTGCTTTCAAACACTAATCTGCTTTTCCCTGGTATATCTGAGTCATCCAGCAATGCTAAATTACAATCTGTATATCTGAATACAAAGGCAAGATTTCCCCTAACTTTTCCCCTAACATTTTCGAAGTCAAGGCCTAAGGGAATCAACAGTAACTTCAGGGAACACTCACTTACGTGACTTTTATGATGATATTGTAAGTGAATGCACAGACTAGCAGCTCATAGTCACTGAGCCTGAATGTGTGCTAACACCATGCTAAGCAATCCATGTGCATGATTTCACTTAATCCTCACAACCATTCCAAAGGTTTTATCACTGAGGAAAAAGAGACCTAGAACGAGTAAGTAATTTATTCAGTTTCACACAGGCAGTGGCAGAAATCAAACTCGAACTCAGATTTACTTGTATGTTTGTCCACCAAAGAAAAAAGAAGCTCGGTAGCAGGCTGCTTGGAGGGCTAGATATGAAAAAGAATTGCTAATGTTTAGAATACAGCATAGATAAAAAGTTAGCAGGACCAATAAAAGCCCGTATTGGGCAAAACACAGGGACAAATTTAACTTAACTTCAGTAAGGCCCTACATGTAAGAAAAGGAAATGAAATATTTCAAGTAATGGATTGGTTAAAAGTTTACCTTATCTAAACATAATATTTAAAAAAAGGACATTTTTACTAGAAAATAGTACTTTACATTAAAAAGGAAGTAATTTTCATGGTACAGACATAAATGTTAAACGAAATAGATAATTTGAGGACGGGGTATTGAACTAAGCTAGAGGCAGATGGAGAAATTGATATTCAATGGCCCCCAGAGAGCATTAGTACAGCACTCTGGTTCCTAGATTGATTGACACCAAAATTAGTATTCTGCAATTTGTAATTAGGTGTAGGAAGCCAGAGCACTTTGGAGGCATTTGATGTGTTCCCATGCAGGCAGCTTAATTGGTAATGAGATTTACGTGTTGATGTTAGAGCAGCAGATTAGAAATTAAAAGGTGATATACTCCTACCTGGTTTCTGTCTAAAGAACAGGTTGCTTTGTGTATATGAAAATAGGATTATTCACCTATAGGGATGGATATCTATCATTTTATACACATATATAACTAGAGATAAATCTTCTAGTAAATTTTCAATTTAAGAGTTCAGTTATTATAAGAGTCCAATACAATACTGGCTAAAATAGAATGAGTTATTGAAATTCCTTTTGTTCATTTCCTTAGATGTTGTTAATGCTCAAATCTAATGCTAATTAGGTAGCATTTGCAAATAGGCACATCTTGATTGCCCATAGCTATTAAATGTCCTTATTAACAAGAGCTAATATAAATATGTCATGTGGAATCTTACTAAATCACAAATTTTATTTTCAACTAAAATCAGTTATATCATTTGACTTTTATCAAATTTAACTATTATCAAATGCTCAAAATTATTTCCACCATTAGAGTTAGTTTTCAGCTGAAAAGTCCAGGTCACAGTGAATATCTTTAGGCTCTAATAATATTGTTGTAATTTAAAACACTAACCTCACCTATAAATATATTTAAATTCATTTCAACCCTATGAAAGATTGAAAAATAAGAATGGCTACAAGTTCTTTGCAACTCCTCCCATCAAGAGACAGAGTATAGGGCCGGCCCGGTGGGTCAGGCGGTTAGAGCTCCATGATCCTAACTCCGAAGGCTGTCAGTTCAATTCCCACCTGGGCCACAAGGTTGCTGGTTCAACTCCTCCACTTCTGCAAGGGATGGTGGGCAGCGCCCCCTGCAACTAAGATTGAACACAGCACCTTGAGCTGAGCTGAGCTGCCTCCCGAATGACTCGGTTGGAGCGCGAGCTCTCAACCACAAGGTTGCCAGTTTGATTCCTCGACTCCGGCAAGGGATAGTGGGCAGCGTCCCCTGCAACTAGAAAACGGCAACTGGACCTGGAGCTGAGCTGCGCCCTCCACAACTAAGACTGAAAGGACAACTTGAAGCTGAACGGCACCCTCCATAACTAAGATTGAAAGGACAACAACTTGACTTGGAAAAAAAGGCCTGGAAGTACACACTGTTCCCCCAATAAAGTCCTGTTCCTCTTCCCCAATAATAATAATAAAAAAAAGTATGTAAGCTTTAAAAACAAAACAAAAAAAGAGACAGAGTATATTGAATCTGGACTTGGTTGTGTGACCTGCATTGTTGAAAGGAACATTAGCAAACATGACATAACCAAACATTTGCAAAGTGTTTGCTTTTTGGAGCTTCCCCGGTCTCTTGCTGCTTTTGGAAGTCAGTCACCACGTAAAGAGGCCCAGGCCTGTGTTAGATGCTAGAGACATATGGCTCGGTCATCCCTATCACCCAGCCAAATGCTAGACACATGAATGAGGAATTCCAGGCCTAATCACTCTAGTTGATCTGCCAGGTGAACATAGGGAGACCAGCAGAGGAACCACCAAACTGAACCCAGCCCAAATAGTCAAGCAAAATATCATTAGCTAATCAATAATTGTTGTTTTACACCACTAAATTTGGGGTAGCTTCTTGTTTTCTTATGCAGTGAAAGCTAACCGACACAAACCTCTACTCAAACAAATGGCTGCAATATGTCAATATGTACATCCACAGAACTCAAAATTTACCTAAAGACAATGTAAACTAATAGTTTGCATTGCCTTACTTATCTCATTAAGCATAATGAAAGCATTTAGGATAAATATAAATCATGAATTATGTAATAGCCAGTTCCACATGCTTGATTAAATGGCAAAATGAACAAGCTAGATTTTCAATTAATACAAAGATTCTATGCCCTTTGGTTCAAAGGAATCTTGTGTTTCCAGGAATTGTACATAGAAGTTCAAAATGTAAGAATCAGATGAATGGTTCCAACTGTGAATTCAACAAGACGGACTCATTTATTCAACATTCAACTGGTTTTAACAGAAATTTGTAAAAGCTAATTTTTAAAAGTAGCTTTCATTATTTAGGGAAGCACTTCAGAGGCTATTCGTTTTTAAATCTTCTGATTACTTGTTATATATTATTAGATAGAATCTTAGTGGTCTTTTGACCTATGTGATTGTCAAAAGTCAGTTCTCCGTAACTATGGGTTTCACATTCATGAATTAAATCAACTGCAAATAAAAAAATATTCGGGGAAAAAAAAATCCCAGGAAGTTCCAAAATGCAAAACTTGAATTTGCTAGATGCTGAGCACTATGCTGAATCTATGCAAATGAAGTAATGTGTAGGCAGACCTGCTGTAGCCTATATGCAAATATAAGTTACATGCGAATAATATGCTACTTTAAATAAGGGACTTCAGCATCTGTGGATTTAGTATCCATGGAGGATCCTGGAACCAATATTCCAAAGATACTGAGGGATGACTGTGTTTCTTTGATAAAGCATGCATGCTTAGGTACATGGGATCTATGTTAAAATTAGCATGGTATTGATGGTAAGTAACTGTCCACTTGCACCTGCCACTACTATCATGGTACCCAATTTCAACAAAATCAACATTTTCTCTGCTTCTCCAATCTTCTCGTAGCAGAGCTCCTTTGTGTAAGTTTTGTAATCTATGTGTTTTCAGGCTGTGTCTACATACAATGCCACAGCACAGTGCTATTAAAAAGTTCTTAGCTACCACTACACGAGGCTTACCTTTTGCTGGGACAAGGCTTACTGCAAGGAAGGTAGCTAGACTCAGGACTTGTCCCTAATCCTGCCAGCTCCTTAAACATTAGAGGGGTTAAAACCAACAAAATCCTGTAGAGATTATTCATTTTTACTGCCCAGATGTTTGTTTAATTTTTACATGTAAAGAGTGGCAGTATTTTCCAATAAAGAAAACCAAAAGTTGACTGAAGTAGCTTACAAAATTGCTTGTGATATATTAAGAATGTACCTCTTTGATATTTCCCACTAAAATGTAACACACACACATGCATGAGCACACACACGCATACACACACACACGCAGAGCAAAGTCCATATTTTTGCTCCTAGCAATGGTTTAAAGCAGAAACCCACCACAGGCTTCTGTTTACTTTTAACTTTTGTGCATTTGAGATTTGATGTGTCCACAAGTTATCTTTTAGGAGCATGAATGGAGTAATAGCTGTGTTGAATGCAAATAGAAGTAACTCTCATAATGTCTGAACTGCTATATAATGCACTACATTTTTGTCAAATTCAACTTTTCCAGCAGTCTGCATGGAGACCCAGAATTCTAAGTGATATGTATCTGGACCTTGGGGGCGGGAGAGGAAGTAAGGGGGTGGAAAGATATTTTCAGGAACAGACAATGTACAGTAGGGTGGGTGGGATCGTGGTTTCCTGTTCGTACATTCTTTGAGAGATGTTTTGAACTAAAAGACCCCTGTGAGTTCTATGTCAGAGTAATCAATTCCAAAAACCTATTTCACATGTGACAGCCACATGTGAAGCACTTTCACAAAACTTCCACCAGTACACTTCCTCTCTACACAGATGTTTTGTCAAGTAATATGTTGCCGTGAGAATCATTTTGTGATATTTTTACATACTAAAACCCCATGTCTCTCATTGCGTCTTTGCTTCTAAAGGAATGTCACAGAATCCCTTTTAGGGAAATGTTCTAATAACACAAGCAAGCTTAATTTTTGCTGGGAGCCATTAATAGAGATAGAATTTAACATCCACCCGCGACCATCTAACAATATTAGCACTTCTGACTTGCACCATCGCCCCGCCCGCTAAGTCCATTTACTTCGTGGTTCCTGCCCAGGATGACCCAGAAGCAGGAAAGGTCTTGGCGTGGGAATCTCTCTGCCAATCTCTCCTTCCCAATAGTGGACACTTCCTTCCAGGGGCAACTGACCCTCACCTATGAGTGTTGTCCAGGTGGCAGGGGCATCGCTTGTCACATCTGATGCCGTAGAGACCTTCCGGGCACAGGCGTGCCTCGCAGTGCTCACCAGAAAAGCCTGTTTCACAGAGGCAGGAGCCACTCACGTGATAACATTTCCCTCCATTGACACACCGGCAGGTCTCAGCACAGCGCACTCCATAGGTACCAACAGGACACTCATCCTGACACCTATCGAACAGAAGGCAGAAGCGGAAGTTACATTCATTAGGACCATGTGAAAACAATCAGTCTATTCAAAATGGCTTTGTTATGTATAAATTGAAACTGCTTTTTGGACTTGATGTTTATTTTGTGTTTGTCCCTATACAGGTATGAAAAGCACCAAGATGAATTACTGTGACCACAGAGGGTAGTGATAGCAACATGACCCATTCAAAGAAATAAAAACAAATTACGAATCTGGGACATGAGGCATGTTTTATATGCCGTGGCTTGCTGTGGGGACAGAGTCCCAGAGAGCTGTTTCTAGGCTCTTGGCCTCACGTGGAAAGGTCCTGGCTCGGGTAGTAGATGGCCATCAGCCTGTAATCAGATGGCCATCTGCTGTGGCTGGGTGGCTATCAGCTGTTCCCGGTTAGCCATTAGCCACTAATATAACTGCCATGGCTACTCTAGGGGGGTTAGTTGGTTGGCTGGTTGGTTGGCAGAGAAGCAGATGGCGGATTATGGCTAGCAAGTGGAGTTAGCAAGCGCGGATGGCGGATCGCGGATTGTGGGGATCCTACTTCCTCTATCTCTCCCAGCCACCAGCGAGATTGGGGTGCAGGAAGACCTTCTGTTGGGGTACTGGCGGATGTTTGCTTTTGTGTCTCGACCAGCCGCCATGGAGAATATAGTGGTATGACTCCCCTATCTATGGCTCTGTTGGTGTTCCTTTTTGGCCTCACCTGCGTTCTTGTGCATGGAGTGGGAGCGGAGACCCTGCATTATTACACGTGCTAAAGGTACATATGGCATTTTGGTAGATATCAGGAAAGGGAGAAAAGAAATTGTCCAAATGTTACTCTCCGGCCCATAATTAGGAAATTAAAAAATGTGTTTTCCCCGTTCCAAAGAGAAAACTTTGCAGCAAATTTGAAACTAAATTTGAATTCTGTTGGCTTTCATGTTGACATTTAATCTCAGCCATGTGTCTGCTTTTTTCAGAGCTGAATGGTAATCACTGTTCCTCATTTAGAAAGTTATACAACAAATAAAGAAAATCCTCTTTAGATCAGGGAAAGTCTGAGCTATTGAAATCAGGTGTCTTTGCTTCCAACCTGGTGAGCAGGAGCTGGTAGGTTGCAGGAAGGCTTGGAGTTCTCTAACGCAACATTTTTGTTAAGTGGGGTATTGTTCTCTGTTGGGAAGACGCGTTGCCAAATGGCAAGGAAAAAATATCAGACCTCAAAAATTCACTATTGTCTTTTTTAAAATGACATTAGAGCTCAATCCCAGAGGAAGGACATGCTCGGGTAAGTTAGATCAGGTGGGAAGCTGAGTTGTTCGAAGACACAGGATAGAAAAGAGAAAATTATCATCTCTCCATGGAAAGCATGACTAGTTCTCAGCCAGTCCAGTTTCTTTCCGACCAGGCAATGTAACTCGATGGCGCTTTCTGCAGCAGAAGGAACGCCTTCTGCCAAGGAAGAGGGAGCTGGGGTCTCATCCAGCAGAGCACTCACCACAAGCAGGGTAACACTTTGGGAGTCTCAGCAACCACTTCCTGTGTGGCTCACAAGTCATGCCAGAACCAGAGTCTAAAGTGTAGTCAACATTGCACTTTTCAGATCAATATAAAGCAAGCACAGCAAGTGCAAAAGAAATTCAAGCACGCTTGAAAGCTACAGCAAAGTGTCTGAAAAGCCAATGTTTTCCACACAGCTTTGCATATTTTTAATGATAGGGTGTGATTGCTAACAATACCATGGCTGGGCAGGGATTCTACCATTTCCCCCCGAAAATAAGACCTAGCAGGACAATCAGCTCTAATGCATCTTTTGGAGCAAAAATTAATATAAGACCCGGTCTTATATTACTATAAGACCGGGTCTTACATAATATACTACTACTTATATTACTATACTACTTATAGTTATATACTACTTATATTACTATAAGACCGGGTCTTACATAATATAATATACTGTAATATAATATAATATAATATAATATAATATAATACCCGGTCTTATTTTATAGTAATATAAGATCGGGTATAATATAATAAATATAATAAATATAATATGATATATAATATATCAGGTCTTATATTAATTTTTGTTCCAAAAGATGCATTAGAGCTAGGTCTTATTTTGTCCGGCTAGGTCTTATTTTCGGGGAACCACAGTATTATACGTAAGTGTAGAGGATAAATCTTGAGGATCATTTGATACTTTCTTTTCTGGTTAACTGGCTCTAGCATAGTATATTTAATGTGATAGAGACAAGAAAAAGAGCCTCTTGCAAATTGGGTTTCATAGACTCTAGATATCTTTAGGCATGTTTGTGAGTAGTCAAAGCCTTCAAATCAACAGTTCAACAAGCTGTTAGATAAGTTTGGAAGTAATTGCACTAACATTTAGCATAAAATCAGATATGTGTTACACAAGTCTACCCATTTTTAGACCAGACTATTTTTAAAAGGTACTCTATTTTTTTTTTAACTTGTAAGAAGCTATAATAAGCTTAGTTTATTCCTTAAAGATGTAAACTTTATAGAAAGAAATGCTGAGGTACAATAATTTGGCCTCATCGTAGCTCTGCCTAATGCTGACAACTCTGCAATCTGTCCAAATTTTCTTGCAAGTCAGTACCAAAAAGAAAAAGATAAGGTAAAATAATACTGCTTTCTCTCTCTTACATGGACTTGAAAAGAAACCCAAATGCTAAGCATTGGACTGCATGATTTTAAACTTAGTAAAAAGCACAACTCTTAAAGTGGGTGAACTGGGTATAGATGGGAAGCCTGGAAAAATGTCAGCTACCAAATGACAGGGAACCAGTGTGCATATTTTACCATATCTTGGCAGAGACTCCCTTTTCTCTGGGAAAACAAGATTCACAATAGCTGGTCCTGACCCATATTTATCTTTCTAACCTATAATTAAATATACTACTAGTTTGTGTTATAAATGGCGAAAAACCATTTTTGAATTTGACTTACTAAAGTAGCCAGGACAGAAAGCTTGGTTCATATTCCCTCTTCTTTTTTGTCAGTGTTGTGCTTATAAGAGAATCCTGTTAATAATAGTTGTGTCTCCTTCCATCTACGAAGCTAAACTGGTGGGGTATCTTTCTAGAAGTAGACATTTTCCATCTTGAAAATAAATGCAATCATGAAGTAGCTTCCACCTTTGTGATTGGCTGAATGAAAAGTCTTTGTCAAGCAATCTCATCTTCCCTTTTGGGCCCTTTAGTGAAAAGAAGCATCACTTCCCAGCACATTTTATACCCTTAATGTTGCTTTTGTGGCCCCAAGTGGAAATAGAAAAGCTGTCTTAGGAATCAGTAAGACGAAATACATTTTCTTCGGAGATGGCAGAGAAGCAGAGAAAGATACAGTAATAAATATTGGTCACAGTAGAAATATAGAAATTTGGAGTGCCTATATATATTTTTTTAGATTTTGAATAATGCCCTGGAATTGGGAAAAATGAATAAGCATTAAATGAAGATAGACTAATAAAACATGACACCAATTCCCAAACCAACCGAGGGTCACAGGCATGTTTTAGTACCATTTCGATTATTATATTGCATCTCATTGTGAACTTATGGAAAAAGAAATGAGTTAGGATATACGGGCTTCCTCTCCCTCCCTTGTCCTTTTCAGCATGTCCCTCCCTAGAGTGACTGGAATAATTGAGCCCAACAATGATTTAGTTTGAAAGAATCACATTCCTCATTAAAGCTAGAATCGATGGATCAGACCCTGCCTTTCAAACATCTGGAACCGCTGCTCTGAAGAAAATATAAAAAGCACTGGGAACGAGCCAACTTTTCCACCATCCTAGATACGGGAAAGAGTTCTTCCACTGAAGACCAGTGCTTCGTCTCCTCCCCACCCCCATGCCCCCAGTTCCTGTCTATTATTTATGACTTTATCTACTTTCACCCACATCCTTCTTTTGTGGGTAGTAATGGACACTAGGTGTGGCAGGAGAGTCTTGGGCTTCACCTTAACAGAATCCACAATTGCTCCACAGATGTCTCCGTCCAGCTAACACTTACAGAGCACCAAGGATGGGCATGGACCCCAGCAGGGCAATCAAAGGCCTGAGCGATTCCATGGCAACCCATCAGCATGCAAATCACTCTTTTAACCTTTCCAGACAAATTTTTGTGAGGATATGGAAACCTCTTCTCTTTACTCTTGCTTGGCTGTGCAACTTTACACTTCCCTTATCACAATTTTTCCATAAACCCCAAGCCTATTATTTGGGTATCCCATGAGCTGCCCTGCCTGTATACAAGGTGCCTGTTTTGTTTTTTCTGTTTGCCCTCAGTCTGGGATGGCAGTTCCCACATCCTGGGAATGCTCCGCTGGCAAGGCCTGTGGTGGTACCTGCTCCTCCAGGCAGCAGCCCTCTGGCCTAACTAACCTCAGTGATCAAGTTACGCTGACTTCTCCAAACGGGAAATGGCAAGGTGGGACCCCCAAGCCCCTTTCCCATACCACCACAAATTGCCCCATAGTCGTGCATTTTTCCCCTTTCATTGTGATAAATGAGCTTGTTGACAGAGAGAGAGAGAGAGAGAGAGAGAGAGAGAGAGAGAGAGAGAGAGAGAGAGAGAGAGACACTCCGGATGGGCATATCCTAATTGGAAACAGAGAACATGCCATCAGTTCATTGCGAAAACAGTAGTTACAAGAATAACTCAAGAAGCAAGTTCCTTCTTCATTTTCCTTTTCTTTCTCTGGCTCTTTGCCTTCCTTACCCCAAATCTAAAATTCACCTGAAAATGAGCTGTTATTCCCTTTCCCTGTATTCCAAATAAGATGAGTATAAGCTTGCCTTAAATGTTTGTTGTTTTTATGTTCCCTTGAATTTGAGTCTTAAATCTCTAGAGGGCAAAAAATAATTCTATTTAAATTTTTTTAGTGCCCTAAAATATTACTCAAAACTATTATTTAGGATTCTGCTTGGTCCTGTGCCTCTCCTTTCCTGACTCACCTTTCTATAATAAGATGTAATGCCACATGGATCCAGAACTCATCTAACAACCTCATCTACCCAAAATACAACCATAAACCAGGATGTAGGTCACGAAAACTTTCTGAGTAGCCTAATGACGTGTTATGAAAACCATGCATTAAAAGTGTCAATAATACATAACATCAAAAATTAAAGGAAAAATACATAATTATATTAACAAATGATAAAATAGATGTTAATGAAATTAAACAGACACTCCTAACAAAAGTTCTTAATAAAACTTAGGCTCAAAGAAAAAAAAAACACTTGAGCATAGAAAAAACAGTTTACTAAGAAACAATAACAAACATGAAACTATATAGAAGCCATTTCCAATAAAATTAGGAACGAGACAGGAATTCCTACTTTTATCGCTTTTTGTCAACATTGATTTAAAGGTTTTAATTAATGCAATAATTCAAGAAAATGAAATAATCATTATACATATTGAAAAGAAGAAACTAACTTATCTTTATTTGTAGACGATAAATTAATTTTAGCGTTTACTAAAAATAACATTAGAATGAACTGAAAAGTTTGGTAGAGTGACTAAATTAAAAAGTAAATATTCAAAAGCAAGTTTTCCTTTATCCAGAAATACCTAAATAGAAACTGAAATGGGATTTTCCAAAAATTACAAAATGCTTAGAAATAAATTTAAAAGAAAGTGCAGAGTCTAATTGGGAGGGAAGAGGGAAAAATACCCTATAGTATCTTATTAAAAGTCATAAAATTAGACCAGAGTGTTGGAAACAAACAAAAAAAAAAATTTTGAAAAAAAGGTTGAAGAAATTCTTAGTTCACAGATATCACAATAAAATAATGATAGTAGTTACACAGTTCCTAAACAGCTAGGATTTATATAGCTCAGAGAAGTCACTCAATTATAACAATAGCTAATATTAATAAGTTTCGGCACTGTTCTAAATGCTTCAATTTACTTATTTAATCCTTATAATAATCCTAGAGGAAAGTATAGTTATTATTTGAACATTATAGATAAGGCTATTTCTAAGGACACAGGTTCCAAAATCTTTGTTTTTAGCCATTATACTCTTCTGCCTCTCAAGTCTCTTTTCTCAAATTTTACATACATATCCAACGAGCTTGGTTATCCAGTCTTTCAGGATATAACAGACAAAAGAGCAAATCAGAAGACTTAGGGTGAGCAAAGCCGTCGAGGGTAATACTTTATCATCTAACACAAAAAATGACCAACAGTGAATGTAAGAACCACGGGAACACAATCATTTGTTCTTACATCATGTGGAACCAGAGAGCCCTGCAAGTCCCATCGGATCTTACTCTGTCACTACAGCACAATAAAATGACTAATGTTCTTAATAGAATACCTAATCATAAAAAAGTAACATTATGCCCAATATGTTTTAAAGATACCTAAGTACACATCCCATTTAAAAATAAATCTATCCAAATGTGTGTACAGGGTGAAAAGTTTGGTGCTTGAGGCTGTCCTAAACACTCAGCTGTTTACAACCACATATTCATCATGGGTTCTAGATGGTTGACATTTTATTATTATTATTTTTTAATGCTTTAATTATTATTATTTATTTTTTAATGCTTTAATTATTATTATTTTTATTATTATTATTTTTTAATGATGGTGAATCTTCAATTCACCATCACTGTCTATGATTCAGTTTGTATGCATTGAGTTGGGGAAAGAATCTGTCAAACACATTGATACCTTATAGATGCTTCTGGAACATTATAGAATAGTTAACAGATACACAGTAGCAGAGGTGTTCCTTTGACCCTTCAAACTTTCCTTTCATGCCATTACAAACAGAGAGATACAAGACTGTCCCTTACCGTTCCCCTGTGTATCCTGGACTGCAATGACATTGGCCTGTGGCGGCATCACACGTCCCTCCATTATGGCACTGACATTCTTGTGAACAGTTCTTTCCAAAGCGACCCTCAGGGCAAGGCTGACCACACACTGTGCCCTGCATTCAAAGAGACTTGGAAAATTAGATGGGCCTCCAGCCAGGGAACAGGCCAAAGGAGGAGGGAGAAAAGAGAAGAAACAGAAAGGGAAGGACGAGTGTGGAAAAAGAGCTGCAAGAACATTAGATGAAGGGGATTTTAGAACCCAGAAACTCTGTTCATCATCTTACAAATGTTAAAAATTTTAAATAGACTTATTTACTCAGTAAGCCTAAATCTCAAGATACAATAAAAGATGGCAGAAGAGTCATCCTAAGAAATAGAAATACTCACATTAAAAAACTACAGCTGAAGACAGAGTTACATCGGAGTATTATGGTAACCTAAGGAATGTATAAATCCTCCTAAGTGTCTTACACGTATAAGTCAACAATACTTATTGAGTATCCATTACATAAATGACAACATCTGGTACACATGGACTATCCAAATGCTTTACCATATGTTCTAGAGAAAACATTAGCATTGGCTTTATTTCTTACAATGTAGCATAACATAAGATAGAAATTTTGTGTACCTGAATGAACAATAACATTGCTTAGGAAATATTTCTATGGGATGAACCTAGGCATTTTATTTCAGAAGAAAAACGCTTTTAAGTTCAGCACATTCAACAAACATTGCTGGGCCAAGATCAATAGGAAAGCTTATTTCCTGGAGGAAAAAATCAAGAGAGTAACTCAGACATGTCTCCTGACCCTAGAGGGTATCCATCTTGTCAGGCACTGTCATATTTATTCCAATCCTATGTGGAAAAGAATTAGATACTGTACCAATACATCTAGGAAATACACTAGTATTTTCTATTTCACTTGGCTACATGACCTGGGCTTGTAGCTTACCATCTATTTATTAGTGTTATTGTCAGAGCAAACAACATATCCCAAATAACAGGGATTTTAAAAATTGTTGGAAGCTGTCACTTTGTTCTCCTTCTCTTGAAAAAAAGGCAGACGTGGGCACTCTGAAATTGGAGGCTAGCAGACACCAGATGGTTTTGTAAATGTTTATTCTGGATAGCATAAGAAAATAAATTTCCTCTAACTCCTGGCTACACACAAAGGCAGTTGGTGTGCTAATTAAATCTCCTCTGTTGGTTTCTATCTATCTACAAACAGGGAAAGTTCTTCCACAGACTCTTGGAACCAAAACCCCTTTAAGAGATGACTCAAATCAATGCTTAACTGAATCATTTATGCATCAGGCATAATGCTTAAACTCTGAGAATCAAAGATAAGGTCACAACCCTTAATTAGCTGACAATGTGGTGAGGGAGACATATGTAAAAATAACTCTAATCCCCCCATTGGAACACCACATATTAACATGACTAAAGGAATAATGTGCTAAGGGTCAGTCTGTGGTAAGCAGGGGTCCTGGTGAAAATTCTACTCTCTCAGGGACTTACTCTGACTACTCACATTTTGTAATGGTCCCACGTAAACTTCAGAAATGCTGTTGAAATGTTTATGAAAAAGAAGGATTCATGTGAGCAAACAGTTTTAAGTAGGACATTATTTCTACTAGTTGAAATACATATGTGTGTGTATATGTAATAGGAAGACACATTCATCTTTGAAAAGCACCTAGGATGATAGCACAAATACAATGTTGTAAAGAGAAGTATAAGTTGGAAGCTCAGCTACACACGGAGAAAAAGGACCTGAAGCATTTAGTAAGGAGCATCTATCAAAGTAGAGGGCCTACGGTATATGAAAGGCTGGTGGAGAGGGCCATGTGCCCACCTACTGGTACTCACAATCCAAGCCTGTGGGTACGACTGTCTCACATCGTGACCCCAACCAAGAAGAAGAAAGTTTTAATCTCAAGATGAGGTGACTCTACACTAAATATTCACACAGAAGTCCTAGGAGTAGAAAGCCTACAGCTCCTCATTCAAAGAACACACAGTTCTCTGGACACTCTGCTACTCCAGCAAAATCCCTCCCTTACCAAGGACCAAGCAATGACAGGGCTGGCAAAAGGCTGAATATAAGAAATGAAGGAAGAGAAGGAGTCAAAGATAATTCAGCATTTCTACCTTGGGCCATTAAGAGAAAAATGTTGGTTTTAACTAAGATTTAAAAAAAAAAAAAAGTACAAGAGGAGTAGCCTTAGGACAGGCTTCGGTGTACGACAAGCTTGGTTTTATTAACATTGACTTTGATGGGCCTGCTTGAACCCGCTCAGTACTCCTTCAAGAGCTCCCTTGTTCGCCTCATCATCAGGCGCTCAATAAAAGGCCCCCTCGCTCTGGCCTTATTGCTTCATACGGTTTCTCCAGGCTCTGCCTCCAGAATCAGACCTTGTCTTGCCTGCTTACCATTTCTAACTCTCACCTCAGTTCAGATACTGTGTTTCCCCCAAAATAAGACCTAACCAGAAAATAAGCCCTAGCATGATTTTTCAGGATGACATCCCCTGAACATCAGCCCTAATGCATCTTTTGGAGCAAAAATTAATATAAGACCCGGTCTTGCTTTCGGGGAAACATGGTATTTATTTTCCACTTGTCCCAGTGGTCTGAACATCTGGAACTCTCCCTTACTTCCTATGATTCTCACTGGGCAGTGGACTCAGCTCTCCTTTGTTCTATGCCTATAACAAGGGCAAGACCACACCAGTTCCATCCCAGTGGCTCCTAAGGCTCCAGCTTGGGCATAGCCCAGACAGATAGTGGCTTCGTGTCTAAAGCTAGGCTGGGGTGTCCAAAAGGCTAGTGACAGATAACATGCCTGGGCTCAGGTGAGGTCAAGTCAAGATGTGGAAAAATCAGCAGGTGATTGTTAAAGCTATGGGTCTGGATGCAATTTCCAGAGAAGATTTATAATGAGAAAGGAGAAGAAGGACAAGACTGAAACCTAGGGAATACTGTAATAAAGTGGTATGTAGAAGAAGGAGGATTAGGAAAAGAGATCTTTAGTAAGAGAGGTAAGGGAGAGGGTTATCAGAGAAGTGGAGAAAGTTTAAGAAAGGGAGGTGGATGAACAACAGTGTCCAAAGCTTTGGAGAAGTGAAGCCCACGAGAATGGAAGAATGGAATGAGAATGGATTTGGCAGTTAAGAAGTCACTGTAACCCTTCATGAACTGCTTCCCTACAGCTCATGGAGATAGAAAGTAATCATGAAGTGAATTGCTCTTTTATTTTTTGTTTGTTAATGAAGGAAACAGACATTGGTCATTCATCTTCTGCCTTCCAGCACACATGTACAAATCAACTCAGAGAAAAAAGGATCAATATTATTTCCTGGTTTCAGAGAAGTCTCATCAGTAAGCCAGCTTTGACACTGTACATTCCATGCAACACTGAGCCGACGTGAAGCCACATAAAGAAAGAGCACTGTGGTCAAAGTTTGGTAAGTATGGTGAGTTATAGTTTCTTCTTGGATTGTCATACTAAGGCTCTGAGAAGTTCTGCAACACTTGGGAAACGTGGTTTACTTCAAAGTGTCTCCAGATTTATATAACCTGATAACTTAATTGACAGAATCATATAACAATGATTCTGTTGAGAACAATGTTCTCAATAGTGATCCAGAACATAATTATGAAAATGATTATTTAAATACATCCAGTGTTTAACAGCTCTGGCTGTCACGTGTAAGACGCGGGTATTTCCCTTGTATATCCTAAGGGGAAATGCAGGACAGATGGCCTACTATCTTTTCCCGTAAGGACCCTTAGTGAATTTCAAGTTCAGGATTGAATCACTTTCTACCTTCTCTGGCCTGAAGGATCCTATCTTGGAAATGGTTGGTTATTTCCCACTTTGGAACCTTTAACCATCAGTGTAACTTTCTTTTGTGCTAAAGTCCTCCACAGGCGTTTTCACTTGACTACCCCGAAATAGGTGACTTTGGTAGGGAAGAGAGGAGCTTACCAGCCAGCCAGAAGGGCAAGAGCATTCCCCGGTAACGTGATGACATACTCCTCCATTTTGGCAGGGGCATCTCTGCTCACATTGCGGGCCGTGCTTGCCAGGGGGACAAAGATCCTCACAGCTGAGGGATTAACGTGTGACAAAGGACACCATTATTTATCCAACCACACAACCCTTAGGTTCACAGATACAACAGCACCCAGGGCCCTAAAATAGACAAGTTTTTTCTGTTCAATAGTGTTCACTTCATTAACGTCAAGAGCATTAGTCATATTGGCTGGAAGGGTCTTGAAGGGGTCACCTAGTTCTTCCCTTTGTTTGGGGGTATTTTCTAATGAAACCATTTCAATTTGAGGAGCATCTGTCCTATCCAAGAGCACCAAGGACGACTCTGGTTGGACAAACACTCCTTGGTGACAGGAGCTTTCCATGTAACTTTTTAAAAAGCCCATGTGCTACAGTTGAAGTCTACTGTTAGTTGTGCCTTTGTTCTAAAGTCAAAGGAGACTGAAATGCTTGCATATCACCACCGACTTTCTGCATGTATTTTTCATAATCAATTTTCAGCATTCTCTTCTTCAGACTGACCAGTCTCCATTCTTTCAACCCCCTGCCCGTCCCATATTGTGTGAGTGAATCTTCTTCTCTAAGCTTTTGTCGTTTTTTTGCTCTCCTGTGAAATTGCTCCAAGTTTCCCAAAGCCCTATTCAATTGCGGCCTTGATAAGAACCGATAAAAGTAATATTAACAATTAAATAGCTTGAGATGATCATCCATTCTTCTGAAAATCAGGGCTTTCTAGGCTAATGCAATTTTTTTTTCTTCAGCTCTACTTTACAGCCGTACCACTGCCAGCAGGAAATATTTACCTAATCAGCCAGATTTCCCCCCCAAGTTTTAGTTGTGTGATTTACAAGTGTAATTTTCTCAGTAAGGAAATAAAATTTTTCTGTCTCCTACTTTTCTGGCAAATTCTTCCTCTTATTCTGTTTGCTAATTCAGACGCTCCTTGACTTAACAATGGTGGTATGTCCTGATAAACCCATCATAAATTGAAAACATCATAAGTTCAAAATGCATTTAATATACCTAACCTACCGAATATCATAGCTTAGCCTAGCCCACCTTAAACATGCTCAGAATACTTCTATTAGCTTACCGTTGGGCAACAATCATCTAATACAATGAATATGCTGTAGAGTATCGAATATTTGCCCTCATGATCACATGGCTTATTGGAAGATATGTCTTACAGCCACTGCCCAGAATCATGAGTACCATACCACACATCGCTCAGTCCAGCTAAGATTAAAACTTAAAAATTTGAAGTACAGTGTCTACTGAATGTGCATCATTTTAATACCTTCGTAAAATTGAAAAATAGTGAATTGAACCATTGTAAGTTGGGGACCATCTGTACAAGCAAACCGAAGAATGCCCTTCCTACAAAATAAAGTAGTGCAGGTGAAGTAGTTGCTTTGACACACTCAATAACCCAGTTAACCTTTTATCATGGACTATTTCCAACATCGTGTCCCTGTCCTCTTCGATAAGGCATTGAAGCCACCCAGTTTTATCCAGCTAATTTAATTTGCCACACAGAGCAAAACAACGTGGACCATTAACTGCCAGCTAGAATAAAATGAATGAGATTGTGGGAGAATCTAAGCGGAACTTCAAACCTGCGCCAACAACTCCAAAATATTGCTGTCAGTACAACATCCTGGTCCTCTCTATCTTAGCCCTGCTGGAAGCAAAGCATGGAACCTGGCCCTTAGACTCTGGCTGGGCTCAGATGTTCAAGGGTCCAACCACAGGCACACCAGTGGCCATCCCTGCTGAGCTCTGCATCTGTGCCTGGACTCCCGCCCTCTCAGTAACTCCAGGCAGCAACAAACACAGAAGCACAGGAGTATGATGGTGGCAGCAGCACGACTACAGAAGTTGAGTGAGCTCCACCACGCTGCTCAGCAGGATGTCACTTACAAGGCTCCAGTGTATCCCGGTGGGCATCGGCATTCCCCTGTGACGTGATCGCAGGTGGCGCCGTTCTGGCACTGGCATCTCTGGTGGCAGTCATTACCGTAGGTGCCCTGCTCACAGCGGTCCTCGCAACGCCAGCCCCGGAAGCCTGCAGCGCAGTGGCAAGCCCCCGTGATGGGGTTGCACAGGGCCCTGTTTTTGCACTGGCACCGGCTGCTGCAGTGAGGGCCCCAGTGATCCCCATCGCAGGCTGAGGTTGGGGAAAGAAAACAGTGGAAGGCATCAGGGTAAGGGTTTGGGTAACGACAAGCCCTTCAGAACTAGCTTTCCTCTCCCTCGGGGAGGAGCCTGATGACCCCTTCATCGCCATTCCTTAGCTGGG
The DNA here is from genome assembly GCF_964194185.1 of Rhinolophus hipposideros. Taxonomy (NCBI): domain Eukaryota; kingdom Metazoa; phylum Chordata; class Mammalia; order Chiroptera; family Rhinolophidae; genus Rhinolophus; species Rhinolophus hipposideros. The sequence continues at coordinate 12,401,830 of NC_138053.1, forward strand.
CCTCAGGGCTCCAGCACCAACCCAGGGCCATGCTTCACACACTGGTGCGCACACACTAAGTGAGACATTTCCTATCACTCCACTGCTTAAGCATAGCGACACCCTCCAACCCCATGCCTCTGCTCAGCCTGTTCCCTGCTCCTGGAGTGCTGAGTTGGATGTGGCTAGGGTAATGGCTGGGGGAGAGCATAAGTGGTTGTGGGGGGAGGGGAGACAGGCTAGGCAGATGGAAATGGCCAGCTCATGCAGGAGCTTTTACGAACACTAAGGAGTTTGGATTGCATCTTGTGGATCAGGGATTGGTAGTAAAACTATTTTAAGCAACGAGGAACAATGCAGATTTGCCTCCTAGTAAGGTCAGCTGGCTATGGTGTGAGGAAAGGGCAGAAGGAGCTGACCAGGAGAGGCAGGAACACCGGGCAAAAAGAATGGCAGGAGATCAGGAGATCCATGAGGGAGCCTGACAGTAATCATGAGGAGCAATCATGAGTAATCATGAGGAGCAAGATGGGACCCACAGGCAGCACTACCGACCCTGCTACAGGTCTGGGCCGAGCTCTCTCAAAGGAAACAGCAGATCTGCTTTCAAGGTATCAATCGAAAAATGTGTAACTGGGAGATAACCAGAAAAAGCAGGGAAAAAAATGATTAAAATGTTTAAATTCACTGACTTATTTCTAAAATAAGACAAACCTGAAACCAGAAATGGACAGCAAATAATGAAACAATAGGCCCATGAAACCAGGTAAGATAAAGGCAGAAAACAGCAATTGAAAGATAGGTTTAAAAGTGCTATTCTGAAGAAAAGAAAGAGTGGTTGCAATTTGAGTCAATGAGTAGGAAAAGTAGAGCAGGGGAAGAAGAAACACCCTCAATCTCGAACATTCGAAAAATTGTACAGAGTGAAGATAAGCAAAACCTACTCTTATTATGCATTGCCTAGCCAGCCATGCATTTATTTATTAATTAGATGCTATAAAATCACTAGGGAAAATGCACCCTGCTTAGAGTTCTAAGGATAAATTGCTTTTATGATAAAAAAAGTGTCGTTTCCTAAAAATGTTGTAACTTCAATAGATCTGGAATAAATTACTGGAAAAAAAAAGATAAACTAGGCACACAGCAAGCAACTCATTACACGTGCAGGATTCACCTTCCAATATGAGAACCTACCTTTCATTTCATAATTTCCAAGGTTTAAATGAATAATTCTGGTTTTAATCAGTACGGCTTTGGTCTCATTAGTACTTTAATAAACACACTTTAACGCAATTAAAACAATGAGAGAATTATTGAACCTAAAGCAGATCAAGAAAGCAATTAACTAAGAACTCAGAATCTTCTTTCATAAAATAAGATTAGGTGGCAGTTCCAAGATGATATTTAGGCCTAATTGTTAATCATATGAGTTGTTTCTTTATTGCCTGTGGATATGGATAAAGAAAATTTTCAATCGCAACTCTTTCAATCTAGGATGTATTCTTTAAAAAAAGAAAAATTGTCCTAGTATGTTCCTTTACATCCTCTCAGCTATCCCAGCTAGAGAAAGATCTATTCAGTTTTTAAGGTCCACCAAAGTAAATTACATAGTCCATTGTAACTTGGTTCATCAATCCTAAGAGTAAGGAAAAATCTTCATTCCACAGAAGTCAAATCCATTATCCTATAATTTGATCCTTTTTTCTCCTGTTTTCCTCACTGTATAGTCCACCCAGTTCCTCCCTGTTCTATATATTATAAATGATCTTATTCCTGAAATGTGAATGCATCATTGACCACGCTCTCTGCTAGACTAAATACTACAGCCCCAGTACTTTTACTCACCTTTAAAAAGTTATTCAATTTCTTTGCTAAACCCTCTCCAAAGTTTCCATATCCCTCTTAACTTCCAGGAGCCTTAGATAGTAAATTAAATATCCAGTTTTTCCTTATGTAGAATGGACGATTAATTGATACAAAAAACAACTTTAGCTATTAAGATTATCTTGATAAGATCATGGATAGCGAAAGGATTTTAAAAAAGTATGATGAGTTCTTCTTTCCCCACTGTGACACTGTAATACAAATGGGCTAGAACACATACATTTTACAGAATGTGTTTGTCAACCACAGAAGAGCGGTAGGAAGAGGTAATGAGGGCACAGAACTGGTCTCTCCTCTTCTCCATGGCCCATTTCCACATCCCATTCAACATCTTCTCTCCCAGCAGAACAGTCAGACAGAAACCACTTCTATTTTCTTAGGATTCGATTAAAAAACAAAATGAAAACCCTTAATATAGCTCACGATAGAAGCAAGTTTACAGCAGAAATTGATAACTATCAGCATCAAAGAAAGGGTTTCAGGCTTTTAAAGAAATATCATGCCGACATGGCTAATTTCCTAGCTATGTCTAAGCACTGTGGTATGCTTTGAAGTGACAGCCTGTCCCTTTGGGTCTGTATTTCCCTAAAAGGCCACTGATACATGGGCCTCACAAGTATTCACTGAGTACCAACACAGGCTATGCTGGGGTGGGGGTGGGGGGGCGGAATCCACATATAGAAACTTACAGACAAATAGGAAAGAAGTAGAATAAGTTGGGCACAGAAGCCTGGCTTGAAGTTAGACATCACTGTGACTTCCTTTCCTGATTTCCTTTGTCATATTTAACTACTTCAACACATCCATTTTTAAATGTGTCCCAGGGAGTTACATAGTTTATCGCATAAAAGCCAACTTTCTGCCCTGGTTACTACAAATGCAAGGGTAAGTTGACTGTTTAAACAAGAAGCAGAATTTGTTCTTCATGTTTAGTGCCAAGTTTAACAAATTACCATGAATTCAAGTGCTGTATTAGCACAGACAGTTTGGAGAGAGTCTGAATTCAAATCATCCAATCTCTTTTATTTAACACCTTACTCTAATCTCAAGGGGCAAGTGTTTCACTTCTCAAGAAAAAATGGCTGGGTTGGTTACTCCCACTGACCAGTTAAAAAAAACATGTAGTTAACATGGAAATAGCTTGAATATTTAATGGGGAAAGGTAAATGAATACAATTTTGTTTCAGATTAAACTGTTAAAAATTCAAATGTGAATAAGGCAGTGATGACTCATTTTCAGCTTCTGGTTTCAGCTCTGACTGTGCTAACAGCTAGAAATAGGCTATCAGACGCAATGTGCCCAGATCCCTGCAGATGTGTCAGGAGACAGCTTAATGAGGGTCTTCAGCAGCACGGACAATTGCTCTATTAAGCTCTCATAGTAAGTTCGAAATAAAAGGAATCTTATACTACTGAATAATATCAGAAGTACATAGTCCATGTTACAACCGTTAGTGACAACTGGCAGAGCACTGGATCCTCTCAAGATTACAGATTCACCAGGGAGCTCTCATGCCTATAACTTCCAACTGATAACCACAGTTTACATTCATGGGCCGAGTACTGAAATTCACTCCATTGATAACTCCTACCTACCTGCTATACTGGCCTATAATTCAAAGAAGAGCAAAGGAGTTCATGCTTTCTAGAAGTTTACAGTTTAGTGACAGAGACATCAAGTGATGAGGCAATAAAACACCTCTGATAAGCAGTATGGTGAGGATATGGACTAGGTACGATGGAAAATGCAGAAATGACACTTAATCACTGTTGGTGAGTCGGGAAAGGCTTCCCAGCTAAAATGACGTCTAATCTGAGAGTTAAAGACCATATTTACATAAAGGATAGAGGATTTATGCATACAAAGAGGAGGGACTGGAAGAGGAGGGAGGTTGTAGAAGATATTACATTCAGAGAGAATGATACACACAATCACCAAAAAAACTTATAAACAGCAAATGTTCATGAATTCCTGATTGGACTTCTACCCTATTGTATCATGACCATTATCATTCCCCTTAGCTATGTGCACAACAAGAAGTAAGTATAGAAATAAGGGGCGATGGAGAGATATTAGATATGTCCTCTCCCTCCATCTGTCCTCCCCATTCTTCTAAGCTCAGCCCAGAAACCTCTATCCTTCAGATACACTTCTCAGACCCAATCTGAGACGGTCTCTGAAAATGACATTACATACAGAGGGTGCCAAAAGAATGTATACACATTTTCAGAAAGGAAACAACTGTATTAAAATTGCAATACAATGAATGACTCTACTATTCATTTGATTAACGCCATCTTTTGAGTGAATGTCATACTCCACATTGCTACCATAATTCAATTCAATTTTGAAAAGTAATACATAGATAACATCTCTTAAAACATGAACATTTTTTGGCACCCCTGGTATATTCCATGACTCCCACTCATATCTCTTGAATGAAACTGAATTTCATAGGTGTTAAGACTCACTGACACCCTTTCTTGGTCTTAGCAGTGGTCAACAGAAGGTTTCATACAACCAGTCACCTGGTTGACAATGACAGTTAGAAGTATTCTGATTTCAGGGATACTGAACTGTGAAAAGCTGTGCCTCATGAGTCACAAAGTAAGATAATAGCGATGAGAGTGATGATAAGCTCTCCCTTTTCATGAAAACCAACACTCTGAGGCATTACTATGGGAGAGCAGATTACCGCTAATCTCTCCATTTTAGAGATTAGTCTGGAAAATTGTATCCAAAGCCCTTTATTCATAAATTCCTCTTTGGGAATTTTTCCAAAATAAATAAATGTATGTGTAACAACAATGACAATTCATAATAGTTAACTAATTAATAATACTTAGAACACGCCAATAGCCACTGTTGTAAGCACTAAAAATAGATGAACTCTCTCAGTAACCCTCTGAAGTATTGCTATCTTTATTGTATAGATGCAGAAACCATGATCCAGGTTACGTGCTTAAAGTTACTTGGATAGTAAGCAGTGAGGCACAAGACCTCCTGTCTTCAGAGTCTGCATTCTAAACCACTACATTTTACTCCCCACAAAGTTATAAGGGTGCTTATCCCAGCACTGTTTATAATAACAAAAAAATTGAAAACCTAATTTTCTAGTAATAGAGGACTGACGGAAATAATTTTGGTATAATCATAATGGAATACTACGCATCGATTAAAAGTGGTATTATAGAAGAATATTTAATGAACTTCAAAGATATTAGCAATATCATAATTGTAAAAAATAGGTTAAAAAATGATATGTACCATATGATCCAATTTTAGCAATCTATTAGAATGAACCAGATAAAATTGTCATTAATTGAGGTCAAAAATGGCCAAATATCAGCAATTATATATGGTTGAACCTAACATCTGGGGAAGGAGAGAAAAGAGAGAGAATGAGACAGAAAGAGATAGAGAGACAGATATTGAAAAGCTCTACAGTCTAATGGTACCATTGGGTACCTTTGGATCTTAAGAGTATATGTGATTTTTCTTTTATTCATTTGGATTAATTACGTTTTCTAAATATTATACAATGAACATGTATCCTTTTGGCACTAAGAGAAAGGCACAAAACTGTGTTTCAAATGGTTTGATCTGTTGAGCATTTATGTGGGACCAGGTTCTGTGCTCTGTGCTTTACGTACCTCTTTCCAGTTCTCACAGCAATTACAACAAGGTGGCGGTCATTATCACATTTAACATCCAAAGGATATTTAGGATGGGAAAATTTAAGTAGAACACATGACTAGTAAGTGGTGGGTGTCATCAGTATTCAAATCCAAGACTTTCTGCACACAAGAGTCCAAGCACTTTTCAGGAGACCATTCTGCTCCTGAAGTAGTGAAATTATACATTTTGGTTAACCATAATATCCCACAATTATTTTTTTTGGTCTAATATGATCTATTAAAACAGAGCAGCAAATGATCAGACCTTTCACGAGCAAGCTTATGGGGTCAGCCAATGACTCAATATTTAGGGGCAGTGAAAATAGGAAATTACCTCAGTAGTGAGAACATAGGGTGTTTCTTGAAAAGGAAATAAATTAAGGAGATGGTCAGATCTGAAGAGCTTTTGTAAGTGGATAATGATTCTATACAAACCAAATAGCCAGTAAGCTCACTGTGAAAATAGTATTGATGTCATTAGTTTTCAGAGTACATGGATCTGAAAACTAGGCCCACATGTTATCTGCACATTGTTGGCGCTCAAGATATATTTGGGGAATAAATGAAAGTGATTGTGAATTCAGGGCACTATAACTAACTTTCACAAGCAGACAGACATGTAAAACCATCATAACAATTCTAGGTACATTCTCATCTCCTAACCCATTTCAAATCCTCAGTCCAATTTTCCATGCAAAGGATGGGGAGAGAAAGAAGGGGTTCTGAGACGGTATGAGTTTCAAACATGAGTCAGCTTTCAGCAGCTATTTTATTTAAACCTCACAACAACACCCAATGAGGTAGGTATAATTATTCCAAATTTCACATGCCAAATGGTCTCAGATGATAATTTGCTCAAAGTCACTGAATGCTCAAGGGGCAAAAGCCAGGGTTGAACCCCAACCTACCAAGGTCTCCAAAGCTGTGACCGTCCCCCTCACCATACAGACCATCCTGAGTGAGTGACGCTCATCAGTTACAAAACTGATATCAGTGCACATTAACTGCTTCTGCCTGCTTTCCAAAAAGTGTTCCTTTAGGTCTTGTAGGACAAAATCTCACAGATGTTTGAGAAATAATCCTCGTTTGCCTAAAACGACAGTTCCCAGGTTTCAAAGTGTTAGTAGCAGGTTCAGAAAAATGGTTTTGATAAGGGATGTCCCAACATGTCTGCAGCCACACATGGTAGTAACAAAAACAAGGCATTAGGAACCATCTTTGAAGAAATGGGAGAGTTTAGTAAATCTCTTGTCTTTGTGTAGATAAAGAATAAGAAAAGGAACACAGACGTAGACAGAAATGCCGACAGAGATACTCAACAGAGGAAAGAACAAGGACATGTTAATACACAGTTTCATTCAAATGACTCCATTAAAAAAAAAAATAGTAGGGGGAAGGGAAAGGATGACATCACTTTTCCCTTTGAGAAAGGAGTGATGTAGTAATGTTTACCATCAAGTTCACCTTGTTATGAAATTCATCCATCACCATCTGGCTCAAGGAGGGAATATAATGATTAGACAGACCTGGACTCCATCCGAGCCACCACTGCTGCAGAGCCGTGGAACCTTGAGCAAGTCCCCGACCTTTGCTGTACTTAATTTTCTTTTTGTAAAACAGGGATGGTGGAACGTACTAATTACACAAAAAGTACTTGTTGTCATGGGTGACACACATTGGAATATCTACCCAGGAAAAAGAACACTCTAGAAAAACATCCTCCCACTGTATATGACACTGGAATAACAGGCCTGTTGTTGGTTTGTATTATTTGTTTGTCTTGCATGAATCATTCATGCCAAAAAGGACAACTTGGTTCTCACAATGCGAGTTTCAAAAACAAATTGCTCAGTAACTCCATGAAATAAAAACAAGCCCTGGGATCACCCTTTCATCCCTTTTTATAAAAGCCAATTGGAAAAAGCTCAGGCCTGCAATGAAACCTAGCGTTACCTTACATTCTATTCTTAATTGCCAATTAAAAACTAGATTTAGAAATTTCTCACTTGTATCTGGAGGTATAGGCTGGTACATGGGGCCCAGAAATGTAAAAGGAGAAACTGAGACATAAATACATTAACTTCTTAGTAATCCTTCCCTTAGCATAAAAAAAAAAAAAAAGAAGAAAGAAAAGATGGGCATAAATAAAATCTGGAGAATCTGGCCATAGTAGTAGGCACCCATCCCAATGGCTTAATTTTGCCTCAGGTTATCTATGCCCACAAGACCACAGAGCAGCCTTGAAACACACTTTGAAGCAAAAGTTGCTTTTTTAAAGCAATTGGTTCTGAATCACAGAGAACAACAAAAGTACCCAATTCTGTTCTCTTGTATTAGGTCTAAACAAACCCCAGATGAACTGAGCAGTTCAGTTTTTAATTGCTGTTGTTTTTTTTTTTGTTTTTTTTTGTTTTTTTTTGTCTTGGTTTAATCTAGGATCCACTAGATTAATCCATTAGGATCTAAGAAGTCAAACTGTAGAACTATACAAGGTTTAAGGACCTTGTGGATACATCTCGACCACATACAGCAGGAAAATGTATTGAAACTCGGAAGTCAAGTTTATCATAGGGAAAGTGATGTCAGCTTATAATACATAACTACCCTCACCGGGGTTGCTGTTTGAAGTAACTAAGACTGGAAGTGCCCTTGACATACAAATGTCAAGTGTCTGTTCAGATATATCAGTCAGCTACACTGACTTGAAAGTATATTTTTACATGGAGTCTTGCCATGATGTTCTCCAGTGACTTTAAACATAGGAAAGTTTGTGCCTAGAAGAGAAATTAATAGCAAAGAAAATTCAGCCCTTCATATTCTAATATATAGACAAAGCACACATAAGTCACTTTCAAGAAAATATCTTTACAGAGTGAATGTCTTTTAGAAGAGAACCAAATAATTTTCTGCTGCCTCAAAGGATTTAAAAAAAACGTGGTTCTTCCTGCAACGTACACCCTTTCTTTCTAAGCCTTGGTTCCTTTGGGGTCTTTTATCTCCCGTGATTTTGTTCCCTATGCTTCAGACTAACAAGGCTATGGTGTATAATTCCCTTTGTTAACGTAGAAGAAAAGACCCTCATTCAAAATATCACGTGCTTTAGAAAGAAAACAACTTTGTAAAGCTTCTCCATCCATGAAGAAGAACAATAAAAATGTATTTTCCAGGTCCTCTGAAAGCACTAAAACCTCACGTCCTTCACATGTCAAAAAACCCGCTGGAAAGCTGACAGAGTGCCAACTCACTGTGGACAGCCACCCCAGTGCTGTTTATATTAATATTATTCTATGCCTGAGAGAGGACCTTGATTGTTCTGTCAAAACTGCTCTCTAAGTGAATTTTCAAAGCAACATTTGTCATTTTATAACTTCAGTGTATGCTTATATCAAATTACGAACCTGCAAAAAGGGCGTGAAACGTTTATTCTTTAATGTGTCCAAATATAAATGTTGATGTCTGTCTATCAGAGTGTATTGATGACCTTACTCACAGTGCAGGAAAACCTCGAGGATATAAACTGTAGGCTGTGATTAAGTAAGGGATTTGGGGAGGGATTACATTTATTCGCTGAAGTCAAAAGAAAAATAAACTGAGGAGCCATGCTGGGATGTCTTGCTTTATTTAAAGTGTTGCCATATTTTTGTTCTTTTGCTCATTTATTCCTTCATTAAAAGTGCATTAAGCATCTTCTATGGCTAAGTTCTGCATGTTATAGCATTGACTACTTGCTCCTGCCTAAGACATAGCCTATAGCTAAGATCGTATTATCAATTGGAAGAGACTGGCCCACAGTGAGACTTATCAGAAAAGAATGTACTCAATGTTGCAGCGTACAGGATGCTTGAAGAATACACAGGACCTTTGGGTACCGTACCTTTGGGCCGAGGAGAAAAGGGATAGTAGATGGCTTCCGGAGGAGGTGGGGCTTGAGGTGAGCATTAAAGGATAAGTAGTAAGGACCAAGTACTGAGCAAGTACTTAGCATCTTCATTCTGGACGTGAAAGGCCAAAGGGCTGAGGTCTTAAATAATCTGTTTAAAATCCCACAATGAGAAAACTACTCCTCAAACCCTCAATGCCAACTGGATGGTCTGAAAAATGTATTATGGTTTTCTTGAGAGAAAAATAATTAACTACAGAAGACTACAAGTAATACTACAGCAAAGGTTCATGAATCCACACCTAGAATTTACTGTTGTGAACATTGCATCACATTTGCTTCGTTATTTAACACAAGAAATAAAACACTACAGATAAAATCTCCTTTGTCTCTTTTCTGCCTGGTTCTCATTCTTTCCCTACTCTTTCCCCACAGATAACCACTATCATGATTTTAATGTGTATACTTCTAGTTGTGTGTAGAAACATATTGTATTATTTTATATGTTTTATATAAAACGCATATATCAGTGTGTAACTTGCCCTTTTCACTCAATATTATGGTATTGAGGCCTACTAATATTGATACATCTGCTAATAAAGCATAATACTACATAACGGATTTATAGAAATGAATGGCTATATAGCATTCTACTACGTTAACAGCTTCCCAAAAATTTATCTTTTATCATATTCATGGCCATTTTTAGTTTTTATTTCCAAATTTTCACTATTACAAAGATGCAAAGAATATATGGTACATGTATGCAAGGGGGTTTTTAAGGCATATAGACACATTATTAAAAAGTAGAAATAAAATTACTGGATCGTACGGTGTTCACAAATGAAAATTTTACTCTAGAGACTGCCAAATTTCTCTCTAAAGTTACTCTATCAATTTATTCTCATGAGAGGGGTGTATGGAAACTTCCTTTCACATCTTTGCCAACACTTGATATTGTCAGATTTCTTAACTTTTGCTAATCTGAGGGTGAAAATGACATTTTGTTTCTTTGTTATGCATTTCACTGGTTTTTGCAAAGAATCATATTCCGATAGGCTTATTAGCCAATGAGGTTTTCTTGCCTCTGAATTACTTTATTGTATCCTTCGCCTGTTGTAAAATTGATAGTTTTTTTCTCTTATTGATTTGTGAGAATGCTTTACATATTCTACATACTAATCATTTGTTTTATATATTGCAAAAATCTTTTCCCAGACTCTTGCTTCTCTTTTAACTTTGCTTATGGTATCGTCTGTCTTAAGTAAGTTTTTAACTTTGATGACGTCTAATTATTCTAAACAACTAATTTACAGCATGGATAAATCTGATTTATTTAATACTAATTTTACAACACAAAGTTTTTTTTAGTGGCTGCTTTTCTTTACTATATGAACACAAATTCGCACTTATAACTAATATCAAGTTCAAATCAATTTCATTAAAATTTAAACTTTCTTTGGAAGTTACTTCTACTACTCATGTGGAACAGTAGTGAGTAGTAAAACTATTAGGTTTTCACAGAATTTTTAGATGATACCATTCATTTGTGGTCTAAGAGTGAGGGTCTTATAATCTCTACTATTTATTGGAATAGTCTTCATAGTGTTACTACTTTCTACCCTGTATTAGTTTAATACATGTCAAATACGATTAATGTGCTCCAGCACTCAGATGCAGATGTTCAAACTTTAAAATGTCAGCTAGGTTTTTAATGAATTAAAAGGTATTTGGACTAAAGAAGGAAAAACTGTGATTTTTTTTTTTTTCTTATTTGCACTGAGGAAATTTTCAAGTATTTAAAAAAAATTCTTTGACACAACCACAAACAATAAGAAACCACACATAGTCATGAAAGACGTGTGTGTCATGTGCCGCTGTGTTGGCTCTGACTCCTGATAACTCTGTGAATGAGGGATGCCCAAAATGTCCTGTCCTCACAGCCCTGCTCAGCTCCGGTAGACTCAGCCTACGGCTTCTGTTAATCCATCGCGTATTTGGGCTTCCTCTTTTCCTGCTGCCTTCCATTTTTCACAGCATTATTGTCTTTTCTAAAGAACCCTGCTTTCCCATGATGTGCCCGAAGTTGGATAGCTTCAGTTTTGTCTCCAGTGATATTTATGGCTTAATTTGCTCTAAAATCACTTACTCATCTTTCTGGTACTCCACGGGATCCACAGAGCTCTCTTCCAACATAGTATTTCAAATGAATCGGACTATAAACTAAACCAAAGCACTTAATTTCAGGCAATTATTATAACAACATAACTCCAAAAGATGAGATGTACATATTTCTACAAAAATCAGGCGTTAGCCTACCCCATTTTACAGGTAAGGTAACAAGTGAAGCTACAGGACCACCTGATACATACACTATCTTTATTTCACTCTAAGCAGAACGGCCAGGGAACACATTATTGCTGTCAGAAAATAGTTGCTATGTGATTTGAAATAACTGGCGGCCTGAATTTCTTTGCTTCATTTCTTCCTGTTCACACACCACGTTGGTACAAATTAACAGCTAAGCTCTATATTGTCATACAAAATTTCCACCATGAGAAGTAATGTGAGAGTTTAGATGGCAGATGGTTAAGCATTCCCCACTCAAATGAAGGCTGACTTGCAAAACCTTTCTTAGTCTTGGGGCCACCATTTCAGAAGTCACAATCCCATGTGCATGATCATTTTGATGCTTATACTACAACGTTTCCTCTTTTGAGGGGAGGAGCTCCTACATCCACATCTTCCTGAGTTCATCCAGTGCCTCTTGCCTGCTTTCTACACTTTCATTACAGAGGCCAGTTTATGGGCAAGGAATCTTCGGCTAAGTTATCAAGGATGAATGAGCTTACATGGCACATAGACAAGGTGAATGCTGAAGCCACAGGAGCCTGAGTCCCCTGAACGCCACCAAAGGAAAGACTTTAGGCCACGTCCTTTCTCTACGAGACCTTTTACCGCTTTCTCTTAACTTTTCCTGATACTTTGCTTATCTATTTCTGTATGTGCTTCCAGTTCTTCTATTAAACTGAAAGGACTTCGAAAGAAGTGGCAGAGTCTCACTCATCTCTTGTATCTCATTTGTTAATATGCATTACTGCTCCTGGAACACTTATGCCTTCATTCCTGCCTTCCACAAATATTTACTGAGCACCTTTGTGTGTACCCAGCACTGTGCTGGATGTGAGGTGAATAAATGAGCTAAACAGCAGTGAATAAACAGACAAAAATCCATGTTTTCATGGGGCTTACATGCTGGAGGGGAAGAGAGATATAAATAAATAAATAAATAAAATTTAAATAGTGCCATAAAAAAGTTAACAGGGAAATGTGGTAGAGAGTAATGGGGGAACACCATACATGGAGGGCAAGAAAAGCCTCTCGTGCTGGGAGCACTTAGACTGAAACCAACTTGACCTAAAGAAGATCAATGTAAAGATCATGTAAAGATCCAGGGAGATGAGTCTTCCAGGCAGAGGAAATATCAAGTGCAAAGGCAGCAAGAAAACTATTGGGCTCCAAGAAAGGAAGGCAGAGGCTGAGCCGTGAGATACCCACAGCAGCAGTGGGATGACCAGAGTTCAGGGAGGTAGGGTGGGACAAATCCAACAGGGATTGGTAGGTCAAGGTGAGGGCTATTGAGTGTATTCTAATTATAAAGGGAAATACAGGGGAGTTTTGAGGAGGGGAACAGCTTGCTCTGAAATGCATTTTTACAGGTTGCTCTGGTCCCACTAGAGAGGACTGATTTCAGTGGGGTCTGAGGAGATGAACCAGCAAGGAGACTATTGTGATCACCAATTAAAAGAGGATGGTGGCTTGGATTTGCGTGACAGTGGTAGACATAGTGAGAAAAGGTTGCTTTTGTTATATGCTGAGATTGAATCGAGATGAGCTGATAAACGGATGTGGGGGGATATTACACAAAGCAAACCAAAAAAGTTACAAAAACAACAACCAAAAAAAATCAGTAAATGATGGGGAATGGAGTTAAATAACATGACAGCCCAGCCTTGTCTTTAGAGCTACAGCACGTGACTTCATTAGCATGTGTAACATAAATGTCATGTCTCAGTATGCCAGAAGGAATATAAACCCGACACAAATTCATCTGGTAAGGACAGACAGCCATGGTCGGAGGTTGGGAGTAACACACACACACGGCCACACACACACAAACTGTACCAGGGCTGTGTGGGGAGCCTCCTGGCAAGCGACAGGGAACAGAGAGAGGCTCCTGCTGGCCTGCAGGATGAAATGAGATGTCCACAGACAGCCGCCCCACCCATTGCCCAGTTCAAAGACTGGAGTGATATGAAGTCTGGGGGAAGCCAAGTTTGTCACACAAGAATATGCAAGTAAGTGCTGAGGCATTATTGCGCTGCCAGGCACAGTGCTGAGCACTAAACAGGTATTATGTCATTTAATCCTCACTAGCATAGGAAGTAGATACTCTTATCCTTATTTTAAGCATAAGGAAAGTGGGACTCCGAAACAGCACAGAAAGGAAAGCAACAAGGGCTACTGTGGTTCTACTCCAACATGGGGTTGGGGTGGGATGTGAAGGAGGCTCTCTGCCCCTCTAGAGAGTAACAAGGAACCACCCAGATTTGAGATTCCTTCAGAAAGGCAAAACCAGCAGTTTCTGTTTGTAACCTATCAAAATATTGGGGCAAGTCCATCAGTGAAATTACTTCCAGGCAGTTGTGATGAACCATTCCGAGCTCAGTCCTTCTCACCCATCACCCATGTCCTGCCAGGGAACCCCAGTCATCTACTCTTATTCTTGCTGCTCCATCAACCTGATTTCTAAAGTAATTCTGACAGAGCCATGGGTACGTGAATGGCTTGCACAGAGGACAGGGCTTTGAGTGACTTCTCTCCCCAGACAACATCGATCCAACTTTTGTGTCCAGTCAATAGACCTTTACAACAAGCCTTTCTGGGGAATAAGTCAGCTTTTTGTGCCTTACAATTTCTGGCTTGTATTATCCTTCAAATGCATTCCCTGACTCGAATATCCTGCAGGCAAAGTCTTATTACTTACTCCGTGCTACACAGCGTGTGAGCTTTAATATAAAAGGTTTCAGTGCTCCTAACGTGGTCTCTGAAAATGTTTGAGCTAGTCTTGCCTCCAAGGCATACTTTCACTACTTCCAACTACATTTAAAAAGAAATGCTATTGGTGACTAAATAAACCCCAGTTTGGATTTTCTAAACTAAAACGCATTTCCACTGGTGCTTCTCTTTGGTCCTAACGTCAAAAGCCTCGGAAAAGGGCATTTGAAACTTATTTGTGGGCTGCTGGTTGATTTAGGGCTTCCCCACATTTTTTTGGATATGCCCTATAACCAGAGGAGAAATAAACTTCTCTACAGACGTTTAGAAAATCATAAATAGGATTAGATAGGTTGAGAGAACTGATGTGTTCTTGCTACTCTTACAAAAGTTTTAAAGGGTTTGCCACACAAAAAGAAGGTCTCAGGGATTGCATATATGTGTTTGTTAGAGTAAAGCACTCATCGAATCACAGGCTTGGAAGGGATTGTAAACACAATCTGGCCCAACATTCTAAATATTACAAATGAGTCCAACCAAATTGATGTCATTTTAAATTCATCATCTCTAATGTCAGTGTGCCCTCAACATCTCCCAGGAAATTTATTTTAATATTTGTCTGCTGTTGTCAGACTCGGCTTCCTGCTCTCACTGCCCTCAGTGTCCCTGGTCACTTTCGCTAAATCTCCTTTCCAACTTCAGGAGGCACCATACCCTTGGGGTCGAGTTCCTGGCTCTGAATGAGGTGAGAGTCTGTCTCCGCCATTTACTAGACTTGGGAAAGTCATTTAATTTTTCTGCGTTGCCATTCCCTGATCTGTAAGATAAGAAGAATTGTAACCATCTCACTGTCTGTTGTGAGCATTAAACATCATTCTCGTAAAGTCCTTACAACGATGCTTGGCACATACTAAGTGCTCACTTTTAAAGGAGAACTGCTGTCATCCTCATCAACACGACCCAGCTTCTGCTCCCCTTAGTATCAGCTGGTTGTCTCTCCTCCCGGTTTACCAAGAGAAGAAAGGTAATCAAATATGAACTCCCTTGGATTCTCTTTCCCTTGGCCCACAAGCACCCCGATTCCAGAAGCCTGCTGCCATCCTTGCCAGCCACTCTTTCCTCTGCATTCTGCTGGGAATGCAAAGTACTTCTTCCTGCTCATCATTTCTGGGGATCCATGCCAGCCCCCAGCTATCTTCTCAGGAGCCTTGTTCCCTCAGTTAAATGATCCTCTCTCTCAACTGAGTCTCCAGCCTCTCCCTCTTTTCTTTCACCACCCTTCAGCCTCCAAGTCTTTTTTCACCTTAAAATACAAACAAAAGCAAATAAACACAAAACTTTCTCTTAAACCTACATTTGTCTTTTACTAACTCCCTCTTGGCTCCTTCTCGTTGGCTTCTCAGCTAAGTTTCTGGAATAGTCTGTATTTTATCATCTTTTCAGTACGCCGTACCCCATAGCAACACATTAGGCCCTTCTTGTCCACCCAGAAAACCTCTCGCTACTTCACCAACTTCCATTTTTAGCTTCCTCAATCCACCTCTTCTAGTGAGGCTATTCTCTTTCCCAGGATAGGACAGTCACACTGCTGTCTACTTTGCTCAAAGGCTGAGCTTGTCCCACGTGTGCTTCCTCATCCCTAGTACCCAACGCAATGCTGTGCACACAGTAATTACTCAGTGAAAGTTTGCATCATGAACACCTGAATGGTCTTCTCAGAATCATACAGTACATTCAATCTAATTAAATGAAACAAACATCTACTGTGCTTCAAGAGGCTAAAGAGATTAACAACACACAGCCCCTGCCCTCCAGGAGTTGTTTGTCATACACTGCGGGAGGAAGAGGAATAGAGAGTTGATGACCAGACAGAGAAATTGATGGGTGGAAGGGAGAAAACAGAGAGACAGAGAGAGAGAGAGAGAGAGAGAGAGAGAGAGAGAGAGAGAGAGAGAGAGAGAGGAATAGAGGAAGGAGGAGAGATGGAGGTAAAATAGATTAATGTCATATAGGGTAGGGTATAAATTAGGATGCCAATAAAAATAAAACGTGTGTGCTTTTTTGAAAAAAATAATTTAATCCAATTTAAAAAGAAGCAATATGTCTGAATCTGGTCAAATAAACCATGATTTCACTCCAGGGGAACCACCTTTGTACAGTTAGTTCTCTGACACCCTGGTTTTTTATACAGAGAATACATTGAGACCCAGAAACACTAACCATATATCACATATTGGAATCCTTCCTTCCACTGACAAGGTAAACAGATTAAATCTCCAAGGGAAGCCTTCGTAAACCTGTACATGTGAAACTTTCTGTTAATTCCTTAATCTCCCATGGATATTTTGAAGGAAAGAAGCTACAGAGAGACAAGTCTGTGCAACAGTTATCAATTTATTGCCATCTGGTCATTTTAGGCTCTTATTGTAAATAAAAGGAGTTACTCCTTTGCCTGGAATAATTGATCCTGATTTTTAAGGAAAAACTGGATTTTTAAGGAAAAACATCAGTTTTCCTTAAACTGATGTTTAAGGAAAAACGGGACTTAGTGACTTGCTTTCCAAAGAACAGAGTAGGGAAAGGGAAAAAGTAACTTTTTGTGGAGAAACTTGGCCAACACTACATACACATCAGCATGTGATGAAGGTTAACGAAGTGATGACATCATTATGCCATCATATGAATGTCACGATACCCCTGATATGATGTAATGAGAAGGGGACTTCAACTCTGTGGTATTCTTTTCAAAACCCATAACCCTAGTCTCATCATGAGAAGAACATCAGCCAAACAGAGACTGGGGGACATTCTATAGGTCACCTGGCCAGTTCTCCTTGAGACTGTCAAGGTTATGAAAAACAATGACTGTGAAATTGTCACAGACCAGACAAGACAGGGGAGACATGACAATGGAATGCAGTGTGGTGCCCTGGATTGGATCCTGGAACAGAAAGAAGACATTAATAGAAAAGCTGATGAAATACAAATTAAAGTTTGGAGTTTATTTCATAGCAATGTACTAATGTCCATTTCTCAGTACGGCAAACTACTGGTACGATGTTAACAAGGGGAAAACCTGGATGTGGGTATATGGGAATGCTCTACTATCTTTGCAACTTTTCTAGAAATCTAAAATTGTTTCAGAATAAAAGGTTTTCTTGAAAAAACAATTATTGTGGTTTCTGTCTCCTGATTGGACACTGCCTGATACAAAGAACTAATCTGATTATCAAAGCAATAATTTTATGGATCTAACTTGTATCATCAAATATAAGGATAAAACTAATCTGGAAAGAGGGGATATAGAAATTGAATCCTTGAAAATCAGGCCATTCTAACTCGGCTACTCAGTAGATTTCTAGAACATGCATTTTATTTCATGAAATAATATTCCTTGAAATAATAATTTCAAGAATTATCTGGCCAATAGTAACTAAATTACACAACTCCTAACGAGAGATAGTGGAGTAACTACCACAGACAAAACCCCGGTAACGAGACCCAGTGCTGGAATTCAAAACAGCATTTTCTGATGTGCTTCCAAAACGTGTCAGAAAGGTTTTTCTCAGAACATCTTTGAAAACTTCAGATATCTGGCCATATTTATTTATGCTTTTGTTCATCATAAGTAAGCCAAAACATGAGTTATAGAGAATAAACTAGAAGTTGCCTCAATACCATCTTCCAGAGTTGAAAGAGCATGTTTTCTCAGTATTCTAAAGGCTTCATTCAAAACTCCATATACTCTAAAACAAAGCAGCTTATATTTTTCTAGATCTAAGGCTTAAACTTCAAAATAAAGCAACAGTTTATTTTCTAGAAGACCTAAATAAATTCTAGAGAGACTGAAACCCATGTAGGCTTTTCTTTTGTTTACACAAACACTCTTGTGTCTGATCTCTTAGCTCAAGATAGGCTGCAGTTCTTCTGAGACAAAGTATGAATACAACTGAAATTACTCCACAGCTTTCTTGCCCTGGAAATAGTAACAAATCTAATTTTCAAACGACGACTACATCCACTCTTCTCTTTCCCACCAGTTTATATAATAATGTATTTTTTTTCCCTCAAAATGTGTAGGCACAACTGATTTTTAAGCTGGAAAAGTTAATGAAAGCCACATCGCATTTGCGGTCAGTCGGCCAGAAAAATGGACAGGAGCCAAATCCCACATCCCAAATCTTTTGCCTCAACAGCATGTGAACAAAATGCCCGCTCTCGTCTCAATCTCCAACAGAAGCAAAACAAAACGCTGCAAGACATTTACCCACTGGAATTGGAAACCTCTCAGTGTCTCTCTCTCTCTCTCTCTCTCTCTCTCTCTCTCTCTCTCTCTCTCTCTCTAAGATACAATAAAAAGACTCTCACACAGGATGTCTGTGCACAGACAGCACAGTACTACCCCTGGAGATGCTGTTTTAGGGACAGTCAAGAGATCACAACTCTAAAACAAGTAGTTCTAACCAGATAAAGAGTCATCTCCTGATTCCAAATGTAAGGAAGTAAAACTTCTTAAAGCCAGCTTATCTAGATGGCTTGAAGTCCTTTTGGACTAGTTTCAGAATATTATTTTGCAGCGATGAGGACAAATTTGTGCTATCCTGAAAGTCAGCTAATTTTTAAAACTATTATTTCCTTTCTCTAAACATAATGGTTCATGCATTATAATTTAATTGTACTTTGATTCCCTCCCACATTTCTCAAGGCAAATAGAAGTATAAAGGAACAGAAAGTATACGCATTTACACTCGCAACAAGTGAGCCAGAAAACTTAACTTTCAACTGTGAAATTTAGAAAAGTAACTGTATTTATTACATTGCATTACATCATTTAATACTCATAGTAAAGAATACAAGATTTTAAGTGCAACCCTCTTATAGTCCAAAATATAATTATTTTAGAATTATAATTCTAACATAACAGACAGATTACATACTATATTATGTTTAATTTCATACCAAACTGTTCATGAATTTTCATTTATTACCAATGTTTCTCCCGAAAGTTATCTCCGCGAGTATTCATTATTTGCATCTCAGAATGCAGAGATAACTATGCTAAGCATTGAAAAATATCAATTTTACTTCTCCGTTTAAACCAACAGGTGGTAAATTTTAATCACCAAGACAGTATCATAGGCAACTCAACAAATTAAAACACAAGTTAGAATACAATAGCTGTGTTACCACCACTGCTCTACTCTGGAAAATGCATTTGTATTTACAGAAGTATCAGCATCAGATTATTGGAATCTCCTTTCCAAGTACATTTCTTTATACTCAGTTAGAAAAACAGTTCTGTATATGATACATTCACAGATGTAAAAGAAACTGTTAAGGAGATGGGTCTGGAATCCACAGCATAGGGATGAAAAGGGAAACCCATGGCTCACGGTAATCTGCAGACAAGGAGGCCCATACGGCACAAACATCCCCAGATAGACACCAGCAGCTGGAAACTTACCACTCGAGCAGTTGGTCCCACCCCAGCCAGGCTCACACTGACAGGTGTTTGGAGCAATGCAGCGGCCATGGACACATTTGTCAGCACAGTGGGCTGTCAGGGAGAAAATCAATCAAATGAGGAGAGTTGGCACGAGAAAAAAACCCCAACAACACAGCTGTTTCACATCCCAGTCTCAAGTATCACTTAAAAACAACATGCATGCTTGATAATTTTCTTCAATCCATTCCTCGGCCCTCTGACAGACTGTGGTGTAACCAAACAATTCCTCTTCTTATTTTGATTTCTCCAAATAAATTCCTTCGTTTCTACTATTTAATTCGACTTCACGCTGAATTAGGAAAGAAGTTTCAAGGAAAATTGCCTAATCCACTTTTTAAAAAATTATCAGGGACTACCAAATATATCCTCTTTGTTTCGGGAGAAGCCTATGCGCATGTGAATGCAGAAACAAACCACAAAGCAAAATATCAGAAGTCCGGGCCGACTGAGCAGACCGAGAGGTATATCCCCTTTATATAACAGCTTCACTAGAAACAACAGTCAAATTTCTTTGTGCACATGTTATTCACAACTATGACATGGCAGAATTAGATGCCCTTGTTCTA
This sequence comes from Rhinolophus hipposideros, assembly GCF_964194185.1. NCBI lineage: Eukaryota > Metazoa > Chordata > Mammalia > Chiroptera > Rhinolophidae > Rhinolophus > Rhinolophus hipposideros. The sequence goes on from NC_138053.1 coordinate 12,422,381, forward strand.
TTTGAGGAGAATATACACAAAATGTTACTCAGGTGTTTAAGAGTAAATCTCAATTTCGTCTTTCATTAGTAAATATCTTAGGTGAGACCCAACCCATAGAGGTGAGGAGTATCTTTGCCAACGTGACTGGATTGGGTAATCTGCTGATTTCTAAAGCAAATTTCGTTGGGCTGAAAGAAAGGGATCTCAAAAATATGCGGTTCTGAGCATTAATTTTGACCTTAGTGCCACTTACATTAATTAAACATTTTTTAAAATACCTGGATATGTGAGTAATTGTGAGAACAACTTGGAAGAGTTTTGATTAAGGTATTCCAAAAATTTATATAAAGATGGGTTAAGATGTACTATGCTTTAGAGATACGTTTTATTAATTCATGTCTTATTACAAAAGCAAAACAGGTCAATTGTCCAAATATAAAAAAAAAACAGTAAGCAAAATAAATCTCATCCCCAGTTCTACCGACTAGTAACATTTTTGTGTATGTAGAACCTTCAGGAATTTTTTTCCTATATATTTTTCTCCTCAAAGAAATAAAACAAAACATAATCATAATATTTTTCAATTTGCCTTCCTACTTAAAATAATAGGAAAATCTTTCCATGTCATTAACTATTTTTATGTGATTTGTACATTGGTGTGTGTATATACATTATATTTATTGCTGGACCGAAAATGATAATCACTTCTAAATTCTTTGTCGAAGGAAATTAGAAATGAAGAGAAAAGAGAAAGGCACTTTAGGGGAAGAGAAAGGAAAAACAAAAGGCAGAAAGAAAAACAAATGGAAATGAGACCTGTTTGAGTGTAGTGTTTGGAGTAATAGCTTTGGGGGGAGAGAGAGAGAGGAGACTGAGAGAGAGAGAGAAAAAATCAAACTAAGATTTTAAAACTTGATTCTGAGAATTAGGTGGGAATACATTAATGAAAAATACAAATTTATTACAAAAACTAAAAGGTAGAGGACACCATAACAAAATAGACCATAAATTTCAGGAAATGCAGGCTCATTTCCATCATCAGAATCATTCTTTAGCACCCAGGCATTTTGGTGAGGGGTGCCAGGCTAGATGAGCTTGGGACTTTGGTCCAGAATAGAGATTTTGACACTACAGTTTGAAGGAGATGCTTAGTCTGTTTGATTCAGACTATTACATATCTAATTGCAATTAAAAGCAAACTATGCCTCTAACATATGAACACACTAGTCCTACAATATGTTGACATACTGCCAGGTTAAGTCAGTCTGTGCCAACCTCAGGGTTCAGTGTCTCCTGCCACGATTATGCCAGTGTTGGATATTACAGATGTGTCGTTCATTTATAAGCTCATAGCTCTGTACTGTTCACTCTTTAAAATATAGATATGTGCACACGAGCCTGCAAACTACTATAAGTGGAGTATGCGAAGATAAATTAAATGACACAGAAGGCTCAGGTCTAACTGTTGTGCAGTTCTGTACCGCACCATGTTACATGGTAGGATGTGCACACAGGACACTCCTGCCTTACAGGCAGTGAGGTGTCTGTAAGTGAGGTGAGCTGATGCCCACTGTAAATATATAAAAATGAAAGTGCTTTTACTCAGTTGTCTTATGTACTGATGACATCTCTGTTTACAACATATTGTTAGTGATCAGTCTTCCGATCCCAATTTATCAATTCTACTCTTTCAACATACTAAAACTATTTAAAATACGGTTGTATGTCTCCAGAAGTTTTAAAAATCAGATACTATTTACCTTTAATATGAAACAAGTTTTCTGATAGTGTGTATTTAAAAGAAAACACAGAAACTGAATATGGTGGTTGATGAAAAAAAGTGTCACCCATATCCTCGAATTTCAAATTCTATGTTTATTTAAAAGAGTTTTATTCTCACCAATTAATTTTATACTAAGGAAATGTTATAAATGTTAACTTATACTTTTATATTAATAAACTACTGCTTTAGAAGACAGACTGATGGCCTTGACAGAAAAAAATGCTTGACATCATTAATCATGAGGGAAATACAAATCAAAGCCACAATAAGGTATCACTTCGCACCTGTTCAAATGGCTATCATCAAAAAGAAATAATTGTTGGTGAGGATGTAGAGAAAAGGGAACTCTTGTGCACTGCTGGTGGGAAAGTAAATTGGTGTAGTCACTATGGAAAACAGTTTGGAGTTTCCTCAAAAGATTAAAACTAGAAATACCATATAACCCAGCAACCCCATTTCGGGTATTCACCTAAAGAAAACAAGAACACTAATTTGAAAGGATATATGCACCCCTATGTTCACTGTAGCATTATTTATAATAATACAAATAACCTAAGGGTCCATCAGTGGGTGACTATGACTGAATAAAGAAACTGTGGTATATATAGACAATGAAATATTATTCAGCCATAAAAAAGAACGAAATGTCATTAGTGACAAGATGGTTATAGGTCTCAAGGGCATTATGCTAAGTGAAATAAGTCAGGCAGAAAAAGACAAATACCATACGATCTCTCTTATATGTAGATTCTTAAAAGAGCAAACCCAAGTTCACGATACAGAGAACAGATTTGTGGTTGCTAGAGGTGTGGGTAGAAGGATAGGAGAAATGGGTATAAACTGTTTTATTTTTTAGTTTAAATAAATTGAATAAAATGCCACTACTTTGTTTTTATATCTCGTGCATTATATAAGATTCCTTCTGACAAAAGAATCAATTCTACCATTTGAAAATTTGAAAATCTCTGGGTTCCCCGGACAAGGGATTGGATCAGAGCCACCTAGGGTTTCATATCTACCTGTGATTGGGTGACAATAAAAGAAGGAATTTGGGGGTGTTCTATATGTAGGTCTCAATTTGGTACTCTCCCTTCTTCTGTATATTTTCATTTGTTTTCATTCCTTATGTTCCTTTTACATTCTTTTACCACTCATCTTTCTCTCCCCCAAAACTATGTCTTTAATATTCATAGTCACCATAGAGGCTGCATATTAAACTTTGGCTTTAGCTGTAGTTGTGTTGGCTCTTAATCCCAGAGTGACCCCAAACGATTTCCATTGTACCCACCTGAATCAACTAGGAAGAAAGGTAAGATGGAGCAGGCAAGCCTAGCACCTTTCCTCCAATATCAAAATGGGTAAAGAAATGCATATGTTAAACATGCATTCAAGAGGATTAAGAATCAGAATTGCATATTCTTGGGTTCCAATCAATTGTTTTTTTGTTGCTCTTGTTTTGTTAATTCCAAAAAAAAAGATATTAAGTAAATTTCTAAGTGTAAAATTTAGAGGAGATATCCTTCAGAATGCTTTGAGACTGCTGAATAATCATACAGATGCTCTCTCTCTCATGGTTGATTCCTGATGTTATAAACTTTGTGTTTTATGAAATGAACATCAAGAACTCCAGTCAATTATAATAGATTCAAAAAGAATCCTATGATGGTAATTTTAAGCTCTAGAATATTTTTATGAAAATTTTGAACTAACTAACATTTGGCCAAAGTTGGAGGCAAAACGTGAATAAACAGCAGAAAACAAATTTGTCTGTAAGTTAATTAGGAATTAGAAGAGGGACTTCTGCTTTGCTAATGATTTTTTCTTAATTAAAGCTAAAGGCAATGGAATTACCTCTGAGTATTGAAGCCTACAGTCAAATAATGATCTAAATCATGGGAAATATTGTTGGCATAAATTCTAAAAGGTAAGAACACGAAATTCTATTGCCATGGTGCAGAATCTATAAACAGCATTAGACTCTGTCACATAACTGCCATCTCTGCTCCATAGACTTATCCCACCAGCTCTGTACTTTCCACTTTAGCAACAGCCTTCACCAATTACCAGTAAGACCCACAGGAGCAAAGAAAAGGAGCCAAAAGAAGAGAACGGAATAAGCTGTAAAACTCTCCTAGTTCTCTGATGTCTCAACTCACCAAGTGGCAGGAAAACTATGGCATACGTGGTCTGACAAGTTCACGAACTCATTTTAGAAAACGTGCTACACACCTCATTGCTGAATATCACTACAGTCACCTTCGAAATACTCCCCTTGGGAAGCTATGCACCGATGCCAGCGCCTAGTCCACCCTTCAAAGCAATTTTGAAACTTTTTCTGGAATGGCCATAAGAGCTGTTGTCATATTACCCTTGATGTCCCAAATGTCATCAAAATGGCTTCCTTTCAATATTTCCTTTATCTTCAGGTACAGAAAGCAGTCATTGGGGGCCAGATCAGGTGAGTAGGGAGGGTGTTCCAATATAGTTATTTGTTTACTGGCTAAAAACTCCCTCACAGACAGTGCCCTGTGAGCTGGTGCATTGTCGTGATGCAAGAGCCATGAATTGTTGGTGAAAAGCTCAGGTCGTTTTCATCTTTTTCAGGCAGACTTTTCAGCACTTCCAAATAGTAAACTTGGTTAACTGCTTGTCTAGTTGGTACAAATTCATAATGAATAATCCCTCTGATATCAAAAAAGGTTAGCAACATCGTTGCTACAAGTTAGCAAACTTAATTGTCAGACCTTATATGTGCTGATAGACATAGACTCTCTCTCTAGGATCAGCTGAGCTGGAGCCCCACCCCAGCCCTTGTCTTTCCTCTTTAAGCCTCAGATGCCACCTACTGTTGAGCTTCCATGACGAAAACTCTACGTGAGAAACCCAGGAAGGCTAAAGACATGAATTTGACCTGCAGAAAATCCCAAAGTGAACTAGAAAAGAGAAAAGGAACAGAGTTTCTCCTTAGCAAATGTTCAACAGCTCAGATTTCAAGGACAGATGCGAAAGACCCCTCATCAGTGTGGCTCTCACAGCAATGACAGCAGTCATTTTGTTTCCTGTTCATGTCCTTTCTTCTTATTTTTAAAACGGCAGTTTAAACCAGGAAAAGCTAGCTAGCAAAGATGGCATGTCCAATATGATTTGTTTCTCACATCTCTCTTTAAGAAAAGTTTTCAGTAGACTCTTTTGGAGACCAGATGTAAGCTGAATATACAAAACAATAAGTATACTGCTGTAGACACATCAAGTTCCAAGGAGCAGCCAAAGCCTCTCTGCCCTCAAGAGCTAGATAGTAAGAGACACTGATGAGAAGAGTATGCCCTTTTTTTGAAGTGAAAGCTCTGGACAGCCTGTCTGCCTGAAAAACAGGTGAGGACTGACATGGTGACCCTGGAATCTTTTCTAATTATGCTCCTCTGTCAGCCTTAGTTCCTAAATCCATTTAAATCCCATTACCAGTGCCATGGACCTCATTCCTTTCACTTTAAAATACGTGGCTTTAATACTGAGAGCTACTAACTATACTCAATAGTTTTCTCTTCTGCCACGTACATTTCCCTTCTGATTTATACCCAGTATGGGAAAAAAGTGAAAATAGGAGTGAGCAGACAAAGATTCCTTTATAAATCAATTATATCTCTCTCTAAACACGGTAGCTACTGTTGTCCTAAAGGATATAATATAATCAATTCATTTAAATTAAGTTGAAAAAATGTTTCTACGAGTAAAGCATCTCCTGAAAATAACTGTTCAATAGAAACACAAACCTTCCAACTAATCCATCTTCCCTCAGAATTTCCTTTTGTTCTGCTCTTATAAATAAAGAGCATAAGTCACAAATCTTGTTTTTGCTCATTTATTCTGAGTTGCTATTAAGGAACATAGATTTTTAGAATTAAAGGTATCTCTACTGAATATCACCCCCAGATTTTTCAGACAAGGAAACTGAAACTTGAAAAATGGAATGATTTTCCCAGTATTTATAGCTGGTGTCAGAGGCAAAAGTAGGATTAAACCCTGGTGCCTGACTCCCAGTAGAACAAAACTTATGATGAGTTTTAATGGGAGGGGGCAGGGGTGAAAAGGTGGTAAAGGTTGTGTTGGGTCAGAAACTAGGGCAGGTGTACTAGATGGTTAGGAGTTAGAAGTTAGAAGTGAAATGAGGAAGAGAGAGAACGCTAAGGATGGACTTCCAAGATAAACTTTATCCACTCCATATTTATGTTTGATGCCAGTTATATGCAAAGTCTTCACAAAATCTAATTGCTACTACAGTGTTCAAGTACGGACAGGAATAATTTTGTTTTCATGTTCGCCAAACATTATATTGCAGCCTACCCTATTGTGTTTGCTTATAAAAGGGAAGGGAATTCTCTTTTCTTTCCATTTAATATTCACTGAAATAGCAGACACATCGCTAGGCACTACTGTGATACAAAGATGGTAAATCAGGAACTCTTAGTCTGCAGAGGAAGTAGCATATGGGCCCCTCAAACCCAATAAACACAGAGCAAAATGCAGGGGTAATCACAGAAGTAATAACAGGGTAATAACAATACACTATGAGAGCACGTTTAAGGATTCCATTTACATGAAATGTCTATATAGGCCAATCTACAGAGACAGAAAGGGTATTAGTGGTTGTCCAGGGCTGGAAGGGATTAGGGGTGAATGTGGGGTGATGGCTAATGATACAGCGTTTTTTTTTTTGAGGTGATGGAATGTTCTAAAATTGTGTGATCTTCACACAACTCTGTGAATAGATAAACAACCACTGAATTGTACACTTTAAATGATAGACATGTATGGTATATGTATTATACCCCAATAGAGCTGTCTTAAAAAAATAGAGTAGATTTTTTTTAAGTTGCTGAAAGAAAGCAATTAATTCCAACTGGAGTGAGATCAAGGTGGGTCTCATGAAAGAGAGAAACTCTGAACTGAAAAAGTGGACACCTTTGTCATAAAGTTGCAGGAAAGAGTGGCCAACAACAGCTGCCTCATACTCCATTCTCCTTCTATCCCATCCCCGAAGTTGCATAACCCACTGCTTGGGATCAGAAGCTCTTGCCCCATAGCCACCAGTGGTTCATATATGAAACCTGCATGAATGGCTGATCAGTCATAGAGGGTGAAAGAACACTGGGAGCCTACAAATTTACACTTAGTAAATGTAATGGGGGAAAAATCCAGATCTAAAGTTCCTGTCCCTCCACTCTTAAGGGTAAGTACTAAGAACAATTACTAGCAGTGTCTTCGGCAGACATTGCTAATTGTACAACAAATGTGTATTCTTCCCTCCACCCTTATTAACAGAATCCAACTTTCACCAAGGACAATAATGTGACCAGCAATAAATTACATTTTCCAGCCCTCTTTCTGGATTGAAGTGTCCATGTGGAAAACAGTGTAAGAGGACAGATTTAATTGGTAAGTGACATCTCTCTTCTCTTTCTCCTTCCTGATGCCTGGTGTGTGGACAAAATGACTGAATCTGCAAATGCTATCAGGCGATCTGAGAGAAGGGCCCAGAGAATCATAGGACACTGCTCTGAATCCCTTGCATGAATTAATGAATGCCGTATACCACCCACTTCTCATTACATAAAAATAATAAACCCCAAGTGTGTATATGTTTATGTTTTTCAGATATCTATTGCAGCTAAACATGATTCCTAACACACTTCCTCTTTGGAAGACATCAGTTCCTAAATTTAAAAAAAATATATATCCATAATAGCAAAACATTATGATCTCAAAAAATGCCAGAAAAGCATTTGGCAAAATCCAACATCCATTCCTGATAAAAATTCTCTACAAACTAGAACCAAAAGGAGCTTCCTCACCGTGATAAAGGGCAAATATGAAAAACCTACTACAAATATTATACCCAATCGTTTAAAAGAACGAATGCTTTCCCCCTAAGATTAGGAACAAGAAAATTTCCTATAATTTCTATCCAGTATTGTACTAGAAGTTCTAGCAAGTGTAATAAGGCAAGAAAAAAGAAATAAAAACCATCCAGATTGGGATCAAAGAAGCAAAACTACCTTTACAAATTACATAAATATATGCATGTATGTAGTATGATGAGATCTACAAAAAAATGAGAGTTTAACAAAGTTTTTGATAAAAACCAATATAAAAATTTTGATTACAGTTCTATATACTAGCAGTGAACAATCAGAAATTGAACACTTTAAAGCCATTTAAAGCCACCAAAAATATGAAATACTAAGGGATAAATCTAACCAAAAAGGTGAAAGACGTATACATTAAGAACTAAAAACATTGCTGAGAGAAATTAAAGAACTGAATAAAATTATCAAACAATTTGACCTACTAATGGAATACTCCACCCAACAACAGCAGGATATATATATTCTCTCTAGAGAGACAGACTTTGCTAATGAGTCAGATGACTCCGTATTGTTAAGATATCAATTTCCCTCCCAACAGATATATGGATTCAATACAATACCAATCAAAACTGCAGCAGATTTTTTTGGTAGAAATTGATAAGCTGATTTTAAAAATTTATATATAAATGCAAAATACATACAATAGCTAAAACAACTTTGAAAAAGAAATACAAAGTTGGAGGACCAATGTCACTTCGTTTAAAGACTAATAAAGCTATGTAACCAAGAAAGTGTGATATTGGTATACATATAGAAAAATAGGTCAATGAAACATAGTAGAGATTCCAGAAATAAATCTATAAATAAATTGACAATTATCTTTTGACAAAGGCAATTCAGTGAAGAATTGAATATCCACATGTAAATAAATAAATGTAGATATATAATCTCATACCATATACCAAAAATTAACTCAAAATGAATCATAGACCTAAATGTAAAACCTAAAAAGTATAAAGCCTATAGAAGAAAACATAGGAGAAAAACCTTTGTGGCTTTGAATTTGGAAGATTTCTTAGATCCTCACCAAAAACATAGTCCGCGAAAGAAGAAATTAATAAATTTGTCCATCAAAATTAAAAACTTCTGCTCTTCAAAATACACCAAGAGAATGAAAAGATAAGTAACAGAATGGAAGAAATATTTTCAAAAAATATTACCTGATCAAGAACTCGTATCCAGAATATGTAAAGAACACTAAATTTAAAAGTAAAAGAAGAAGCTCAATTACAAGAAATGGGCAAAAAATTTGAGCACTTCACCAAAAAAGATGTACTAATGGCAAATAAGCTCATGAAAAGATGTTTAATGACATCAGTCACCAGAAGAGTGCAAATTAAAACTATAATAAGATAATACTACATATCTATTCAAATGACTGAAATTAAAAAGACTGTATCATGTGTATGATCTGAAATATGTGCATACATTGTTAAGCAAGAATTAAAATGGACAACTACTTTGAAAATGTTTGGCAGTTTCCAAAAAACATTCATGGATATTTGGATTGTTTCCTGTTTGGATATTACAAAAAAGCATCTCTAAACACTTGTGTACATGTACCAAATAATTTAGCCATTCTAATCCTAGTTATTACACGAGAGAAATAAAAGCATATGTCCATACAAAGACTTGTACAGGAGTTGTCAGAGCAGCTTAATTTGTAATTACCAAAAGCTGGAAACAATCCAAATGTCTATAAACACATGAAAGGATAAATAAATTGTGCTATATTCATATACTAGAATACTACTCAGCAATGAAAAAGGAATGAACTAATGATCCAGACAAAATGGATAAATTACAAAATGATTATTCTGAATGAAAGAGATCAGGCATAAAAGAGAACATACTGTATGATTCTATTTACATAAAGCTCTAGAAAATACAACTAACCTGGAGTGACAGAAAGCAAATCAGTGGTTACCTGCAGAAAAAGGGGGCCAGGTAGGAGATGGAGGGGAGGAATCACACAGGAGTGTGAAAAGAAGCTTGTATGTGATGAACAGGTTCGCTATCATAACTGAGGTGATGGTTTCATGGTTGTACATACGCCATATCTATCAAATTGTACATTTAAATTTCCATGGTTATTTTATGTCAGTGTTACATCAGTAAAGCTATTAAAACAAACAAACAAACAAACAAACAGAAAACTACGTGTGAGAACTTCCAGGGAGGGGCAAAGAGATTTCTCATATACAAAAGAGGGCAAAATTTAAAAAAAAAAAAAAAATCTGAGCTAACTCTAAAATACTTTGAAATTTCAGTAAGAGAGTGTTGTCATTGATAGATGGGTTCTCCAAATACTTATGAAGGTATTGGCTTTAGACCCTCCTAAGAAAGTTATTTGAGGAAATACTAATACTAAAACTCACAATGCAATGTTCTACTAAGCTTTTCCTCTACAAAGTGAATGACTTATACAGAAAAAAAAGTTTATGTTGAAATAGACTATTGTAATGGATCCCACGCAAGGGATTGAAATACCATCTGTGGGGAACATAATCCTATTCATTTATTTGAAAGTGGAAAAAGGTTTTAGCTTAATTCCACACATATACAGGCATTATCTATTTTGGCCACGACTCTTCACATTGTGTCTCTTTAGGTTAAATCAGATTTAAGTAATGGAAGTAATATGATCCTAATGGACCATAGTTTCAAAAAAGTTAATAAGCACTGGAATAAACTAACTTTCCTAAGCACAAATTTCTAACAACTCAACCTATAACTGGTCTGATACAACTGCAAACTGATTCAATTTGAGAAGGATTTCAAAATCATGAGCATACAGATTAGAGAATGAACCAGAAGGAAGATACCTTCATTTGGGATAAATTAATTCCTTCCTGCTTCTGTTGTGTTTATGTCTGTGAGGGAAACACGGTGATTCTACCAGAAGTGCCATATCAGTCTCTTCTTGTTTTTAGAACGGCATTCCTCTTGGTCCAACAACTTTCTGCAGAGCCATGGAATTCTTTCACCAATATTCTCTCCCACAGCATGTTTTCCACCGCATAGCATTTCCCCTAGTCTGCCCCACTTCGTCCTGCTGACACTTGTTTCAGATACTTTGCTACTGGTTATCCAATATATCTGAATCACATGTTAATAATAAAGGCCAGCCCCAGGGGACGTTAAGAGGGCAACGGCAAACACCAAGTTCACCACTTGTCACATTCAATGTCCGTGCCCCTCTCCCTCCTTTGTGATGGTCCCTGGACATTTCCTCCTAGATTCTGGTACCCTTATATTCTGTGTACTCTCCTTCGCCATCTACACTAGCTTGGAAACAAATGGACTTTCATATTCAAGGGTTAATGACTAATAATAAAGCTATGGTTATTTCCCTTGTCAGGGACATTTGCATTTCGTATCGAAGTATCGAAGGCTTAAGTCAAATGTATAAATTAAACGGTAGAATTTCTTCAAAAACGGGAAAATGAAGGGTCTGAGAGAAAGCTGGCAGCAAGCCCTTTGCTACTAGAACACCCCACCAAAAATTCAGGAACACGGACTCAAATGTCTCCAGGGGCCCGGTGGAATCCATGAGAAGACTACACAGGTCAGGAAGACCTGGGAAAGCTCATCCAGCACTTGCTCATGACTAAAAGGGGCAGCTCCAGGGGGTCAAAAGGTACGAACTTTCAGTTATAAAATAAGTCATGAGGATATGCTGTACAACATGGGAGTGTAGTTAATAATGTATTGCATATTTGAAAGTTGCTAAGAGAGTAAACCTTCAAAGTCCTCATCACACAAAAAGTATTGTTTTAACTATATGTGGTGACAGAAGCTAACTAGACGTATTGTGGTGATTATTTCACTTTACATATATTGAATCATTATGTTGTACAACTGAAACTAATGTAATGTGTTATTTCTATTAAAACTAACTAAATAAAAAGTCAGCTTTCCTTTATTGTCTCCTTTCTGTTACCACATAAGAACACCAAGCCAGTGTTAACCAATCACCTATTTTTCCCATGGAAGATGAAAGGCCTAAGTTTCATGTTAAAAACTATTTAAATGTAAAACACAATGTAGACCAAACAAATTATCGTTATACATCAAATCATCCAGCTTGTTGGTCTGCCATCGCTGGCATATAGCATTGACCTGCCTTGCGAAAACATCAGTGAAGGTCCTAAACTATTCAAAATAAAGCTTTTAAGATCTTTGACAGATTGCATTTTAAACTTAACTGCTCTTTTTTCTCAATTTTATTATTTTCCCTTGTATCAACTGTAAATCTATTATTTGTGCAGCTGTTTTGAATTGATTATCAAGATCTGTATCACATGCATACTCATTGACAACTTTACTTTTGGTGAACAACTGTTTGTCATGAAATATCTCTGTTAATAATAGTGCAAAACTTGGAGGAGAGGCCCAGCCACTGGTGAACCTAAGTGGTGAAGCCAGTAAATGGGTACATCTTCTATGCCATGGTGAGGGCAAAGAAGTGACTTCTATATTCTGTCATGACCCAATTAAAATTTTCCCATTCTTGAGTTGTGAAAACAGACATATGACTGTCCTTAGAAGAAATTAAAGAGAAATGACATCAACAACATGCCTGAAAAAGACATCCATCATGGTATTCCTCCCTCAACAAGAACAATTCAGCATCCATCCACAAACAAACATGCCTTTGTGGGAGGTATGGGATCCAGCACCATATGCCAAGGGACCTGAAAGGAGTCTTGCCCCGTCATGCATCAGGTAAGAGGCATCTTGGTCCCAGCTGTGGACCCTGCAGTGGCCTGTGAACTGTCTCCAGTCCATTTTGGCCATGGTCTAGGAGCCCCTGGAGAACATTGTCTTTAGACAATCACTTGTGAATGAGAGAGCCTTTGTGGGACTCCAGAATTCCAGCAGAGAAGCTCCAGCTCCAGCATATCATTACAGCAAAAAAGAAAAAGAAAAAACGAGTTTGTACACACTGAAGAGGGTAAGAGGAAAAATTAGATTTTACCCACATCGCCCAAGGCAGCATAGCTCAATGCCTTCGTGACCTGTGATTTCTTGTGCAAGGAAAAGTGAGAGCATGTGAGTAGAGCACAACTTCCCCCGTTGTGTAAGACTTTGTCAAAGAGGCCCATTTCTCTCTCGCCACAGCCAGAGTATGGAGTTGTGAGTTGCATGACTGGGGAAAGTGAAGAGGCTGGGAGAGCAGCAGAGAGGAATCTCAGAGGGCATTAAAGGAAAGTAGATCCTATTGTGTTGCAGAGCCCATCAAGAAGCCCCCCTGGGGATGCCTAGTCTGCGGATAAACCCCCAACTGGTAATGGGAACTCCTAATGCTCCATGCACCTCACCCACATACACCTTCACTCTGTGTCCAGCTCTTTGTGCATTCTCCCAACAATGGTGAGAACAAGCTTTGGCGGATGGCTAGTAAGAACATGCAGAAAGCCAGCTCCAATCTGTGGGCCAGGGAGAGACCACAAACCTTGAGCTTTAGCTCCGCCCTTGGGAAAGCAAAAGAGAGGCTGTAAATACCTGACCTGGTGTGTTGCAGGATGCAGAGAAGACATACAAGTTTAAGAATTCTGCCACAAGAGGAAGCAAAATATGTGGAGCAGGCTTATCAATAGGAGGTTTGAGAAAGCCTCAGAATCCTCAGTATAGCTGACAGAAGGTATTTATCTCCCAATGCCAGTAAAGATTAAAGGAGATGACTGCTGCAAATGTGAAGACAGTAGCACAGGACTTCAAGGAAATACGATGCCACCGACAAAACACAATAATCTTCCAGTAACTGACCTCAAAGACATGGAGATCTATGATTTACCTGATTAAGAATTCAAAATAGCTGTTTTAAGGAATCTCAATGCGCTATAAGAAAACACAGAAAGACAACTCAACAAGATCAGGAAAACAATACATGAGCAAAAAGAGAAGTTTCACAAAGAGATAGAAATCACACACATACACACACACAAAAAGAGAGAGAGAAAGAGAAATTCTGGATGTGAAGAATATAATGAATGAAATAAAAAATGGAATAGAAAACATCAACAAAAGAATGGATCAAGCAAAAAAAGAATTGATGAAATAGAAGACAGATATTTTGATATTATCCAGTTAGTGAAGAAGAAAGAAAATAGAATGAAAAATGAAGAAGTAAACCTACATGATCTACGGGATACCATCAAAAAAAGCAATCTGTGAATTATTGGAATCCTTGAAAGAAAAGAGAGAGAGAGTACAGGAAGCTTATTTAAAGAAATAATGGGGGATAACTTCCCAAATCTGGGGGGAGATTTGGATATTTAAATTCATAAAGTTCATAAGTCACCAAACAAACTCCGGTAAGAAGAAGAAACAAGTCATCAAAATCACAAAAGTAGATGTAATATTGTCTCTGTTGACAGATAGTATGATCTTATATAGAGAAAATCCTAAAGACTCCACCAAAAACTGTTAGAACTAATCAATGAATTCAACAAAGTTATAGGATACAAAAATCAATATGTAGAAATCAGTTGCATTTCTATACATTAACAACAAAATATCTGTTAAAGAAAATAGTTCCATTCCCAATAGATTAAAAAACGATAAAATACTTAGGAATAAATTTAACCAAGGTGAAAGACCTGTACATTGAAAACTACAAGACTTCGACGAAATAAATTAAAGAAGACACAAATAAATGGAAAGATATTCTATGTTCATAGATCAGAAATATTAACATTGTTAAAATGTACATACTGCCCAAAGCCATCTACAGATCCAATCAAAACTCCAATGACTTTTTTCACATAAACAGAAAAAACAATCCTAAAATTTGTATGAAACCACAAAAGACCCCAAATAGCCAAAGCAATCTTGAAAAAAAAGAATAAAGCTGGAAGCATCACACTTCCTGATTTCAAACTATATTACATAACTATCAGAATCAAAACAGTATGGCAATGGTATAAAAATAGACACATAGACCAATGGAACAGATTGAGAGTCCATAAGTAAACTCTCACATATATGGTCAACTAACATTTGATGAGACAGCCTAGATTACGCAAGGTAAAAAGGATAGTCTCTTCAATAAATGGTATTGGGAGAACTGGATAATCCCATGCAGAAAACTTAAATTGAACCCCTATTTAACACTACACACCAAAATTAACTCAAAATGGATTAAAGATGCAAATGTAAAACCTGAAAACATAAAACTCCTAGAAGAAAACAGGAAAAAAGTGCCTTGACATTGATGTGGGCAGTGATTTTTTTTGATATGACACCAAAATCACAAGCAACGAAAGAAAAAAAGTCAGACTATATCAAACAAAAGAGCTTCACAGCAAAAGAAGCAATCAATAAAATGAAAAGTGAATCTACTGAATGGGAGAAAATATTTACTCGATGGCAAAAAAATAATAATGCAATTAAAAAGTGGGCAGAGGATCTGAATGGACATTTTTCCAAAGAAGACGTACAGATGGCCAACAGGTACACAAAAAGATGCTCAACATCACTAATCATCAGAGAAACACAAATCAAACCCACAAGGAGATACCACCTCATACCTGTTAGAATGGCTGTCATCCAAAAGACAATAAATAAGTGTTGGTGAGGATGTAGAGAAAAGGGAACCTCTGTGAACTGTTAACAGGAATGTAAGTTGATACGACCATTGTGGAAAACAGTATGACAACTTCTCAAAAGTTTAAAAATAGAACTACCATATGATCCAGCAATCCCACTTCTGGGTATATATCCAAAGGAAATGAAACCAAGATCTCAAAGAGATAGCTGCACTCCCATCTTCATTGTAGTAGTGTTCATAATGGCTAAGATATGGAAACAACCTCAATGTCCTTTGGCTGATTAATGGATAAAGAAAACGTGGTATACAGCCATACCTCAGAGAGATTGCGGCTTCGGTTCCAGACTACTCCAATAAAGTAAATATCAGGCAATAAAGCGAGTCACATAAATTGTGGTAATCATTCTGCAATAGGTAAATGTACCAAATCATCACAGTTTACACCTTAAACTTATACAATGCTATATGTCAATTATATCTCAATAAAACTGATTAAAAACCCACAAGACATTAAAGATCCAAAAGTCTCTGATAAAGTGAAATATTTACAATTACCAGTCTAAAGTTATATAAAAGCAAACTAAATCCCTTAAAGTATTAGTCTCCAAAAGAGATTCCAAAAATTATTCCATCAGGTTCTTGAAAAAAAGGGGGAGGGAAAGATTGGGAAGGGGGGAAGAAGGATTTCGATGATCAAAGAAGTTTGAGACATACCTTTACTCCAGGCATTCCCAGAGCCTTTAACAGACAAAAGTTAATCTTTGAGAAAGGAGATCCAGCACTAAGAATTTCCCAGTCTTACTGGATAATGCAACAGTGAACTCTGCAGTACAAGCATTCAGTAGCTCACAGTAGGGAAATGCAACTCCAGATAATGCCAGGGTCCAAGATTCTGGAAAATTGTTCTCCTCCCCGGATAGATTTCATTTCAGATGGCACACTTCCGTTTCTGTCCTTCAATTACACGCTAAGTATAATAAATTAACTAAGTTGTTTTTAGGCTTAAACATCAGTTTGGCTGCCGTATCTTTAGACTTGCCATAACAATCTTTGCCTCTCGAACGTGCCCCGCTGGCCAGGGAAGCCCACCTTCAGATCGTGCTGTCCTCTGTGATCTAACTAATAAGACTGCTTTTCTATGCGGTGGTTGTCTTGGAGCTCTAGCTGATTTTTTTCAAATCTTTTTAAAGAATTAGTCATCAAGGAAAAAAAAAAGCTACATCTAGAACTTGGGCTATTTCTGCTGCTTAAGGAAAGAATAGTGTCAGTGCGTCTTCACTGGTATCCCTCCAGCATCTCTGTGTGTGGCCCAGAGGGATGTTCTAGGTTTACCACGGGATTATCTATAAAAGTGCCAACAGTTTCTATCCCAGACTGAAAAATGCAAGTTCTGTCACCACCTGGTCATGTCAATGTTTTCTGGTAGGTCACTTAGATTAAAATGTGTTTTTTTTCCATTAATTTTAAATTACTTTGCTCTAAAAAGATTTGAACTGTTGTGCGATAAAAATTGCTTCCCTGTTCTGAGATTTTATAGCAGCTATTATCTATCCCTACAAGGAGGCTGCATAAATTATAAGGCCTGTAAAAATTCTACCTGTCCTGTGAAGACTGCAATGACAGGAACTCATTTTTTACAGATAAAACAGGGATGTTTCATTAACTCCCTTTTGCCCTGTGTCCATGGGACTCTAAAGTCAG
Organism: Rhinolophus hipposideros; assembly: GCF_964194185.1. Taxonomy (NCBI): domain Eukaryota; kingdom Metazoa; phylum Chordata; class Mammalia; order Chiroptera; family Rhinolophidae; genus Rhinolophus; species Rhinolophus hipposideros. The sequence goes on from NC_138053.1 coordinate 12,439,326, forward strand.
GCTTTCTTAAGCAAAAAAATAGGTAGCAGATGTGATTTCCATCTGTTTAGACCAAGACTAGCTTGAACTTATAGTGTTTTTAATTATTACTAAATTCATGGTTTCTGTTTATAAAATCCTAACTAGTGAGCACACATTGGCAATCTGTAAGGCAACACAGGTTTCATGCATTGTTTATCAGATGTCCTATCTTCGCTACTAGCAGAGACCAATGAGCCAAAGTGGAAAACAGACGTTTAGGTTCCAGTAGATGTGTGGGAAAATTGGCATTTCTGCGGGTGCAGTAGGTGGACAAAGGGCCTTTCCCAGTATTTACTGGTAGGTTCCTCTGAACCAAGTCGGGCTCCATAGCAACAGAATACAGGGTCCCTATGGAAACATGAAAAAATCCACTGCCAGTGGCAGAAAGGGCATCACGGGGACGTATACTTAGGGACATACCATCTGAATGCTGTCAGTTCAGGGTCTCTTTGGCTAGCCTAACAAGATTACCTTAGTTTTATCTGTATTCAAAAAGATCTGCTTAAAAGAGTCTATACCCTGAGATGGTTTGAAAATATATAACAAGACCACAACTTTATTATGAAACAAGCTTGTGAGAGTCAAACAAATCTAGAGCAGAAAGCTCAGATTGCTCCCAGATTCAGAGAGAGGCTCTTCCCCTCCTTGAGCCCTCACTGCATTCCTGTAAATCCCCCCCAGAAGCCCAGCTTGCCCGTACACGCAGTCTGCCAAAGGCTGAATCTTCACATTCACAAACGTGGTTCTGGCTCCAGCTCTTTGCATCCTAAAAACCTGAGCCCCAGACTTTTGAGCAGCCAAAGACCAAAATGACATGAAAATAAAGAATTAAATGTGTGCTTCCATCATCTCCAGGTGGAAGAAACAAGTAGCAGCTCCTCCCAAAAGCCTTGCCCGTTTAAAGCAACGCCCCCCCTACGCTTGACCCTGGGGCAACATATGGCTATTGAAAATCTTTTTTCATTCCAACACAAGATTTCTGACAAAATAATCCTAAAGTAGCTTGGCAAATATTCCAGCTCACAAAGAGGAAGCTCATTTTCCTGGGGACAACAGCAGAACCAAGTACATACTAGTACTTCCCAGTGAAACAGAGAAGCTGGGTATAACAGGAGCCCGCGGCCAGGGGCATGATTCAGGAAACTCAGCTGATATCTCCATGACTCAAGAGGTTCCAAATGCTCCCTACAGGATGTCAGACAGAGTCTAATACAGGGATGGGAAGTGTGGGGCAATTGGGCCACCCGAAGACCATGACAGAAATCACTAATGGGTCGCTCTGTTCTCTCTCTCAGCACAGGCAGGGCCGCAGAATCCTTCTAAACACAATGTCTGAGGTAGCTGCTTCCAAGACATGGTACCCTCTCTCCCAAAAGGGAAGCTTTTGGTTAATTCCAATCTAATACAACAGTATTCCAAAACAAAACGAAGAAATAGGGGTAAGTGTATGGGTTGTATGGCAAATAGTCTAATGTGGCCCCCTAAAGTGCTACCTGTATGTGCACCTGTCTCCTGGAAGGAAAACATCCCTGGGTGAGTGAGCTGCATGTGTCTTGAAGCCCTTAACCCCAAATCTGGGCTTAACATGCCTTGCTCACTGAAGCATGACATTCAAACAAGAATTTGTTTGAAATTCTTTGTTTGCAAGAACTATTTTTATATAAACACCAACCACAGTTCTTGTCTCTTATTTGCCTACAGCCAGTTCAGGTTTTCATAAAATTGGCCAAGTTGAAAATCAGCTGTGAATATTTATTCACTGCTATGGTAATCAATTGTCACACTCCTCTTTGCTAAGAACAGGAAATCATATACAGTTCAGTGTGTGGGAGTTAAGGCTTCTTACTTACTGTTCCAAAGTTCTCTTAACGAGTGCCAAAGACAGGCAGGGCACATCCATGGGAACTGATTTACCTTCGGAACTAGCCTACATGGCAATCGAGTGGGTGACCCAGTCTCAAACCTCTCCTATGTCTTCCTTGCAAGACACACTGCCTGCAATACCCCCATTACAGCTTTATTAAAAGTTAGCATTTGACTCCTCCACCTAACAAACATGGGGTAAGACAGTTAAGTCTACCACGAATGAAACAGTCATCAGAATGTTCCCTTCCTTTGCTGTAGTATCCAGCAGGAGAAGACTGGGCTTCTGGGCAAAGGCACAGAAGCTGGACTGGAGAAGGGACCTCTGGCCATGCCCTTGGTCCATTTGCGATTCTGCTGCAAACGGCCATGATTAAAATTATCTACTTTCTCTCCCATCAATCAAGGTGAAGCCAAGGACATCGGAGTGAGATTGTATGGTCAGACTTATCTCCTGGCCATACCTCCTTCAACCAATCCTTCCCACAGACAGAGAGATGCCAGCGTCCCACTTTGCTGCCACTTTTCCTGTGAGCTTTTCCTAGTCCCATGAAACCAAATCTATAGGCAATCTGCATTTGCTAATAGGTTGGGTTCCAAAGTTGTGTTTGGAAATCAGTGTGTGTACCTGCAAACACATTTTCCTGGAGTTCTGATGTTGTAACGAATGGTTCGGTGCCTAGGGCAGCTTCAAACGCTCATTTACTCCACAGCTGCAGTACTGTGGAGATCACAGGTCCAGGTCTCAGCTCGAGCTGCCTAGAGCTCCCTCAATGCCAGAGAACCAGAAATTACTCCTCTCTCCTCAGTGCTCAGAGCGGGGGCCGTGGGAGAAGACAGGAGGCCGCCCTGGCTCCAAACCATCCCTGGAGCTGCAAACAGTTGAGATCTTGAGGGGAATGGAACTTTGGGGTGAAGAGAGAATGGATCCCCATGACGTTGCTGAGGGTAAGGGGAGGGACCCCGAAGGGCCTGGGCCTTTTGCTGATTTGATCCTGGCATTTGCTGTTCAAGTTTCAGTCTCAAACGGTCTCTCCTTTACGAGCACAGAAATCAGCCTGTACTCTCTCCGCTGCCACCTGTTGTGTCCAATCAGCATTTCTCTGGCCTCTGAGAAACCAATCAGTCTCACTTTATCCACCAGCCTGTTCCTATCATTGAAACCGAAACACAAATGGCACTAGGAAATAATACGTCTTAAATCTAAGTGACACAGGACACAACATCTAAAACAGACAATGGGCTCAGTATGTTTCATTAAGGTAGTCGTCAAGGGCCATGTCCTCTGGTACCTAAAAAACTTCAGAAAACAATACAAAGGAATATTATGTACCCCTGAAAAAGAAATCCTGTCACAGGCTACAACATGAAGGAGGTTAAGGATGTTATACTAAGTGTAATAAGTCTGTCTTAAAAGGACAAATACCATATTCCTAAAGTAGTCAAAATCTAAATTAAATATGAAATATGTAAAGTAGTCAAAATTCTAGGAACAGAAAGTAGAAGTAAAAGGTGGTTGACAAGGACTTGGGGAAGGGAAAAAGGAGAATTAAGATTTAATGGGTATAGAGTTTCAGTTTTGAAAGATAAAGTCTAGAGGTCTGTTGCACAACAATGTGAGTATATTTAAGACCACTGGACTGCATACTTAAAAATGATTAAGATGGTACATTTTATGTTATGTATTTTTTACTGTAATTTAAAAATAAATAAATAGATAAATAACTTCAGCAAATTGAAAAGAGACCAACAAAATTTTATTTAAAAGTAAACCAAAAAACCTGAAATGACAAAATTATTTCCTTAGAGGTTAACTATCGTTTAGCCTTGTGAATATTTTAAATTTAATATAGAAATGTGTGAAAGAATCAAAATCTATAGTATTTATAATTTTAGATTTAAGAAGATATTTGTAATAGTTAAAAGAATGTGGCCTTTTAGAATCAAAAGTCAGTCTTCGAATTTATTAAATGTGTAGTGGAATACTGATTAGAAATGTTATTTTAAGGTTGAAATTTTACAAATACAATATTACAACATTTAAGAGAACTTAAGATTTCACCTTATTTGTAAGTTGAACTTACTAGATTTACAAAAAGTATTTAAGCACATAGGACAGTCTGTCAGGCTGGCAGCTAGATTACTTAAAATGAAGATTGAATTTATCAAATATACAGATTCCATTTTAAAAACTTGATGGTGTTTATATTTATAAAACATTTGTCAAAGCCCTTTAATGTATTTGTTAAAGTCTGTGATACTAATGGATGAAACATCTGTATGCTAAATTTAGCTTAAGAAACAATGAAGTTTTTGGATTTATAACTTCGGTAAATCAAAAATTTATTATTAACACTAATAAGAAAGAATCAGAAAAAGAAAATAAGAAAAAATTCATTTACAGTTCCATCAAAAAGAATAAAATGTCTAAGAATAAATTGAACCAAGGTGGTGAAAAACGTGTGTACTGAAAACTATAAGACATTGACAAAAGAAATAGAAGAAGACACAAAAAGTGGAAAAATATTCCATGTTATGAATTGGAAGAATTGATATTGTTAAACTGTCCATACTACCCAAAGCTGTCTGCAGATTCAATGCAATCCTTATTAAAATTACAATATCATGTTTCACAGAAATAGAACAAATAATACTAAAATGTGTATGGAACCACAAAAGATCCCCAATAGTCAAAGCAATCTTTAGAAAGAAGAACAACGGTGGAGGCATCATACTTTCTGATTTCAAACTATATTATACAGCCAAAGTAATCAAAGCAGAATGATATTAGCATAAAAACAGACACATAGATCAATGGAACAGAATAGAGAGCCCAGAAGTATACTCATGCATGTATGGTCAATTAATTTACAACAAAGGAGCCAAGAATATACAATGGGGAAAAGATAGTCTCTTCAATAAATAGCGTTGGGAAAACTGGACGGCAACATGCAAAAGAATAAAACTGGACCTCCACCTTATACCATACACAGAAATCAATTCACAGTGGATAACAGTTTGAATGTAAGACCTGAAACCATAAAACTTCTGGAAGAAAACATAGGTGTTAAGCTCCTTGACATCAATCTTGGCAATAATTGTTTGGATTTGACACAAAAAACTAAGGCAATGAAAGCAAAAATAAACAAGTGGGACTAAAACTCTTCTTCTGCATAGCAAGGAAACCATCAACAAAATGAAAAGGCAACCTACTAAAGAGAGAAAATATTTGCAAATCAGATATCTGATAAAGGGTTGATAAATATATAAAGAACTCATACAATTCAATAGCAAAAAAAAAAAAAATCAATCCAATCTAAAAATGGGCAGAAGATCTGAATAGATGTTTTTCCAAAGAAGACATACAGATGGCCAACAGGGACATGAAAAGGTGCTCATCATTACTAGTAATCAAGAGAATGCAAATCAAAACTACAAGGTGATACCACCTCACACCTATTAGAATTCTTGTGCTCTGTTGGTGGGAATGTAAATTGGTACAGCCATTATGGAAAATAGTACGGAGGTTCCTCAAAACATTAAAAACATAACTACCATATGATCCAGAAATTCCATTTCTGGATATTTATCTGAAGGAAACAAAAACACTAATTTGAAAAGATATCTGTACCCCCACATTTACAGTAGCCAAGATATAGAAACAACTTTAGAGTTCATCAATAGAAGAACAGATAAAGAAGATATATTTCTCTCTCTCTCTCTCTCTCTCTCTCTCTCTCTCTCTCTCTCTCTCTCTCTCTCTCTCTCTCTCCCTCCCTCCCTCTATCTCTCTCTCTCACTACGTAGCCATAAAAAAGAATGAAATCTTGCTGTTTGTAACAACATGGATGGATCCTGAGGGCATTATGCTAAGTAAAATAAATCAGAGAAAGACAAAAATTATATGCCTTCACTTAAGTGGAATCAAAAACAAACAAACAAAGAAACAAAAAAACAAACTCATAGTCACAGGGAACAGATTGTAGGTTGCCAGAGGCAGGGGGTAAGATGAAATGCATAAAGGTAGTCAAAACGTACAAACTTCCAGTTATAAAAGTAAGTCCTGGGGATATAATATACAACATCATGACTATAGTGAATAATACTGTATTGTATATTTGAAAGTTGCTAAGGGAGTAATCTTAACAGTTCTCATCACAAGAAAAAACAATTTGTAACTATATGTGGCAATGGATGTTAACTAGACTTATTGTGGTGATCATTTCACAATATAGACAAAAATCGAATCATTATGTTCTACACCTGAAACTAATAAAATGTTATGTTAATTATATCTCAATTTTAAAAACCATACACAAACACACATATACATATACACACATACTACATACATACCACATATACATATAAATGTACACACACATCTTAAAACTATTTTATTAATCTGGGCATTTGTTCATTAACATTTCTATTTCTCCAAATCAAAAGTAGCGAAACATCAATTAGGAAAGAATAGCAACCCTGAAGGATGAGTAAACTTTAAAGTTCAATTAATTTTATGATCAGATTAAAACCTCATCAAGGAATCATAAACCTCTTCATGTCTAGTAATATTTTCTTTATGGAAATTTTTCTGATACATTTTTTTTTCCCAACCAGATTCTTAAGAAAGGCTTGTAACCATGCTATTCCCTACACTGTCCTTTTCGGTTCTGCCTGCCTGATGCCATCCGTCTGTCTTCTGGATACAGAGCTCGTTACTCACAGTGTACTCTGTGGACCAGCAGCTTTTGCACAGCCTGAGAGTTTAGCGGAAATGCATAATCTTGGGCAGGACGGAGCAGGGGTGGGGAGAGATGAGAGGATGGGACTTGCCCTCCAGAAAGAACTTCTCCGCTACCTAAAGGAGACTTTTTCAAATACAGGTATTTGCATGAAACCATCCTTTTTTGTCTTCTAGGTAAACTGACTACCAAAAATTAAACTAAAATGATAACTGATTCCTGTGTTTCAATTCCTTTTGGTGACTAGAAACAGTTAAAAATGGTGACTGTGGTATGTGCCTAGTTGACAGCAAAACCTAGTTGAAAACGAGATTATGAAAGCAGAACCAGGAATCGTATGCTCTCTCTTCTTCCTTCTCTACCCACAAGGGTGCCTCACCGGTGCCAGCTGTTGAGAGTACAAATGTACTGGAGGCAACTCCAAGAACAAGGAAATCAGGAAAGCTTGATGGTCGTCTGGGGTAAGCTACGAAATCAAGACCTCAGAATGGAGAGATGCAAAATACCCTTCAAGAGACCAAATAGCTCCCAGGCCTCAGAGACTAGACAGTATGCTGATTAAACATATTAACATATCTAAAGGAAAAATGTTTCAGTCTCCTGGGGCAGTTGGTCAGCCAAGAAGTCTTAGAAAAGGGAGCATTTTAGAGGCAAATCCTAGAGGTGTCCATCTCAGCAAGAAGGAGGACACCTTGCAACCTGTCTAGTGTGCGATAAAGGAAAAGTTATTTTCACCATTATAATTTTCAGGTATGATGGTACTAGTAGAATTGGACAGCTTTCTGAGATGGGCTGCCCTATTGAATAAAAAGACAGAGTTTGGGGGCTATGCAAGGCTGGGGCCACGAAATACTGAAACTCTAACTGAACTTTCTTGGATCCTAGCTCCCCACACCAGCTTGCCAGTAAAATCTAGCTTTCCGTGTGCCAGGCCTTCATGGAGAAAAAGAATGGCCAGAAGATGGCCCAAGCACCTCTTCAGGCTCTATGTCACATGATCAATCAGCATCCTGGCTTTATATGTAATTCCTATGACCTTGTTTAATAGAAATGAATCCTGGAAAATAAAACTGCTCTCCCAGTATGCTGACAATTGTGCTTATAAATTTAAACACTGGCAAGGACACCAGCCAGCCAGGCCTCCCCACTCTCCACTCTGTGTGCACTCAGTGCTTTCCTCTGAAAATGTCCCATCGTCCTGGGCCATAGATATCAGTTCATGATTATTCTCTAAGATGTTTGGTTATAAACATGTACTTTTTCTTATTGGTAATCATTATGAATCAAAGATATGCAAACTAAGAAAAAATTAGCAAAGAAAAAATTGGCACAGGGTATAAACAAACAAATATTCTCATACACTGCTGATGAGAGTCATAAATTGGAAACACACCAAACATCTTAGAAATATGTGTAAACCTCTGACCCAGCAATATTACTTTTAGGAATTTATCCTTACCTATTAATTGAAGATATGAACAAAGATTTGATCACAGTAATGTCTTCCAGAGCAGTCAGTTCATAGTAGGTAAAACTTGGAAATCACATAAATATTCAATAGTTGAAATTGGTTAAATAAATATCTATAATGCAATAATGCTGACATTTGCAATATGTTACAGAAGTACATTTACTGACCAGGAAAGACATTCACAATGCATTTTCAGTTTCTTCTTTTTGTTTAGTTACACTTTCTAATTTTTTTTTCAATAAACAGTAATTATCATATAGAGTCCTGGTTCTAAATTAAAGTTGAAGACTCGTCGCCATCTACATAAAGAATAGAATCCAGGGATTGAAAGGAGGAGGACAAAGATACTGGTCCAAGCCGTGTGTGTGTGTGTGTGTGTGTGTGTGTGCACGCGTGCATGTGCATGTGCGTGTGCGTGTATGTGTGTGTCTGTAAGAGAGATGTTCCATTGACTTGGATCCAACTCTTGGTGACCCCATGAATGAGTGACATCCATCTCAATAGCCCTGCTCAGCTTCTGTAGACTCAGGCCTTTAGCCTCTTCAATGGAGTTAACCCATCTCGTATTTGGTTTTCCTCTTTTCCTGCTGCCTTCTCTTTCAAAGGAGCCTCAAAAAGATATAATGGCATATCCAAGGTCACCAATCTGAGGGGGGGCACAGTCAGTACTATCATCCAGCTCTGCAGATTCCTAAGCCCAGATGTGTCCAATCATTCCTAGTGCCTTCAAATTAGAGCAGAACCTGTCTCTCTCTATGCTACTCAACACCAGTGTCTCAGCCCAGAAAGCAAAGGTGCCCCTCTAGCTGTGGTTGAGCCAAAATATTTGAATAAAATCATTTTTAATGATCTGTCTTCTACATGTCCTATACACAATGGTAAGAAACCTCAATTGCAAACTGCACCCCACAAGATAATCTAGGATTTTCTGAAGTGTTTCATAAAATATCAAATTTCTCTCAATGAATTGGTGAGATGGGGAAGGGAAGGGAAAAAGAAAATGATCGTGAAAAAAGAAGGTCTACTTTGTGACCCAGACTTAGTCATTTCGTATTGTGAAAGCTCCTCTACTTTTAATAAGCCCCATCATCCTATGCACCAGAAAAGAACATGTTGGTCTCTCACAAGTTGACTCAGGACTCTGGTCAGCTGCTGCAAGAAAGTTATATCTCTGTTGTCTTGTAACCAAAATCTAATGACCAATTTCCAAAGAGACATTTATTGAAGAAGTGTAATTAACATTGCTGCATCTGGCCTTGAATCATCTTCCTATAACCCCTGTTTTCTCCTCAAGTGACATTCATTTGGAAAATTTTGATAGGACAGAGGGACAGAGTTAATGCTTCCCCCTTACCCAGACCAAGAAAGCAGCCAAGAGTCAAAGGGAGTGATCCCAGGTGCTCATTTCGGCTGCCATTTCGGCTGCCATTAATAGATGTAAACCAGTACTGGGAAAAATATGTGAACCTTAAAGGGATGAAGGTTTTACTTACGGACACACATTTCCCTGCTTTCATAAAATCCAGGACAACACTGGGATTTGCGTCTATACATAGTTTTTTCCCCATGTCGATAGGCTGTCCGATAACTGACTCTATATAGAGGGGGAAAGCACATTGTTAGTTCTTTTGACCTGCAATTTGATTAGAAATAAAGAATTTACATTAACACGAAGGAGCTATTAAATATAATAAAAGTATGAAAAGCAAAGCACTCCAAGATGATAAAGAAGAAACATGGAATATATGTCTTGACCAATATTATGCTAACTCTTACCAATTTGCTAAGAATACATTAATATTGCCCATTTAAGCCAACTTATACTTTATTTCAAGGGATCGGAAGTTTCATGACTTCCTTATTTCCCTCATCTTGAGATATCTTGAAAAGCATTAGTTTCAGATATGACACTTATCTAATCATCATTCCCTTACATATATTTTAAAGGAAGAATTCAGAGAATTCCTGTAAAAGTCTGTGACAATGCAATCTCACCTGACTATAAAAAAGCATGGTAAACAAGAACCTCACATTTAACTAAAGTGTCATTCATTCACTGGTTTGTATGTATTAGGTTGGTGCAAAAGTAATTGCATTTTAAAAGGTTAAAAATAATTGCAAAAACCACGATTACTTTTGCAGTAACCTGATATAACACATGTTTATTGAGCACTTACTATATTCCGGGCACTGTTCTATGCACTGGAGAAATAGCTTACAGTCAGGAAAAGAATATAAAGTCTTGCCCTCAAGGAAATTACATTCTACTGGGCAAGACAGACCCGTAGAATTTAAGTAAAGATACTCATTAAACAAATATATCCTATAATGACTGGTAATGATTAAATGGTGAAAAAATAATAAAGCCCGACTAAGGCAATAGAGTATGAGAGGAAGGGATACTAGTTTAGAAAGCATAGTCAAGGAAAGCTCATCTGAGGAAATGACATTGCGAATAACATCACTTAGTGCAACATAAATCAGCAGGGGCCATACTAAACCCATGACTTACATCGCTATAAGTATTTTATTAATGTATCACGGTTCTCTTTCATGTTAACATTAATACTTAATTTATTTTGTTTTCTGTTTTCACACTTCTAGAAAAAGTATGTGGTATACATTACTTAAGTTGAGGTCGAATTTAAGTCAGCCTACATCGAGTCAGATGTTCAAGTAGAAACATATGCTGAGATATGTTTCTTGCTACCCGGCATGTCTATATTTAAGAGTGGATCTGCTTATTTTGCACAACCTAAAAGCTGGATGAATTCTTGCTAATCAAAGCATGGTAACCAGTTGTCATTTTCTCCGTAACCTCCTCAAGGGCACGGACAACCTTTTTGCTTTTCTGTGTCTCCTGTGATTTGGAACCAGGCTAGGAAAATAGCAAGCACTCAGGAACAACTCACTAGAAGAATGGATGCATCTGTTCAAGTATTTAATATCTCTGTTATCAAACAGAGATATGTTATCCTCTCCAGTTAGCCAAACTCATAAATATAGCTGAGCTTTCATTACCTGTGTCGAGTACATTTAAACCAGTTCAGAATATCAGTACAGCTAGTGTAGTAAATTTGATCAAAGGGATGCGGGTAGGACTCTTGCACAGTTACTGAGTAGCTGAAAAGAAAAGGAAAGATAAGGAATCAGTATTTCTCTTTTTTTACATTAATGATATATTGTGTACAAAAAAACAATCATACGCTCCATTATCTCCATTTGCAGCTACACACTGACTCAACAGAGAACCTCCATGTTTTCATATTTTTATTTGAACCCCAAACGGACCAATATTAATCATATATTTTATAAAAAAAACAAGAGTTCACACTATAAACTTCAAAAACAATTCTTTTTTACTACCCACCATAAACTCTGTCATTCCGAAATTTCAAAACATATCACCATATGTTTTTTCTGTATTTAATTCCAACCTCTTACCCCAGGGGTTCAGGAATAAACAAAACGTGTCACAAAAAAGTTTTCTGTCTAAGTCTGCACACAAATAATAAGGGTAATCAGCAATGAGACAATTTGAGTATTCATAACAGAGTACATTTTGCTACTGATTCTGGAAGATCAGAAAGAGCATATTTCTCGGGTTGAAACATGGAATAATTTGCTTTTGTGTGCCTACTCTATTTCTCAGGCAGTGGAATACATACAACTTCTAAATAAAAACTACAAAGTCTTTAAACCCAGTTCTAAACATATTGCTGAGACAATTAGCCTGAAGTAATCATATCAAACCTGCTGCTACTTGAGCAGCCTGTTTCCCAATACATTCTCACTAACAGCTTCTTATAAAAGTAAAAGCATGTCCTCCTTTGGACCTAAAAGTGTGGGTGAAAAACATCCATGAAATATAAAGAACATTCAATGCTCAGTTCCACACTTCTTCACGGTAAAGCAATCTATGACATGCTCAAGAGCTCTGAGTTCCTACCTCCAGGAAAATCTGGAGAATTCTCTTTTCTAGTTTATTTTCTTTTCTTTAAAACTCTTAAAGATTTCCATTAAAATCTTTAATTCACACTAGCAAATAAAATGGGCTACAATCACAGACTCACTTGCTGCAAATCAATAGCCCAAGTTTATTAAAAGGAAATATCAACTAACTAGAGAAGGTAGGGGGAAAAATGAGGTTGAAATTCCAGCATGAAGAATTCAGGTTAGATAGAGGGCAGAACCTTCTCAAGTGAAAAGCTATGTGGTGTCGGCCTCACAAACAGTGGGCTTTCTTTCCCCATCCGGTCTCTTAGTCATTATGTACTTTGGCTTCAATAGGACTTCTGTGTTCATTCTCTGGGACGTGGCAACTTGATTTCTAGGTAAACGCAGGAATCCTCCACAAATCTTTGCCAGATGCAAATAGGCTCTATTGAAAAGATCGCTGGATTAGAAGAAGTCAAGGTTATAATCTTGATCTGTCACTGAGAAACCGGGCAACCTTCAGCAAATAACCTCACTTCCCTGGGTTTTGATTATTACATCTTAAAACCAGGGAGTCAGAGACGGTCTTGAAGATCCATTCCCACCTGACATTCTGAATTTCTAACATACATTTTAGATGACTATTTCCTGGTACTCCAATAGGTGACACCTGTTGCTACCTGCAAGAACAGGTTCAGATGAGCACAGAGTATGCAGTTGCCTACATTTGTAACATAACTCCTTTTGGGTGGCCTCTATCAAAATATAAATGTTTTTGGAATGAATATCACATTAAACTATCAATATTTTCTTCAGACCTAACAAAAATCTGAGATTCAGGTTTTTGAAAATTCTAAGGCTTCCTCGCTAGTTTTTTTCCCCCTTCCTACCCTGGTGCTTGTAAATAACTGAATTTTGAGGTCTGCAGAATTATTTCTCCATTCCACTTCAAGTGAAGAGCAAAGAGAATGAATGTCCTCTGTATATGGAACTGCTATATAGGTGCGGTCCTACATTACCCGTGAGCAAAATAGAGCAACTTTCTCTTTTTAAAATTTATTTTTGTTTTGCAGTTACAGTTGATTTTCAACATTATGTTAATTTCAGGTGTGCAACATAGTGATTAGACATTTATGTAACTTACGAAGTGATCGCCCCCATAAGTTTAGTACCCACCTGGCCCCATACATAGTTATTACAATATTATTGACCATATTCCCTATTCTGTACTTTACATCCCCATGACTATTTTGTAACTACCAATCTGTGCTTCTTAATACCTTCACCTTTTCCACCCAGCCCCCTTACCGCCCCCTTTCAGAGGGCAACCATCAAAATATTCTCTGTATCTATGAGTTTGTTTCTGTTTTGTTTGTTCATTTATTTTGTTTTTGAGATTCCACATATAAGTGAAGTTGTAAAGCATTTGTCTTTCTGTCTGACTTATTTCAATTAGCATAATATCCTTTAGGTCTATCCATGTTGTTGCAAATGGTTAAGATGTCATTCTTTTTTTATGGCTGAATAATATTCCATTGTATACATGTACACATGTTCTTTATCCAATCATCTAAAATAGAGCAACTTTCCACATGTGCTATAGGAATGAAAAAGAAGCCACTCTAAATGAATGCGAGTGGGGGGGGGAATGCATGCTACTAGGCTCTACAGTACTAAATTTAGCTTAACTGAATTAGTTTGTTGGAACTAGACCTGATGCAGTATTCCATAAAATTCCAAAGGCCATGTTATGTTGTTAAGGTCTGAATGCCTTATAGCAAAAGTGATCATCAACAACAACTGGATCCCGGCCAAACACATCCCATTCGATGTGGGTAGGGGAAGTTACTCCACAAGAATATGTGAAAAATGTTTTCGCTAATTTCTAGCAGCCTAGAAGATTGCTTAAATAAGAGGAAATGTTCAAGTCCAGGAAATTCCTCTTGCCACTTGCTGCTCACCAACTGTATACATTTGTAGACTGTTTCTCTGGTTTTAAGATATAAAGAAAGCTCTCCTCTGTAAAAGAGTAATCAAACCATTTAGGATTCCAGTTCGACAAACATTTATTGAACAACTCCTATGCAATTTGTGCTCTCAAACAGCTCTCAAGAGAGGCCAGTATGTAAATACTGAAAATAATGTGATATGGCTTTCACAGATATGGGGGTGCCAAAAAATGTACACATTTTAAGAGACATTATCTATGTATTACTTCTCAAAGTTGAATTATAGTAGCAATGTGTAGTATGACGTTCACTCAAAAGATGGCTTTAATCAAATGAATGCTAGTGTCATTCACTGTATTACAATTTTAATACAGTTTTTTTTTCCTTTCTTAAAATGTGTATACATTTTTTTGGTACCCTCTGTGTGTGTGTGTGTGTGTGTGTGTGTGTGTGTGTGTGTGAAAATACAAAGGTATAAAGTTCACTGTTTTGAGCATTTCTCTTCGATCTTGACTCTTTGCATTAAAATTATTCAGAGGGGGACGGCTGGTTAGCTCAGTTGGTTAGAGCGCGGTGCTCTTAACAACAAGGTTGCTGGTTCAATCCCCACATGGACCACTGTTAGCTACGCCCTCTACGACTAGACTGAAACAATTACTTGACTTGGAGCTGATGGGTCCTGGAAAAACACACTAACAATAAATAAAAGTTTAAAATTATTCAGAGGCTCAAACTCCATTCAGAATTGATTGAATACAAATTACTTTTCACAGTGGCCAGAAATAAAGCTTCTACTCAAGTTTACAGGAGAAGGGTTTTAAATTCTTTTCAACCCAAATTTATTTTTCCTTGTGTTCTTTTTATATACGTTCTTTTTTTCTACACAATCTTTCTCTCTTTTTTTTCATTTTTAATGGTAGTATAGTCACACTACGAAACTTGAAAAATAAATTTTAAAAAAGGGATGGAGAGGATTTCATAACTTTTACATCACCACCAACAGCATTTTACTGTACTTCTTTAGAGTCTCTGAGGGTTTACAGTTTTAGTTTAATTTTTCTTTCCTTTTTACATTCTTATAATCATACCGTGCACATGATTTTGAAACCTGCTTTTTAAACTTAAGAGGACATATGAATACATCATAAACATTTTTCCATGTTAGTCAATAGCCTTCATATTCTGACTGCCAAATACTCCATAAGTGATTATACCTCATTTACTCAACACCCATCTATTATTAGACAATTAAGTCGCCACTTTCCCAGGGGCCACTTTCTGGAAGCTGTGTGCTTCCACCCGGAGGAAAACGTCCTTGACAATGGGCCTTCCCGCTCTGGCCTTCATCACTGCTTCCTCGTACAGTGGCTGGGCTGTTGCTACTAGGACTTAAATAGCACCTCTGCTAACCATTCACACCTTCACATACATCAGCAGCTGCTCTTAAAGGGAAGGAACCTTTCGATTGTCCAGTCCACTCCTGTTTGCATCACAAATGAGCAACACTGAGCTCCCAGTGCCAGTGGTCCGTCTAGAGACAGCACTAATGTCACAGCCCAAACACCATCCTGCCCGTCTGTCTCCTCTGAGATGTCACTAGAAGATCTGAAGCTTCTAAAGCAGGCAGTGAGTGGTAAACTGTGGTATACAAGGAATCTGATCTCAATTCTGCACTATTTTAAGCATGGAGAGGCAAAAACCCTTTATCTTTCTGCTTGTTTGTTTAATCTTCTCCAACACCCTGAAAACATATCATCACCGTGATTTTAACCTATTAAGTATTATCCGGGGAGGAACTCCAGCAAGATTTAATTTAAGGTCAAAGAACAAGGGGGGGAAAAAGCCATCATCACTTGGACACGTTCCAAAGTGGTTAATTACATTTTATCTGCTTAAATTATCTTGTTACTTTAATCAGTTATGGTAATAATCATGATTTTGTATCTCTGCTCCCTTCAGAACTGCTGCTTCAATTACTACCAGTTCTGTGGTCCACCCCCAAGGGTTGGTGGGGCGAAGAATGGCTTCTCTTTATTTGCGCCTTCTTTAGAAGAAACCCCAATGATCGGAAGAACTTTAATTTACAGAACAGGGAAAGGGGGTGGGGAGAAGGAACAGATTTATTCATTTTCCAAAAGGATGCTGTATAGAATTCATTTAATAACAAGCATACCTTGTGTATCTTAAATTATTTAATTTTCCTTAATTTCATTTTATGGACAACTTCTGAGAATTTCTGCTGCATTAGGGCAGAAATTCTGATGCAGTAGGGCTGGGGCAGAGCCCGAGACTCTGCATTTCCAACAAGCTCCCGTGAGACGCTCACGCCCCAGCTCCACAGGCCACACTCTGAGAAGCAAGGCTTCAGGTGATTCCATGGCTCGAAACCATTGGGTACAGGTGGGTTTTAGGATAAGGAATGCCTACAATGAGCCCTATTGAGCCCCACTACCAAGAATTTTGTCCTTGAAGAGAATCATCCTCTCCACATTCAAGCCCATTTCAGTTTTTGAAAATACAGAAGAACCTGTCATTGCACCTTTACTTGATCATTTTAATTCATGCTCTTTTCTCCATTCTTGTCAAAATAATTCTGCTTTCTTTCACCTTTCTTCAAAGAATCATTATTTAGTCTTGTAACAGGAAATCTATCAACAAGAACATTGAAGCAGTCAATGCTTCTTTCTAGCAGTTCATAGAAAAAATAGTCAGGAAAAAATCTCCATCATTTCTCTCTTTTTTTTCATGCCCAATTTCCCTCCCCATTAGTGAGTATTTTAGAGGTTACTCTAATTACTTGTGCAACAGTGAAATTATATTATGTTTAAAAATGAATGTGCCTTTTATCTGTCTCTCCCTCTCTCCCACTCCCCCAACTGATGTCCATATTAGTAATTTTATTTCCTATCAGAAAGTGAAAACTCATTCAACAATTATTTACTGAGCATATGCCATATGCAAGGCAATGTTTTAGACACAGGGTCTCATCAAGAGTGGACAAGCCAATGTAATTAAGCGTCCGCAAGTTTGGTCAAATATTGAGCAAGGAATCAGGACAAAATGTGTATGTTTGAGTGGGAGCTAGATTACTTGAAGTCTTGGATTCTTTTCTCTTTATAGCCTTTCCCTCAGACAGTTCACCTGTTGACATCTCATCATGCTCTCAGATCCACATTCCCAAACATTTCCAGGCCCATATTTCAAACTGATCTTATGAACACAACAGAGTAAACCTCACTAATCTTTTCTCTCTCAAATGAACTCTATTCCTTTTATTTTTCCATATGTACAATGACACCCCCCACTGTATTACCCAGCAGGTTCTAAATCTCAGCCTTTCCTGTCTCCCTCACATCCGATAGTCAATGTCTTACCAAGATTTGTTGACATTCATTTCATGGTATCTTACAAATTGGTTTTTCCTCCCATTCCTAAGCTACCATCCTCCAAGAAGTTCAACCACCAGTGGACACTCCCTTTCCTAAATTTGATATGTACCCATTCATGTATTAATTGATTACTTTTTTATTACTTTAATAAATATTATGCACTTTGTTGGTGAAATGTTTTACGAAAGGTGCTGTGAAGATTATATAATAGGCGATTCCCTCCTCTTAAATTCTGTATAATATAGTTAATGCCACAAAAATATAGAACTTTATTACATATACATATTTCCTCCACAGCTGAAAGTTTCATAGTGATATATAAATCAATTGATCAATTAGGAAAATATATTTTTTTACCCTGATTGTAATACTGCCAGTGGAGATGGGAACAAGCCCTGGCCAAAAAATAACATTATAAGTAAGGAACCAGTGTGCCCCTAGAATAGAGCTGCTGTCTTTTTTTTTTTTTATTAGTTTCAGGTGCACAAGACAAAGTAATACTTAGACGTTTATCATTTATATCCCTCACACTGTGTGAACCCCCCTTCCCCCCATCCACTACCCCTCTGACATCGCACAGAGCCATTACATTTCCACTGTCTCTATTCCTAATGCTGCACTCCGCTTCTTGTAAGTTAGAGCTGCTGTCTTGATAGGCTCTGAGCTCTGTGCATCTTACCAGTGGGTGACAACAATGATTAGAATGTGTGCTCTCTGGGGTATTAGTCAAGGTGCTGTAGATGACAGGAAAAAAACCAAAAGTTTGATGTCATTTCACTTACAGCTATTAACAATACATATTACTCTCTAGTACTTGGCATCTTCTATTTGTTTGAAAAACGTGGATTTGCGATGTTATTTTGGGATAAAGATACTTTCTTAGCAATGCAAGTAGCACATTAGAGCAGAGTATATTAGAGACTGCATATAATTGTACTAGATAAATTATACTAGACTGCATATAATTGCCACTAGATGGTTTGTGCTATTTTTGTGTTCCAAAAGGGACTATAAGATCCCTGAGAATGACCTATTGTTTTGTACTTCCGCTGTGGTTCCTACTGCAAATTGCCCAGATCTGGACACTACATCATCTGCTCTCATGTAATCTATTCAATCGTGCCCTCCTCGAATACTGTACCGACTCCAGTGTTGGTGGGCACGGCCTTTAGATGTCCGCATAGCACTGGTTTCAAGCTACCCCTCCTGGTCCCTGCTACCACTCATTTTATTCAGTTCTTTAAGAACATCTCAGGTGATACTACCTCCAGGCAGCTTTGCCAGGTTCTCTAAAAATCATGTCTCCCTTTACAGGTCACCTCAGCACAATTTTTTTAAGCCATATATTTCAACATTTAAGTACATTATTACATACTGTCTTCCAGTACTCACTCTTTGGTTCCCATGCAGAAGTCTAGCTTCCCCAAATTATTGTAAATAGATTCTGAGCAGAGACAATAAGAACTTAGGAAGCTTGTTTTAATTGAGGTATTAATGTTTTCCCTAAATCGTACAATTGCACCTGTGCAAGAATCAATATTTCAAGTTTTTTTCACGTAATAGGTATTCTATAAGACCAAGGTGAATAATACTACCCAATTTATTAGTCA
Source organism: Rhinolophus hipposideros (assembly GCF_964194185.1). NCBI lineage: Eukaryota > Metazoa > Chordata > Mammalia > Chiroptera > Rhinolophidae > Rhinolophus > Rhinolophus hipposideros. The sequence goes on from NC_138053.1 coordinate 12,458,310, forward strand.
TAACTAATGATTTTTACATAAAAGTCATTTCACGATCTCTTCTCAAATCCTAATTTTATGTATCAGACTGATAAGGATAGTATATAAAGGAACTTATCAGAAATTATTTCTCAGATTACTTTCAGAACTATTACCTTTCCCAGTGGCTACACACATTAGGGTCTTCAAGATTCAGAGGACATGATCTCCTTATCCAGTGGCACAATAATAAACAGATAAAGCCCAGGCAGGAGTTCGAAGAAATAACCATTTTGTCTGAAACACAACCTACAAGAAAAAAAAATCCAAATTAGAGATGCATTAAAATGGCCCAAACAGAATTCCTTTCAGTACAGCAAGCATTCGGTACCAGTTGTCACCAGGGCTGAAACATGCATAACAAGCCATGTATTCAAATAGATGTGTCACCAGATTTCGCGGTCCAGGAGAGAGAGGTACTTCTTCTGTAGTGCAGGATGCCTACCGTTTTGTAAATTATTAAATGTACAAATCATCACTAATTGCCACCGCAACAAAAGCGCTTCTCATTCATGCCAGCTAACATTGAAGGAATCTACCCAAACAACTCAGAGCAACACAGCCTTCCAGATTCTCTCACCAGGCATATTTCCCTTCTGGAAGAAGAGTGCTCACAGAGGAATTTGGCCTCATTTGTCCTGGAGGATAAATGATGAAACAGAAGCTTCATTGACCAAGAGAGAGGCACCTCAGGCTCACACTGAGATTTATTCAATAATTCATTCAATGTGCACTGAATACCTACTCTATCCAAGGCACGGAGCAGAAACTGGACATAAAGTACAGATATGGTTCCTGTCTCTCATGAAGATGTTTATGATTTAAAAATCATGACATACATTTCTTATAGTCAGTGCTTCAGTTTCTCGACATGCTGAATAAAAACAAAACCAGCTATCGCACAGAGGTTTCTACATAAGTGCATAGAAAAAAGTGTAAAGCTCTTTGGAGGTCAGTATTAGAGCAAATAGACCCGGTATTACTGAGAGGAAGAGAGACCATAATAGAAAAACAAACAGCAACATGTTTGCAAAACAGGCCAGCAAAGTAGATAGAAGGGAGAAGGTTCCAGGCAGAGGGAACTGGAGGTGGGGGGGGTGGGGGGTGTCAGGCACACTTAGGGAGCTCAAATTAAGTCAGCTGGAGAAAGAGACAGGGGGCACATCACAAGGGATTTCATAAATCACTGCAAAGTATGTGAACTTCATCCAAGGTAAGAGAGGCTAGTAAAGGGTGCAGAGAGACATCAGAAAGATCAGTCTGTATACACGGGAGAGTGACCTGCAGGAAGAAACTGTAAGAGGGAGGTCAGGTAAGGGAGGTCAGGTGAGACAGGACTGTGGGTGAACTAAGGAAGCAACATTGGGGTTGCAGGGAATTGAGTCTGGGACATTTTTAGGAGGTAACGTCAATGGGACTTGGTGACTGAACACAGGAGTAAGCAAGAGGAGGGACTTCTGGTATAGCCCCTTGGATGGACAGTATGCCCCTCAAAGAAGTGGGAAACACAGAAGCCTTCCCCTTCTGGGGGGATGAAGCTTTAATTCACAGCTTGTGTCAAGTCTGAGGCTCCTCTGCAATATTCACATGAAGTCCTCTGTGGGCATTTATTGAACACCTACAATGTGCGAGGTCAGCTCAAGTGTGTAACAGTTGTACTGGCATGCATCTGGAAATCATACCCTCCTCGTCACCTCCAGGAATTCAGCACTTAATAAGAAGGAAAAGTTTGTCACGCTATATAAAATGATTTTACATACTCATTATAATAATGGATATGGAATTAGAAATAGCTGATCCATTTACTAATTAAAAAGAAAATGAGCATTAACTAATTAAAATTAATCATATAATTGATTAAAATTAACTTGTCTATTGGTAAACTAGTGAAACCTGCAAAAACAGGCCAGATTATGTGACTAAAGCATTTATTTCCTGGGTGAGAGGTGGCATTTTGAGACGTTGTACTAACTTTCCACACCATGAGGTTACCAGTTTTTAGTATTTGGGAACCAATTTGATTGAATAATAATCTTGTGGTTTAAAAAGATAAGTTTATCGTAAAACAGACACATAAGCAACAATACCAACAAAAACCCAACCTTAGGAAATAGTGTCTCCTTCAAATTCAAGAGAATACTCATAGATCAAACAAAGAAGTACTAAATTCTTCAAACTCAAGATTGTTTATAAGGACAAGTACTTTAAGTATTACAGTATTATGGCAAGTCATGTCTAACCCCACAGGATCTAAAACCAAAGAAAATGTTTGATTTGGAATAAAGAAAACATGTTCATTTGTAGGATAATTCAAAGATGGTGTAAGCCACTTACAAGAGGTTGTGAAATTTTTAGAGGGGATTTCAATCATCATGAAATAATTCCAACACATAAAACATAAATGGGTACCAAAATATGGCTTGTAAGTTAATTTAAATGATTGATGTTTCTCACAGGCTAACCATCATGAAGTTGTAAAATGTGAAGCTTAACATTATACAACTAATGAAGCTATTCCACTTAACAGGAATGCCTAAAGAAGTAACGATAATTAACAGCTGACATTTCCTGAATGATTTCTGTTTGCCAGAAGCAGTGCTGAATCTTCCATGTGATTTACCTATTTAATCCCCACATTAATTTACCTAAGCAGGTATTTTTATTATCCTCATTTCACAGTTGAAAACACTGCTAGCATTTTCCTCATCCATCAAAATAAGAGAAACTTTAATATATTTGATTGTAACAAATAAGCATGGTCAATAGTATTTCTCTGTCTTATTGTTTTATCTATGTCAGGAAAGTATTTCATTTCAATGAAGTGTGAAACACTTTCATTCTTTCCTCAAAGACAAAACAGGGCTGGTCAGCAGTAATCTGCCATCTACTCACAATTACCCCAGACTAAAAAGTTTATATCCTGAGTCACCACCTCAGACTTAAACCACCCATTTCCCAATTAGAAATGTTTAGTCTGTAAAGTTAGAAATTGCTATAAGCAATGAATCAAATTGCCAAGTAAAAGGATGAGTCTGTGTGTTCTCTTTTAATGTAAAAATTGTCATACTAATTTTTTGGTATGCCTTCTTGCTTCACACTTGATGCATTGCTCTCTGAAGGCTTTAACTTTTCAAAGGGGATGGCAGGGGGTGGGGGCAAGCAGAATTTGGTCACCTCCTCATTGCTTTTGAAATGCGGCATACAGAAAAATCAAACTGTATTGCAAAGCTGCTAGCTGTGTTCATGAAGAGAAAATATGAGTACATTAAAAAAATGTACTAGTATATATGCTTCACTTGGCTTCTTATTACCAAAGCATTTTCCAAATTAAAATTAGAAAATTAACTGAGTTCTAGAATAATCTATATTAAAGTATAAAATGTCAAAAGCAAAGAGAATTGCTAGATCAAGATGCTGGGATCATGCAAACTCACATAACCTGGTAAAAACCAGTTAAGAAAATAATTCAAATGTTATGTATATGTGATAGATGGAGAAGATAATTCACAAATACGCCGATGAACTGTAAAGAACTATAGGAATGAAACCTTACATTATATTCCATCTTGCTTAATTATCCAAATAAAAAGTGGATAAGGCATTACGTATACTCTTTCCCTATTTTATTTGTTTTTCTTCTATAGGTTTTGATGAGTAAATGTGGGTACCTTTTTCCCTTTCTGTCAACCCTGAAGGAAGAAAGTTCAATACATTTTTCTTCCTCTTTTCTCTCTTTTAAGCTGGGTTATCTTGTCTTACACTATAATCTTCCCCTTGGAGAGCAAATGAGAACAAAATACAATCTTTAAAAAAAAAAACCCAGCATTTTTCAATTGAGAAAAAAAGCTGACACAGTGGTGATTTGCTGCATTAAAATAGACATTTTGAAAATATTCAAAACTCTAAATTGGGTGTTAAGCTACTCCACCCACTCGGTCTTCGTCTTCAAATAACTTTCCTTCTGGTTCCATTTAATAAATTCAAAACGTGAAAAAAAATAGTCATTTGCATGAACCCCCTAGTGCCAAACTTGATTGCATTCCATATCATTCACTTAATTATTATGGAAAAATCAAAACAGAAAATCAGTACAACTGATTAGCATGGCTAAGATGCTTCTCTTAGAAAGAGGAAACACAGCAGGCAGACTTAACTCTTGCCTCCTACTTCTAGGAAGACAGGCTCTGCTGCTTCCACCACAAAAACCTCTGTAAATAACCGGGTTGAATAAAATACAATGGGTTCTGATGACAGCGAGTAGTTGCTTTACCAGGGTGTTAGGGAGAAGTAAATAACGGGGCGTTGACTTGCTAATTTATTTTTGCAACAACAGAAGGATAAATGATTCCAGATGATTCTTTCTGGTTCTAAAATCGATTTCCTTCCTCGAATCATGAAGCGCGCACATAGAAACAACTTGGGTGCCCTCACCCGTTTTGTTCTCAAGTTCATGTCCCTAAAATCCTCTCACAGTTCTCTAAATGAAAACTAATTTCTTGATGAAGAATAGCCACATTTCTACAATTTCCCACCCCCACTCCCTGGATACCAACAGCTACCTGTTTCACTTGATCCCTCTATCATGTTATCTATAAAGGATGTAACTAGCTTTTCCCTGTACTACTTCAGAAAGGCTGCCCACGTGGGGCAGAAAATAGTGTGCTGTGTTCTTCCTGGAGCTTTGAGCCTATGAATAGAATATTAAATAACAATATCCCCCCCCCCCCCCCCGCCTTCTTCTGCCTCCCGGCTGAGGCAGTAGGTTGCCCTCGTGGCTCACAGTAGCCCACCGAAGCACACACCAACCTCCGGCTGCTCAAGGGTGCCCAGCTCCAGGCAGAGCTGTTGTTCACAATCTTATCTGTAGAGGGCGCAGCTCACTGGCCCCTGTGGGAATCAAACCCGCCACTTGGGCATTATGTCAGAGATCGGTGCTCCAACCACCTGAGCCACCGGGCTGGCCCAAATAACTATTAATAGAGTATTAAAGATGTCAAAAGAGTAACGCTTGCTGGTTGCCCTGAGAACCACCTCACTTGAGGACTTCCCTGGAAATACTACTTTGCTGATAAAAAGAAATCCCTAAGGCACTGTCATGATTTCTGTTTTCATCATCCAAAGCTAGTTATTCTAATAGCATATTACTTTTCCCAAGTATAACTATTCATTTGAAGCAGCACAAGTGATATTACATATACTTTTTGTCTAGAGGGCCTCATGTCATTTTGTCAACATCAATTACCACAACAAAGATATTCTTCTAAGTCAAATTAAGTCATGATGTAACAGCAGTCACACAGCATTCCTCGGAAGCATCTAAGAATATAAGTTAAATGGGTAGGGCTATTAACAATTTTTTAAAATTCTCAAATCTTATTTTATAAACTTATAATAATTTCATAAACAACCCCCCAAATCCCTAAATATTGCATGAAGTGAGTGTTCAGTAGCAGTGTGACATTCACTGGGCACTTCACATCAAGCACAAACTGGGCAAAGCCCTGAGGATGCCAGGTGGGTACTGAGGTACCCACCCTGATGGATACTGAGGTACCCACCCTGCGGGAGCTCACCAGACTATTCCACCAATGACCACAAATGGACCGTTTCAGTAGAGTATGATGCCGCCATCATGAAGCCCAGAAGACACTGCTGGGGGAACACAGAGGTACAGCTTCACCTACTTAACCAGCCAACCACACACTCCCTATAGGTGGCCTTCAGGGGTAGTTTGGGGGAGACACTGGTCACCTACTTGTCATCAACATTGGTAAGTATTCTACAATGTGCCTGTGAATCCATCACCAAAATATAGGGGGAAAAATGCACAAACAATATTCACTAACAATCTACAGTGCAAGCAACTGTGGGGACTGTTGTAACTTATCAGGCATGGTCACTGCCCTCAGTAGTTCAAAATTTACTTGGGAGAAAAATTATAAATAAGATATGATTATTTGTCAAATGAGTCAATGTAGAAATAAATTGCTATAGTTTTAAGAGAAGGGGGAAAAAATCAATGTGAGCAGTGAAGTCTCGTGAAAGTGGTCCAACTTGAACAGAAGCTTGTGAAAGAAAAAGAACTAGACATCACTGAAGGTCTATCTCATGCCTCTCACCTCACATATGCGATCTCATTGGCTGAGATCAAATGTTTCTCCTGAAATCACACAATTAAAACGGAGCAGAGATTCGAGCAAGTCTGGCTGGTGACTACAATGTCTGCAGCCTGTCCTCATCATCACATCTGGATAACAGGAAGCCTTTGGGTAAATGGAAACCATGGGCCATGATGCAAAGAGAAAGGTGTGAGCCGGGCTTTGAAGATGGAGAGCAGGAGCTCTTAAGCAATCTTGAGAAGCAGTGCTAGACAGGTAGGTGGACTCAGTGATGAAGAGTCTTGAGCACCAGGCTAAAAAGTTCAGACGATCTTTTCTTGTCTGCTGTGGAATACACTGAAGTCTTTGAGCAGGGTGCATTATTTGACGAAAGAGGTCTTTTGTAAATTAACACTGAGAAGGTGTGCAAAATCCCAAGGGAAAGTGAGAGTCTCCAGGCAAAGTAAGTGGGTGGAGGTTAGTGCATGCAGGTGTTGAGTGGAACTGCCTGTCCCAGGGCGGTAGCCTAAGGAATGGGAAGCACACAAGAAACCAATGAAAAAAAGAATTGGCAGGACTGGGAGAAATAATAGAAAATATGGTTGATATTAGGGACAACTGTTTTGGGTTTAAACCATTCTGAATCCCAGTTATATTTTCTCAGTTGATTCCACTGATCTTCTACTGGGAAAATAATGTATCTCTTTTTGGACAGAAAAAGACGCTTCAAACACTACTTCTCATTCCAGAATTTGGTAAATAAAATCACATTTATTTTCCTAAATTTCTCAAGATTTAATATTCCTCAATAACATATCCATTCATTCTTCTCAACCTGAAGAATCGTAATTTTTGTTTTGGCCTGTCCACCCAAAAAAGTTCTTTTATCCCCTTTATAAAATGTAGTCTCTCTTCCTTTTTTTCAACAATGAAGCTTTGGCAGCCCTATTTATACCCTCTCGCTGTAGCCATCCTCCAGGACAGTCTTCAGTGATCCCATCCTTGAGTAAGCCCATCTCACAAGGAATATAGTAGACTTGTGTCACCAATAGGATATGGCAAAAATGACAGAGTTATACTTCTAAACCTAGGCCATCAAAGGCATCCCACTTTCCATTTTGCTTTTTGGATCACCATTATCCAGGAAGTCAGCTGCCATGTCATTAGGATGTTCAAGCAGCCCAATGAAGAGATCAAAACAGCGAGGAACTGAAGCCTCCTAACAACAGCCATATGAGTAGATCCTCCAGCCCCTGTCAAGCCTTAAGGTGACTATAGTCCCTGCTGACATACTAACTACAACCTCACGAGACCCTGAACCAGAACCACCAGCTAAGCTTATTCCAAATTCCTGACCCACAAAAACTGTGCAATAATAAATGTTTGTTGTTTTAAGCCCTGAGTTTCGAGGTAATTTATACACAGCAATGGATAATAAATATGCCTGTATTTCAATATGTCCATACCAAAAATATTTTGTTTGATTTCCAAAATAGCTCTCAATGATGCCCACTATTTTCTTGCATCTCCCGTAACAGTGGTACACAGAAGAAAACACCTGCAATGATTCGGAAATCTTTTCCCTACATTCTAACTCCTGGCAAGAGCCCATCATCTTCTAATTACAGTTTGAATTATTTTGTTCCTAGAGGCATGACCCTCACAAGGCCTGTTTTGAGATGCATCTGCTGCTTTTGCACACAAAGCACTGCCCCAGATTTTCCTGCCATTTATCCTTAACCAGTTAGCTTACAACTATCTGGAAGAATTGAGCTGTCTCACAATGATTTGGAGAGTTCATTATGTGCTCTGTGCTACAGGTCAAGTATAAAACATTAAATGAATGCATCCTGTATTCTTCTCTGGGTTACTCTTTCACATATAAATACATGTTTCTTTTCTTTTCCTACATTTGACCTAGTTTTCTATGATTATTTCTGATTAGATGGTATATAAAATTTAACTATTATCTTGTTTTTTAACTTTTTATTTTGAAATAATTTCAAATTTGAGAGCTACAGAAATAGAACAAAGAATTCCCTTCACCCAGACTCACGCTGCTAACATTTTGCCACATTTACTCTATCACACTCGTACACATATATATGCAATATATATGCATATTTTTAACCGTTTGAGAGTAAGGTGTACATACCATGCCCCTGTGTCTCTAAATACTTCAATGTACATTTCCTAAGAATAAGGGCATTCACCTATATAATTATAACACAATTATCCAAATGAGAAAATTTTCAATACTACCATCTAATCTACAGACCTAATTTAATTTTCATCAACTATCCTAATAAAGTAATTATGTTAACAATCTTTCACAGGGGCCGGCCCGGTGGCTCAGGCGGTTAGAGCTCCTTGTTCCTAACTCCGAAAGGCTGCCGGTTCGATTCCTACATGGGCCAGTGGGCTCTCAACCACAAGGTTGCCGGTTCGACTCCCGCAAGGAATGGTGGGCTGCGCCCCCTGCAACTAGCAACGGCAACTGGACCTGGAGCTAAGCTGCACCCTCCACAACTAAGACTGAAAGGACAACAGCTTGAAGCTGAATGGCACCCTACACAACTAAGATTGAAAGGACAACAACTTGACTTGGAAAAAAGTCCTGGAATTACACAGTTCCCCAATAAAGTCCTGTTCCCCTTTCCCAATAAAATCTTTTAAAACAAAACAAAACAAAACAAAACAAAAATCTTTTACAAAATTTTTTCCAAGCCTTTGCTAAAGAACAAACGTGTTCTTTCAATCACCAAACATTGGTGAAGACCATCTTTGCCCTCAAAGAGTTTATAATCTAATGTGAGAGGAGTATCACATGGGTAGTAATGACAAGGCAACGTGAAGTATCATTAGGGTCAAAAGAAGGTTACAAAATAAGTATGGGAGTTCAGAAAGTATTTCCAACTAGTGAGTGGGCATAAGAAATAGCATTATTGAAGATTCTGCTGGGTAGATGGAGCAGGGGAGGTTGCACCCAGAAATAGAAAAAGCAAAGGCAAGACAGAGCGACTTCCCAGGGGGAAAGGCAAATGGCAAGATTGTCTGAAACACAGAGTAGAAAAATCAACAAGCGGAAGAGAAATTTTGGAGCCAGATCCAGAATGGTGTTGAATATCATTTAACACCATCTTAACACTTGTGTTTAAGATTTACCCAAGGTAAAATATCCAAGCACTTTATGAGATCTCAGACAGTTCAAGAGTGAACAGGTTTAAGAAAAATAAATCAGGAAATAGAACTTGATCAGCCCAAGAGGAAAGGGAGACTTATTGATTTTTTTTTTCCCTTTCAACTGACAATACTGATTAAACAAGCTGAACATTTCAGTTTTGACCAACCCCCTGACACAATGTAAGGAGGAAAAAAATTCAATTGCAATAGGTAAATGACAAAAGAAGGCAATTACCTTTAGAAAGGAAAAGTCAAATTGTAATAAATGGAAAGAGGAAAAAATATAATTCTCTGTCATCAGAATCTAAGGTCTTTACTTGCACAAGGGGTTGGGAGGAGGATAGGAACAATGGGGAACCTAAGTATTTGCATGGTCTCTTTCTTGGGAAGATTCTTTTCAATGTCACATGCTGCTACAGTAGGAAGAATGAGAGTACTCATTCTGCCCCCACCAGTGGCATGACAAGGGCCATCCATATGTCACCTGTTCTCCTAACTCTGGGTCATTATGCTAACCCTCAACTCCTGAGATACTCACTAGTGGGACACAGCTGAGCAATCCAAGTCAAGCCTTCCTAAAATATTATTCCATCTGTGTGTTGAAGCAATAAATGCTTCTAGAAATGCAAATTCATTAAAAGTGAGATTCTCCAAGTCACCAAGCTGTTTCCTGGTCAAACTGAGAATCTGATTTAGAGAGTACATAAGGTATTTCCACATTTCTACTGTACAGATGTTTCAAATCATCAGTGACATCAGGTCTCAACCGCCAGTCATCCCAGAGTTACTCGGTTCTGAACCCCTAATCCAGCCCAGGCTGCAGAGTGACCACAGACAAGTCTTGCAGCAGGCATGGCCACAGAGGAGTCTGAACACTTGCGCCCTTATGGTTTTAAGCCCACACGGTCAAAAGCTTTGAAGATTTGAGGCAAAATGTGAGGAAACTGCTGAGGAAGTAGAAGTAGGAGGAAGAACATAATTATTCAAAGTTGCATTTGGCCAGAACATTCAGGAGAAAGTGCTTCGGCAGCCCTCCCTCCCACCTCCGCTTCCTCACCAGTCACGTATATAGGCAAATATAAGAAGCCAAAACCCAAACCCCAACTTTATGACTCTTAAAATAGGGCTTTGTTTTGTAGATAAATTGCCACATGCTGAAGTAGCAACACCACTTCCTGTGGCATCTAGACAGATCTTTTATTCAAGAAGTGACCCTGTCTGACCCGGAATAACAGCTTTGAGAACAATCTCGTATTGATAGAAAAATTAAGACTCATTCTCCATACTACTTCCTTCATTCATATAATCCATAATTCTCTCTTCTTCTTTCCCTGCATCTCCTTACATGTCCTTCTCTGCCATTTTTAGGGAAATGCAGAACCTAGATGCCATGGGGACAGGAAGGAATAGAGACTGAGGGACGTTCTAGTCTGGTTTAGCATCAAACTTTGATCACTGACTTGTCACTCATTTTCTCTCTGTTTTGTTTTCCTTTAGGAGATATCAGCCCCAAAAGCAGCGTCAATGGCAAGCAAACTTATTTTTAAGAGTCTTTTTCCATTTGCTTTTTTAATAAACTGTCAGAATGTCTAAAATCCATTGACTTTTATGTGAACATAGCCATTAGCAGGTAGCTGGGCCAATACTCTTAATTTTACAGCTGATGATACTGTGATCCAGAGAAATTAAGTGCATGCTCTAGGTCACAAATAGCTCCTCATTAGGCTAATTTTGGGCCGAAATTCAAGATCTTGTCAGTTTGTCTTGCACAACATTATAAATTGCTGCACACAAATATAATAAAACACAATTACATTTGTTTTCAGTGGCTGATACCAGTTTGCACAGAATGCAAATATATAAATTATAGGCCCTGGGTTCTTATAAAAGCTCAACACTAAAATATTGATGAAATGATCAATACTTTAATAAGGCAGGTTGTGACTTCTCCTTTTCATTCCAAGGAGGAGGTGCTCACAGTGGAGTTATGTCTACTCGATACATTGAAGGAGAAGAATAGACACAGTCTTCATAAAAGTTTTGTTAACGGCCATGGCAAAAGACTATCAAAGATAAATGGACGTCTCCCAATTTCTTCAGTACAACAGCGTCTTTTTGGTTCTCTGTGGTATTCTTGGTGCCGAGAACAGCACCTGGCAAAGAGGATGGTGAAGGGAAGAAGGGAGAGAAAGAGGGAGGGATGGAGGAGGAAGGGAGGAATGAATTTAGAGAATAAAAAGTATAGAGAGGATATGAACTTGAACAAAGAATTTAAGAACAGAAAAACTTGTTTCAAAAAGAAAAAGGTTTAAGTCTGGTAAGTCTTCTCCAGCAAGATTTGGAATTGGTAAGTTGGACAAATAAAAATCGGTTAAAAATATATATATTTCAAGCCATGGGTTTTTAACATGTACCATGAGGTAGTTGTGCATTCCTTATGTTCCTTAAAGTACCTTAAAATACCTTTTTTTTTTTTTTTTTTTTGACGTTCTGGGGGATGACTTTCACTTGTTAGTTTGAAATAAGACATAGTTTTACAAATTTTATGGGCATTGTAGTTTTTTTATTTCTCATGCTCAGAAATTATGCCTGATCTGTTTATTGGAAATATTTTTCTTAATTTATTTTTCATTTTTTGGAGGGGCTTAAGTTAATTTTGCAATGGCAAAATTTTTGCAAGAGTTGTCATCTCTCACCTCATGTACTTATAAGCTTTGTATATTCTAGGATGATTTTACCACTTTTTAAAAACGTATCATTTGGCAATTTTATCTGCTTTCCAAGTACTTTTAAATTCATTTCAGCCTGTGATGCCAATTGTACCTACTTATTATGATTCCATCATTTTAAATTGTTTATCACTTTTGTATTTTAGCAAAAACTTCTATCAAGAATGAGGAAACGGTCAATTTTGGGTTGGCTTTCCTAAAAGAGTCATCAAGTTTTTGAATTCTATTTTGACATTGGAATATGAAATAAAGAATTGAGAAATATATGTCCCTATCATTTATCACTAATTTAGTTTTATTCCACATTCTAAATACAGCAATAAGCAGTTAAGTAGTATTAGTCCTTTAGTTTGACTTCTTATTGTAAAGATAGATAGGTTTTACCGATAGCAAGTTTTAAAACCAAGGCCTAGAAACACTAACGTTTGATGAGCTTTTCACTTTGATCAGTTTATCCTTTTTACCAATCAACTTCCAATTTGTCCTCCATACTGCCACCAATTGTTTCAAAACACAAATCAGAACATCACACTCCCATACTGAGAAGTTTTTAGGTGCTTGCCTTTGCAATAAAGTCCAAACTGTCATTCATTCACTCAAGATGATCTGAGTTCAGTCTTGTTACCTGGCAAGTTCTCACATGTATATATCACTTCACATCACTTGAGCAATTCTGATTACTTGAATTTCACACAATATTACATGTTCTCACTCCTCTATGTCTTTCCCCATGCTGGTCATTCTTCTTGAAATGCCCTTAACTATCCGGTCAACTTAATTCTCATTCATTCTTCAAGAGTTAAATGTCACTTCCTTTTAGAAGAGCTCCCAGACCCATCTAAGCCTCTTTCTTCTTTGCTCCCATGATCCCCGGGGCATCCTGGGAGTAGATGATGTGGACTTTGTCAGAGTAGTAACACACACTATTTTATTCACCATTTTCTTACGCATCTCTCCATTAAGTAGTAAACTCCTTAATGTCAAAACAGTACACTGTTCATCTCTCTACATACGTTTTTTTTTTAATTCTTTTTTTCCCTTTTTCCACCTCCCCCCTCCACTTTCCACCCCTACTCCGGTTCAAGCCGATGTTTCTCAGTCAGGTTGTGTAGGACACAGCTCCCTGGCCCATGCTGGTATTATGAGCCTTGCACTCCCCCTGGCTGAGGTAGTCGGTTGCCAGTCGTCAGTTGGCCGCTCACAGCAGCTCACGGCAGCTCTGCCCGCTCAAGGCAGCCCAACTCCAGGGAGAGCCATTGTTCACAATCTTAGCTGTAGAGGGTGCAGCTCAGTGGCCCATGTGCGATTCAAACCGGTGACCTCGGCATTAGGAGCATGGCTCTCCAACCACCTGAGCCACGGGACCGGCCCTCTCTACAAGTTTCTTGTCACATATGGAGCACTTAAGTTCTTGACTATTGATTGATTGACTGAATGAGTAACCTATAGGAAAGATAAAGCTCAGATTATGTAAATCAATTGTTCTGAATCTTAAAATTTTTTCCAATATAAAAGGGAAGAAATGGAATGTCAAGATTATATCATTTAATTACTGAACTACACAACTGCAAAAAAAAATATCCTGGAGTCGCAACAAAATGATTGCAATACTAGTGATTATAAATATAACAATGAAAGCTTTGCTATAAAAATAGTTTTAATTAGAGAAAAAATGTATGTTGTTTTTGAAGAGAACCTATGGATCCTTTCAAAGGCTTAATTAATAGTCTGTTATTCTGTAAATTCATTTAAAAGCTTACGGTTTCTTTTCATTTAGCATTCCTTTATTCTCAGTAAGTAGCCCTCCTTAAACAGAGGTACATTTGGTCATGATTTTTGTGGACCTGGTATTCATCCCAGCTCTGGTCAAAGTGAGATGACCATGAGCATACATTTGGGAACAGCAAAGGGCGGGTCCAGGCTAAGCTAGGAGCCAGGCAAGAGAAATAACAAAGGAAGGTACAGGAGCCAGGCCCAAAAGAGCAATGGAACCAAATTCTCAATGGCTGTGCTTGTAAGAACTCTTTGGAAGAGTAGAGTCCCCCTGGCTGAAAAGCACAATTCCTAGGGCCTGCCTGTGCAGGCTGGTAAAGAGGCCCATCTGAGCAAATTTCACCAGAAAAACAATGTCTTGGAATACCCCACAATGAACCCTCAATGATTAGCAGATTTTTACAGTCTATAGTAACTGAAGGACTGCCCTGCTCCAACGTGTTCATGAAGCATAATATAAACACAGTTTAGAAAAGGGAAAGATTTTATTATAAAGTGATTTAAAATATATGTTTGAAATATAGACAGAAAGGGATCCATATATGTTGAAGCTTAATTTTGAGAAGTAACTAAGGTCTTTGATGGTCTCCTATCAAGATCACATTGTGACTACTACAAGTACAAGAGCATTGCCATGGACCCCAAATGTTCATAAGTGTTTGGATGTTACCCAAGTGAGGCAAGGAAATGTGAGGCACAGGTGGGTACCCATGCACACCAAGTATAATGTTAAGAATAAATAAATAAGTGAACTACAACATTAATATCAAAATAATTACAAGTTTCGTGGTAAATAACACCTTTATTCTTCAATGGATTCTGGTAACTCTATGAGAGCTATTTGAACCAAAGAAGCTAAAGGTATTTGAACTAAAGCCATGAATTCTGAATTCTGCAGGGCCACAGGCTTTGCAATTGATGACATTTTCTTTAATCTCTTCCCTTCTTCCATTCTTGTTCTTTTAAAATGTCATTTCCCTTTTGCCTTTATTATAAATTCTCATCCTTGGCTCTTTTTCTTAAATTTCAAAATCTGCAATAGCAGTATCTTCACTTTATCATAAATATTGGAAATGACAGGCAGCAGAAAGCAGTCAAGGTTAAGTGGACCCCATCAGACTGAATACATTAATGTCCTTTTTCTGAAGAAGCATTTCCTATAAACTATATTACTGTCATTTGTTCAAGGTTTTAAACTTTCTAATCATTTAATTTAAGAAGGAAAAATAAAATCTAATGGATTTAAATTATACATGAAGATTATCTCAATTGAAAACTCTATGGAGGACGGAAATAGTTTTTTGCATGGATTATATTTTTTCTACCCTGCTAATTTGAAAGGGTCTATGTATGATTCATTTCTATGAATCTGGGTCAACACGTAAACCTCCCTAATTGTTTGAAATTCAAACCATTACCTAAGCTTCCTGTCAACCTATTTTCTCTCTTTGCAATATTTTATTCTCTTATTCCGTATCTAGTTAATGACGTGTTTAGGACGTACGTAAAAATATTCTTTAGTCTTTTCACTAATAACTGCATAGAAATCTCTGATCGAACCAACTCTTTACATCCTTCATCCGATAGCTGCATGTTACCTTGAGCTGCTGGTCATTTTTTGACATAACCAACCCCATCTCCTCAACTAGACTATAAGCTACTTGAAATCAGACTTCTGTACTTAAAAGCTTTCAAGCTTTCAAGAGCTTGCCCTTGCAAGAAAGTCCAAACTGACATGTAAGTTCTCACATGTATATTATCACTTCTATATATCACTTGAGCAATTCTGGCTACTTAAATTTTCCATGTCTTTGTCTTTATCTTCCTCTCCATTCCTCCCTGACTTCTACATCTCTCCCCCTCTGTGAGAATATAACACATGCTCAATAAATGGTTAGCTGTGTTAGATCAAAACTTGGGGCTACAGGGAGCTCAACACTCACATCGCATATCATATTGGGCAGTTAGCTGTGAGGCTGAAGGGCAGTGAGGGGATCGTATCCTGCCGGTCACAGACAGTTGACATGAGTCCAGAGGCTGGAGGTGAGAGACTAATAACTGACAATGGGATTCCTACTTGGGGAAAACATATGTCCTCAGCTGGAAGCGGGAGTAATTTAGAGAAATGATCCTGAAGTGATCTATTCCTCCAGGAGGTGGCGCTTTAGCTCAGGGCCACTCTTGTCCAAATTTTCACTTCCTCTAGAAGGCATCTCCATAAGAGTTCACTCGTATGTGGGATATAAAACAGAAAGCAACAAATAAACAAACAGAATAAACAAACAAACTCATAGACACAGACAACAGTTTGGTGGTTGAGGGTGAAGGGGAAGAAGGGTGGGGGGAGAATGAAGAGGGTGAAAGGAGTCAAATATAAGGTGATGAAAGCAGTCTAGACTTTGGGTGGTGAGCATACAATACAATATACAGATGATGTATGATAGAATTGCATACCCGAAACTTATATAATGTTATTAACCAATGTTTAATTTAAAAAATAAAAAATAAATAAAAGGCATCTCCGTAAATTCATAGAAATATCCCCCCTACAATGTAATTGAAACTAAAACATGAGCTATTTCATCCCAGAAGATCTCACTGTTCTTAGAGAAAATATAAGAAAACTAATCTGAGTCTGATTTAAAGAAAAGCTTTGCTTTTCCAGCAACTAAATAATACCCATAACAGTGTCTTTGCTTAAATCACAAGTCTTTCCTACTGTACATGAGAAGTCTCACTTTTTGATGCAAGGTGCATATACACATGGTTTCTTAAAACACGTTTTAATGTGGTAAAATCTAAGTCCTCACATGCCTACTTTCATTTTTGACAAGAAATATAGTTGACATCAATGGCGGAAAATGTCTAAATGGATAAAAGGTGGTAAAAAGTGAATTATAAATACATATTAGGTATCAGATAGTAAACATATATGGTGTACCATTAAGGTTGGTATGCCTTTAGATGTATGTGTGTGTATAAATGTCAAACACACACATATTACTTGTTCAGGGCTAATCAGATGAGCAGGTCAAGTTTATGCTTTATTAATGATACTGAAATTAAATTAAATCTTAATTATGTTCTATGAATCATCTGCTTCATTAGGTCAGATTAAGAGAGCTAAATTGAAGAATATAGTCATCTAAATTGAAGAAGTACATATTCTCTTGGAAATATCCTGAAAAACTCAAAATTACGCATTAGGAGGCAAAGACATGAGTTAATAATTTTATAAAATGGGATTCAAGCCCTTTTCAAAATATTTAAAACAAAATGTCTGCCCAAATTTCTATACCTATAGCCATATTGGATTCAAAACAAACAAAAAATCATCTCCACCAATATAAATGCATCTTCCAAATCTACACTATCCAAGAGTGTAACCGTGCAGAGACGTGTCAGAAATGGGCAAAGCACATGGCCATCTTTCCCAAGAGCACATGGTTCTGAGAACCAGCTCTGAACAATCCAGGAAGATCCCCAAAGGAAGTCTTGAGCCACATTCTCTTACTATTGACAACATATACTTTTACCTATCCTATGTCATTAAATTCTTAGATCCGTTTTCTATAATGATGAGCCAGATTCACGTTCATCATTAAAAAAAAAAAGAAAAAGAAAAACAACCTTAATGAAGACATTTGCCTTAGAAACTGCCATAATCAAAGACAGACCTTTTCAGATGTAATTACATTTTTTTTCTAAGATAATTTATCCTATTAAAATATGGTAATGTACCATAGTTTCAGGTTATCTGAAACCTTTCTAAGGTTGGAAGCTGGAGTTAATTTCTTGCTATAAGCAGTATAATTTGAACCTAAGAGAATCAGGGAGCATTTTATATTCTCACAAGCATGTAAAAGCTAAAACTGTTTATTTATATCCAAGGTACTTACAGGAAACTGGTTGTTCCCCAGGAGTCTGCATATGCTTTGTACTAGAGTGCAAGTGATAGCCCAGAAAGACAGAACCGTCCTCCCCAAAACTGATCCAACCTTTCCCCGGCAGCACCCTTGGCTAACAAGGTCTTAGGAAGAAAGCCCTTGCAGAGATGTCATTTTTGATGACATCGGTATGCCAAATTCAAAAATCAGCGTGATTGGGGGTTTAATGAGACACTTTGTTATTCCCTGCAATGAAAACGAGAAAATAGAGACAGAGTTCTTCAGGCTTAATTACCACATCTGTTATTAGGCACTTTACCGTGATTGACTGGAGTGTATGTCAGACACGGTGCCAAAAAACCTCCCCATAAAAGCAGCTTCCTGCTCACTGCCTGAATGGTATCGGTCTCTGTTACAACCAAGATTTCCATGGCAAACAAGCAAAGCTTGGTATGCACAAGCCCCCATGCCAGCTGAAGACACTTTTTCCTGGTGCCAGTTAAGCTGGGAGCAGGGCCTGGGCCACTTGCTCTTACTTCTGCTTCTCTCTGTCCTTCGGGCTTCCCTGAAGCCCATGATAAACAGCACCATGGTGAGAGGAAGGAGCAAGGTGAGAGTAGGAGGGCTGAGCTGTGGCTTTGTTGTGATGCCTCCTTGCAGATATTAAAATTAGGAGTTAGGATGGGGTGCTGCAGATGAAAAGCATTTTCTAGCTCCCTAGGTCTTTATGGCTTTAAAAAGTGCAGCTAACCTGCAACACCAAGAAGCCAGTTTCTCAGGAGACCTAGTTCCTTGCACATCCTGGGCCCTATGAACCGACCACCAAATTGGATTTTAGGAATTTAATGTTTCATGCTGTAACATACATGTTAGAGAAACTAATTGCCGTTGTTCCTTGACCGAGTTCATGGATTCCTTCAAGTATGTGTACGTAGGCAAGTGGGCATTTATTAATTAAACCACAGTTCATTTGAAAAGGTTTGTCTTCATAACCTTTGTCTTCATAAAGTGTGCCATCATTCAACCTTTTTTAATTGCAAAAATCCAGACACTCAACGCTCTCCATATCCCTAAGTCAAGTTACTATGCAGGAAATGGCACAAGGACAATTATTGGCACAGAAAACCACTCTTCAGCCCAGACACACACACACACACACACACACGGTAGCAAACAATCTCATATCTGAATACACAGCAGGTAGAGAAACACACCAATGCTCACCTAATCCTGTTTGTTTAAAGTAAACAAGAGCCCAATGCTACAGAAGTTGTGACATATGCTTGTAACGTAAGTAAGGAGAAAAGACTAAAAACATATATGCCTTGTAAATACATTCTTCTGGAACAAACAAGTGCAAAGGACAATGTCCTTGAGGCATTCTCTCTCTGTGTTTAATTTGCTCGTTGCGAATAAGATTGTATAAATGTTTGGGGATTTTGTTGGGTGTCCGATGGACATGTGTCCTGTTTGGGAGACCACCTCAGGGATGCTGTGGATGCCTGGTCATGGCATTGTACACCAGAGACTGGACATTAATGAATGCCAACTATAATTTTAGGTGTATAATGTGATGGCTCGGTGTGAGGTCGGGGTGGTGGTGGATGGGGGGAGGGGGGTTCACGGTGTGAGGGATGTAAAAATAAAATAAAATAAAACTACAAAAAAAAAAAAGATTGTATAAATGTATGATGCACTCCCCAGTTGCTTTTTTATGCCAAGCAATGTCCATGGTGGTTTTGAGGTGTGGCTACTCTTAGTGGTGATTTGTGCACGGAATATAATCCAGAAATACTAGTAAAGAAAGTGTGAGAAATTGGTAAGCAGGAAAAAGATTGTCTAAGCTGTTAGCAAAGTCTTCCCAACATATGATAAAAATGAAAAGAATAGTTAGTATTTTCTGAAAAGGAATGTACATTTATAAAAGCCACTGTCTATACACTTGGAGAAGTGTATATGAAACAACTTTCTGTTCTCGGATAGAGCATCAGTTCCCTAGAGGTTTGCCTCTAGGGCCTACCCACTTTTCAACAGTCTTTCCAGCTTGAGGGGAAAAAAGGGTGTGGGGGGGGGGGCTTTAGGAAATAGATTGTAGCATTCTCAGACAAATGGCAGTCCAGTTTGGTGTGATACACTTCCTGCACGTCGCGCACGTTGTAATTGCTAAAGGGCCCTCTCATATTCCCCAGACTTATTAAATCTGTCCTTTCTCTCCTCAGCCCCTATAATATAAATGATTGAGGCCCTTTTCAAACTAAGCCTTTCCCTCACTCTATCGTTTTCCTTTATCCACAAATGAGCCTTTGTGATCGCTTGAGAAGAGACAGTAGAGCATGGCCAAAAAAGTGAAATTACATAAAGGCCATTTTCCAAACAAGTAAAAAAGAGCCATTTCAAAGCAAAATTCCTTCAAAAGATAAATACCCACAAGTAATGGTTTTTGTGGTATTACAGAGTAAGGAGCTATACGTAAAAATATCTAAAAACTGTTTGGCAATCATTTCTTAGATATGACACCAAATGCATAAACAACAAAAGAAAAAAATAGATACACTGGACTTCATAAAAATTAAAAACTTTTGTGTATCAAAGGACACAATCAACAGCGTGGAAAAGCAATCCACATAACTGGAGAAAATATTCGCAAATTATGTGTCTGATAAGGGATCAGAATCCAGAATACAAAAAAACAAACCAAAAACTACAATTCAACAATAGTAAAACAAACAAAAAATTAAAAAATGAGCAAAGAATTTGCATTGGCATTTCTTTAAGGAAGGGTTACCAATGGCCGATATGCACGCGAAAAGATGTTCAACATCACTAATCACTAGGAAAATGTAAATCAAAACCACAGAGAGATACCCCTGCACACCCTTAGGATGGCTATTATCAAAACACAAAATAAACAAAAACCAGAAAATAACAAGCGTAGAGAAATTGGAACCCTGTTCATTGTTGGTAGGAATGCAAAATGCTGCAGCTGCTATAGAAAACAGTATGGTGGTTACTCATAAAATTAAACATGGAATCACCATACAATGCAGCAATTCTACCCCTAGGTATATACTCAAAAAGAACTGAAAGCAGTAACACGAACAGATTTGTTCGCCAGTGTTCATAGCATCATTATTCACAATACCCCCAAATGGAAACAGTACAAATGTCTATTAATGGATAAAATGGGTAAACAAAATGTGGTATATACATAGTGTGCAATATTATCCAGCCTTTAAAAAGAAGAAAATTCTGACACAGGATTCAACATGGAACAACCTTGTAGACATTATGCCAAATGAAATAAGGCTGACACAAAAGGACAAATATTATATGATATTATATAATACATACATGTTATGTGAGGTTTCTAGAGTAGTGAAATTCATAGTCAGAGAGTAGAATGGTTCTTGTCAGGGGCTGGGGTCAAGGGGAATGGGGGGTTGCTGTTTAATGGGGATAGTTTCAGTTTGGGGAGATGAAAAAGTTCTGGAGATGGATGGTGGTGGTGATGGTCGTACAACAACGTGAATGTACTCAATGCCACAGAACTATCCATTTAAAAATGGGTACCATGGGAAATTTTATGTTATGTCTATTTTATCTCACACACACACACACACACACACACACACACACACACACACACACAGAACTATCTAGAAGCAAGCCAAGTTCTAAGGAGTAAGTAACAGATGTCTGCCCAAGAGGTAGGGACTTCTATTTTGCTTCTTTTTATTACCTGTGTGCATGATTAAAACAACTATTCACACATTCTTCCATGGATCACTCATAGACTTGTAATCTAGTTGCTAAAACTTGAGGGTGGAAGGAGGCAAATGTCGGCAAATGTAATTACAGTGTGATTCCCATGTTGGCCCACCCCATCACTGCTTCCTCTGCGGGGTAGTCAGCCAGAATGCCACCTCTCCACCCTCCTAGAGAGATGTAAAACAGATGACAATTTCTCCAGAACCCAGACACAGAAACCAAAATAGACCAATTGAACTGTCTCTCAATTTTAAGTAAACGGAAACCAAAGGGCATCAAACATTTTTCAGCCAACGTGCAATGTCAGAATGCCAGCTCTCCACTACTGTCTGCCCGAATTCAAAACAGTGATTAGGTTGTTTAACTTGGAATGGACGGACTTAGGGATCTGGACATGTGTGTGCTTCTTACTTTCTCAGAGAAGTTCTAAGGAATTTGAGGTTTAAGAGGAACTTGTCTTCCTCAATTTCAATTTCGAATTCCTCCACTAGGATTTTCTGCTTTGGGATTTTAGTTTCCCCCCACCCCTCTAATTGCTAATGAATTAAGGTTACACAAAACAGTGCTGTTTTGAGTGTAGAATTCTGATCTCAATCCCTTCTGGCAGGTACTCCTACAGACCAGTTGTTATTTAAATACCTATAGGGAGAAAAGAGATTAAAAGATCAAGTCACACTGCACTTCCCAACAAAGCAGCACAGCTGTACAATGGCTTCTGAGCAACTGCTCTGTGAGGAGACAGCAAGACTTCTGTTGTCCAGCAGGGTCTGCTCAGGTCACCGCATGTGGCATGGATTATAGAGTTCTGATTCTCTATCAACCAGGGGAGTAGGACTGGGGCTTACACACCACACTCCTGAACTCAAGCTCTGAGCCATCCCCTGACACTCTTTTCAAGGTCTCTTGAGGAATAGAAGGAGATACCGAACTTCATAGAAATTTTCAAAAGCTAATAAATTTTTCTTCCTTCCTTCCTTCCTTCCTCCTTCCCTCCCTCCCTCCCTCCCTCCCTCCCTCCCTCTCTCTCTCTCTCTTTCTCTTTCTTTCTTTGGAATTTGTGTATAAGTTTAAGAAAGAGAAAGAGAGAAAGAACAATTCATTTTTACATATTTTCTCAAAGATCTGTCATCATGGAATGGAAGAAGCTGTATCCATCTTGGGTAAAAAAAGGTTTGGATTTGGTCTGAAGTTGCCTAAATGTTGAGACTTAGCTCAGTCATGCTTTAAGAGGAAAGAGTTCCACACATCAGTGCTAGGCTGTGCCCTAACCACGAGCCAACACAGAGGAGGAGCCTCCAGGAAAACAGCTGTCCCAAACTCACACTCGGCTTCTCCAGGGCATACAAGACAGCAGAAAGAGCAAGCTGTTTATGTCACACAGTTGTGCTTCTTCCATTTGGTGTCTAGCTCCAGGGCCATGCCAGACGGCTGGCTCGGGGAAAGCAGGGACTCCCCTCCAGGTGCAGCAAGCCTCGCCTACCCCTTTCTCACCCGCCCACTCAGCTGCACCCCCACACTCCAGACGCAGCCCCAGAGCCTTCCTAGTCAAGTTCGTGGGGTTGGAAAGGACCTTATGCCTTCTTCTTCTTATAAAGAAAGAAACAAGAAGTTTTTTTAAGTGTCTAAGATCAAACCATGACAGAGGTAGATCTCAAGACAAGACTTTTGACTTTAGATGCAATACTCTTTCCACCATTCTGGGCTTCCTAATAGAGTTCCGGGGACACAAGCATGTTCCCTCACTCTAGAAGGATTTATTTGTTTCACTCAAGGCCATGCCCTGCCCTCCCCACCCCCACCCCAATTTAATGGATTGGTGACACTGGCCTTGAGAGCTGCATCACTGTTAATACTTTTTATTCACACCTGGGTTAGAAATCACAAAATCGATGCAATTCTAACAGTGGGCAGCTACACTCATGAGTAATGCTGGAATTTCAAACTTGGGTGCTTCCACCACTCTCCTCAACTCAGCATAAAATACACTTACGGTAAAACTTGAAAAGATAAGGAGTCAATGAAGTGAAACTCCCTAAAAGTCAGTCTTTCCTTAAGTAATTTTTCTTCATCTGGAATTCTGTCCTCTGACCATGGTTTCCCGATTGGGCCTAACACTGACTGCCCTCAAGCATCTTCACGTTTCCTAGCTGCACAGCTGCCAACAACTGCGGGGCCAAAAAGAATGGGTGGAAGGACCACTGCTCAAAGCTTTTTCTTTGTGGGCACAATGGCCAGAGCCAGGCAGAGGCTCGGTCATCTCCTCGTGTCTCAGGGAGAACCCCATGGAAGCACTGTGCTCCCAGTATGCGCCGAAGGGGGATTCTGCTCTGCCTGGGGTCTTACTGGTGATGGATTCAACTCCTACACAGAGATTGGGAAGCTGCTCTTGTTTTAAAGAACTGGTTCTTAGAACTCAGGGACAAAACTCACCTGGTTTGCACAGCCCTTTCTCTACTCATTGACACTTTATTCTGGAAATCTGCTTGCCAGGCCTCGGTTGCCATGTTCTCATCAGTGGAGCCTGACCTGGTCACCATCAAAGGAAATCAGCCACTAACCCCAGGAAACACTGGTCTCCCTGATGTGCCAGTGAATGAAACTACCTGCCATTGTAGCCCGAATTCCATGGCCTCGTTGTCACACACAGTACAATCTGGACAAAAAATGAAAAATGCTCTTCCAAATTCTCCAGCCAGACAGGAGTTTCCTTAGGTCTAGCTTTAAGAAATCGTTCTTTGATAGAAAGAGTTAATGTCCCTGTGTGCTACACCTGACCTCTGGACAAATTCAGAAAGATGCAACTCTTGTCATTTAGGGAGAGAGCTGCATGGGGCGACACGAAATTCTAAAGCAAACGTAAGGGATCACTTTCAGAAGATCTCTATATTTCATAACAATACCACATCCTCAACCAAGGGCAATTATGCTGCCAGGTGACAAATGGACCTAGAGGGTTAGCTTACAGGATGCGATCATCAAAATTAAACTCTACAGCAGTGATGGGCTGCGGGGAGGACCTCTGAATGGTCCCCAGGGGCTGCACAAACAAAAATACAAAAGATCATTTTCACACTGCCTTGAAAGAAAGGCCCGGAGTTTCTTTTGTAGCCCTCAATTGGCAGAGCTCCACATCACAAGCTTTTTTTTTGTTTTTGTTTTTGAATGTCGGAAAATAAGTGCCTTTGCTCCATCCAGTCTGGTCTTCACCAACATAAAAAGTACACCATCTGACTAGCTCTGCTGAGGAACTCTCTGTACCTGAATCCTTGGCTGGGCTCAGGCCCAGTCATCACCCTTCTCAAAGGAGGCTCGCTACTTATTGGGAGGAAATACCCCCCCCCTCCGAGCCTAGGTCAAGTGCTTCCTCATTGGCTCGGCCTCCATTCCATCTCCTCACACACTCCCCACTCCAATTCTGCAGCATCCTACAGATCAATTTTTCAAAACCTGCAAGTCCAAAGTATAAATTGTCCAGGCTCTTCCCTTACCTTGTGACCTCCAGACAATGGTTCTCAAGCACTACGGAACCACTCATTGGCATCTCCACTGAAGGAAAGACAGGGTCCTGGGGACATTGTAGTCAAGCAATGATGCTCCTTATGGCCTCCCTGCTACACGGTGGGAGGCAAGGTCAAAGATTATCCATTTAAACGAGGGTTAAGATTGTAGGTCAGGTTCACTTTTTCAGGTTATTCTTGCGTCCTTGTAATTCTGAATAATCTCAAAATTAGTCAGGGCCATAATTTAAGTTCCTATCCTACTTTTTTTTTAAAAAAGCAAGAAAAAAGAAAAAGCCTACATGTCTTGGTCTGCTCAGGCTGCTATAACAAAATACCATAGACTAGGTGACTTAAACGACAGAAATTTATTTCTCACAGTTCTGGAGGCTGGGAAATCCAAAACCCAGGTGCTGGATGATTCAGTTTCTGGTGGGGGCTCTCTTCCTGGCTTGTAGCTGGCCTTCTTCTCGTGATGGAAAGAGAGACCTCTGATGTTCTTCTTCTTCTTATAAGGCCATCAGCTCTATTGGGTTACAACCCCACCCTTACGACTTCATTAGCCTTCATCACCTCCTCACAAGCCTCCATCTCTAAATATAGTTACACTGTGTGGTAGGGCTTCCACCTATGAATTTGGGGAAGAGGGGATGGACAAAATTCAGTCCATAGCACTATGCTTGACCATTTGGGGTTAGAAAGGTATATAAAATCGATTCTATGTCCTCAAGGAGCTTACATTCCAGAATCAATTTATTCTTGAAGTAAAAAGGTCCTCAAAGTTTATGCAGTCTCTTCTCGCAAGCTCCAAGGATTCCTTCTAGATACACTCTAAGAATGTACCTACTGATGAGGTGGTTGGCTATTTCACCCTAATTCACAGAGAGGGACATAGAAGCACAGAGAGTAGAGGTGGCCTGTGGCACTGTGACAAAGTAACACAAAGAAATTAAATTGAAACTGTGGCTGTATCTCCAGGGGGAGATGGGATGTGCTAAGGTCTGGGATATCAACCAAACTCCTTATCACCAAACTCCTAATAACAAAAAGGCAATACCTCTTAGGCCAAGATGTTTAAAAAGACTTCTTGATTCAGAATGTAGAAGAAACATTATCTGGGAGCTTTTGCCCCAGCCATTATCAGGACTGTAGTTTGTTAGAGAGAGGAGCTTTGCGGCTTTCCTGAATTATGAAGTCAGACTGTATACGCCAATTCAACAAGTTCAATATTTAAAATAGTATGGTATATTAAAGACAGCATAGACCTGAGAGGCAACACACCAAGATTTTGTAATAGCTGCACTGAATTAAAAACAGAAGTGACCTAGACAACCCTTGAGTAGAAATTAATCAATCAGATAGAAACAAATAAAACTTCCTGCACATTTGTCACATGACAGTGTCCTAAGTCCTCTTCATTTATTATTTCAATGAAGCCCCATAACAACTGTATGAGAGAGCTATCATTATTATCCCCCATTTAACTGATAGAGAAACTGAAGTCTAGAGTAACTGGCTCAAAGTCATATATCTAGTAAACAATAGCCCAAACCAGGATTCAAATCCAGGCAGTCTGGATCTAGAACCCATGCTCCATATTCCTACATTGTAGCACACTTGTGCCTTAACTTTTCAAAGTACATTTGTCCACTGGATAAAGCAGTCAATGCTTGAAATGTATATGCTTGAAATGTAATTCCAAGAGGGCAGGGACCTTGTTTATCTTAGGTATTGCCTTATCCCTAACATAGAAAATCATATGGAACATAATCGGTGCTCAATAAATATTTGTTAAATAAATGAATAACAAATTGTGTTAGATTTAGTGAAATTACAGCAATAGTCACCCTATTTTCTTCCCCATTTTTATTTCATTTTATAGTCCTATCATTAATGATAATCCTTTGCTACCCACTGCCTGGAGAATTTCAGCAGCTTTCAAAAATTTTCCAACTTCGTTCCAACCTACACTTCCAAACTTATTACTTGATATTTCATTATACAAACATTCACTGACTGTCTCTGCCTGCTCCTGCCCTCACCCACCTTAGCCCCAGCCTCGTGCGTTTCTACCAACTCTCTCTTTCTTCTCTGATTCCATGAAGCTCACTTGTCTTTCAAAAGTCCCATCTCTTCTGAGAAGCCTTGTCACCCAAACGACAGTGATCTCATCCTGATATTAAGATGGATTCACTTTACGTATGTCACCTGCTTCCTCATCCTTTCCTGTCTTCACAGACTGGCAGTGTGCTGAGGGCAGAGGCCACACCTTCTCATTTCTGGTACTCTCTCCAACATGCAGTAAAAGCTTGGCTCAGAGTAGACACACCGTGAGCACTGATCAACTGCCTGATGCAGATAAATGCAAAACATCTAAATCCATCTCATGGAAATGCAAAACGTCGGCTGACTGGTTTTAAATACAGGTAAAAAAAGTTTTTAATTTGACGTAAAATTCACATACCTGAAAATTCATCATTTTAAACACATTGTACAACCATCACCACTACCTAGTTCCAGAACATTTTCATCACCCCCAAAGAAAACCCCATACCCATTACACATCACTCCCCATTTCCTTCTCCCCTCGGTCCCTTGCCACCACTAATCTATTCTTTGTTTCTGTGGATTTGCCTTAGTGGATATTTCACATAACTGGAATTGCACAATACGCGGCCTTTCGTGTCTGGCTTCTTTCTTAGCATTATGTTTTCAAGGTTCACCTATGCCACAATACATATCATCCTTCATTTCTTTTTATGGATGAATAATATTCCATCGTATGATTATATGACATTTTGTTGGTGTCTCCAGTCTATCAGCTGGTGGACATTTGGATTGTTTTCATCTTTTGGTTATTTTGAATATCATTGCTATGAAACTGTGTACTTGTTTTTGTTTGAACACTTTTCAATTCTGCTGACATCTTACTAAGGAAGAATAAATTCATTAACTAGAAGCCTCATCTTTATTCTACAGTTGAGATGGATAACTTTTTTTAAAATACAATACTACCTTCATTAAAAAACACTCATGCCTATGAGTAAATTTAACTATTTTTGTATTATATTTTAAATTCCTTATAGCTTATGTCTTGTATCAGAGACTATACTTTCTAATTTCTGCATTTAATTATAGGATGATTGTTTCATAAAAAGCACAAGCAGGCCTTATTCCCAGATATATTAATATTCTTCCCTATTTTAACGTTTGGTGTTATAATGATAACTAATATTTATTGAGTAGTCACTATGTGCTTACCACTATGTTAAATGTAATACACTTTGAAATATATACTATTATCATTTCAGATGTGATGAAAAGAGGCTTAGAGTTAAGTAGCCTGCCCGCAGTCAGGAAGCTTTAAAGGCAGAGATGGGCTCCCAACCCAGGTAGTTACATTTCATACGTGAATGACAGGGCCAGGCAGGAGTAGACTCAAACCATCAAAATCTTGTCTCAACTCACAACTTTAATCACATGTGCTCATGTAAATCAATAGTTAACCTTTAAGTTCAATGCTGGAAGGAAGTATATAGAATGGATACTCAGACCTCTCACAGATGTGCCATAAGCATCTCGAAAGCCAAGGACTCCAAATTCTCCTTCAGAAAACAAAAAGTTCCCATTCTCTCCATTTGATTATACCAGCTCCATACTGTAACAGAAAGCTAGAATGTTCTATAAGTACAGTGATCCTCACTGATAATGACTGATGTCCTCTAGATAGAAAAGAGACCACAAGCTGCTCTCATGCCAGAAGTATTGTTTTGCTTATAGGGCTGTTCCACCTTCACAGGGATAGCTCCTGGAGCTCATTGTGAGCTCAGGAAGTGATGGCTGAAATAAGTGAGAGAGGTGAGACAAAGACTCCACACCTCATGTCACTTTGTTCCAGTGAGAAAAATGGGGAGAAAAAAAATAAAAGCATTTCCAGTGTTGGACTTCAGGAGAGATGTCATCTAAAAGTTCACAAAAATAGCCATGATCCATAGATCCATAGCATCTTTTTCTGATTTTTCTGGACAGAGCACAAGGAACAGGAAAAGGGCCGTGCATGGAAATGGGAAGGTTTGCTAGTTGGCCCACTTGAAGGAGTGTTTTTGTTTTAGATTCTGAAGGATGGGCTCTGCTAACACTGTTCACCTCTTAGGCACTGGATTTTGTGTCTAGCAAAGTAAAACAATAAACTATGATGGTGCTGGTCCATGCTTTCTGACATGTAGCTCTTCTGAGTATGGAAGTAAAGACGAATTTATGGATATTTAAAGCTTCACGCCCTCCCAGCCCTGCCAAGACCCAAATTATTGGGTTTCCTAGAATTTACCATTTTTCACCACTGTTAGAGTTTTAATTCTACATTAAACATGATACTTTAAAATTTTTTTGAACTTTTTATTGAAGTACAAAATACATACCAAAAAAGAACACGAATCAAAATTGAATAGCTCAATACATTTTCACAAAATGAACACACCCACACAACCAGCACCCAGATGAAATAGAACAGTGTTAGCATCTCAGAGCCCTTTGGGCAGGGCTTTCATTCTGACATAAAACTAAGTCCCAGCAAGCATCCTATGCCTCAAAAACATTAGTATTAAATGTGCTACTTGTGATATGAACATTTAGTATTAAATGTGCCACTTGACAATAAAAGACAACATATCACTTCCCTATTTTTTTCATCCCTCACAGCACTGAGGAGAGAGACTCTCTGAGTCTCTCTCTAAGTAAGTTGGAATGGAGCCAAATGAATAGGCCTAATGACAATGAATTGAAAATTAATTAACTAATCAGGAGCACGGTCCACACAATCCTTTTGCCACCTGCAAAGAACAGTCTCCTCTTCCCCTTGTCCACTTAAAAGGCATCTGTATCATTGGTGAAAACCAAATATGCACTCAGAGAAGTATAAACAAAATGCAAGGGGAAGGAGAAGTGGAAACATAATGAAGAAAATAAGGCCACTTGCCTCTCTGCAATCCACTTGCTTCTCCTTCTTTAATGGATTTACAATGATAGTCTATAATCAAGGTGCAATGACAGACTTAATTACACGAAACTCTAAGTGACCTCAAGCAAATCATATGTTGCTGATCTCCTAGGTACAAACTTCGTTAAGCCTAATACTCCCAGTTAGAAAACCTCTTATCTCACAGACAAAAGGATTCCTTTGGCAAGAGCACCAGCTGCTTGAACACTAAATGGGCTCACCACGACCCATTACGTTCAGAAAAGGCTTTCTCCGTTCTGCGTCACTCAAGGCTGCATTCTGTGCCTAACTTTAAAAAAGAAAAAAAAAATCCACCTACAAATAAATATCTGCAGGAACTAGGGACTGAGTTTCCCTTTGAAAGAAACCCGGAGGCAAAGGCTGAATGAATGACATACTTTTTCATAAAGGAAGTAATCAAGCTAAAAGAACAATCTTGCAGGAAAATTCTGCGACCTTTGCTGAAGCTATGACCTTGCATTTGAATCTTCTTCTTCTGACACAAAGAATGTAGCCAATTGTTGAGCTCTGGATTAGCTCTTTACAGGAAGTTTGCAACCCTTTCCCTCCAGTTTGGGAGTTGGGGGTGAGGAATGGTATCTAAATGACATCTGGGGAGTCCTCCAACCTCAAACCATCCAGATAGATCAACAACTTTCTAATGGATTTAAATGTATTTCAATCTCAAAACATTTCTTAGTTTCCAAATAGATACCTGAATCTAGATTCTGAAGAAAATTATTAATAGACCATGTACATGGTTACCATACTCTGGAACATAGAATCATTGTCTGAGGTCACGGCCTTGATTTAGGAGGGCTTTCAGAACAAACAGATACCTGTCTTTGATGAACCTGGGAGAAAGAGGATGAGAAATGTGCCTTTGCCATCATGGACAAAGGGAGATCTTTTTTAATTTTTAAAATCAATCATAAAACTCTGCTATCAGATTAAGTCAGCAGCCATAGCAGAAAACAATTCTATCTTGGCCAAAGATCAACTGGGAATTCTAATAAACTCATGTTCCACTAACGCCATGTCTCATGCTCCTGAACCAGCAAATTAATGATGCTTCCACAGAATTACTTTTTTCCTTCTCAAATTCTACCTCTTGACACATTGCTGCAAGTAGTTTAACTGTGAAAGGGCTTGACCTCCTTTCTTTGTCTCTCTGATTCAAGTGTGTCTGTTTCCTTGGGGCTACCAAGCTCAGTTGGATGGCTGGCTGAAGCAGAATGGAGCATCAGCCAACCCTCAAACAATGGGCCCCTTTCTCTGGCTGTCACATGAACAGTGTTGTGTTACAGCCATTGTCCCTCCAAGAAGAGACGGAGAGGCATGGGTTCTCACAAACCAGCTATTCTCTGTGACCCACTCTGACCAAGTCACTACAATATTAAAAAAGAAAAGTCATGCCTTCTGAATGGAGCAGAATAGCTTTCCTTAACAAGGGTTATAGTGCATCCACGGACCACCTATGTCAGAATACCTTGTCAAATATACACATCCCTGGACCCCATTGCACCCCTACTGAATCCAAATCATTAGAGGGGAGCCAGTATCTGCCAGTGATTCTCAGGGCCCTAAAGTTTGAAAACACAGGCCAAACAGAGGCCTCAAGCATTTCTCACCTCACTAATGGATTGATATTGCACACTATCTCTTCAAAGAATGTACAGGAGATTGGGGGGGGGGTGGATTCTGAAAGGGCAAATACTTTATACCATAGTAATCAAATCTTAGTGTGTGTGGAGGCGAACAAGATAGGTGAGAAAGATGATGGTGCTAAGGAATGCAGGGAATGAGACAGGAAATTGAATAATAATAAGAGCTGTTCAGAAGATAGTAGGAATGTGGGTGTCAGGTCAGCAATGAGCAAAATAAAGGGAGAGGGACGGAGAGGATGGGGGTGCTGGCAGAGGCCGGGGCCTTCAGAAAAGGATGGATGGTGGGAAATTCCAGTGGTGGAATGGACAAATGGCTCTTAATAAGCAAGCATGTCCAATATCTAGCTTTAAGATGTGAACTTCCTCCATCACTCCAAGCCTTGAAAGTCAGCCATTCAGAGCCACATGTTTGGTGATATTTCATGAAGTAAAGGAGACGTGAAGTGATGTCCATGGTTGCGTGGACCACTTCATGCTAAAAGAGACAGTAGAGTAGTATGGCAAGATCATCTTCAAATTAAACTTCTTACGGGAAAATGAATTCAGAACCAAATGATGCTACAAGAAACACGAGCCCTGTCTCCACCCTCACCCCCAAGAAGCTCCATAGTGGCTGAAAGAAATAACAGTTTTCTCATTTCACACCTTCTCACGGAACGGGGGCTCAATTTTTGCTCGACTCTCCTCCCATAGGATGCCCCCAAAAACATCTGGTTTATATCATAAAATAATATCAGTGTAATATGAGGGGCTCCCTTAATGCACACAGAGCTGTGGGAACAAGCAGTCTAGTCCTAAGGCCCTGTGTGTGGCTGTCATAAAATGATTCTCAAATGTGAACTCACCCCTCCTGTAGAATGGTTTAGTCAGTATAACTTGACAATGTATTGCAAATTCCTGCAGCTACATGTTTGCTGCGCTCACTCCTCTGTCTAAAATACCCCCATCCACTCAAAGCCCTCTCTCCTTCAAAGCCCCCCACACCCAGGAAACCTCGCTGAGCACACAGAATCCTCTCTCTAGAAGGAGCTCTTGGAGCAGCTCTCAGAACCACCCACTTATTACCCAGCCTTACACAGTCAGTGGTATTTTTTTTTATCTTTTGTTTAAAGCAAGTATCTTGATTCCACATAGCATTTATCCCTATGCCCTGTACACCTAATAAATATCTGGTGAAGCAAAAAATAAAACTCCAAGCAATTACTTTTTTAAAGAACAGAGACGTCACATCTTGTCATCGAATCCTTTTCCAGAAAGATAAATCTAGTACCCTTCTGAGAATATGAATGAGGGTAGACATTTAAAATTTTTCATTTTTGATTGTAGAAATACTCCCCCGGGCCCAATACAAAGAGTTCATACTTCTATTTAGCTCTGTGAGAAGCAAGTTAAATTTGTGCATCTTGATTTTCGATTTGCCATCAAAAATTATTTCTTAAAAAAGAGGAACATGATTCTTTACCAAAAGTAAAGGTAATTAAAGGGTCCATCATGGGAATGATCACCTGTGGAGAGGTTTTAGAACTAAGCAAATCCAGGTCAGCCAGGATGTTGAAGACAAGGAACTTAGTCACTCTCCAGTATGAGGCCTCCTTGCTCCTAAAGATAAGATGTTTCTAACAGATGCTAATATCCTGCACTTGAACCTATCAAGAGGAGGCTTTCCAAACTGAAATACTGTTTTCTTTGTCTTAAGAAGGAGGAAGGGTACGATTTATTGCCCTCTGAGTAGGAAATTGAGGTGGCTGAAATGCTTTACATAGTTTCTTTATCTAGCAGTATAAATCATTGGAAATGAAACAATAGAGGAAATCACTAGAAATGAACATCAATAATAACAGGATATACTATCACATTCACACTTTCCAGACAGGCTAATAATGGCACAGAGTATGCATTATCAAATAACATCCACACGACGACTTGAAATTTTACAAATAAAGTTGTATAAAATAAAATCACACTGATTTCTGTCTTTCTTCCTCATAGTATGAGAAATCCTTTTATTTATTGTTTTATAAATTAATCCTCTGCAATAACTATTTTCAAAAAGAGTTGGAATGACCCAGTAAAAAATAATATTAAATTGGGAAGAAAAGAGAGACAAGACATAAACACAACATCTTGGGAAATTCAGATAGAGAGAATGAATGGATGAATGAATGAATGAAGACATTAGAAGACTAGGCAAGAGTCTACAAAAGTACAGCTAGATACAAGCATAAATTAAAGTAGAAAAAGTTCATTTGGAAACAGAAATGAAAAAGAAGACAAATCAACAGAACCCAATGAATCTTAGTTAATTCTTAAAATAAGCTAATTTTTAAAACAAAATACTGGATCCACATCCTTGAGAAATTGAGAATAACAGGCAGTTCTTAATATTGCTTTGTTTGAAGTTTAAACAATCTGGACATTTGTACTTCATGCATTGATGCTATTACCTTCCTGCTCTGTGTCATTGGAACTCTCACACATCAGCCTATGAGTGAACTTTTTGATTGTTGTTTATTTCATAGAGATGCCCATCAGCTAAAAGTTCCATTTTTGCAATATCACCATATCTGCCATTACCCTATGATGTGTTGGTTTATTTGTTCAACTGCTACTGTATATTGCCATTATTACAAAAAAAGAGTGGGAAATAAAAAAATTTAAAACCTAATAGTAATTGTAAGTTTTTGTCTCATAAACTTAACATAAATGAGAAGTTATTAGTCATGCCAAAAATGCAAATCTTTAATCAGAATCATTCATGTATTGAATTTGAACAGGTCAATGATTGTTCAAATGAGAAGGAAATCACCAAAGTTGTAGAAAATTTAAAGAAAGAAAAATTAAATAAAGGAGTAAAAACACTGAATGCTGTGTTTAAATGGCAAGATATAATTAGAAATTTTATAATATAATTGGCTCTATACGGCCAGCATCCCTTGTAATGTGTAGGCTTTTGCACAATCTTTGGACCTATTTTTAGGAATGTGTCCTGAACTAAAGTAGCAAAAATAATACTGAACGAGTCACCATGTTTCAGATGAAAAAAAAAAAAAGGTATTTATAAACTGGAAAGCACAGGGCAAAAGTGGGTTTGCTTGTTTGTTTGTTTGTTTGTTTGTTTGTTTTTATTGGCATTGACACTTCCATTTCAGTGCCCTGTCAGTCACACCCAAAACCATCCCAAAGGTATGAGAAACTCGGCTCTTGAATCATAGTGCTTCCGTAATGTTGAACACGTCACATGACTTAGTAGCATTTGGTGTTTCGTAAGTCTTCTTAGGATAGTCTGTCTTGTCCTTTTTCCACTCTAGATTACTCACTTGGTAGAGTAACATCTAGCCAAATTATACATTCTTGACCGGCTTCTCCACAACCCTTAGTACGTACATAGTGACTGTCCCAAACACTCGGTGTGCTAAGAAAATGTCAACTACCATTCATTCATTCATTCATTGACTCTTTACATTCTTTAGGCATTTATTATGTAACTACTACATGCCAGCCATTTGGATAAAAGCTTAGAATAAGGAATGATCTTAGAATAATCTCACCAATCCGTTGAAGAATCATCCAGATAACACAGTTGATTCAATGTGATAGGTGCTGTTAAAGCTATCTGCAAAGTACAATAGGAATCATAGGAGATCTCACTACATTTATGTGAGAGACGTAGGAAATGTTCCAGAGGGGTGGACTTATTTGAACTGTACCTTGAAGGATGAATGGGTAGTAAATAGTTGATTAGACTAAAAAGAGGAGCAAAGCGTTTTCCAGCAGAGTTCACTCACAATTAGGTCAGGGAGGAGTGAAAGCAGACAAAATGTTCTCCAAGAACAGTAACAAGATCAAGATCAGTGGGGCTTAGAGGTCTGGGGAACAGGGAGGCAGAGGAGACAATGCAAACCTGGCCTTGTGTCATTATGTTGGAGAGTTAAGCTTCATGCTACAAGCCACTGTTTCTCCAATCACGAGTTGAGGTCATCTCCACCAGATTGGCTAGGGGATCTCCTAAAGGCAGATTCCTGGTCCTTGCATCAGGGGTACAGCCCTCAAACCTGCATTTTCAATAAGCACCTTGCTGCCACTAATGTTCACCATCAGGAGGTGGTGGGGCGGGGGGGGTGCCACAGATTTTTAAACAAAGGAACGATGTGATCAGATTTGTATTTTAGAAATATGCTTTTATACCAAGGAGACAATCATGAGAATGGTCAACCCACTGCTGTTAAATGAGCACATGACTTGGGTTTCTATTAGAATCATCTGGGGAACTTGTAAAACTGCAGACTTTTCACACTTCACCCAAGATTAACTGTATCTGAATCAAAGCAGAGGGAGCTGTGATTTATATTACGTTGAACGATATGAAATTGCTATTTTATGTAGGTCAAAAATAGTCAAATTTTGGCAACTTCTCACTTGAATCTAATATTTTTAACAAGCCCCTCTCCGTGCTTCTGATGTACATCAAAGTCTGATGAAATACAGGCCGAGCTAAATGCTTTTCCAGCTTTATTATCAGTGTCATTACTCACTTTAACATGCAATGAGGGAAGTGACAAATGTTAAAAGAAAAAAAAGTTTAAAAACAACCAGCAATGAAGGAAGGCTGCTAATTTAAAGATTGTATAACCAGAAGGAACATCAGATTATCCAGTTTTTTCCCCACCTCCCCATACAAGTTTACATATGATGAAGCTGAGGAGAGAAGTACTCTGCCAGCGGTTATACCGAATATATGTTCAATTCCTCAACGACACGTGCTTTTCATTTAACAGGTACTGAAATCATTATAGCTAAAAAGTATTTGGGATTTAATTTATAGGGTATCACAAGGAAAAGCTTAAAATGCTTAAAATGAGGGGTTAAAGCAAATACTCATGCACAGCCATTTTTTAAATGAAGCCAACGAACTTAAATGATGTATAACCTAGAGTAGTGCTTGAAATGTAATCAGTGCTTAATAAATATGTACTGAATAAATGATTGATCTCTAAAAAAATAAGTTCAAGGAGGTATATTAATACAATATTAAGGCAGTGTAGTTTACAGATTGTAAACTAAGTATAGATTTCCCACCTGCTAGTCTGTCCCAAGTACCCCTTGGTACCCAACCATGACCCCTCCTCTACAAATCCCAGGCTTGCCACGTGCACCTTTCTTTCCTGTGAAGTGTACCCAGCAGAAAGCAATGCAAAGATCGTGTCTGAGTTAAGTTTGACAAGACCTTATGTCCAAAGTGGGAATAAAGCCCATATGAGCGCAGCTTTCAAAGGCCATCCAAATAGGAATAAAAGCTAAAACTTACTGATAGCTAATGAAACCTATATTATTATCCTGATACAGCAAAAGTTATTAATGTTAGCATAACGATAATAATAGTAATAATTAATATTTACGTACTTATTATCTGCCAAGCTTGTTAACACACCACCCCCATTAATTCACTTAATCCTTTTAACAACCCTCTGGTGAAAGCATTGTTATTATAATTTTGATTTTATAGATGAAGATAGAGAGGTGAAGTAATGCCCCAAATCACACAACTGCAAAGTGGCAGAGTTCAGAGATGACCCCAGGTTGCCTGGTCCCAGAGCTTACCTCCTACTGAACTCTTTGAACTCAGAGTGGAGAACACTGTGCAAGCTGAATTCTTGGAGCAGTCACCTCAGGAAGTGGGTATTTCTGGAGGAAATGATCTGATCCCAGTCTTTGCGACCCACCATACACAAGGTGAGACCCAGGATATAAAGGAGAAAGAAAAGGAGAACCAAGAAAGAATGTCATTCTCCTCTGTCTTAGGACAGCATACATATATATCACTGCCTAAGAACTTTTGGACTAATAAAATCTCAAACTTGAACATTCCCCTAAAAAGTTTGGGTCCTTGTGTGAGGATATTTTCTAAAGAAGCATCAAAGATATATCACCATACTTCATTTACTGAAGTATGAAGTATGAAATGAAGTATATCAAATGAAATGAAGTACTGAAGTATGAAGTATGAAATGAAGTATATCACCATACTTCATTTACTCAGTGACATCACTCTTATTTCCAGAAAGAAAAAAAAAAGGACAAAATATTTCCTTAAACCAGGGGTAAAAGTCCTAGATCAAAAGAATTTAAAAGACCAACGCAAGGCAGATCTTTCTATGGTGACTATGGCTTGAAGAATCACCTCTCAACATTCCCTGAGGACCAGGCATTCCAGACCCCTCTGGTCTAAGTCACCCAGCCAGTGACTACTAAAGTGAGCTGAGAACGCTGGGAGACATACTATCCCAAGTCTATCCGCACCATTTGAATATCGAGTACCGGAGAAAGAAGTTTAGAAAACAAGATTCCACAGGAGAAGTAAAGCTGATCTCAAAGGGAGGGCCCTGCTGAAAATGCTTTTCAGTCTCAGTCTGATTCCCCCTAAAACAGCTCTCTTCGCCCAGCTTTGACACCCGTCGACACAGAACAAACAGAAAAGGCAATATAAGGGCAGAAAGTATGCAAAATAAAATGCGTAATGGGGATGCCTCCATGAAAAACACTCCCAGAAGTTCCTCCACAGACCCAAGTAACAAGACGAAATGCAAACAATAAAGCCTTGAGACCCTTTCCGTGTTGTTTCCCAACCCATACTGAGCTCCTCTTACCCCACCTCACCCCGCACCAGGGAATCCTGGCGAAGGAAAATGTGCCCCCCCCCCTTGCCCATAAGAAACTATCCAGCGTCCGGCCAAGGTCCAACGGCCGCCAAAACTGAGTTTGCCCAACTCTTACCCAGGTCCCGTGATCCTGAGATTCGTAACGCAACCCTCGTTCCCTGGTTTTCACCCAGCGCCAGCCGAGAAACAAAATCTGTCCCAAACAGCGCAGTTCCCCTCCAGGCAGCCTCCCAGAAGAGGACGACACTTGGGGAGTCTCCGTTCAGGTTCAAAGGTGGAGACGCGGGAAAGGAGGCCGGTCTCCGTGCGTTTCCAGACCCCCAGCTTTGCGCACGGGGAAAAGTGCTCGCTGCAAACTTGAAGGAGGTTTTTCCCCCGTCTGGCCCGAGATGCTGGAGGAGGAGGAGAGGAGTAATCCGAGCCGGGGCCGGGAGGCGAGCAGTTGCCGCTGCTGCAGCTGCTGCGGCCCGGGCAGTGACCGCTGGAGGGGGGCGTCGCTTGGCGCCGCGCAACTGGCAGGATCCGCCCGGCCTGACTCCCGCGCCCCGATCGCGGATCGCCTCTGCCCGGAGCGGCTTCCACCGCCCGAGAGTGAGCCCGCCGATAGTCGGGTCACGCAATTGTCAAACCTTGGGGTCACCTCGCAGAGCGGCGGAGAGAGAGCACGTCTGCGTCCCCACCAACGTTCAGTGCGACCCCCGCGTTAAAAACCCCTGGAGGTGCTCTAGACTCTCGATGAGGATTTGGGGCAACTGGGGACAGCACCCGAATGACCAGCTGGAGTGGACGGCACGTTCCCAGCACGGCCGGGGAGTGCAAATGTGGGACGAAGGGATGGGAGACCTAGCGATATCAGAGTGCGCGAACCGGCAACAAAGTGGTGGGGAAGGTGGGGCGAGGCGTTGGGGGGATGGGGAGGAGTGATGGAGCCTGCTTTGCACAGGCCCGGCGGAGAGCGAACTCCCCGGACCCGCAGGAAAAATCTCTGCGAGCCCTCGCGAGGAAATTTCTTGGAGAAGGGCTCCCTCTGCCGACTGGCCCAGGAGGTCCCAGGAGACCCAATGATAGAAAGTTAAGTCGATGAAAAGTCCTCCCTCTGTGGATTGGGCAGGACGTGAATTCTGAAACCTACTTCTCTGTCCACCTTCCTCTTCCTTATTAAAGACTTTTTCCGCGTCCGGAGGACCCGAGTAGATAAAAACTTCTAATTGCTGGAAAGTTCTTATGTTTGGCTGAATTCTATCCTCCCCCACTTCCAAAAGAGGGGAAAAAAACAGCTTGTCGTCTATATCCATGCCAAATGATCCTCTCCTACCAGGTTTCTCTTACATTAGCGTGAACTCCTTTTCTTTAGAGAGACCTCAAGTGCACCTGTGCCGCCCCTCAGTAACAGCCCCCGGCAAATAATCCATGTTCAAAATTATGCTTGACTGGAACAAATGAACATATCTATGTATGAAGTCGCTCACCATTTAATTCTCATTGGTCATCCCAGAAAACAAACAGGGAGAAACTGCTTTTGTTTGTTTGTTTACCAGGCTTCATAGCCCCCTCATCTGGTTAACAGTACCCGTATTTTTCTTTGGAGACCACTCCTGCTACACTTAGTGCTTACTGCATGGGAATGTCCATCAAAATGGTCCAGTTTTTCCCTGTCCAGGACCTAAACCAGTCCCATCAGACGTTCTCTGCCAGGAATCCAAACTTTGATAAGAGTGGCCCAAGAACAAATAAATCTAGAGCTGATTTATCCGTATGACAGTGTTCTAGAGATTAGCCATTAGCTTATGTCACTCAGTCCCCAAAGCTGTATGCTTTATGAAATCTGTTTGTTCCACTTCCTTTCATTTTTACAACAACTTTGAGACATGATTTACGTTCAACATATTGCACTCATATTAAGTATACAGTGATGAGTTTTAAACAACGTATACGCCCATGTAACCACTACCACAATCAAGCTAATGAACAATTCCATTACCCCAGACAGTTCCCCTGTACCTCTCTGAAGTCAGTTCCCCACCCCAACCCATCCCCGGCCCACTGAGCTGCTTTCTGTAGCTATAGATGAGATTTGTCTTTTCTAGAGTATCTACAATGGAATCGTATAGAATGTATTCCTTTGTTTCTGGCTTCCTTCACTCCACATAATGTTTTTGAGATTCATCGATGTTGTTGTTTATATAAGCAATTTGTTTCTTCTTATTGATGAGTATTATTCCATTGTATGGATAGACCACAGTTTTCCCAGTCACCAAATGCTGATGGATATTTGTGTTGTTTCCAATTTAGGTTCATTGTAAATAAAGCTGCTATGTAGGATCATTCTTGGACAAGTCCTTTTGTGGGCATACGAGGTAAGAAAATTAAGTTCAGCAACTCATCCTACAAAAAGTGCTACATACCTCATTGCTGAATATCACTATGGTTACTTTCGAAGTCCTCCCCTTGGGAAGCTATGCACTGATGATACCCGTGCCTAGTCTACCCTTTAAAGCAATTTTGGAACTCTTTTTCTGGAATGGCCATCAGAGCTGTTGTTGTATTACCCTTGATGTCCTGAATGTCATCAAAATGCTTCCTTTCAATATTTCCTTTATCTTCAGGTAAAGAAAGAAGTCATTGGGGGCCAGATCAGGTGAGTAGAGAGGGTGTTCCAATACAGTTATTTGTTTACTGGCTAAAACTCCCTCACAGACAGCCGTGTGAGCTGGTGCATTGTCGTGATGCAAGAGCCATGAGTTGTTGGCGAAAAGTTCAGGTCGGCTAACTTTTTCACTCAACCTTTTCAGCACTTCCAAATAGTAAGCTTTGTTAACTGTTTGTCCAGTTGGTAGAAATTCATAATGAATAATCCCTCTGATATCAAAAAAGGTTAGCAACATCGTTGCAACAAATTCGTGAACTTAATTGTCAGACCTCGTATATTGTTATTTCTCTTATTTTATAGGAGTGGAATTACTGGTTTATACAGTGTGTATTTAACTATATAATAGAGATTGTTTAACTATTTTCTAAAGTTAATAATGTAAGTTTACATTCCCACCAGCAACGTGAGAGTTGCTCCATCCTTTCAGCAAAACTTGATACTATCTGTCATGTTTATTTTTGCCATTCCCCTGGGTATCTCATTATAGTTTTAATTTGCATTACCCTAATGATTAACGATGGTAACCATCAAAGATATTTACCACCTTTTCATGTACTTACATGCCACTTGTTCTTTGATGAAGTGTCCAAATTTTTTTGCCCAATTTTTAATTAGGTCATTTGTATTCTTGTTATTGGTTTGTAGGAGCTCTTTATATATTTTGAACACCATGTTTGTCAGATATGTGTATAGCAAATATACACTCTAGTCTGTCTTTCAATTTCTTAATGTTATCTTTTAAACAGCAAAAGGTTTTGGGGTTTTTTTTTTGATGATGTCTAATTTATCGATTTTTTTTCTTTGATGAATCTGGTTTTTATGTTTTATCTAAGAAATCTTTGTTTCTCCCACGAACATGAAGATTTTCTCCTATGACTTCTTCCAGAATTTTATAGTTTTAGCTTTTATGGTTAGGTCTGTGATCCATTTGGAGTTAATTTTTGTGACTGGTATATGGTAAGAGCTGATGTTCATTATTTTTCACATAGATAACCAGTTGTTTCAGCATAATTTGTTGATAAGATTATCTTTTTCCCATTGAAAAATCCTTGGTACTTTTACTGAAAATCAATTAGCCATGTGAGAATAGGTCTATTTCTGCAGTCACTATCTTCATTTGCTCTATATTTCTATTCTTATGCCAATACCACGCTGTCCAGATTACTGTAGCTTTGTAGTAGACTTCAACTTAGGTATAATAAATTTTCCCACTTTTCTCCTTTTTTCCCCAAAACGTATTTAGCTCTTTTAGATTTGTGGGTAGGAGGAGGAGTTGTTGTTGTTTTGTTTTGTTTTGTTTTTTAATTTTCCATATGAATTTCAGAATTAGCTTGTCAATATTTAAAAACTCACTTTGGAATTTTGGTTTAGTGCTTTAAATATATTGATAACTTCAAGGAAATCAACATGTTAATAGCATTGAATCCTCCAATCTGTAAACATGTTGTATCTCTCTATAAATTTAGGTCTTTTTAAATGTCTGTCAGCAATATTTTATAATTTTCAGCATACCAGATTTTCACATGTTAAAAAATTTATCGCTATATACTTTTAAATTTTTTATGCTATTTATACATACTTTTAAAATTTTTATGCTATTTTAAACAGACCTGTTTTTGAATTTTAGTTTCCTATTGCTCATTGCTAGTATGGAGAAATATAACAGAATTTTATACAGTAGCATTGTATTTTACAACTGACTAAATTTACTTATTAGTTCTAATAGTGTTTTTTTTTTTTTTTCGTTTCTTAGGATGGTCTACATGCAAATAAATACACTTTTGCTTTTTTTATTTATTTTTCTTGACTTTTTACTCTTGATAGGATGCCCAGTACAATGTTAAATAAAAGTAATAAAAGCTAATATATCTTTGCCTTGTTCCCCATCTTATAACAAAAATAGATTTTTACCAGTAAGATGTTAGCTGAAGTTTTTCATAGACACCCTTTATTAGTTGAATAAGTCTCTTCATTAAAAGTCTTTTTTTAAAAAAAAAATACATAAATGACTGTTGAATTTTGTCAAATGTTTTTCTGCATTAAGTGAAAGAATTGTATGGTTTCTCTCCTTTGTTTTGTTAATTGATTTAATTGATGTTAAAATGGCCTTGTATTCCTAAGTTAATGTCTACTTGGCCAGTGTGTATTACAGATTTTATGTACTATTGGATTGGATTTGCTATAATTTTGTCCAGGAGTGTCTATATTTAGGAGGAATAATGGTCTGTATTTTTATTTTCTTGTGACTCTATGTCAAGAGGGTCATCAATTTTTAAAATCTATTCAAAAGACCTGCAGCCCTATTCTGGCATTGCAATAAATGTCCTACAGCCCTCTCTGCAAAGAAACTAAGTGCCCTGAGGTCTTCTGCTTGCATCATCACCCCAAAACCTCCTGCCCACACCTGCACTCCAATTCCTTCTTTAGTCCCACAATCATGGTTTGTCTACACTCCAGAGGGTTGTTACCTGACAGCTTAGAGACTTCAGAGCTCCAACCTGGGCAAACCAGCAAACTTCTTTGCTGTCCAATGGACCAAAGTATACCTTCTGCAGTGAGATCTGAGCCCCTTCCAATTTTGTCTTTTCTTCAGCTCTTTCTCAGCCCTGGAGTACTATGTAGAATTATATCTTTATAGTCACTTTTTATCAGAGTTAATTATTCTTTACATGAAACCCCATCCCGTTTAACCCACTGTGTGGTTTCTACTTCCCGACTAGACACAGACGAATACATTTATAATAAGACAGGACCTTTCTGGGGTCCCTATTGAATGCCCCCAAATGTTCACTGAAGACGATTCACTCTTCACTCTGTTTATCAGTCCTGCAAAGACTCTGGGAATTGTTCAGTTTCCATCTTTCAGATTGGTGTGTGCCTAGTCTTACACAGTTTCACCCTTTTCATTATGGCTGAGAATTCAGCAACAGAAGGACCTTACGCAAATCTCTGGAGGTCTTTCCTTGGGTAATTCTCTCCTCTTTGGTATACCGCCGTTCAAATTCCAGCCTCCCTGAATTCCAATGTCTGTCTCGCCTATGCTTCTTTGCACCACGGTCCAGGAGTATCTTAGTCAGAAAGCCAGAGTGATTGTTTCCAGGGTTCACCTGTTTGTTCACTTTTTCTCAGAGATCACAATCCTCTTGCCCAGTGTTTGAAAGGAGTAGTTTCATATATTTTATCCACTTTTTCGTTGTTCAGGACAGGAGTATAAGTCCGGTCTAGTTACGCCTTGATGGCCAGAAAAGGAAGTTATTTGCCTCTGAGTTTTTCAGGAGCTACTTTTGAACAAATTCCTTCACATTTTTTTTTTTGGTATATTTTTATTTATTTTGATTGAGTTGGATAGACTTGGTTTTTGTTGTTTTCATCTAAAGAACTCTGGATGATACACATATAGTACCCCAATGAAGCATTTCAGATAAAGCATTTCAGATAAAGCCTAAACAACCTGGGTAAGAGCAAGAATTTTACTGCCTTTATTCTGAATATTATAAGAAATATTCACATAATATGAGATTAAATGGGCTTTTTTGTTGTTGGTAGCTTTACTATTCTGTTAACATAGAATTTATCGTCTACTAAAACTCCAATTATTTTTCATATTCACGATTGAGCTTGACTTTTAAAATACTATTTATGCAATTAGTTGGTACTCTCAGAGTAATTTTACAGGACTATTCATTTAGCTCAATGAAATTCCATTTTTTTGTATATGGTCCATTTTAGAATTTGCTGAGATCTTGGTGGAGTTAATTCTTGTCCTAGTATATTAGCTAGCTAATTCAAAATCAAGAAATCTGAAATTTGATCAGCAAACCACAATGCTCTTGAACACATACTTATTAAACTTGTGTAGGTGGGTAAAAGTCAAAAGCATATACAAAGACTTTATATTTTCCATTTATATTTATTCCATTTATATGTATTCCATTTATATTTATTCAC
The DNA here is from genome assembly GCF_964194185.1 of Rhinolophus hipposideros. Lineage (NCBI taxonomy): Eukaryota > Metazoa > Chordata > Mammalia > Chiroptera > Rhinolophidae > Rhinolophus > Rhinolophus hipposideros. The sequence continues at coordinate 12,503,180 of NC_138053.1, forward strand.
ACCTACGTAGTAGGGTCATTCAGCCACTTAAAAATACAACTCTATTACATCCAGCCCACTTTCTTCATCTGAGGCACAAGGATTTTGTGGGGTTTGTTTTTCAATTACCTTGTAAATCCAGATGTACTCTCCTTCTTTCAATTTACCTGTCTGGTAATATTTCCGATAAAGAAAATCAAGTCAGCCTAGCAGTTCTATCTCTTAGCAAACAAGATTGCCTTCTTATACCCATGACTTCCTCTCTGTAATACTTTCAATCATGTCTTTAAATCTATGATTTAAAAACTTGCTTTGTTATAGTAATTTAACTCCCAGTGGCTTATGGGAAGTCCCCCCCCCCAATAGAGTCTGTGACATGGTTAGTAGGTTCCACATCCCTCCGATATGTTTTGGGCCCTGGCTGCTGATTTCCGATCTGCTCACTGCCCCCCAGTCATGCAGCTCACAACTCAGTACTCTGGATGAGGCCAAAGAGAAATGGATCTCTTTGATAGCATCCTGCACAGCTGAGGAAGCCAGGTGCTCATTCCTATGCTCTTATTTTCCTCAAAGAGGAATCACAGATGGAAAAGGGCTCCCTTGGCACTGAGCTGTGCCACCCTAAGGGAATGGTAACACATAAAGTTAAACTGTTCCTCTTACCTGCTCCAGTGTGTGCAATCTTGGATTTGTTTTTGCTCCATTGGTGTGCTAGAATCTCTCTGCTGGACTCCTGGACTTCCCAAAGGCTCTGTCATTTGTGGGTAATTGTCCAAATCAGTGCTCACCAGGGGCTCTTGAACCTCGCTGAGAGGGGCCAAATTGCTTCACAGGCCATTTTAGGGTCCAAAGCCATGACCAAGATCCGTATGCCTATTACCTGACGTGTGGGTGGAAAAGACTCCTCCTGGGTCGTTTGGCCACTCGTGCCAGATCCCACAGCTCCCACAGTCACTTTTGTCCATGGATTGATGCTAAATTGTTGTTGTTGGAGAGGGGCTGTATGATAAGAGATGTCTTATTGGGCCATCTTGCTTACGTCACTCGCTCCAAAATTTTTTTTTTTACTGTAAAAAAAATTTACTGCAGTAAGAAGTACATTTTTCATCATGACTAAATTCATATCTTCATGTGTATATAATTGGAACAAGTTTCATGAAACACACCTAGATGTCATGTCCTCTGATATTTTCTAGTCTAGTGCTTCTCGTGCTTCAATGTGCATATTAAAAAAAATTAACATTTTGTTAATATGTGATTCTGATTCAGTACCTGGGGTGAGGTCTACATTTTTAAAAAACTCCTAAGTGGATGTTTGTGTCTCTCGGGCTGCACTTTAAGTAGCTAAGTTCTATTCTATTTGATTTTATTTCAGTGTTAAATTTATTTGATGACTCTCAAATGTATCTGGACTGTCAGTTTGTAAAAGCACTACTGGTATATTTTCTATTCTTGGAGAAGCTCTTGAATCAACAACATGTCTGTGTAGGATATTCCTGTAAAACACTATCTGTGGGGTGGGATCACGCTTAGAAGTGCTTCAATAGGAAAGAGGCCTCATCTTCCTTATACCAAGGCCAGAACTTGATAGAAGAGAAGAAATGGATAACTTCCTGACATTGCCTTTTAAAATATAACATTTGACACAAGAAATAAGTCGATTCCAATTTGGAATAAATCAATCAAAGCATTCTGTACATGGAGGATGCTCATAACTGTGCGTGAAAAGAAAATCACAGAAGATGACCAAAAGTGACTGTGGCAATGATACGAGTATCAGGGAAAAACAAGACACTTCCTGTGGTGTGATCTCCTTGTGTCTGCAATACCAGTGCTTACCTGTGTCAGTCAAGGTTCTTATTCTTAAGTAACAAAATCAATACTGACTAACAATAAAAATAAAACTGGGGAAGATACTGAAGTACTCTAAAAGAGACGGGAAGCTATGGGACCAAAGTTGGAAATAAGGAACTCCACTGGAGGACTGGGAATAAGGAATCAAAGCTGAGGATTCAGAGAAGAAAGAGCCTGATCATACTATCCTCACTGAGAGTAAGGAACTCGAACCATTTCTTTCCTTAGTCCTTACATCACACTCTCAAGATCAAAGTTGGAGGAGAGAGCATTCATTGGCTGAACTTGGGCTTCGTATTCCTTCTTGCCAGTCCTGGGACCACAGGAACTTTCTGGTCCTTCACATTTCCATAGAGGAGCAGGTGCCTGATATACCTTTCCTCTAGGAGCATGGAAAAGTGGTATTTGACACAGAGTATTTACTACTATTTCAAATTTTACTCTAAACTATAACAGAAAAATGAGGCAGTAATTATTAAGGGATGTAGGATCAAAAGAGAGTTTTCTGAGGTGAGAGGAATTACTACGTTTTTGCATCTTCTTGGGAATGACCCGATATACCAAAAGGGTGGGAAAGTGACTCATGTCACTTCTAGCACTATTTCTGAGAGTTTCTAGATATTTTAGCCACCATCCATCACCAGAACCCTATCTTGCAAAATTAAAATTCTACACCCTTTAAAGAATAACTCTCCCCTCCCTTCTAGCCCCTGGCAACCACGTTAATTTCTCTCTCTATGAATGTGACTACTCCACGTACCTCACATAAGCAGAATCATACAGTATTTGTGTTTTGGTGACTGGCTTATTTCACTTAGCATAATGTCATCCAGATTCATTCGTGTTGTAGAATGTGTCATGATTTCCTTCCTCTTTTAAGGCTGAGTAATATTATATTGTACGTATACACCATATTTTGTTAACCATTCATCTGTAGACAGGCACTGGATTGCTTCCACCTTTTGGGTCTTGTGAATAATGCTGCTAGGAAATAGGTTTACAAATATCTTTTAGAGATATTTCAGTTGTTGGGGATAAATACCCCAAAGTGGAATTGCTAGATCACATGGTAAATTTTATTTTTAATTTTTCTAAGAATAATCATACTTTTTTCCACATGACTGCACCGCTTTACATTGCTCCCAACAGTGCATAAGTGTTCCAATTTCTTCACATCCTGCTGACATTTGTTATTTTCCTTTTTTTAAAACAGTGGCCATATAAATATGTGTGAGGGGGTGTCTCATTGTGGTTTTGATTTGCATTTCCCTAATGATCAGTGATGTTGAGCACTTTTTCAAAAGTTGTTGCTCATTTGTTGTATATCTTCTTTGGAGGAATGTCAAGCAATTATCCATTTTTTAAGTGGATTGTTTTTATTTTTAAGTTGTAGGTATCCTTTTTTTGGTCTTTTTTAATTAAAATTTATTGGGGTGACAATGGTGAAAATTACATAGGTTTCAAGTGTCAAATTCTATAATACATCGTCTGTATATTGCATTATGTGTTCACCACCCAGACTCACTTCGTAGGAGTTCTTTATATATTCTGCTGTCCTCTTGTTACTTCACTCCAGACACAGTGATACACTTTCCTTTCCTCAGAAACACCAGACATGTTTCCCCCAAAGGGCCCTTGTTAGGCTCTCTGCCAGGAATGTGTGCTTTGCTCCCTTATCTCCTTCATGTCTGACTCAAATTGTATCTTCTCAGTGAGGCTTCCTATGAGCTACGGTAACTCATCCCTGCTCCCACAGAAACCTAAGCCCCTTTCAAATGCTCTACTTTTCCTTTTTTTTTTTTTTTTTGACATTGCTTTTCACCTTCTAATATCCTATATAATTTACTTATTCTGTATGTGTACTGTTTGATATCTGTCTTCTTCCCGCTAGAATATAAGCTTCTCAAGGTCAGGGCTCTTGGCCTATTTTGTTTACTGATATATTTCAAGCACCAAGTGGTATCCTTGCATACAGTGATTTCTCAAAAATAGTGAATACATTTTAAATAAAACTTTTATAATTCAGTAGAGGACTTTTCATTTTCCAATTGGAAATTATCTTTTCTAAGTAGAAAATTATGTTAAGAGCAGAGGCTTCTGAACATGAATTTCTTTAATTCATTTAGTACATTTGCCCAAACCACCGAGTTGTACAAATATGGTTCTCAGTAGATTCATTCTTATCGCTCAGACTAGAATAATTGTCTCACTCATGCTATAAAAGTAAAGAAAGGGAGGAAGAGATGCAGATAAAGAATTAATTAATCAAGGCTGTGACTTTTCTGAAAACCCAGGGAATTTTTATCAGCTTTCTTTGTCATTTACCTAACATTACTCTCTGGAATATTAATATTATACCCTGAGATTTTTCAGCTTGATATGGCCATTATATATTCACACAAGTGAAGAGTGAGTGTCCTAAAAGAGTCTTTCCTTACACTTTTTGTACATTAATTCATTTTGGAGCCTTCACATTCAGGAATATAATCCACAAGAAAACAACAAAAGATGGTTTTACTAAAATGCAGTGCTATGAAGACTTTTTCATAATACATTAAGAGGATAGTTCTGTTTATATGACATACTGGGATAAACAAGGGACTTGGAGCCCTTGGAGAGGCTTCTCTGGTTACTCAGCCCAGCTCAGCCACTCCTGGCCATCCCTAGGGAAGGTTGACCCACTAGTTGAGAAGCCGTGCTAGATTAGATGATGTCATAGGAAGTTAATTCTTATCAATTGGTAGGTGAAACCAATCCTCTGTGACAAACATGGTTTGCAATTTCAAATTGCTTTCTTCACCAAATATTCCTACATAGTCTCCTCTTAATATTTCAACTTCATAATGATTTGAATTTTTTAAATAAACATTTGAATATTGTAGGAAAGATCCTTACCCTTTCTGCTGGATTTGTCTGTTGTCATCCAGCTTTAGAAATTCTTCTATCTCTTCCTTATATTGCAGAGATTGGAAGCTTGAGGAGTATATTTCTTTGACACCCTGGCCAGCAGAGCTCTGGATGCATTTTTAGACTCCATCTTACAGATAAATTCATGTGATACTTGAAAGGCAGAGGGAAAGCTGAAGTCATTTTTCTTCTTTCTCTGGCAGCAGTAAAAGGCATAGCGTAGGCCTCCCAAGTGTGAGCTTTGGGAGGGGCTTCCATTGCCTCTGCCATTCCACCCATCCTGGAGCTATAAAGTACTAGGAGATGAACAGCAGTTTCCTGCATGTTCCTGACTCTGGCAAACAGAGACTCTCTAATTTTCTGGGGTGATGCATGTCAAAGTGAATGTTGGCTCCCTGCCTCGCTTCCTTCAGCCCCTATAATGGCTCTGTAAGTATCTGAGTCCATGTAATGGAGTCTCTGCTTGATAGTGCTTCTATGTTCTTATCTGTGCTGTGAATTAACACTCTTCTTAGGAAACAGACATATAAACTCTACCTTTTGATATGACATATATCAAACATACAACATAAATTTTCATTTTATGGTCACAGATATGCTAATACTCTCCAAATTTCTTTCCTATCTGTGTAAAGGAATTTAATGGCTGGCTTAGGGCTTGCCTGGTCACATCTCAACAGACTACCAGTCTTTCTATTTCCTGTCAAACTACTAACAAAAACAGTGGTTTCTGTCCTAGTTGTTTTTTTAGCCAAGAGTAAATTAAAGAATATCGGGCTTATAATGTTCTGTTTCTGAACTACCCAAAACACATGACAATAAAATTAAAAAAATGTGTATCCTTAAATGAAAATTAGGGGCTCTTTCTAGAAAAAAAAATGGTGAGTGAATTTAGAGAAACAAACAGCAAATCTTCACTAGCATCTGACTACCTGAAAATAAAAGTAATCTTTCTTTTGCACATTACACCAAAACAAATTTCAAATAGATAAAAGATTTAAGTGTTAAAAGAAATGACCCATTGAGAAGATATTGATGTATCTGATGAGGGGTTAATATCCAAAATGTATAAACAACTGATACAACGTAACACACACAGACACACACAAACAAACACACACACACACAAAACCTAATTAAAAAATGAGCAGAAGACCTGAACAGACATTTCTCCAAAGAGGACATAAAGATGGCCAATAGACACATGAAAAGATGCTCAACGTCACTAATCATCAGAGAAATGCAAATTAAAACCACAATGAGATATCACCTCATACCTGTCAGAATGGCTATCATTAATAAGTCAACAAACTACAAGTGTTGGCGAGGATGTGGAGAAAAGGGAACCCCCATGTACTACTGGTGGGATTGCAAATTGGTGCAGCCCCTATGGAAAACAGTATAGAGGTTCCTCAAAAGGTTAAGAATATAGCATCATATGACCCAGCAATCCCACTTCTGCGTATTTATTCGAAGAAATCCAAAACACTAATTCAAAAAAGATATCTGCACCCCTATGTTCACTACAGCTCTACTTACGATAGCTAAGATATGGAAGCAACCTAAGTGCCCATCAACAGATGACTAGATAAAAAAGAAGTGGTAAATATATACAATGGAATATTACTTGACCATACAAAAGAATGATGGTTACCAGATTGGAAAGGGATTGAGGGGCTGGGTGAAAAAGGTGAATGGATTAATAAGTACAAATTGACAATTACAAAATAGTAACAGTGATGTAAAGTACAGCATAGAGAATATACTGAATAATATTGTAATAACTATGTATGGTGTCAGATGGGTACCAGACTTATTGGGGGAATCGCTTCATACGTTATATAAACGTCTAACTACTACCTGAAACTAATATAATAGTAAATGCCAACTGTAATTGAAATAGTAAATTGAATAGTAAATGTCAATAGTAAATTGTCAACTGTAATGAAAATTAAAAAAAAAATTGTAGAAAGAAAATGATCCAGTAGATACTAGACGATAGTCTCAGTGACTATTTTTAAAATTTGTGTGTAAGAAAACATTTTCTAAGTGTGACACCAAAGTAAAAAAAACTATTGAAAAAAAGTTTTTCAAATGTATTTTCATTTTTGAAGTTTTAAAATACATCAAAATTAGAAACAGTAGAACCCAGCACCTAGATTTAACAATTATTTACATTGTGCCATAGTTGCTTCATCCCTCTCTCTATTTTATTGTATTATTCCAAAGTAAATGGAAAATATCAAGATATTTCACTTCTAAATGCTTCAGCACAGATCTCCAAAAAGTTGGAATGCACTCTTACAAAACCACATTATCTTTATCCCACCTAATAAAATTGACAATAATTCCACAGTATTATCTACTATCTAGTCCATTATCAAATTTCCTCATTGAAACACACACACAAATTTAAGTTTCTGTTTATACCAGTATCAAACATTACATTTGGTTGTCATCTCTTATGCCTTTTAAAATCTAGAACAATACCTTCTACCACCACTTTTTTTTTGCCCTTGATAATGACTTTTCTAAGAGCTCAGATCATTTTTCTTATAGAAAATACCATATTCTGGACTGTTTTTTCATGGGGTTTAACATGAATCACTTAACATGATTTAACATTGCTAGATTCCATTCTGAAAAAAAAGGAAAGAATTGAGAGAGACATTCAGAGCTGTCCAATAGAGCTTTACAATGATGGAAATGTGCTATGTCTATGCCATTCCTCATGGTAGCCATTGGTTGCATGGCTATTCAGCACTCAAAGTGTAGCTAATGTCACTGAGGAACTGAATTTAATTTAATTTTTATTAAAGTTTTAAGTTTAAATAGCCACGTGTGGCTAGGGCCTACTGAATCATTTGTGCAACATGAAAGTAGATATAAAGTGCCTACATTCTGCCTGTGTATACGTACTAGGTAATTGATAAATGTTGGCCTTCCTCTCTTTCAAATATATTTTTTAAAAGCATGTTATGCAATACATTATCATCTAGATTCAAATGAATATGTATGTTTGATCTTATAGTGTGATGCAGCAATTACTATAGTTATCTGGTTATATCCATGATCCACATGGGAAAAAAAAAAAATCTCAGAAATAGTCCGGTCTTTCTGCAGTCTGTGTCTGCATTTTTAACATTTATACATAAAGCTTAAGAGTTAGAATTCACATTTTCTGAAACAGCTGGCCCTGCACGTTTACTTTACATTCAAATGGCTTATAGTGTGTGGTTAGGATTACATAGAGCGAACCAGGACAATGAGATTCAATCCTGGGACTTTTTTATCCAACTAAGAAAGAGGACCTCTTTTGCCGTTGGGCTGAGGCTGGAGCTCCTGAGTGCCTGCCTGAGAGTGAGTACAACACAGAGGAAAGTAGAACTGAGACATGCAGACAAGGAGTTCCACTTGGCCCCTGAGTCCAGCCACGCTGGACAGTGCTGAATGAGGAGGATCCTGTCTATATTTCTCAGTTTTACAAGCCAGTTCCTTGTTTTCCCAAACGCTAATTTGAATTGTGTTTCCTTCTGTCTTTGGTACCTGAAAGAGTGCTGTCAAAATGAAACAGCCAAAAGAGCACAGAATTTAGAATCACACAAACTAGATTCTAATATATCTCTGATCCAGTTTGCACATCTCGGGATAATGATGCCTTCCTTTTAGGCCTGCCGCGAGGACTAAATGAGATAGTATGCTCTGCATGTAAGCGACACTCTGAATATGCTAGCTCCGTTTTTTAAATTGCCCCTGGGAGCTGTGTTGCTATCATACCCTTGAGTGTGCGCACAGTGCTTTCCTTTACTATTGCTCATTAAAAATTTCTCCATTTATACTGATATGTAATGTGAGGTCATCTGGACCTAAATTTAAAACGGAGAGGGACATTTCATACAATTGGCAATGGAATGTTCCCCATCTAGTTTCATAAGAGAATCAGTTAAGGGGGCAATAATATTCGTCTTTGGGGCATACCACGGAAAAACGATGGCTGTGAATTTGTGTTGCTCTTCAGTCTGTTCCGTTTGGGTTTCTATCGGGAATATAATAGGGATTTGATCTTGTGCAGGTCTGTTCACAGGGTGCCGTCTCTTTTGCCTTGGCTAATGTGATCTCCTCTGCTGGCACTGAACATTTACCCGCCTTTTATGATCATACTGGATTTAAATTAAGTAGCTTGATATTCCGACAGAATATAATTAGCTAAATATTTACAGGATTACTTAGGCTAAAAATTGACACAGTAAAATACGGCAAGCATGTTTATGCCCATCTAAATCCCTGCATTAATAAATGTGATCAGATTATACAATTCAAATGCATTTTCAAGAAAATATCTGTGGCATAGAGGATTAGAAATATGTTTGAGCTGAATTTAGAATTCAGGAAAAGCAATCCTACAGCTTTCTTTCCATTATTATTTTTCACTTCGACCAAGCTCTTAAACTGAATAAATTAAAGTCTCCAAGATGTTTAAATGGTTCAGTCTATATGGCTTATTATAAAATACAGTTGTAAAATCATCACCAAGTTATCCCTAATACCCACATAGTCATAACTGGAAATCTGTACCAAAGGCATCAATGTCTTCCTTACCTATTAATTTGAGCTCCTTATCTATAATTATTCATTTCCCCCTTAAGAATCTCTCTCCTTTCCCCAAAGTGTCTGAAGTATTACATCAATTATGAAACCATATTTCCAGCCTGTCAGGCAAAATGCCACTTTCTATTATCTAATAATCTATCTGAAATAATGCCTCATACCTTTAAGATTTTCTTTCATTCTTTTAAAAAGCTTATCATAGTATGTTTCAAATTATTTCAAAACTAAGAAAAGCAATGCGATGTATCTTTTAAAAGTAGACAACACCTAGTACCACATGTATTTCTTAAAGTTGTAGGAGTTTTTACTGTTGCACTTTTGTCTTACCATGGCTTTTGTTAGTGTTAGCAGATACTATAAGAATTTGCCCCACCCCATACCCACCTCATCTCTATTTCCACCCCATCAGCAGCATGACCATAAGTGGCAGGATAAAACTTCAAAGTTTTAATCCAAAATTTTCCCCGTTTCTATCAAGGCCCTGCTTGTTAGTCCAGGCAGTTTGGCTTGAGGACCCAACCTAGGAGAAGAAAAACATAGAGCTGGAGAAAAAAATAATGTAAAACAGACATATCTGGAAAGATATATGACAGACTTGTTCTTAGATTCGATTTTGGAATTCTCTCGACTGAGAGAGGCAAGAACAGAAAGGAGAGAAATAGAAGAAGGTGAGTTGGGGCCCAATATCCTGTATATATCCTTTAAAGATTTGAGGGTGATAAAATGATTCTAGGTTTAGGGTCTTTGAATAAAATGAGACTTGTAGCCTGCTTTCTGTCTAGACACTAAAGAGTCAGCAACCCCCCCCCCCAGAAGAATAATGTTTACTTTAGTTGTTTGACAAACAAGACCGGTTGCCATCCTTCTGAGCTCTCCCTTGTATCACAGAGGACAGAAGTCTGGAAACTACATTTCCCAATCTCCTTTGCCAGGCAGGTTTCAGTTGAGGTCCTGCCAGTGGAAAGGACTTGAACAGATTAAAATGAAATGCTAAAACAATTGGATTGTCACACGCAAAAGAATGAGGTTGGACCCCTAACTCATCCCATATATAAATATTAACTCAAAATGAATCTGGGACCTAAATCTTTGAACGAAAACTATAAAATTTTTAGAATACATAGAGGTAAATCTTCATAAGCTCAGATTTTGCAATGGATTCTTATGACACCAAAAGCACAGGCAGCAAAAGAAAAAGAAAAACAAAATAACTTATATGCACCAAAGGACATTATCAAAAAGTGAAGAGACACACCACAATATGGGAGAAAATATTTGCAAATCATATATCTGATAAGGGACTTTTATCTAGACTATATTAAGAACTATTACAACTGAATAATAATAATAAAAAAGACAAGTTATCCAATTAAAAAAATGGGCATAGGATCTGAACAGATATTTCTCCAAAAAATATATACAAATAAGCCAATAAGCACAACAAAAGACACTCAGCATCATTGGCCATGAGGCAGTGCAATTCAGAGCCCAATGGGATACCATTTCATACCCACTAGGAAGGTATAATAAAAAAGATAATCAACGTTGGTAAGGATGTGGAGAAGTTGGAACCCTCATACACATACACTGCTGGTGGGAATGTAAAATGATACACCCGCTTTGGAAATCAGTTTAGCAATTCTTCAAAAGGTTAAATTTAGAGTTGCCAAATGACCCAGCAATTCCACTCCTAAATGTATACCCAACATATACACATCCACACAAAAACTTGTGTGTGAATGTCCATAGCAGCTTTATTAATAACAACCAAAAAACAGATACAACCCACATATCCTTTAACTGATCACTGGATAAATAAAATGTGGTATATTCATACAATGGAATGTTATTCAGCAATACAAAGTACTGACACATGTTACAACATGAATGAACCTTGAAAGTATTATGCTAAGTGAAAAAAATCCAATCACTAAGTGAAAAAAATCCAATCGCAAAGTACCATGTATTATAAGATTGTATGTATATGAATGTCTAGAATTGGCAAATGTATGGAGACAAAAAGTAAATTAGTGTTTTCCTAGGGCTGAGGAGGTGGTTAGGGTGATAGGGATTAGGGGTGGGGGGCATATCTAAAGGGAAAGAGTTTCTTTTGGGGGTGGGTAAGGAAAATGTTCTACAATTGATTGTGGTGATGGATGTACAACTCTATGAATACAGAGGGTGCCAAAAAAATGTATACACATTTCAAGAAAGGAAAAAACTGTATTAAAATTGTAATACTCAACATACACCAATAACAAAAGATGAATACAAGTCATGTGTATACATTTTTTTGGCACGCCTGGTATATTAAAGCCAGTGAAGTATATATTTTAACTGGTTGAATTGCATGGTGTATAAATTATATCTCAGTAAATCTGGTGGTTTTGTGTTAGTGTTGTTGTTTAAGTAAGATTAAAGGGAAGAAGGAAAGCAGAGCCACTGCTTATGGCTGTGGCCATGGCAGCGTGTGTCCCTGTGGCTGGCTCCACAGGGCCAGCAGGGCATAGGCTCAGAGGAATTGGGACTTAGGTGTGGTCTACAGGGGCAGGAGCGGTTTCCTGGAGCTCCTGAACTTTGACTCACGCCGCCTTACCCAACTCCCCTTCCTTTTCTCTTTCATCCCTTGCGACAATGTTGTAGCTTAATTCTCTGGGTTAGATCTTACTTTGCCTGAAATTCCTAGACTGATGTGGGGTTCCTAATTAAATTCCGACTGGTATTGTTGCCTAGAGAACATTCACCCTCCTTGTTCTCTTCCTAACAAACCCCATACTATGTTCAGGTACTCAGCCCTCCTCTGCATAGCCAAACACCTAAGGGGACAGTGATTTCACCCTAAGCTTCAGCGTTCAGCCTGATTGGGGTGTAAGGGTAGTCCCATTTCTCTGCTAAAGCTTGGTTCCGAGATAGGCACGTGACCCAGTTATTCCAACTAGATAAAGAAAGGTTTGCCAGAGATTTCTGAGAAGTTCTTCTTCATTTTTAAGGAAGAAGCCTGAGAAGCCAATTAGATATAAAAGAATAAGCCCTAATTCCTGCAGGCAGCTATCATACAACAAAATAGGAGCATGCTTTAGAATGAAGATGACAGGCAGAAGGCAGGACAAAGAGACAGAGAGAACTTGAATCTTTAATTGCATTTTTAGACTGTTGAATCAACACACCCTGAAGCTCAGTTCACCTTGTTATAGGAGCTAATAACTTGCCTTAAGGCAGTTGGAGATAAGTTTCCTGTTACAGCTGGAAGCATCTTAATTTATGCCCTGAGCCTCGAAGTGGCAGCCTATCTATGCAGAGAGGGCTTGAGATAACTCCCCAGTTTCCTACATCCCCAGAGTGCCATGAGATATCATCCAAAAGTTACCTCTAAACCCTGGACAATTTAGCTCAGTGTACATGGGCGGTGGACCTGGGAGGGCGGGGTGAGCGGGGAAGGGGGTTTGCAGCCATGATGAGGGGACACAGTAGGAAGAACCACACAAAACCAGAGATGATGTAGGAATGCAGACACCACCACAGAAGGGTAATGACAGCCAGGACACAGATGAGTTCCTACATTACAGCAAATGGCACATAGGACAGATGATCACCTGGGGCCACAGTCTCCCCACCTGACACTTCGGTGCAACTAAGGCCTCTCTCCTAATGCCTTAAACCTCTCATAAGAGGAGGAAAAATTGACTGGGTAAATTTTCTACCATCAAATAGAATGGAAGATCAAAATAAAGATGGTTGGGTCATAGAAAAAAAAGAAACAAGTTATGGACTGAGAAAATCCTAACCCTAGAAGTATATATCCCAATGATGCAGACTCATTCTTTGGCCAGTGGGTGGCAAGGATGGCATGACTGTCTTGACTCTCAACCCCACCCCATGTTTACCAGTCTTGCCATCATGGACAGTCAGAGTCACCCACTTCTCCTCCTTGTTCTCACGTGGAATTGTTCAGAGTTCATGCTCAAATCATCTCACAAATGGAATTTACATTGCAGTGGGCTCCTGGGTGCAATCCAGATCAGAGGGCTTACTATACACCTGTGGCTCTTCAGCCACTCTCCACTGACTCTAACCACCATTGCCTTCCTAATCAAAAAAAAAAAAAAAAAAAAAAAAAAAAAAAAGATCTGTAATTAGGTAAGAAAAACTTGGGTAAATTCTCAGAAATTCTGACCTGCAGCCCTATACTTTTTCCCTTACCTGTCTTCTAAAGTCATATTGTTCCAAATCTGAAACAAAGAATAAAATTTAAATAATTACTGATGAATACTATGCTGATGAATAATATGAATAATATATGAACCCAAAGTTCATATAACTTGGAACATGAAAGTACTTAAAACTTTTTTCTCTGATTAATTTTTGTAGAATATAAATGGCTCCGTGCTTGAAAACAACTTTTATCATCCTGTGATTTCTTATTTCTTAAATTTCTTCTTCCTCATGTAGGTCCCAATCCCTTAAAACCAATCCAATCTGCTCAACGTTGTCTTTCCCAAAGGAGAGACCACTAATGTTAACTCAAATGTTACTTGCTCTCTATGCTGAGGTTAAGAAAAAAATTTCCATTTTCATTCCAGAGGAAAGAGAATTCACTGTGCAAAGAAAGAAAACTGAACACAATTGGAAAAGTAAAGTTAATTATCAGATTGATGGCTCTCTATCTCATTCCTGTTATCATCCTACTATTAAAAAAATTAAACACATAGACTCACAAAAAATAATTCACCTTTATATTTCACCGCTACGCTAAAGATACTCTTTAACTGATCATTTGATTAAAAACTGCTGCTGGAGTAGTAGAAACAGATCTTAATTTTTTAAGTGCTTTATGTATAGTAATTTATTTAATCTTCACAACTGTTACATATAGGTGGCATAATGGTCTCGGTTTTACACATAAGGAAACTAAGGCACAGAGAGTTCAAGTAATTTGCCCAAGAATACACAGCTATTATTTGGGCTGGCTTGAGGGTCAATGCTTTTAACTGAATCCCAGTGTACATACTCCTGTTTCTAAATTTTATTTCAGTCATATTAATCAATTATATTTTACAATTATATTTTCAAATATGTTTTAATTTCTGAAAGAGGAGTTTCTCCCATTTCTTTCTTCTCAGAACTTCCCAGGTGATTACTTGTTATTTTCTCTATCCTTTGACCTATAGAATCAGCTTGTAAACATGATAAATAATGATTATGTTTCTAAATTAACTTGGGAAGGATTAATATCTCAAAAATATTTTCTACTTAGGAAAGGGCTATGTATCTGCCATTAATGGATCTTCTTTTATCTGTTCTCTATAGTTTTGAAACTTTAACATATGAATCTTATATTTGTTAGTCATTTTATAGTTTTTGTTGTTGTTGAGAATAGGTTCCCTTTACTCTGTTTCATTCCTTAATATATTGCTGATAATATATAGGAAAGCATTGATTTTTTTCTATTCGAATTTTTTTCAAATGTCATACTGAACTCTTCATTATTCTAATAATTTGTTCTTGAAATTTCAAGACAATATTTTTTTGAAAAGAACTATACTTCTGTCTTTTTAAATAATATTCATGTATCATATTGCTCTTTTTTGTATTATTATGTTAGACTGTCCATTATAAGGTCAAATAGTAACAATGCTGGAAGTAAATTTACCTTATCCCGAATGTTAGTAGGAATGCTTCTAATGCTTTACATCAAATATTATATTTGCTCTTGGTTTATGCTAAGCTTTATGAAAAACTTTCCTTCTATTGCTAACTTGCCAAGACTTATTGTTTATTTGCTTTTCATTCAAGAGTGATTATTGAATTTTAGCAAATGCATTTTTGCCCATATTGAAATGTCATGAGTTTTTCTTCCTTTGATCTATTTATGTAGTGAATTGCATTAATGGCTTTCCTTGTGTTGAGTCATCCTTGCATTAACAACAGTTACATGTGTCAGAAGCTATGTTAAACATAATTATTAGGTGATGCACATTAAAGATTGTTGTATCCTCTTGATGAACTGACCCTTTTTTATTTTGAAACTTATTAATTTGAATATTTAGTGCATTTATATTGAATATAATTATTAGTATGGTTGGGTTTAATTCTACCGTCTTGCAAATTGCTTTTTATTTGTTCCATCTCATGTTTGTTTTTTTGTTGGCTCTTTTCTGCCAATGAAATGTTTTCACTACTCCATTTTATTGCCTCTTTGGTTCTCTCTCTCTCTCTCTCTCTCTCTCTCTCTCTCTCTCTCTCTCCCTCTCTCCCTCCCTCTCTCTCAGTGATTGTTCCAGGGATTACAGTATACATCTTTAACGCATCAGTCTACGTCTAATGAATGCTATAACATTTCATGTAAAATATAGGAATCTTGCAACAATAGAATTCCAGTTATCCAACCCAATTTTTATTGTCATTTTATCATTATATATGTTAGATATGCCATCACACATTGTTATTACTTTTGCTGGCTTGAACCAGTCAATTATCTTTTAAAGAAAATAAAATTCATTTATATTTTCCCATGTATTTACCATTTCCAATGATCTTCATTCCTTTCTATGGTTCTAACTTTTTATCTTCAGCCCAGTGAACTTTCTTTAGCGTTTTTTTTTAGTGCCATGACTACTATTCCTTCAGGTTACAGTCACCTTAAAAAAATATTAACCTCCATTCTTGAATAATATTTTGAAAGACATACTGCTTTGGGTTTTATGAGCTTCTTGGATGTGCAGTTATTCTTTTTTTTTACCAAATTTTGAGTACTTTTTGTTATTATTTCTTCAAATAATTCTGACTCATCCTCTTTTTCCTTTTCTTCTGAGAGTTTAATTATATGCAGAACAATTGATATCATTCCACAAGATACTGAGGCTCTGCTCATTTTTGAAATCTATTTTCTCTCTATTTTCAGTTTTGATATTTTCTATTGATCTATTTTCAAGTTCTTATACTTTTCATTCTGCAGTGTCCAATCTCTTCTTAAGCCATTGATGGAAATTGTCATTTCTAGTATTTTTAATTGACACTTTATAGCTTGTATTTCTCTTCTCAGATTTTCCTCTTATTCTTGCATTATGTGCATGTTTTCCTTTAAGTTCTTGAACACTTTATAATCACCATTTTTAAAACTGTGTCCTAATTCCAAAATCTGAGTCATTATCAGGATCTGTTTCTATTGCTTGTGTTTTTATCTTGATTATGGATCATATTTTCCTGATTCTTTGCATATATAGTAATTTTGTAATTGTATGCTATATGTTATGAATGATATATTATGGCACATCTGTGTTATGTTCTCTCTCTTTTAAAGGTGTAGTGTTTGGTTCTGGCCAGAAACTACATAACCAACTCATTCTCTTGGTCCTTCAGCTTTGTTTTATGCTTTAGTTGAGCAAGTCTATATTGATTTTGACCTTAATCCTAGGATATAGTCTTACACCTTGTTTCTAAAGAGTGGCCTTTCTGGAGTTTCACTTGAATGCCTGGTGTGCTCAATGAAGTCTTTCCACTGTGGTTGGACTAAAAATCCAACATATTTTAGCACTGCATTATCTCTGGCATTTCCATTCGTTTCTTAGCTCCACAGTAGCTGCTGTCTTTCAGAATCTTGAGATCTTACAGAATCCTAACCTGCACATGCAAAACCCAAAGCAGCTCTTAGCCAAATTGCTAAGAAAAATCTCCACACAGACTTCTGGAACCTCCCCTCTGTATTGCTCATTTCTCTCTACTACTAATACAGGTCTTCTGTAAAAGCAAAGTGGTGTAAAGTGAGCTTTCAAAAATAAAGGAATACGTGTATGTACCTTTTTTATGTCTCCGTATGTCATGGATATCCTTTCATACCATTACTCTTGACAACAAAATCTAGAGTCCTGGTTTATACATACAGACATGCTGAACAAAAAACTTGAAGACTAAAACTTAGACATTCATATTTTTATAAAGATCCCCAGGGGATAGAATGCTAAAGGTAGATCTGAGGCACAAGCCATGATTAAGAGTCCTTGAGATCAGAGACTAGAACCACACGTGTTTTGGATGAATGACTCCTAGGTAGTTTTGATTCTGTTAAGTAAATATTAATGGTTCTCCTTTCTCCTCCGTATTGATTTCCTGGACCAGGTTTTCTGTTTGACGGGGGGGGGGGGGGGGGGGGGAGAACCCTACCATGCAAATTCCAGCTGTGTTGTTGTCACCTTTGTTTCAAATTCTGTTTCCTCAGCTCAGTAAGACTGATATTCTTTACATGGGCTCAATCTTTCTGTACCACATTCAGGAAAGTACACTCAAACATAAAATCAAGTTGAATGTGGTGCTCATCTCACATATTTCCAGTTTTGCTAGGACACTAGTCTTGCACTGCCTATTTTCTAATGCTTAAAAATAGTCACCTCACGTATTTTGTTCAGGTTACACAAAAGTTATTTTGTGGAAGAGTAAATCTAATAACAGTTACTCCATCATGGCCTGGAAGTTAATAGAGGAAACTAATTGATATTTTTCTTTGTATTCTTCCCATCTTATTTCATAGATTATTTTAATTATATTTTCTTGTCTCTCCCCCACTTCCTTCCACACCTCTCTCTCTCTCTCTCTCTCTCTCTCTGACACACACACACACACACACACACACACACTCACACACACACACTTTGCCATCCTTTAGAATAACACTTTACATGTTTTTTTCTTTCTTCTCTAATGGCCTCATTTGAAATTGGTATTATTTAAAAAATTTTAAACATATTTTAAATTATTCTCTATCAATATCAAGAATGCAGTTACAAATATGGACCCTCCTTGTTTGACATAACAATTTTATCACACTTTACTTTTTCTTTCTCTACCTCTCTCTTCACCCCATATCTTTAGGGAACATTATTTAAATATACATTTTTCTTTTAAAATCCTTTGTTACAAATTATACTTAGTTTCATAATCACATTACAAATAATTCTGTAGACTTATACTTAATTTTATTGCTCACTGCTCTTTTTTCCAAAATGTTCTATCTTTATTAAATTTTTTGTTTTGATTAGTTTTTGCTTGAAGATCTATTTTAAGTTATATTTTTCAAAAAGGATACATGAGTCATATAATTTCTGAATTCTTATAAATCTCAACCAGGCTTTCATTTGTCCTTGCATTTAGATAATAGGTTGGTTTGGTATATAATTCTTGGAACATAATGCTCTTTCTCCAGAAGTTTATACATTTCTCTGAGGTTTTCTAGTATTAGTGTTGCAAATAAGAAGTCTAATGCCATTCAAGATTTTTCATTCTATGGTGACTTTTTTTTCTCCTCGTTGACTGCTTCCAGCATTTGTTCTTTGTCCAGGACATGAAAAACCGCCTGAGTATGATTTCTTCCCACTACACCTACCCAGTCTTTGGCGCTTTCTCCATGTTAAGACTGAATCTTTCAAGTCAAAGAAGTTGTCTTCTTTTGTTTCTTTGATTATTGTTTTTCATCATGCGTACTGTTTTTATTTCTACCATAACAATATCTTCCTTCCTTCTGTAATAATAATACTGCCTCTCCTGCTTCAATATTTTCTTCCTCTTGATTTTTCTCTTGAACTCCCAAATCTTGGAGTTTATGCTTTGCATTTTGGTAAAATATCATGTAGTTTTCTTTTTTTTAATTTATTTCCAAGACCTATCTTTTGTTTCTCAATTTTTAAACTTTTCTAGAAAGTTGGCACTTTAAAAAATTTTATTTTAGGGGCCGGCCCGGTGTCTCAGGCGGTTAGAGCTCCATGCTCCTAACTCCGAAGGCTGCCAGTTTGATTCCCACATGGGCCAGTGGGCTCTCAACCACAAGGTTGCCAGTTCAATTCCTCGAGTCCCACAAGGGATGGTGGGCAGCGCCCCCTGAAACTAAGATTGAACACAGCACCTTGAGCTGAGCTGCCGCTGAGCTCTTGAATAGCTCAGTTGGTTGGAACATGTCCTCTCAATCACAAGGTTGCCAGTTCGATTCCTGGACTCTCGTTCCTGGACTCTCCCAAGGGATGGTGGGCTGCGCCCCCTGCAACTAGTAACGGCAACTGGACCTGGAGCTGAGCTGCGCCCTCCACAACTAAGACTGAAAGGACAACAACTTGAAGCTGAACGGCACCCTCCACAACTAAGATTGGAAGGACAACAACTTGACTTGGAAAAAAAAGTCCTGGAAGTACACACTGTTCCCCCAATAAAGTACTGTTCCTTAAAAAAAAATTATTTTATATAGGACCCTTTTGAATCTGACTAAGAAAATTAGCTCTCCCACCCCCAAATTCTTCCTTTTATTATACAGTATGTCTTTTACTAGAGATTATCTAATCTGAATGCTGATATTTGATCCCCCTCACTTGAACTACTGAATTTCTTAACTTATCCAGCAATTTTCCTCTTATCCTTATAGAAGAAGAGTTAGTTTTTACAGGATGAAAAGCCAAAATGTGAGTAGTGGCTCATCAATGTCTCCCCTTAATCCACTCCCACCTATACATACCATTTCCAGCTAAAACTCCTCAGTTTCATAGATATGGGTGAGAAATTTCTGGTGATGATATGCAATGATCTTTTTATATTCCTTTTACATTCCTTAAATTGTTTCTTTTTGAAATGGGAAAGAGGAAGGGATCAAACATGTGGTTAGGATATCACCTTTTCCACAGAAGTTTCCATTTGTTTTTCCTAAACTAGACAAATTTTATATTTATTCCTCACTTGAGAAAAATAAAATTCTTTAAGAGGAAAATTTGATGTACATCAAGTTCCCTCCTTATAGAAAAGTGGGAAAGTTATTTTGATTCCCACATTCTTATGAAAAGAGCCTTTTGTGAGGGGGAAGGAGAAATGAATTTCTGGTTGCTTTCCCACCACTAAAAATGTTTTTAAATATTTTACTTGAAACCACCTTTTACAATCTTGAATTTACTGTGGACTTCTGTGTCCAACTGCCCAAACAAGGACAGAGAAATATACCCATGAAAGTTAACTTCTACTGAATACAACCACAAGGCAGAAAAAACACTGGGAACATCTGCATTTTATCCTTCCAATATGTTCTCTCTTATTCTGGAAACACAGGATGTCTTTACTCTGTCAGTTGCAAAAATATTATCTCTCTGCAGGAATGAAACAAGTATGGAATATATATTATGCTACCACATTACATGCATACCTAAGCAGAAAACAAAGAAAATAGTCATTTAATATATAACTCAATGTTGCCTCTAGGGACAGATAAAAAATTTTATTATAATGCCCAAATGGTACAGTACATAAATATACATTGGAAATGTGGTAGTGCTACATCAAGCACTTTTGGCCAGATGCTGGTGGCTAAAAAATGTATCATCTGACCCCCATCCTAATCCTTTCTTCCCATGAATTAGGCTATATTTTTTATGAGGGCCAGGAATTTGGGGCAAGGGAGACCAAAACCCATCACCATTTTTTCAGCAGGTTATTAATTTCTAAATGTCTATGGAAAATAATTGGTTGGTATGTCTCAGTTTCATTGCAAACATACCTTCTACGATTTACTAAATAAACAACCAAGATAGTAAAAAAAATAATAACAGTAATTAAGTTGGTAATTTAATAATTTCAGATGATTCTATAGGCTTCGTGGTATTTATCCTTTTTGAAATGAAGAACTTTTCATTTGGAATCTTAAATCCACTTTAATAAGAATTGTGCTGGCAGCATTTTTATTTCCAATTTAAGCTTATGCAAACAAAAGTAACAAAAGAGGTTTTTACCTAGATAGCAATTTACACTTAACTTTTGCAGACCATATGACTGATTTGAATGTATACATCCCTTCAGTTCCATTATACATGCTTCTTAAAATTTTTAAACGCTTTTAACCAGAGAAGAGGTTATATAAGAAGAGTGTTCTCCTTATGAGGAATCTTAATGTTGCTAAGTTATTTGCAACATGTCTGAAATGGCTCTCCTAATACAGCTTCTATCTTTAAAAGCCCATACAGAGCAATAACATGACTTCCTTATAGGCAATAAATGAAAAACATCCTGTGATAATGCCACTGGCTTTGTACATAAAGTTGCATATTTTACTGAGTTATCAACTTCAAATATTTATCAACACACAACATTCTATTTCTTTGTATCTTCACATTCACTTATTCTGATTTAGCTCTAACAGTGTCTTCTGCATTGTTTCCTTCTCTATAAGAAACCTTTAGGGGTCATGTAATCTATCCATATAAAACATTAGAAACTCCCTCCACAAAATGAGGGGCTAAATCTATTGGTACTGTCATGCACATTACTCTGCCTCTCTTCCCTAGATACCCAAGGAACTCTGGGAGTCTCCAGACGGTGTTCAGGAATGAAACTATAGCCTTTGGGTTTATCATTCCTTCTCTGTGAGATGCTGTCCTGTCTTGCACTGATGTTGCCTCCTGGAAGCATTTCAAAGCTGTCATACCCTTAATGCTCCAAAACTATGCTGCACTGATTTCACCTTCTACTGTAATTCTGTTTTTCACAGAGGATCAAAAACTACTCCTCGGGTCAAGTGGGAGATATGGCACCAAGTGCTGCCTTCTCACCTTGCCCCTCTCCCAGGGCCTTATAACAAAACCGCTCCTTAAACCAAAACAGAAAAATGCAGATCACACAGACACCCAAGCAGACTCCAACCCCAGTGTTGGCTCAGCTGGAGCCCCTTTGCCCCATTTGTAAATATCCAAAGGTCACCCTATATCAGTGAATAACCTACTAAGTTGTTTCATGAACATTCCTTTTCCATGTGTAAGGAGAATACTTACCTGAGAATGAAGCAGGCACAGAGGAAAGCAAGCCAGGAGATGAGAGATGACTATTCAACTCATTTGAGCCCCTGAAACTAACATCTACCTTTGGTCTCCCAGTATGTCTGTCAGTAAATTCCCCTTTTTGATGAAGTCAGTTCAAGTTTGGTTTTATGTCACTTGTAACTAAAATAACCTTGACTAATACTCTAATAATTACCACATTTTATTGGGTCACATAAATATCATTGCCTTGGGAACTTGGAACAACAAATCTCAGAGATTTCCAACTGTGAAAACTACAGACTGATGAGTGATTTAATAAACATGTACCTATAGACCACTCCCCAAATCACATGTATAGAAATGAGGACAGACAAATCTGAAGAAGGGAAAAGGAAAAACCTTTTCCATTTGAAACAATATATTAAGGAGAAGACATCTGCCCCATGTCTAGGACTTGGAAGATAAACGATTCCATTTTATGTTGTTATTAAATTGTATTGCTCTTCATTAAAGTTAAATGCATTTAGAGGAATTAAGCTTATCAAACACTTGGCAGTGCAATATAAGCGATGATTCTTTGTTTATTTGATGACATCCTCTTGTGAGCTGATTCATAATTTTAATTTTGGAAAACAATATTTCCTTGATGGGACTGACAGAATGATGCGAACTGCTATATCGTTTTGCATGAAGTCATATCACACAACGAAGGAAACAGAAGCCAAGTGACTTCACCAATTTTTCAAGGAGCATTATGACAATTGTGTTTCTATATTGTCAGAGAGGATCACATCAACTTAATAATTGAAATTAGCCTCAGTTAAAAAAATAAAAAGAAAGAACTGAAATGAAACTTCAGGAGACAATCCGTCCTTTTAGAGATAAGTACTCTATAAAGACAAAAATTCTAAACATTTGTAGTGAAAAAATATTTTTTTAAATATGTGCTAAAAATACATATATCAACAGCAAGCACCTATTATGAATGCATAGTGAACAAAACAAAGCGAGCGCTTGCAGGGTAGTGAGAGAGGAAAGCATGACTCTAATCACAGAGAATTATAATTCCAGTCGGGATAATAAATGTTACCCAAGCAATGTGCCCACTACCATAGAAGCTCACTTTGGGGGCTTTCCCTTAATCAGATAGACCCAGAAAGGATTCCACACAGCAGTGATATATAAAGACTGATTAAGCACTAAGTAGTATAGGACAAGAACGAGAGACCAACACTTACCGGGAGCTGAACCAACCCAAGGAAAGAGGGTGGTGGGGGGAGTGGGGCAGAAGGGTGGGTGGGCTCTGCAGGGTGGTGAGTTTCCTCCTAACAATGGGCAGAACTTGAAGGGTTTCAAGTGAGGCTTGGTCAAGTCAGTTTTGCATTAAAAAAAAAAAAATCACTTTGGCTTCAGTCTGGATAAAAATGGTGGAATCAGGATCCAGGCAAGGGAAAATGATAGCTGGGTCTGGGTGGGAGTAGGGGTGAGGGCAAGATGCAGAAAGGAAATCGTCATGGTAGTTTATCCTCTCGATTATTGAGAAACAGCACCATTTAATTTGACTGAATCTTTCTGTTTCTTAAAACTTTGTACTAGGGAAAATTTCAAACATATGGAAAAGTACACAGAATAATATAATAAACCTCCACACACTTGATGCCCACCTTCAATCACACCCAAATCTGGGCAAATCTTGTTTTATATATATATATATATATATATATATATATATATATATATATATATATATATCCATTCATTTCCCTACTCTGATATATACTTTTAAAAATTATGCACATGTGAAAGCTTCAGAAAAGTTGTGAGAATAGGGCTATATTCACCAATTTATCACTGGTCCAGATTCACTAATTGTTAACATCGAAACTTGCTCTCTATGTATGGTGTGTGTGTATGTGCTGTCTCCTAAGAGCAAAGGCATTCTCCTTTGCTCTTTTACAACCATTATACAATGCTCACACTCAGGGAATTTAATAGTATCTGATATACAGTCCATATTCAAAATTCCCTCTTCGTCCCAACAATGTTCTGTACAGTGGTTTACCCCCCCCCATCCACCCCCCCCCCATCCCCCGGATCCAGAATCCAAACAAGAACTGCATTTCATTTTCTTGTCGCTTTCATCTCCATCACCCTTAAAGAGCTCCTCGGCCTTTTCACCTCCTATGACATTGATGCCTTGAAAGAGTCCAGGCCAGCTACTTTGCAGACTGTCCTTTAATGTGTATGTCTGATTGCTTCCTCGTGATTAGATTCAGATGAAACATTTTGGCAGTACTATCACATAGGTGATGCTGTGTCCTTCTCAATGTGTCACATCCAGAGCCATATGATGTCAGTTGTACCGTTATTAATAATGATTCTTTCACTTTTTCAACCAGTTGAATTCATATCCTGTAGACATAATCCATTACTGAGGAAACCAGACAAAGGCTGCAAATATGATTTCTATTTCCCCGTGAGCCATGTGAATGCCAAGAAACATTAACACAGGTCATTTACACAGACAAGCTTTATCAGTTTTATTCACGAACGGTGGATATAAATCATAAATAGACACAGACGGGAAAGGAATATACTGAAGCGATTAGAGAAAATCGGCACATTTGGGAATTAGAATTCTGAGAGGATGTAAAGCATGGAGGCCTCAAAGGCCAGGCTGTCCGGGATGGTATCCTGGCCCTACTGCTCACCACCTGTGTGACTTTGGACAAGTTACCCTTTCTGTTTCCGCTTCCATACCGATAACATGGGGAATCACAGAGCTCATCTTACATGGTGGGTGTAAGCACTGAGTGGCTACACGTGCAACACAGGCTCACAACAAGCTCTCAGTGGTGTAATGATGCTGATATTTCTAGTAAAGGACCACCAAGCTCCATGTGCTAATTCTAAGGAAGATCCTAAGTCTCTATGAAACACATGGTCTGGAATTTGGACCCTGTTTGAAACATAACATGGTAAAATGTCAACATGTTTGCAGAAAATCACTGATGTCGTTATCTAATGAGAACTACTTAGGGCAGAAGAGTTTGATTTTAACAATCAGATGACAAATGTTCACATTTCCAAAATAATAAACAGTAATCTGAACAATGAAATGTGTCCAATGCCGTTTCCCACTGAGGATTTTATTACCTGCTGTTCATTAGTGATAAACATGTGAGCTGTGTCTGGTGTGTAAGTGTATGTCTAATATTGACACTCGCACAGAAAGATCTAAATCACAAATAGAAAAAGGCCTGCTCAGAGATCTGAGGATTAGTCAAGGATCTAATCTAGTCTTAGGATCAGTCCTTAAATCTTACAATTGCGACTGGGTTTTAAATTTTCAAAGATATTTCTCTGGTTAGGAAACTCGGCTGCAGTACCGTTACCCACCATCTTGTATATGTATATCGTGTGTGCGGTGGTGGTGGTGGTCATGGCAGACCTAGGAGTTCTCCCTGCTCTTATCCCACTATTCTTTTGTGGAAAAAGAACTTTCCTTTCCCTATAGAATTTTCACTGTTAGTTGTTCATAGATTAATATAATTACCCACTTTTTAATATACTCTTTCTTCCTTTAACTAAAATAATTACATTGTCAAATAGAACAAAGGAGTAATCCTTAACTTTGTATTTTTATGATGTGAGTTTTTCCTAAAATGTGTAACCATTGTGAAAATCACTTTTTTCCTACAAGTGATACAGAAAAATATTTCAATTTCTAAAAGTTAAAAGTGACTTGAATTGTTATTAGTTTGGCTAAGAAGAGAGAAATCAATGGACCTACATAAAAATTTTAGAATAGAGAAAAGAAAATTTAAATAAATAATAAAATATTTACTTTGGTACTATATTATAGCTCGTTCAGGAGAAGACAGGGCAGGGTGGAAACATCTAGAGAAAATGGAAATAGAGGAAGGGAGCAGGGAGAAGTGGATGGAGGAGGGCAAAGGAACAAAGGGGGATGGAAATCCAATATCCAGTATTGCTGGCCCTCGGGTGCCCCAATCTCACCCTGCCCAGAGCTCAGGGTTACTTCCCAACCCCCACCCTTTCCACCACTCTTAGGTGGTGGAAATAGCTTCCCTAAACAGCCTGCTCTGGGCTTCCCTAAACAGCCTGCTCTGGGCTTTCTCTTGCCCCAAATCCAGACTTCAAGTATTATGTCCAACTGTCTACCTGCTCCTACCCCAAACATACACAATATGTTTTCTTCTTTTTCTTCTTCTTTGCCTGTTATTTTTCAACTGATTTCTTCCATTTGTCAAGTTAAACAACTTTTATCACAGGCATAAATTTTACAGTCACAAAACCCAGAGGTACAAACGTAAAACTCCCTTTATTTATCCAAAACTGATTTAGCTTCCAAACCCCAATTTCCATAGAAGGAAAAATACCTAACTTTGACAATTTAAGAAAAACTTGGGCATATGTAGGACCTCTTTTTTCCCCTCAGTTTCTTTGGGTAAATACGAGGTCCATACGAAATTCACCCTTTTTTATATTTCCTCCTGTTCATTCCATTAATCCTCTAAATTTGGGGGTAGGAGGTAATAATTATAAGGGTGGAGTAGCTCATGCTGCAGAGACAGGGGAGCTCGATCTAGAAAAGAAGATACTGAAATAATCATGTAATGCCCAATCACAATACAGGTATGTTTCCTGAAAAGGTGATGGTAGTACAGAGTGAATATAAAGAGGCACGGAGAGAGCAGACAGAAGCATACACTCAGCTACAATGGGCCAGAGAAAGCTTCTGAGAGGAAGTGATGTTTATGTTTTATCATCAAGGGTGAGTAGGAGCTAGTCCATTTAAGAAGGTGGAGAAGGAAGTCTCAGGCACGGAATCATGGGAGAATGTGACATGTTTGAGAAATGCAAGCAGCTCTGTGTAGCTAGAGCACAGGATTGCTCAGAAGAGTGGGTGGGAGATGAGTCTAGACAGGTGAAAAGACTGTATGTCAAGCCATGGAACTGGGATGGTATTCTCTAGGCCAGGAGTCTGCAAACTGTACTTGAAGTCCAGATGGGTCTGCTGCCTGGTTTTGTAAATCAAGATTTATAAGACACAGCCATGCTCATTTGTTTACATATCATCTATGGCTACTTACAAAGCTACCATATCAGAGTCAAGTAGTTACAGCAAAGACTGTATGGCTGCTAAACCCTAACATATTTCCTATCCAGCCCTTTACATAAAATGTTTGCTGACCCTGCTCTAGTTCCCTTAAGTGATAAATGTATCCGCTCTAAAAGAAAAGGTTCTCTTAGACCTGAGTGCCCCAGGGATATTGTTAATATTAATACATTGCTATTTAAATTTGTACAAACCTAAAACTAGGTACAAACATTTTATGATTATAGCTCTCATGCAACTATAAAAACTTGCATATTAAATTTAAACTAACAAAATCAGAACATTTATTAATGGTATTAATTCAATGTGACAGATGATATCATTTGTATGGAAACATACAACTACTTCTAACATCAGACTGACCACCCAGTACAGGTTCCTTTGAATTCAGTCTCTTGGGTCATGGTTTTACTTATTTGGACTAGGATAAAACCTGTATTAATATAACTAAAGAGTGACTTTATCCATTGAACTTTATCCATTTCAAATACCTCATTTTGAGGTATAAATTCCTCTGTTTTCTTTTCTGTGTAGGCTATTGATAATTATAGTAACACCCATTGGTACAATAAAAACACAAATGCACATGTAGGCACTGAAATCAATTGTCAGCACCCAGTGCTAAGGCAGCCATTCAAGTGATCCACAGTGGCTCATATTTTTAGAAGGTCTGGACAAATTCACAAGGATTTAAAAAAAATCACGAAGAGCTGTGTATCCTAGATTACATGCAAAGCTATTGAAGAAATTTAACAGCTATTTATTGTGGCAACAAGGTAACTAAAAGCAGCTGGTCCAAAATAGGTGAACCCAAGAGGTGGCAATGGATTAGAGAGAAGAGGACACATAATGACAATATTCAGTATACATCAAATGGTTGTGGGGAGGAGGGAATGTGAGGGCGGACTCGGGAATGACTCCAGGTTTCTGGCATCAGCATGTACACTCATTGAGGTGAGTAACACAGAAGAGGTAAAAATTTGGGAGGAAAAGACCATAAATTCCCTTGGGCATGTGAAATGAAGGCACCCTTGAGACTAAGTATCCTGAATGAAGTTAAGTATATCAGACTGCACAATCATGAGTAAAAACTGGCTCAGATATAAAGATTTGGGAGCTGGAAATAAGTGGTTGTTGAAGTATTTATATAGATGAGACGGTGCACGTAAGGAAGTAGAAAGTGAAAGACGAGGAAAGCATTAAAAGACGCTTCATAAAGAACTGGCCAGGGGCCGGCCCGATGGCTTAGGCAGTTAGAGCTCCATGCTCCTAACTCTGAAGGCTGCCGGTTCGATTCCCAGTGGGCCCTCAACCACAAGGTTGCCAGTTCAATTCCTCGAGTCCCGCAAGGGATGGTGGGCAGCCCTCCTGCAACTAAGATTGAACAGGGCACCTTGAGCTGAGCTGCCACTGAGCTCCCAGATGGCTCAGTTGCTTGGAATGCGTCCTCTCAACCACAAGGTTGCTGATCAAATCCCGCAAGGGATGGTGGGCAGCGCCCCCTGCAACTAGAAAACGGCAAATGGCTCTGGAGCTGAGCTGCGCCCTCCACAACTAAGACTGAAAGGACAACAACTTGAAGCTGAATGGCACCCTCTATAACTAAGATTGAAAGGACAACAACTTGACTTGGAAAAACGGCCTGGAAGTACACACTGTTCCCAATAAAGTCCTGTTCCCCTTCCCCAATAAAAATCTTAAAAAAAAAAAAAAGAACTGGCAATTAGAGGTGGCTGTACAAATAATTACACACATGCATCCACAAATACAATCAATTCAGGACAATCTATGCTAATAGAGGTGAATTATAATATGCATAATATGAAATACCAATACTAAAATCACTTATATGCACAGAAGAGAGAAGAATTTGCAGACAATTTACTTATGTTTGCTAAAACTTGGTTTGTCCTCCTGGAAAGCATATTAACTTGAATAAAAGGGCAACATATATGAAATATGGCAGTCATAGCTACTTGCCTGCTTGATATCTATTCCCCTTTCTTCTTTATTAACAAACCTTAATTTTTCTCAGGGTGGCAATGTGCCCCACAGAAAACTGAATTTCCCAGCCTCCTTTGTACCTATAATGGCCACATGATACAGTTTGAGCTGATAAAATATAAGTGAAAGCCAAAAGGACTTCAGGCAAGGCTCTTGAAAAAGATGGATAGCCTCAGTTGACTGGATCCTTTGTCCTTACCCTTTTCCTGCCTGGAAACATGTTAGGGGGGACCAACCATGCTGTGACTAGGAGGCCCCAAGAACATGGTAAGGATTACTGAGTGGAAATATAAGAGGGCTTCATAGAGCCCCAGAACCAGCCCTAGACTTCCTACTTCCAAATGTAAGTGACAATAATAAGGCCTCTAATTTTTTAAGTCACTGTTTTCTAGGTTTCCATTACTTGAGACCTAGTGTAATTTCTACCAACCCAGGAACCCTATTTGAAAATGGTTCTAAGTAAAATCTCCTCTTAAATAATCTTCAAAATTAATATAATGTGTGGGGAAAAAATAAAGAGTTTATTCCCACCTAGATGTAACAGGGAGCCTCTGAACCCCCTGAATAGGGCCACCTGCTTCAGCCGTTGATTAAACACAATGAGGGGAAAATAGAGGTGTGCAGCCAGGGGATTAGCTGGCCATATTAAATGGGTTCCCTGTAAGTCCGTGTCTACCAATTCTCCAAATTCTAGTATCCGCCACCATGTTTTTGTTTTTGCTTTGCATTTTGCCCCCCATCCTTAACCTAATGGAAGAAAAAAAGTGAACACTAAATATGAATACTATTACTAACTTTCAGCGGCTTCTCATTGTCCCCTCAATCAAGTATATGAGTATGTAGGATAATTTATCGAGCTATTAATCTATGCTTTTTAATGCCAGTGTTTTTCTCCCCTATTGCAAGCAAGCAGCCAGATTAATTGCTGCCTTATTTCAGGGATCTTGGTGGTAGAAGCTTGAAAACAAACTCCCTACTATCCCTGCCTGCTATTTGGTCTTTAAGAGCTTGAGTTCCTGAAGTAGATGGTGCTGGAGGAGGGTGGCAGAAGCTGATGCGGCGAAGGAGAGAACAGAGATTGCCTGGTGGTTTCCACAGACAGTAAGGACTGGCTGCTGGCAGGACCTGGGGGGGGAAGACAGAGCCCCCCAGGGGCATGACTGTGTGCCGAGCTTAACGAGGCCATACCCTGGGCACTAGGGCTCCCACGTGAAGAAGATTCCTGCAGCCTAAGAAGCACAGTAGCGGAGCCACTACCATTTAAGGGTCTGTGACAGCTCTGACAGTAAGCCTACCATGACGAGCCAAAAATTCGGGGCAAGTTCCTCTATTTTTTAAGGAACCATGAAAGTCTCTGAGATACTGAAGGAGAAGATAGAGAGAGCCGCTAAGTGATACCCTGAAGTTACTTTCAGCAAGGTGGAATGAAGGCTCCGAGGAATATCTTGCACACTCCAGTTTGTGATTTAAGAGTTATCCCCACTTCCGATACCAATTCTTTCTACTGGAGTCTGAGCTGCAAAAGCACAGTCTCGTCAGCCTGGTGTTCCAGACACTGACTTTTCTTCTGTTGTGCGAATCCGACGCTCTACTCACTAGCTTTCCTGCCTATCTTTTTGCTTGGCATTTTCTGCCCTTTGGCAAAATGCATTCACTCATTCAATAAGTGAGTGCCCCTTTTCTCTATCTCTAAACACATTTTCCTTCACAAAAGCCTCCCTGATCCTGAAATCATAGGTCATAATTTCTTCCTTTACTAAATTACTGGTTTGCACTTCTCCCGGGACGTTTACCCTGTAGTACAGAGTGCTACAACCTCCGGTCTGCTCCCCCTGCCTACACCTTTTAAAAAATTTACTAAACATTTACTACAAATTCAGAGAACAGTGACTGTTTCTTTCCCAACTACCTAGCATAGTACTACATGTATTCATTTCTCAGCAAATATTTTGTGAAGGCCCATCACATCCTGGCCCCTGGATACTAAAACAAACAAAACTGGGGGCCTGTCTTCAAGGTCCTTGAAGTCTGTGAATTATGGTCAAAGCCCACAGGTCTGAACATAATAAATGTTCCATGAGTATTTGTTGATATTAATTCTTAGCATTTTAAAGCCGCATTCAGCTACTTATAGGAAATTTAAGTAAAATGGATAATTTTGCTGGGCAGTGAGCTTCCTGATACTTCAGAATATCCCACCTAGGCTTGGGGGGCGGGCAACACTGCACTTGCTAAAAATGTAAAATAGCAAGAAAAACTTAAAAGTGTGCTTTAATAATTTCTATTTTTGAAAACACCTCACAGTCTTTTTATTTTCAAGGTAAATGTGCGAATAAAAATCTGACCCCTTATTTGAAATCCATGAAAAATGGCTGAGCTGAAGGAACTGCTCTCCAAAAGCTACTTTCTCTTCTCAGGGCTTGCTTCCTTAACCCTTCATTCGTTTCTGCTGTCACCGCTGCTTTGGAATTTGCTGGTACGTGTAATAAGACTCCATCACAAATGTTTGTGGATAAATCAGGAAATAGTCACTGAAGATCTTGGCACAGGCCACAGCCAAGGCTCCGTCCCTGCCATCCTTCCCACACTCATCCCATGTCCAGGCTCTCTTTTCGTTGTCCATTCTCCTGATTTTACTGCCCCCTGGGGGCAAACTTGCGGCTTTCCATCTCCCAAGTATGTCACAAATCTAGTATCTTAGTGAGCTAGCAAAGGAAGGAACATTGGCTTGGAGTCAAAAGCCTGAACTTATTTGTCATTTATTCATTCAACAAATATTTTTAAGCATTTTCTATGTGTCAGGCATTGGTCTAAGTCTTGGAAAACAGTGATGAACAAGATAGTAAAGTCTCGGCTCTCAAGACACTTAACATTCTAATGTAGGAAAACAATAAACAAGTACACAGACAACCAAGAAGATTACAGATAATGATAAATGCTATGAAAGAAAGAAATGGGGTAATGCGATAAACAGTAACTATAGAGGGTACTTAGAGTAAGGCGGTCAGGGAAGGCTTTGCTAATATTTAAGCAGAGACTTGACAGATGTAAAACGTGCTAACCAGATTCCAAGGAAGAGCATTTCAGGCATCTCTTCCTGAGATGAGAAAGAGTCTAATGTGTCCAAGGCACAGAAAGGAGGCCAATTTGGCAAGAAACAGCCAGCAGGATGGAGATGGAGGTTAGTAGTGTGAGGTCAGTAAAGCTCATGCGGGGCCTAATAGCCACAGTGAAGAGTTTAGATTTTAATCTAAGAGTAAGGGAAATATTTGATGTGCTTTAAGCAGAGAAGCAACAGACTCCATTTCTGAAAGCTCACTATGGCTAATGTGTAGAGAATGGAATTAGAAATACTAATTAAGAGACTACTATATAGATTCAGGAGAGAGAAGAGTAGGGATTCAATACTTCAGAGTCGGACCGTGCAAAACTTTAAGATGGACCTCATGTGCGAGATGAGGGAGAGTCACCAAGATGGTGCCTGGATGGGCTAGAAAACTGCAGTTGGCCATGCTGGCCTTAACTCAACATCCCAAGCCTGCCTTGCCTGGCTCTGGGCAATTTGGTCTCTTCACCTTTGAAATGAAGATATTCAAAGAGATATAATATAACAGGCGGCCTCAGATACTTCTTCAGGACTAAGACACTGTAGTTCTGTTGGGTAATTAGGACATGCTAACATGATATACATATATATACATATATATACATATGTATATATGTATATATATGTATATATATATATCTTGCACACACATATATATGTATATATATATCTTGTATATATATGTATATACACACATATCTTGTGTATATACACACATTTATATGCATATACACAAATATCTTACATATATGTATATACACACATATATATGTGTGTGTGTGTATATATATATATATATATATATATATATATATATATATATATATATCTTGCTTCCCATTAGGAGAATAATATAAGCTTTGTAACAACAGAGGCTAGGAGCACCATAAAGCTCTCACAAAGCTCCACAAAGCCAAAGCCAGGTGACTTTGGCAAATTGACTCTGTACCTCAGGCTTCTCATCTGGAAAATGGGATCATAAAACTGATTTGTTCCACTGGGCTGTTGGGAGGGATAAGTAATATAATCATGTAAGACACCTGGAATGTAATAATGTTCAGTTAATCATACATTCTCCTTTCCTGACAGACTCAACACTTGTTCCTTCTCTTCTTACATTCACTTCATTTTGTAAATCTCTTGACTCAGTGATTCCTCTTTTTCCTGTGGACGAAGTACAAGATCAGGAATTTCCAGAGCGGAATTTCACCTGAGTCCCTCCCTGTGATAGTCACTCAGCCCTGGACCTCTCTGCTGTTGCCTCTGGAAGTTGAACATTGAAGGGGATGGCAATGAGGTCAGCTCCTAGTCTGTGGACTCCAAGTTATCAATGCCAGGATTTCAATAGGATTTCAATATTAAAGCTTGTCTTTGACTTAATTCATCTTTCCTTGTCTTCTAGCTCCAACCTTCTTCCCAATGAGTGGGGCTTTAAGAACTGAGTCTGAGAAGAAAATGTGATGGAATAATTCAGGCTGCTGGTGAAAGGCATCTCATGCCCTGAAACCCCACCAATATGCCTTTTTGCTGCTAACTACCATATTACTTGATACTTGGAGAACCGGGTGGGCACACGACAGGAAGGAATGTGACGGTCTTATCCACTGCCCACAGTACTTTTTCAGTTACCAAACACTGAAATCTTAATCACGACAAAAATGATCCCCTTTGTTTTATTTATGCCTGTCTTTTTCATTTACCTCTATCGCCCGTTTTTCCTTTTGGGAAAAAATTCCCAAGTGTTAGGCAAAAAGACATGTTTTTTTAAAGGTTTCTTGCTGTCTAGACAGAAACCTAGGTTATCGCTGTAGTTTCTGCTATGGCTGCTAGAGGGCAGTGCAATTCTCTCTCTACCCTCCAGTAGCCTCGTTTCCTCCCATCCCCCTTCCAGCTAAGGGCAGAGAGGAAGGGACACAATGGAGGGAAATATGCACACATACCAAAGGAGCAGAGGCGGAAGTGACTTGAAAATAAACAAGCAACATGAAGTTCACAGACAGCACATCCTGGTCTCCTTGCTTCCTCCTCGCTTACACAGCATTAGCTGCTTTCACACCCATTTGAAAGGTGTGCTTCACCTTTCCTCAGCCTGTTCTACATTCTCTCCCACCCAATTCTTCAAATTCTTCAAACGTGAGCTCATCTCGGCCTCACCCTTGTATCTCACACACAAACACACTCAGCCCCTCCCTGAATATACTGACTGGCCTCCCCCTCTTGCTTCCTCTCCAGTGCAGTGCTGGCCCCTGAGGCTCTAATGACCGTGCCAGGAGAGGTGGCTGTGCTCTTACAAGGTCTTGGTGCCACAGTGAGGCAGACCTTGGGGCAGAGTCTAATTCCAGAGAGGGTGGCTGCTGAAGGGCTGCCCAGCCCCACAGGCAGGGAGGGCGTAGTTAACTGCTGAGTGACCTGGACTACTGACATAAACTGTCAGAACCGAATGCATGAGTGCCCACGGTGCCTCCACAGGTCATAGAAGAAACAGGAGCAGCTGGTTTTTGTGGGCAGGGCCAGGAAGGGAACTAGAACAGGGGTAAGAGAAGCCATGGTAATATCGTCTTACATTTGCAGAGAGCTTTGTGCTTTCCGAAACTCAGGCCCAAAGACCCTGGTATATGGGTTAGCTCATGTAAGGAGGGCGTGTACTATGATCCCCTCTTTACAAACAAGACAACTGAGCCCATATGAAGGCGAAGCCTCCTGTTCCAATCAGACTGACATCCATGCCTGAGTTAGGCTAGATTCCACTGCTAGGGAGAGAGCTGTCCCCAAAACATCTTTGATCTGTATAAAATCATGTAATGGGAGCAAACTTATCATGCAGGACAGCATCACTGACAGGGCTTATGATTTCTCACCATCTCAAATTCATTAGATCCCTACTATGGCCCTTTTGTATGTCCAGGTGCTCCATGGGATGGGCAAGGCAAGAGATCACAGCTAAGTCCCAGAAGAAAAGGTGATCAAATATGAGGGTTTCAACACCCTCCCCACTACAAGATCTGCTGGGCACTAACCTCTCAAGAGTTTTGAAAGCTGGGATGGCCTCACTCTTGTTCCCCTCCCTCCTCATGGAATAGAGAGTCCTTATTGCCAGAATATTATAACTGCAAGAGCTCACAGTGAGGAGACAACAGCCCATCCACTAGAAATGTTTGCCTCCAGGAAGCCTTCTTCTTTGCAACTCAAACAGAGAATGATTTAGTAGCCTTCTCTTCCTCCCCCATACAATTTTAAGGAAGAAAAAGGGGGAAAAAAAAACAAATGAAAGCTATCTTAGCGGTAATGATGGTTTAGAACAGGGGTGTCCAAACTTTTTTCAACGTTTTTTACCAAGGGCCATATGAGGTAAAATATACAAACAGCCGGGCCACTCACTTGAGGTGAAGTACATGTTGTCTCACCTGGTTTATTTAAGTAAATTAAATATATTTTTGGAATTTGCTGTGGGCCAATTAAAAATGGATTGCGGGCCGTAGTTAGCCCGTGGGCCGCAGTTTGGACACCCCTAGTTTAGAATGAGAAAGGGGTGTTTTGGTTGTGGGTTTAAATTGATTCTCCTTTTTTTTTTAAAGCATTTCTTTAAAAAAGTTAGTGGGAGGGAAATTGAGGCATTGCATATTCTGTGTT
This sequence comes from Rhinolophus hipposideros, assembly GCF_964194185.1. Taxonomy (NCBI): domain Eukaryota; kingdom Metazoa; phylum Chordata; class Mammalia; order Chiroptera; family Rhinolophidae; genus Rhinolophus; species Rhinolophus hipposideros. The sequence goes on from NC_138053.1 coordinate 12,539,184, forward strand.
TTTATATCCACGCTAGTGATTTTAATAGTGTTTTGACTCCCTTTGAACTTCTCTATGACCCGGATCAAGCAGCCCTGTTTCAAGTTCTACGTTAGTAAGAATTAAATTGTAACTTCCATCTTTATCACAAAGATGTTATGTGTGTTGATGAAGTAACTTACTTTAAGGCCATATTCACAGTATGGCTAAAACTAAACTATACTTCTCTAAGGTGTTGATATTTGTGTCTTTGGGATACTTCCTGCAACTACTTATGAGAGTCTATAAGTTTATTGTCTAAAATAAATAAATAACTTGAATACCAAAGTACATACCAATGGTAATGGGAGTCGTGAAGCTGGTTCACAGATAGAGATCACAGTTCTTTTCCCTGAAGAAATGTTTTATCTGAGCATATATCCAGTTAATTCGACTACTTGCTGACCTCTCAGATTTACTATAGATTCTTATGAATTGGTCCTTTGAATACTTATACTTCAAGATGGCACACTGAGCACACTGGAGAAATGGAATGTTTATTTCCATTCCCTCGCAAAAATCACATGGTGCTTACCATAAAGACATACAGCATGAATGAAGTCATGAGACCACTGTGAGTAGCAAGAAGAGTATCCCTGAGAAACACATTTTGATAAATTTCTAGTAAGAAGAAAGAGGTAACAAGAAAGAGGATGGGACCTCTTGTTTCTTCTGGTAACAAGAAAGAGGATGGGACCTATTACTGGATAAACCAGAGTGAAGAAAGGTGAAACCCAGAACACATTTGGAAGATGGCTATAGCAGAGGTGGGAGCCATTCTTTATGGCAAAGGCTGAGGAGACCCTAAATGTGTAGATGACAAGTAACAAGAGCAGAAATAGGATGCAAAGCAGTCATTAGTGAAATTAAATAAAGGACTATTTATAAAATATCTGTTCCAAGTATCTCCTCATACCCCATTCCTATTCTGTTGCATCAAAGCAATTAGAGACTCTGGAATTTGAGCTGCAGAAGTGCTGCCTCCCTACTCCACACCCACATGCCCTAAAGGAAAAGCTTCCTGTTAGCCTGTCATGCCCACCAAGTTCACAGTCAGACCCCTGGGCTCTGATGGTCAGGAGATACACTTGTAAGAAAATGAGAGACACTTGTGAGAAAACAAGACCCACACAGCCACAGGGGAAACCCATGACAGGAATCTATAGGATTGATCACTAACCCTCAAAGAAATCCACAGCAGAGACATTTGAGAAAGGACGCAAGGGAACTTTTTAGGTTGATGAAACTATTCTCTATCTTTATTATGGTGGTAGGAACACAACTGTATACACTTAATGAAAACTCATCAAACTGAACATCTTTAAAGGGTGAATTTTCCGGTGTATAAATTATGCCACAATGAACCGGAACTTAAAAAGGAAGCACACACCATGAAAGGAAAGAAGGATAAAGTTGGTGACATATGACTGGCCTGCAGCAACTGAAGAGTTGTCCACTTGTCTAACAGCACAGAGGGGTGACCAATGGAAAGGCCTGCTCCATCTTAGCAAAGGCATTAAGCTAGCCTGATCAATTTAGAAGTAGAAGGGAGAGAAATTTCTATGTAAACCAAGTACACACCAAGTACCAGACATTCTCAGGGACCTTATTTCATCTAATTCACAACACAGTGGATATGACTACCGAGGGAGATGTAAAAGAGGCCTCTTATAAAAAAGGAACAACTAGAAAACAAGAGTTGCTGGAAATTAAAAATATGGTTACTAAAAATTTTTCATAGGTATTAGGAGGGCTGACAAATAAAATCAAGGAAATCTACTAAAATTTTGAACAAAAAAAAAAGAAAGAAATCAAAGATATGAAAGAAAAGTTAAAATCATACAGGATCATATAAGAAGTCCTACACCCAGCTAACGAAACTACCAGAAAGAGACAACTGAAAAAATGCACAGGAAAAATAATTAAAGAAACAGTAGTTGATGAATGGATAAACAAAGTGTGTTTATGAAATGAACACAATGAAATATTATCCAGCCATAAAAAAGGACAAAATACTGATATGCTATAGTGTGGATGAATCTGGAAAACACTGCTAAACGAGAGTAACCAGACACAAAAGGCCACATATTAGATATTTCCATTTATATGAAATACCCAGAATAGATAAAGCCATAGACACAGAAAGTAGATTGGTGGTTGCCAGGGGCTGGGGGAGGAGAGGAAAGGGGAATGACTAATTATGGTTATGGGGTTTCTTTTTAAGATGATGTAAGTGTTCTGAAACTAGACAGTGGTTATGGTTGCACAACTTTGTGAATATACAAAAAAAAAAAACAATTTAGCCATGTGCTTTAAAAGGTGGATTTTATGGTTTGTGAATTAGATGTTAATTTAAAAACATAGAAAAAAATCCCCAGAACTCAAAAAAGAAAAAAATAAGATTTAAGATTGAGTATTAAGCAAACATATAGATGCTCATTCCTAAATCTATCCTTATAGCATTGAATGCCAAAAGGGGAGGGAGTCTAAAAAAGCATCAAAAAAAGTTAATTTATAGAAAATTGAAATAAAGTATGCATCAAACTTCTCATCTGCAATACTACTAAAGACAATACTACTAAAGACGTAGTTCTGCAGAAATGTGTTACTGATCAAATTAAAATAGGAAGTCAGACATCTAAGAGAATAATAGTACTTTCCATTCAGCAAATAGTATGATTAAGAAGTTATCTTAGTGATATAATGAAAACATTTGTGTTTTCACTCTCCACAAGAAAGAGGTCAGGCAATTAGCAATTTAGGATGAAAAAAATCCCAGTTGTTCAAGAAACTGATGTACAAGTATGAACAACTAAAGTGTGGCATGATTTTTGAAGAATGTTAGTGTAAAGAAAGAGAATTCAATGCCTACAACACGCTCCCTTGTTCACAGTCAGTCACTCCCTTGTTCACACTCCCTTGAATAGCTCAGTGATATAGGATTGCATTCCCTCTTCTAGAGATGAACCACTTCATTTGATTCTGCATTTAATAATGTTTATATAGTAAAAATATGAAAAATGATGTTTATTGATTTAAAACTATAAATGTAATGCTAAAGTAATAAATATGGGGAGGAAATCGAAGTTAAAGATACATTTCTCATCCTTCAGAGTGGAGAGGCAATAGATACTCTCTAAATAATATGTTTGGAATAGAAGAATGGGCAAATTACTTTAAATTATAGTCATAACCATCGTGGACTAAAAACAAAAGCAATTAAAAGTGGTCTCCTCTGGGGATGGTACTGGGAGCTGGGATAATAGACGTTCATTTTTTATTGAATGACTTTATATATTGTTCACCATTTTGTTTTATTACGTGCAAGTCAGACTTTGTGAATTAAACAAATAGAGCAAGAACAATTCCCAGGCCTATAAACTTAACTGACTGTAATTGTTAGGAATAGTCCTAACAGCAATATACAGAAAACTTAACTAACAATGGCTTAAATCATGACAATCATTATTTGTTTAAAAAGGGATCCAGAGGTAGGCAGAGTGGTTTGGTGGCTTGATGATGTCAGAAAGAACTCAGGTTCTTTCCATCTTTCTGTTCTGCCACCCAAAGCAATAGCTATGGTCTCCAATCTGGAGCCCAACGTGGCTGCTTAGCTCCAGGCACCAGTTTTCTCACAACCACTCCAAAATCAGGAAGAAAATGGGCAGAAAGACAAGGGACTAACTCCCACATGATGATGTCCTTTTATTTCTTTTCCAGAAACCACTATTTCTTCCCCCTGCAGCCCATTTAACCCCTACAACCTCTTATATTTCATTGGCCAGAATTAGGACACCTCCTGGCTGGCACAAGTGTAGTTCACCATAATTGCCTTAGGCCAATCCCATATCATCACCCGGAACTGAGCACATTGTTCCCTGAACAAACTCCGCGTTCTTTGACACTGCAGTTTAACAGATAGGATTGACTGTTGGTTAGGCACTAACAAGTTCTACAAGGCTAACTGACCAACTACCATTCCTCATGAGAAGAGGATTGCCAACATTCTGTCAGAATCACAAAGCCTGGATTCTCTCATGACAAAAGTCTATACAGTCATGAGTCTTTAGTTGTGTGTTGATTTAATGTGTATTAATCTTTTTAGATAAAACCATTTGTCATGTGTTGGCATCTGCAAATTAACATTGGCTTCTGAGGAGAAACTCTTGAGAGGGGAAAAAAAAAAATCACCTCACTGCATATTTCAAAGGCCCAACATCAAAAATTTATCAAGTGTAAAAACCCAGTCTGTTTGATACTGTTAAAAAGATTAATTTTACAAATAGCTACTAGAACCAAGGCACATCTGACAACCTGAAGAATTAGAAGAGGAGGCAAACATTTTCCTTTCTGAATTAAGAAAAGTGAGTCCCACCATTTCCATTTTCCCTCCCTTGTGGTATCATTGTAGTGTCTCTGGCACATTTCTTAAGTCAAAGATTTCCCTGAGGATGCCATATATCAGATAGTTATTGGCTCACTTTTCAGCAACTCTATCATGGCTGATTTACTAATATATCCTGTAGTCTTTCTGTGAAATCTATACAGGGAAAGCTCCGAGTGCCTCATAATTCCCACCTATTTTGAGTTAAAGGCTTAATGCATAGATGGGATCTGACATATGAGTGTTGCTCACCAGTTCACTGTCAGAGCAGGTCTGAATAATTAGCACCAATAGCTCTTCTTTCCAGATATTAATACCTTACATCATAAATGTCAAGCACAGCACAGAGATGCGACTGGAAAACCTCCGAACGGAAGGGGGCCCATAAATCATGGAGGTTCACTCTATTTTCCTTCCATTTTACTATCAGAAAATAAACCCAGGATGGTGAGATTTAAAGTCTTGACCTCCTCTTACTTATTACATATCACTGTGCCTCCCTGAAGCTGTACCCTGGAGGGAGGGAGGAGAGGGGAGGAGACTGCTCAGCAGGGAAAGGATAATGATGCGTTCAGGGGGCAGGAGAGATCAGTGGAAAAAAAAAACAAACTTCCCAGCAGCACTCCAGGTGGTTCTGTGCCCTCTACCCCTGCACCGTGCTGTGTGCATTTTGGATGTGAAGGCAGGCTTACGGGAGGGAGGTGTTTGTTTCTATGTGAAAAAAATCTCAGCTGCTGCCCCGCTCAGTAGAGAAAACAGTCTCTTTTATCGTTAGAGAACAAGTATGGGAATGAATGTTATAATAAATTGCAATGAACTTTCTGAGGACACCAGGACCTAAATAAACCCCTATTCGAACTAAGGCAATCACTCTACATTTCACAAGGTGGTATCTGACCCCGCCTCCAGTAACAGGTATGGTTCTTCCAACTGCAATCATAGGATCCTTAATTTAGAGATAAGGATCTCCCTCCTTCCCCCAACCACTATTCTATCTTTAGAGAACTTTGGCTATTAGGAGATTCACATTATATTGCTCAGAGGTTAGTCTCCCTAAAACTCCTGTCAGTGCACCCCACGTCTATCCTCTGGGGTACCACTGGGAATTCTATCTTCTCTCTCTTTTGGAAATCGTTTGTGTATTTGAAAAATGCTATCTTAAACTTCCTATATACCAAGCTGACTTATCCCAAGCTCTTTAACCATCCCTAATGTGACAAATCTTCATACGAGGTCGAGGTCGGACAATTAGGTTCTCGAACTCACCCTAGAAAAAGTGCTACATGAAGTACTCCCCTTGGAAAGCTATGCACTGACGCCGGCACCTAGTCCATTCTTCAAAGTAATTTTGGAACTCTTTCTGGAATGGCCATCAGAGCTGTCATCGTATTACCTTTCATGTCTTAAATGTCACCCAAATGTCTTCCTTTCATCATTTCCTTTATCTTCGGGTAGAGAAAGAAGTCATTATGGGGCAGATCAGGTGAGTAAGGAGGGTGTTCCAATACAGTTATTTGTTTACTGACTGAAAGCTCCCTCACAGACAGTGCCGTGGGAGCTGGTGCATTGTCCTGATGCAAGAGCCATAAATTGTTGGCGAAAAGTTCAGGTCGTCTGACTTTTTCACGCAGCCTTTTCAGCACTTCCAAATAGTAAACTTGGTGAATTGTTTGTCCAGTTGGTACAAATTCATAATGAATAATCCCTCTGATATCAAAACGAAGGTTAGCAAGAGCGTTACAACAAGTTCGCAAACTTAATTGTCAGTATTTCAGTGTCTCATCTAAAATAAGGCAGTCTCCAATCCCTTTTAAAGTAAGTTCTCTCAAACAGTGAGTAAAACACAATGACAGCAACAATCATGACAACAATACTTATCATTTTTCGAACACTTACCATTTGCCGGGCACTGTTACACATTTTATATTCATCATCTTATTTGATTCTTACAAAAATACCATGTAGCAACTGGTTTTATAATCCCCAGTATATAATGAAGAAGCTACAACTTTAAAGCATAAGTCCCTACCCTCAGGCTCACACAGCCAGGATTGACCAGGGCCAGAGCTCTTAGGCCCTGTGCCTCCTTGTACTCCAGAGCCAGAACTATCAATCACTTCCCTTATTCTAGACTCTTTAATTTTGTAAATATGGCGGAAGATTGAATCCACTATTCTTGTTGGCTTATTGAGTTTGTTCCCAAATCTGTATCTCTAGCCCAAATCTCTCTGGGGTTCTAGATTTATCCAACTGCCTTCCAGACATCATCACTTAAACACCTAATGCCTCAAACTCAACATTTCCATCACCTTCTTCTCATATATGCTCCTCTCCTACTGTTTCCCCAAATCTGAAAATGGCTTCACTGTCTACCCACTTGTCCCAAGCTGTACGGAAGCCTGAGAGTCACTCCTGAATAATCTCTTGTCCCCACATCCAAACCATCACCAAGTCCTTGATTCCTCTTATGTATATTTTTCAGTTCTGCCACTTCTTTCAATCTGCACTGTCACTAGTGGAGGCCACCTCAGTGACTGCGACAGACTCCTAACAGGTCATTAGGCACCTAGCTATGTTCTTTCCTTCCTCCTCCCTTCTCTACATTGAAGCTGGTGGAGACCTTCCAATATGAAAATCTAAGTCACTTCCTTGCTTAAGACTATTTCATGGTTTACCGTCCCACAAAACTTCTACCTACCTCTTTAAGTGACTTGCAAAACCCTTCCAGACCTACCCCAGTCTTCCCTCTCCAATTTCATCTCTCATTACTCCCCCACCCTTCAAGTTACAGGCTTAATGAACCTCCTCCCATTCCTTCAAGTTTAATGTCGTTTTACCTGCAGGCCATTACACATGCTGTTCCCTCTTACTGGAGCATTCTTTCTCTCCCCATTGCCTGGGAAGCCAACTCTCACTCATCCTGCAGATTTGAGTTTTAAAGTCACTTTCTCAAGGTGAATTTCCCTGAATGTTAAAGCTGTGTATTTCCTACGATACTGTTTTTATTCTACCATTGCATGTGTCATCCTTTTTTCCCCTTATTTAATTGTTTCCATAAGAAAAGGAATTATGTCTGCCTTGTTCATCATCAAAGCCCCAGCACTGAGCAAAGAAGGAGCTTGAAATATATTTGTTGAATGAATGAATGAAGTAATGAATGACAGTTAAAATCCTGCTCAAGTAGGGTAAACCTAAGTGTGTCTCCTTCAACGTGTATGTGTGTGGTTGGTAGTTTAGACTCCAGAGAGGTACCACATTTATTCCTCACTAACCTTCATATTGTTAAGTTCACATCATCAATTTCAGATTTTTGAGATGTTTTTGCATCCTGATTCTCTCTAACCTATCTAGTATATTAGCTATCACTGCCAATTTAATGTTACTTAAAAACTTGATTAGCATACCTTCCATATTTTCATTAGGCAAGGACAGAGCCTAGTGACACCCATTAGACACTCACCTCCATTAATTAGCACCCACTGGGTATGCTAATTCAATCAGGTTCAAAGATACTACATCTTTTCCCTCAAATTCAAGAATATCATGGATAAATTGATCACGAGCCTCGATGAAGTCCAAATAAAGATTATGATAATTTTCTAATCACATGATTATCAGTTTGTTTGCCCTATCACACTGACAGATAACATTCAGATAATATCCCCTACACATTCTTCGGTTTTTGTGAAATTCCCAGAAGCACAGCTAAAACTGCACCTTTTTTCTCTCTTATTAAAGAAGTCACATTGGAGAGTAAGTGGGTGACTGAGACGTAATGACAGATCTAGTAGGAGTCCTGGTTGTTCTGCAAGTGAGGCTGAAACCTGTCTCTGGCAGCCAGCCCCTGCACTGGTCACTCGGACCTCCAACAGCATTTATGCAGTGTGTGCTTGGCCAGTAAGTCCTGCTCTCTTGTCCAAAGAGAATGCAACATTCCAGATCCCTTCCCTCTGGCCCTGACTCTGCACTCTTCTCCTGCAACACTTCATTTTTTCCTGACCCAAGCCCCTGCTGGTCTCCAACCATACAGGGATGAAAAGATCCATGCGGTTCAACTAATTCTATTAAAATCAGCAGAGACTAAAAAGCACAGGGAACTTTTATCTGAAAGACTAGCTATTCTACCAAAACAATTATCCTATGAAATAATGAATCATCCCATGGCCCTAGTTGGCAGCCTCTGAAGTCCTAGGATTGAACGAGGTGATTAACACAAGCATGGACTATGTCCGTGAATGAAGCAGAGATCAGTGAGAGAGACGCCATCCAGAGCACGGCCTCCTGGTTGCAGGGGGCATCAAAGCAAGTGAGGCAGAGAAAACATGAGTTTTTATCCTGCTACAGGGAGCCCACTTGAATTGCAAGTACTAGGTAAGATCTCTGGGGCAAGGTCCTCAAAGAAAACCAGAAGTTGAATTCCTTAAGAGAATGGTGACATAGAGTTGGGATAGTGTAATATTCCGTTACTAATACACCAGGTTTTATGAACTGAGATTCTATCTCTACCTACCAAGCAGATCAGCAGTAAACAATGGCTGAGATGAACACAGAGAAAAATAGCCAAAGCACAGGGATGCCAGATAACCAGGCAGCAAGGGGAAGTAAACATGAAACTGAAATGAAGAAGGGCCAATGCCTGGCAATGGTGGGGCCTTTTGATCCAATAAACTCAGACACAAAAAATTAAAGAAAACTTTAATCCATAAGCTCATGAGACGGGGACATGCGGGTTATCTAGTTGTTGCAGACGCCCTGAGTTGCCTCTCCAAATCTACTCCCCACTACTCCCTTGTAAAAGATCGCTGTATTTCTTTTAAGCAGGATGCATTGTTAAAAGATAATTTCCCAGCTTCTCTTTCAGTCAGCATAGGACTTAACCAGTTTTGGCTAATGAGCTAAGAGTGTTGTGTGCCAAGATCCGGAAATCTTATAAGGGAGTGGGGTACATATTTTCTCTCTCCTTCCTCCATCCTGCTTCTTCGACTAGGGATATAATGGCTAGGCCCAAACAGCCATCTTGGACTGTGAGGTGGCTTGAGAATGGAAGTCTCACACAGAATAAAGCAGAACAACTGCAGTTTCCTGACGCTGTTGTTCTGACACTAGCCCTGGATTGTCTTATCTTCAGTTTCCTTTTATGTGAGAGAGATATAAATTGTCTTGTTTAAGATATTATTTTTCAGGATATTGTGACTTGCAGCTAAACCTCTAAATCATCACTGATCCCTCTTCTAAGTGTTCACAAACTACCTGGCCTCAATCCTACTATCTAGCTCCCCGGACTCATCACAGGGGGATCTGGGCCAGTTAGCTCAGGTCTCACTCTTACAAGGGTAATATACACTTTAACCTTTTCTCCAAATGAGAATATACAGAGAGTCTTTGTAGGGTTTCTGATGTTAGAAATATTGATTTGCCTGCCCTAACCAAAGTATGCCACAATGTTTGGAACTCTGTTTGGGCAGTTTTACTTTCTAATATCCCAAGCACCTTAAATAAAGAGAAGCAACTCAGAGTCCAAGGGTGACTTTGCTTGCTGCCATCTGCCTCCTACCAGCAGGGGTGCTGGAGCCTGTTCTGAGACTTTTATAGTCACTCTTCTCCCCAAAAGTCCCGAGGAAGGATCCTGAGCAGAGGGACATAAAACCTACATTACTAGGGAAATGAAAGTGTGATCATTTAAACACTTGTGTTTGAGGAGAGGGAGGGCAGATAGAACTGTTGTATTGTGGCCCAGTTCTGCACATGTGAACAGGGCAGGAGATGAGGTGGGCCTCATGGCTCAGTGACATTTAAAGTAAATGGGAAAAGGCCATGTGAGAAGGGAATCCCCCAGCCTCAGCCCTCAGCCAGGACCCTCCACTCTGTCATACCTTGTTGAGATGCTTCTGCTTATCAAACCCCGCAGTCACAGCCTTCTGGGGATAGGAAGCAGCGATCACGCTGAGGTGCTGTGCTCGGTAGGGCATCTCCTCTGTGCAAAGAGGCCCCAGAGAAACTAGAGCTCTGCTATCATCTCTAAGGAAAAGATGCCGTAGGATCACTGTGGACCATGGGATGAGCCCCTTCTCCAGTTCCCCAGGTCTGTCTAATTCATAATTCTGTGGCAGGATCACTGTCAGACGATGTCAGTGCCAGCAGGTCAAGTGGCCATTTCTACCTCCCAGCTCGGGGAATGATATAACCCAAAAGATTGTCAACTTCCAGGAAACCCTGTGGAAAGAAAATATTGGCCTCCCCTATGTTAGAGAAGCAAAAAGCATATTCCTACCACCATGATAAAATCTTAGTTCCACTTACTAATACATTTAGCTCTGTCACTATGAATTATTTACAGATTTCTGATAAACTTTATTCTAATCTCAGTCATCATATTCGAGCCTAATCATGCAACCTTTTTACTCAGGTCAACTACCAGGTCACCATACCTACCAGTGCCAGGGTTATTACTGAACTTGAACTAGAGTCAATGCCCAGCTACCACTCCCAAAACAAGCCAAGTCTGGCATTAGGGACTGAATGGCACTCATTCCTTCCTACCTTTTCGAGAACCCTAGAAACTCATTGTCTGGGCCCCTGGTTACCATATCTTGGAAGATGAGGCTGGGGATCAATCTCTAAAGAAATTGTTGGGAAATCATTTGGTACCACATTCAACAAAGCCAGGTCAATATCACTCCAACACTCCCCTAGGCATCTGCCCTGTTTCCACATAAAAGTTAAACTCTACCTCTTCAAACCAAGAAACAAGTTCTCTTTATTCAAATACAGAGCTCATGGGCCACATCTGAGCTGCTCCAACTGTCAGGTGTAGAACTGACATCTCCCCTGGTGTGAACATCATTTATCTTTTCTGACTCATCTCAAGCTACTGCTTTTCTACGAACTTGAGTAATGTTATCATTTCTTCAGGGGATGTCTGAACCCAAACAGATACATATCTGAATTCAACAAGAAAGAGTAGTGTAAGGTTAAATGGAAGTATCTTTAAGGAGTTTCTATATACCAAAGGTATTTCAACTCTCCATATTTGAGCTTCATCCCTTTGTTTTATACATTTTAATTGGGAAATTATGAAAAGTGTATTCGAGGGAAGAAACACTGTAGTTGGAATTTAGACATGTAAATTGAAATGTATTTCCCAGGCTCCCTAGTTCTTACCTAACTGCAGATAGGTTTTTCTTCAGCTCTCCCAAATTCTTGTCTGATACACATTATGATCAAAAGCTCAGGCTGCCTTAGGACTGCTATGACTGTTTTGGAAGGAGTCTACATTGCTCAGTTGGAAAAACGGATTCTAAAATATCAAGCAGGCACTGGTTTGGCCACACATTTCACTCATTCAGTCTGACAAGCAATAATCTATTACCAATCATTGAGTATTATCTCTTACTTTCAAGTCATTGGGTCCTTGCCATGTGCTATAAGCCTTATGCTGTAGAGGCTTTTGATGGATTAATTTCTCCTAGTTAGTGAGTTTTGTCAGCACTTTTCAAATACAAAGCCATCCATGTCATCTAACAATTCCATTCCATTTGTCATTTGGTAAAATATACACGACAGGGAATCTTGACTTTGGGGAACCTACACAACCTGTCTTGAATAAATTTGAAGCACAGGTGACCATTAGAGCTGATTATCTTCTGTAATTGCTGAACAATAGTCAGTGGAAAGTTCTGTGCTAGATGCTAAGGGGGTCCTGCCTTCTACTTGGGACATTAAAACCTTCATAGGAGAATAGCTTAGGATCCATTGTTAATATAATTGTTTGATGAGCTCAAAGAGTCAATAGAACATAATATGGGCTCCTTAGCATGCTGCCCTCTGAGGATGTTCCCAGCATTTTTCAGTTGGACATTTTTCTCTAATATATGTGAAGATCTTCTCCAATATATTGCATTTGTGGGTAGGTCCTGCTTATAAGGAACATTATGAATGTATACATCTGACTTCACTGTAAACCTATAATTTTTACTCTATATCATATCTGGAGAATATCAGGTATATTATGAACAGCCATTTTTAATGAAGTCTTTTCAAGTAAATTGTACTTAATTCACAGAAGTATCCATGTGTCGCATTTTCATTTTCATTTTGAATATTTAAAGAAGTCCTCTTATTTGGTTCCTTTAAAAAAAAAAATTTAAACAAACCCTCAACAATAAAAAAAAAACAAAAACAAAAGACCGAATAACCAAAATAAAAAAACATATGGGCCAAAGATCTTAACAGACACCTCATCAAAGAAGATATACAAATGGCAAATACGGACAATAAAAGATGCTCTATGTTATATGTCATCAGGGAAATGCAAATTAAAACAATAGTGAGACACCATCATACACCTAGTAGAATGGCCAAAATCCAGGACAACACCAAATGCCGGTGAGGATGTGGAGCAACAGGAACTCTTATTCATTGCTGGTGACAATGCAAAATGGCACGGCCACTTTGGAAGACAGTTTGGTCATTTCTTACCAAGCTAAATATGCTCTTGCCTTATAATCCAGCAATCATGCTCCTTAGTATTTACCCAAAGGAGCTGAAAAGTTATATCCACACAAAAAACCGGCACAGGGATGTTTATAGCAGCTTTATTCATAATTGCCAAAACTTGGAAACAACCAAGACGTCCTTCTTGGATAAATAAATAGGTGAATGGATAAATATACTGTGGTATAGCCAGGCAATGGAATACGATTTAGCACTAAAAGGAAATGAGCTATCAAACCATGAAAAGATATGGAGAAAACTTAAGTTCATGCTACTAAGTAAAAGAAGCCAATCTGCCAACTATTTGACATTCTGGAAAAGGCAAACTGTAAAGACAGGAAAAGGTAGGTTGTTGCCAGGGTTAAGGAGTAGGGAGGGATGAATAACAGGCAGAGCAGAGAGGATTTTTAGGGCAGTAAAAAGACTCTGTACGATACTATTATGATGGATACATGTCATTACACATTTGTCCAAATCCATAGACTATACACCACCAAGAGTGAACCCTAAGGTAAACTATGGACTTTGGGTGACTATGATGTGTCAGGGCAGGTTTATCGATTATAACAAATGTACCATTATGGGGGGATGTTGTTAATGGGAGAGGCTGTGCATGTGGAGAAGGAGGGCGGGGGTAGATGGGAAACCTCCCTCTCAATTTTGCTGTGAACCTCAACTACTCTAAAAGGAACGGTCTTTAAAATAAAAACAAAAAGCCAAAGGATGACTGCGAACAGATGGGTCTGAAAAAGCTAGAGAAGGGCACATACAGACTGCCAGAATATTCTAGTTCCCCCAGTGCATCTCTGCATCCACTGGCAAGCATCCATTCAGTAAAATCCCGCTGGTTATCACGTCTGGCTTTGTCTTCTGATGAGCATAGCCCACACACTCAGACCCACAAGATGAGTGACTAGAGAGGTGTCAAGTAGAGAAATGCTGCCAAGCCTTGCAGATGAGTTTGTAGTTAATGTTGATGCAGTTACTTTCCAGATGCTGTAAAATATAGGAAGGACACTCCTTGAATGACGAGCTTTTAACCTTGCAGCTGGTCATTTATTTTTCTGATTAGGACGTGTCACTGTCTTAACTTCCATGGGGATGTTCACCACGGGCGATAATGACCTCTTGTTTACTCATCTCCAAACTGTGCCATGTGTTTCGGCTCATTACTGTGGATGATCCTGCCTCTGAGTGCCAAACACTAGTGGATAATCATTTTTGATTCTTCTCTTTTTGTTGTGTTAGAGAAAACCATAGAATATTTAAAATTCTAGCACTTACTGAGGGAAACAAAAATCGTGTGTGTGTTTTAAGAGAGCAAATTTGGAATCAGGGAATTCTAAAACACAGGGCAAACCCATCCAACAACATGCACTTTCCACAGGAAAACAAGGAATGTTGAAAACCCAGGTAAAAACTATTCCTCAGAAATGTTTTATGTTAGCCAATGGAGGCCTATGGGCCACACATTCCTGCTTTACAGTTTAGCATGTCATTTGTTGCATTTATAATTTACTTATTTTCTCTCTCTCCATAACTCCCCTACCCCCACCATGTGAACTTTAATAGTCAGGGATTTTAGGAAAATCCCCAGTGGTGTGTACTTTCAAAATTGGGCAAAATCCCTTTATTATGTAGACTCAGAATAATTGTTTCATTCTCTGGATGAGAGAAAGCCATGATTTCTAAGCCTACAGTGATGCGTAATATGGTAAATCAGCTTAATGATGTGTGAATAAAACCATATTAAGAAAAAAAGGGCTTGTTTCCCTGGATTCGAAAGGGGAGAGAAAAAGACAATTCTGGGTGCTTCAGGGAGGTTGAAAAATCTGTACCACGGAGTTTTAGGATTTTCTTTTTTTCTTCAAAGCCTAAAAACAACATGAGAAAACAAGCTTCTTGGACAAAAGGGAAGCTCATGAATAACCCACAGGGAGTGAGATCTCAGCTTGGTTTTACTTTACACATTATATCCAGAAGTTAAAAATTTAAAAACCACCAAAGAACTAACCTTGCTTTGAAGGGGTGAACTTGGGGCTTGGGGGGAGGGCACTCTTTTTTCATAACAACATGAAATCCCTAGTGTTCACTGAAGTTGTCATAACAACAATTTTTAAATAAAATTTGTATTATTCATCAAATATTGGCATCCAAAATACTGTGCCACCTAAAAATTATTACCTATTCTTATCTCCACAAAACTGGCTTATGTGGCTGAGGAAGAGAGAAGATGGGTGGGTTTCTATGTGATGGCAGAGAATTTTCAGTTAAGGGGGGGAAGATTTCCAAGAATGCCCTCCGTCCCAATTTGCTACTCTGATTTCCCATTCTCACAAACTATCTCCCACCTGACCAGAAAATAGATGGGGGATACAGCAGAGATACTAAGAAAATGGTTCAAGTTGCTGTACACTAAATGGGAAACTCTAGTCACTGAAATGAAGAGACTTGGTTTGTTTTTTTTAAATCCTATCCTCTCTCTTATAGGCTATTTCATATGACTTTAAAATAAGTTTTTAAAAATTGTAATTCTGGAACAGGGAAAATATTTAAACAATTCAGAAGACTGTGCAACAAATCCTACACCCCTTTCCCTTCCTGGGTTCCTTCCAAAGCTAACCTGATACAATATGCAAACATACATTTATTTTTATTTTTCCCTTATTGTCATTCAAATATTTAGAATAGTATACATGCTATGCACCTGACTCTTTTCAGTTAGCATATCTTGGAGAATATTCCGTATCAGTATGTCGAGAGGGCTGCTTTATTCTTTTTCATGATTGGATGACTCCATTCCTATTGGTTGCTATTTAGGTCATCTCTAGTGTTTTGTCCCTGTAAGTAGTGCTGCAAACAAATATCTTTGACCTTTTTTTGTCTGTATTGCCCTAGCCTTCTCATGGGTCGGTCTTCCATATTAATCCTCTCCAGGTTTTAATCCCCCACATTCCTGCCTGACTAATCTATCTCCATGGCAAGACTGATTTTGTCACACTTCTGCTTCAACACCTCAACCGTTTTCCCATCACCCACAGAACACATCTTTCAGCACATTAAAATCTTCCACAGGGTCGGTCTGCCTCTTCAGTCTTACCTCCTACTGCTCCCCACCAAACGTGACACTCAGGCTGAAATAAGATTTCTTAAAATGTTTCTGGCTTGCCCAGGCTTTTATGCCCTTAGCGTCACTTACCTTTACTCCTTCCATGGCTTTTTGGATGCCCCAGGGGTAACGTTGGGATCGACCTTTAATTCTGAGCTTGGCCCTTCCAAGGAAACCATATTTAACTGCTCGCTGTCATAGTCGCAGATGAGATTCATTCCAAATATTTTCAATTAGCACACCTACAGCTTTTTGTATGAGGTGGGAATTGACTTGTTGCAAACATTTGCCTCCTGACACCTTTCCTGAACCTCAGATCTTGCTTTGCTATGGTCTCTGCAATCCATGAGATACCAGAAGCAAATTACATGCCTAGCATGTAACAGAATATTCAGATATAGGTTTTACTCCCAAGGGCAAGCTGGTTCCTATTGCACTGCCCCGCTCCGATCTAACATCCAGGCTCATTCCCTGGTTCTTAGAAGTTAGCCTTCTGGACCACTTTCAAACTGACAACATCTGGCATTTCCAATCAACTTTCCTTTCTCCACATGCCCTTCCTGGCATTATTTTACCCAAGTTAAATATCATATTTCCTCAATTCTAAAGTAGGTTGGTGCTGTCTAGCTAGTGAAATGCCATTTTCCACCCTACAAAAAAAATACATTGGCTCATCTAGGAATGTTCTGACGAACACAAGTAACAGAAATATCCAAATAGTGGGATGTCTCCTTGTTCCTTTTCCAAAATGCAATGTTATTGTGTGCCACAGACAATTGCATAGAGGAGCACACCCTTTAAAATGTGATTGTGGGTAGCTGGTATACCAGTCATGCACCTGTTCAAGGGTACGGTTCACATTGATACAATGTGCCAAGCATCAGCAGGGAGATGGTTACTCAATGACAATTAAAATGAATATTGAGTCGGATTCCTCCCTTTCCTCTACAAACACTCATCAGGGAAGAAAGTGTTTCTCTTCAGAGTAGGGTAATTCATGGGCAAGTGGATGGACAGATTGTGCCATGAAGAAAATAGTAAGTGAACTCTGTTTTAAAACGTCTCCCATGGGCCCAATTGTTAGATTTATTTCCCACACTAAGGCACTGTCTACAGAAGAGCAATATTAAAATACAAACATCTCTCTTGGCAGGGACAGGAAGTTATTAATGCAAAGAGAAAAATCTCTATACATTTGTATGTAGCAATTGCTATTCTGTTCAAGAATATGTTAAAGTAGACGTTTAAGTAGAAAAAAAATAAGACACAGCTCCTTTATGAAAATGATGGCTGTAGAAAAGAATATTAATCAGATACATTTATGTAAAAAAAGTCAGATTATAAGTGAATGTTTTAACATGATCTTATTTTTATAAATGAAAAAAAATATGCAAATATCAGGCCCTCCTTTTTCCCCAAACTGAAAGCATAGGTTCCAAAATGTTCAGTGCTAATATGTGAGCAGTGGAATATGGGAGTCTTTTTAATCTTCTGTTTACTTCTTTTATTTAATTTTTAAAAACATACATTTCTATAATAAAATATCCATAAAAGCTATGATTATATGTATATATTCATGTGTTTTTCTATCTTTTGGGGAGTCAGGTTTTCCCCTTTCTGAGTGTTTCTAGGTTTAATTAAAGAACACTCTCAGTGGAGATGAGCATTTAATATGAAGGAGACAGAATAAATGGGATTTGAAAGGGAGAGGATGCATTGCACAGATACTTTCTCTCCTGATAACTGAATCATGTGGCCTAAGGGAATTTTGTTTTCTCGGAGTCAGATGAGATTCGAGGCCAATGGAACAAGCAGGAAAAGCCCTGGGAAGGCTTAGGTTCATGGGCACACCTTGCCTTTTTTTCTGAGGAGTTCCATGAAGGTAATACACTTGGATAGAAATTGCCTTCCTGGACTTTGACATCTGAGCAGAAACTTCCTAAGCCATGGGAGTGGCTGTACAGCAGAAACATTGAAGGAAAAACAAAAGTTCTCTCCAAAAAACAAAAGGGGGGGAAATCCAATCAACGAGCAATCGTTTAAAGTTGATGCTTACGTGATGAACTTAGCACATTTCACCTACGTCAAATTGTATATAAACTTCATTTGTATTAAGAAAATCAATATTTAATCTTTAAAATAAAGTGTGAGGTGTGAAGGGGGAAAGCACATCTGGTTGATCATAGACCTCTTTTTATTTCTTTTTAAGGAGGGCACGTCTCACAGTGGCCCATGCAAGGATTGAACCAGCAACCTTGCTGATATTAGCACAATGCTGTAACCAACTGAGCTAACCAGCCACCCGACCATAGACCTTTCTTGATAGACAAGCCTCTCCAGCTCCTCTTCCATCTCCTAACCCAGCCCCTCCATGAGTCTCTCCTCCAGAAGATCATTGGGGGGGGGGGGGGGGGAAAACATGGCACAGCTGTACTCCGCAGGAAGGCTGTGCTGGTTTCATTTGTATGGTTTATATTGAATGATCTACTAATCAAATCAAAGTGCAGGCTTTTAAAGCCTTTCATTTCTAAACTCTGAGTGGAGCGGTACATCAATTAATAAAAGGCAAACTTTTTTTTTTTAATTGCACAGTACTTTTTAGTTTATAAAGTGCTTTTATATTTTTTCATTTCATCTTCAAACCAACTCAATTGAAATAACCATTTCAAGTTCCTGCTCTCATTTTCCTTGCTCAGAACCCATTTCTCCCACTTCTTCTGTAATCAACCTCATTTTCCTTTGACAAGGTGTGTCCCTCCCACTTGCATGTGGTTCAGAGGAGTCTGACTTTATCCCATCCCCAAATCCAAGTGTGGATGTGTGACACGGGCTTAGCCATGTGGTCTACCTCCCTGGTGATTGGTTTAAAGACAGACACATGACTTCCATCAATCCCGTAGGCTAAATTCGGGGATTCTCCTGAAGTTGATAAGCTGAAAGACTTCAAGCCAAAAGCTCCTGGGAATCACTGTAGTGGGCAAGGCTGCATGGAATGGTGCCAACACAAAGGGAAGCAGAACGGAGAGATGGAGAAGCCCAATGTTCCGAGGAAACTGATTAGTACCAGAATCAGCTCTTACAACTTTCAGTTATGGGATCAGTAAGTACTCTCTTCTCCTTCGTCCAGCTGGAGGCAACTTTGTATCACACACAATCAAGAGTCCTGGTAGATTCAGTCTCTACTCCTCACCACCACTGGGGAAAGAGGAGCTATTAGTCTGTGCAGCCCTATTCTGAGACCTCCATTCATTGGTTCCCTGAAGGCAGCGACCTGAATTGGCTCTTAGTGCTTAAAAGAGAGAGAGAAAGAGAGAATTCTAAGAATTCTAATAAGTCTAATAAGTCATGGCTAATAAGTCATGATTCATGAAGTATGAGTTACCACAAACATGATAGTATCTATTAGACGAGATCCACTCATTGAAGCCATGAGTATTAGCAGGCGAGTTCCTAAAAGGATCAAGTTCTGATTAGAAAAAAACCTATAGGATTTAGAATAAAGATAGCATCCAACGACCAGTTCTGAGAACTTTGCCTAATTTCTTAACCTTCTAAATCAAAGTTTCCTTATAAGCAGTAGGAGTAATAATATCATCCTCACAGGGTTTTCGTTAAGATCTATGATATTGTAATGTAAGATACTTAGCACACTGCTGGGCACAAATAGATTCTCAGTAAAAGGTAGTTTTTATTAATAAGTTGGGATGCATTTTTGGGACAACACGGATGGAACTTGAGGTTATTATGCTAAGGAAAATAAGTCAGACAGAAAAAGTCGAGAACCATATGACTTCCCTCGTATGTGGAATATAGAACTGGAGGCATCAAAGGAACAAGACCAACAAATAAAGAAACAAAAACTGATAGACATAGACAACAGTTTAGTGGCTACCAGAGGGTGAGGGGGGAGGAGGGATGGTGGAAGAGGGTAAAGGGGATCAAATATATGCTGACAGAAGGAGAACTGATTCTGGGTGGTGAACACACAATAGATAGATGATATATTATAGAATCGTACACACGACACCTATGTAGTTTTGTTGACCACTGTCACCCTAATAAATCTTCATTTTAAAAAAAGTTGGGATGCTTTTAATAATATGAAAGAAGTAGATACCCTCAGTGGGTTGTCCAGCAGGATTCTCTGACCAACTGGAGAAAGAATAAAACCACTATCGACGTCAACAGTGCGGGGCCTGCAGGTCACAGGAAGAAAATAAGAAGGCACGAAAGATGACTTGTGTTGAAAACCACCATTTTTTCTGGGCCAGTACTGCCAAAGAATGTTGTTTTGAATGTGGGACCAGCCTGGGTCAGCAACCAATCCAGTTTGACCTAGACTGACGTCTTTCCTGGAACTTAAGATTTGGGAGGCTAAAACTAGGAAAGTTCTGGACAACCTGGCATGAATTGGCCACCTGACCGACCAGCCACCACACTGCCACATTCCTGAAAAGTGAGAGCTCCACAGCCAGAAGGGGAATTATCAGGAAGGAAATCCCCACATTGCATCCTTACCAAGGAAGACCAACGGTTCTCACACTACTGCACTCCAAAGTGGCAGGCAGGCATTTTAGAGAAAAGGAAGCTAGCAACAATCAGTTCTCTGCTTCTATTTAATCCTTACATGGTTAGCAAAAAAAAAAAAAATCTAAAATCACTTTTGATAGCCTTATATTTCAGTTATGAAGTGCTGACTTAGATGTGAGGCAAACACTGAGATTTACCACACTGCTAAAAATGAACATGTCTAAAATATTAATAGCAACTCTAAGTGATTTATAATGCCCTCTTGGGCATACTTGATGATTTATTGATGTCGTTTTAGCTGCTCCATGGGTGACAGAGTCACCTCTCTGTGTGTGCTCTGGTGGGTTTCTAGGCTAGTTATTCAGAAAACTACACACGCAGACCTCGCTACATGCACATCAGACTGTAGGTGAAGTAGAAAAAGACGTTATTTTTTCCCATAAATCAGAGAATTGTGGGGCTAAAAGGGATTTAAAATTGGTTATTTCTTGTTTTCTCAACTTTGTGCCAGGCCATCCTGGAGCTATTTTCAATGGATGTGAATTTCACAACCTCCCTTGTTAATTTATAATGTCAGTTTTTGTTGACAAGAAAGTCTACGTTAGCTCGAACCTATTACCCTTTCTGCAGCAAGCAAAGCCCATTTCCCAGAGAACAGCTCATGATTTCTTCAGTAGTTCACTTCCTTTCATTGACCTTTAATAATGCATTTTTCAAAACTTTCTGCCCATCCCATAGATATTATTGCCCAGCTCTTCACTTTATGACTTACTTTTAGTCTCTCTGCAGGTCTCCTAAGACTCTCTCATGGTACCTAAAGTCTGCTGAAATTACAGTTGCATTTGTCTTTTACTTCTTCCTTGACACTATCTCCATCTTTCCGTCATTTCTCCCTCTCCAGAGACTGAAAGAGCTCATTCTCTCCCCTGGACGCCCAGACCTTCTTTTCATCTTCTCTCCACTGACAGCCACGCACCTCTAAACAGCAGTGACACAGGCCTGCACTTCTAGGGAATGGTCCACACTCAAAAATGACCATTCGCTAGCCTCCTTGCCCCCTTCAAAACTCCACACCCCTCAATACAGGGATGTATAGATTTGGCTGAGGGCAGAGGGTCATTCTGAGAGCCCATCAAATTAAATCATATTGACACCTGCCGGTCACCTTACTTGAAATTATAATATAACCAAGACCCAGAATTCTGTGTAGTGTTCATAAACTAGAAAAACAAACAAAAACCAACCCTCAGAGTCTAGTATTCTGTGTTTATCTTTCTGTGTCCAATATGTGATTTACTTTTTGGATTCTAGTTTAATGTTGCTGACTCATGGTCATTGTTTTTTTTCATCATAGACATAGCTAGTCACTTCTAATGGTTAACTACTTCAGTGACATTTGTTTTCCTTCACTACATTACAACGCTATAATTTTGTAGGCAGCATTCAATGATCCTATGATGTGGTATGTAATTGCTAAAGTTTAAACTAACAAACAATTCACCATAAAACCAAAGGCTAAATAGAGGCATAGTATATAAATTTGCCACACTTATTCTTTATCTCAGACATTTAGAAGAGGTGATTATGCTTATGGAGATATGAGTACACAATGGTTACTCAATACGCACCTGTTCATTTAGTGATTATATATAATTAAACACCTGCCTGGTCATAGACATCTAGGGAGTACCAGGCCAGACATAGTCAGAGACCAGTTGGGGGTCAGTAACTTGGATTAGGTTGAGTGGGAGCTCTCACTTCAGTCATGAGAAGTGTTTGAAGCCTGTAGGGAACAGATGGTGAGATGGCAGTAGGAACACGAAAAGTTTACTGTACTGGGGAGTAACATTTGTGAAAAGAAAAGGAGAAAGTAGGATTGGGCATGGAGAACCATCAAACCATGATGCTGAGCTGAAAAATCTCTGCCAGCCCAACAAGGAGCTCTGAGCACAGAGTGCCCACAGAAGGCATTAGTGGAAATGGTGAGGCCTGGGGCCAGAGAAGAGCTTGGCTCAGGCTCCTACGCTGAAGCAGACCGGAAGGAGTAAACAGCTGGAAGTGTCAGCTAACTACTCCTCCAGCCTGAGCAACAAGTGTCTTCTTCAAGGGAGCCACGTAGGGCAAGATAGAAAAAGCACAGGACTGTGGAGGATACAAATTAAGTATGTTTAGCCAAGAATTCTAAACTTGGTGAAATGGGTTCACACCAAAGAAGGTCAGAATTAAAAAGGGTGGGAGTGAGGGTTAGAGCTCAGGGGCGACTTGAGCATTAGGTTTAACTCCAGGTGAAATGTAAGACTTTCTTCTGTGGGCAAGAGAAAGCACAGGCATGGATGGGTCATTCTGGTTAAAAGGGCCAAGAGTCAGATGTGCAATAAAAAATACATAAAACATTCCATAGGTGTCTCTGCTTTAACTAGAGATGTGACTTAAAGAACTTTGCGAAGCGTATGGTGTTTGCTCTATGTTCTGCTGCTTAGCAGGAGAAGCCAGATGGCATAGACACCACTGGTACATGCACATGAATGAAGTCAAGTGTGGGAGTTAAGGAGGCAGGCTCTGGCATGAGACGATCAGCCCAGGCTGCAGTGCTCCTCCTTCAAGTTTCTTGACCTTGAGAAAGTCATTTATCCTCACAGCTTCATTTTACTAGATGTGAAGTATGGACAATAAATAATGCCCATCAGGTAGGGTTGCTGTTTGGATTAAACCCATGTTAGTCAAAGTGGGAGTCCTGGAGCAGCAGTGGCACCACCACCTAGAAGCTTATCAGAAATGTAGGCTCTTGAGCCCCATCTCAGAACTACGGAATCAGAATACACCTTTCCCAAGCCCCCCAAGTGATTTTGTACGCATGTTAATGGTTAAAAAGCACCTGGTTAATGATGTAATGTACATAAAACACTTAATACTGTGTTTGGCATGTAATAACCATACAATAGATAGTACTTGTTATTGTAATTATTATAATTGTTATTTTCATCCTGAATCATCTTGGGCAGGCACATCACTTAAGAACCTGAGCTTTCTAATCAGTAAAATGGGGATCATAATAATATCCAACTGACTGAGGACCACATCATCTTTTAAAGTCCTTTCAAACTCTAGGAGACCTCTATGATTCGATCATGGTCATAAAATGGTAATGGCTAATACTCCGCCAGCATTTACCATGTGTCAGGTGCTGTTCTCAGTGCTTCATCTTGTTTAATTATCCAACAAGTCTAGGAGGTAGGTACTATTTTTAGTGCCTGTTTTACAGGTGAATAAACTGAAACATGGCAAGATTAAATGACTTGCTCAATAAAAACACACAGAGGTAGGAGCTGAACTTCAGCATCTGATGTGACAATTCATACTCTTAACCTTGTCACTATTAAGTCCCTCTAGCCAGGCCATCAAAGAGAGAGCTAAATGGAACTAAACCAATTCCGACACAACCAGGGTGATCAGTTTTAGCATTTGATTCATCATGGCTACAGCAAGCAACGTTCAGGCTGTTTTCAAACCTGGCTTCACATTAGAGTATTTATTAAAGAATGGAGTTTTTTTTTATTATTAGTTTCAGGTGCATAAAACAAAGTAATACTTAGACGTTTATCTTTCATATCCCTCACATTGTTTGAACCCCCCTCCCCCATCCACTAACCCTCTGACATCGCACAGACCCATTACATTTCCACTATCTCTGTTCCTAATGCTGTACTCCGCTTCTTGTAAGTATATACATATACACATATATACATATATATATATATATATATACATACATATACATACAAACTTGTAGTTGACATTCATTATTGTTCAGCTTCAGCTTCACGTGTACAGTGCAGTGATCAAGCATCTACATCATCCCTGAGGTGGTCTCCCAAATGGGACACGTGTCCATCGGATACCCTACAAAATCTTTACAACATTATTGATTACGTTCCCCAAATTAATTTTCAGAATCCTGTGGCCATCTTGTGGTTACTGACTGTTTTCTAATCCCCTCACCTTCCCCCTTATCTCCACCCCCCTCCCATCTAGCAACCCTCAGTTTTTTCTCTTTGTCTCCAAAACTGTTTCTGATTAGTTCATTCACTTATTCTTTTCTTTAGATTCCTCACATAAGTGAGATCATATGGTATTTGTCTTTCTCTGCCTGACTTATTTCACTTAACATAATGTTCTCTAGGTCCATCCATGTTGTTGCAAATGGTAAGATTGCTTTCTTCTTTATGGCTGAGTAATACTCCATTGTATTAATGTACCACAGTTTCTTAATCCAGTCATCTACTGATGGGCATTTCAGTTGTTTTCATGTCTTGGCTATTGTGTATAGTGCTGCCATAAACATAGGAGTGCATAAAGATTTTTGAATTAGGTTTTGGATTTCTCCGGATAGATATCTAGGAGTAGAATTGCTGGATCATAAGGTAGTTCCATTTTCAGATTTTTGAGATACCAGAATGGAGATTTTTAAAAAATACAGACTTCTTAAGGCTCATCCCCAGAGATTCTGTTTCAGTAGTTTAGAAGCGGGGCTCTTCTAGTTCCTTTTTAATAGTTTTTTAACAATAATTTTAAAAATAGTTTTTTAAAAATAGTTTTTTTTTAAGCTGTTAGAGATGAATCTGATGCAGAGTCAAGATTGAGAATGTGTGGTAATATGGGCTAAGAAGCCACCACTTTTGTGTCCAGTATGTGGTAAGTCAAACTTCTTTCCAAAGTAATTGGGAGGAATAAGGAGAGAAGGAGAGAAGGAAAGAAGGGATTGAAAGAGACAGGGAGAGAGGTTGGTTGATTGGTTGGTTATGAAGGTACAAGCAATTTTCCCTAACTTCCACAACACACACCTTTGTGGTATCCTTTCATGCATTGTAGACAGGAAGCATACGTCTCCAGAGCCACTGTTGCTTGTGTAACAATGCCACTTGTTAATGGCGTGGAGTAGGAAATATCTTGGTACCACTCAATAGAGGACTTTATTTCACCTCACTTCCATGAGGGAGATACTCTTTCAGCCAAAAGCAGGTGAATAGAACCCTCCACGGCACCGAAGACAGTAGCAGTGAGAGGACTATAGGACAGCTGGAAGAGAGAGGGTAGATGCAGGGCAATGCTCAGATGAGAAGGAGAGAATGGAGGGGCTGGTGCAGAATCCACAGTTGCTCCCAGGTACATAAGTAGAGTAGGACACTAGTATATTCTCGAGCATTCCACACTCAAGGAGGTCTACAGAAACAATTGATAAAACCTAGACTTTAACCCTGACATACACAGAGGCTGAGAAAATAGCAACACAGGCCCATCCCAGAACAGAGAGCCTGGGACGTTGAAGAGCATGGACTGTTAATGAGTAAAAGGGGAACCCAGAAGAATGTACATTCTAACAGAAAATATTCCCTGAGCCACTCATGCAAACGACAGAGAACTGGAAAATGAGATCAAAGTCCACTTTATGACAGCTTATTAGTTTGTTGTCTATATTAATACTGATGTTAATAAATAGTTTTAATTTCAGGATTTGGTTTCACTAGTCTCAAAAGATAATTCTATGGAATACTATTTGGCCATAAGACAAGATGAAATAGTACCATTCACGACAACATGGATGGATCTTGAGATTATAATGCTAAGAGAAATAAATCAGAAAGAAAAAGTCGAGAACCATATGATTTCACTGATATGTCGGATATACAACTGAAAACAACAAAAGAACAAGACAAACAAATGAAGAAACATAACTCATAGACACAGATAATAGTTTAGTGGTTACCAGAAGGTAAGGGGGTAGCGGAGAGGTAGAAGAGGGTAAACGGTGTTAAATATGTGGTGATGGAAGGAGAACTGACTCTGGGTGGTGAACACATAATGTGAGACATAGACGATTTATTACAGAATTGTATACCTGAAATCTATGTAACTTTACTAGCAATTGTCACCCTAATAAACTTTAATTTAAAAAAATAATAATAAATTAAGGAAAACAACCTTTTCATTTAAAATGGAATGACTGTGGGGCAGCCGGATGGCTCAGTTGGTTAGAGCGAGAGCTCTGAACAACAGGGTTACAGGTTCAATTCCCACATGGGCCAGTGAGCTGCACCCTCCACAACTAGATTGAAGACAATGAGCTGCCGCTTAGCTTCCAGAGGGGCGGTCAGGTGACTCAGTTGGTTAGAGTGCGAGCTCTCAACAACAAGGTTGCAAGTTCAATTCCCGCATGGGATGGTGGGCTGCGCCTCCTGCAACTGAAGATTGAAAATGGCGACTGGACTTGGAGCTGAGCTGCATCCTCCACAACTAGATTGAAGGACAATGACTTGGAGCTTATGGGCCCTGGAGACACACACTGTCCCCCAATATTCCCCAATAAAATTTATTTAAAAAAATAAATACATATAATGGAATGAATGTTACTGTGAGAAGTATAACTCTTCATTTAACAAAAAAATAAAACAAAAAAGATTATTGTCTTTATAAAGCTTTCCATTAAAAAGATCCTCAAAATTATGTCATACAGATACGGGTACAAAATAGACCTGTGTTGAATATTACATTAGGGTTCTGATACCCAGCTTGAGTAAATAGAAATCCCTTGAAAACATTGCCTCAAGCTTGATTTCGCTCTCAGTGTAACACATCACAGAACCATTCCCACAGAGGCTATGGAAAGATAACAGGTTAGCAAGCAATGTGGAAAAATCACTCTTTCTGTGCATAGGGTATTTCAAATTGAAAAAGATGGCATAATGTACCAGACTACAGCACGCGTAGTAAGAATCCAAGATTTGAAAGGAGTGAAATCAGTAGCTCAAATTGAGGAAGGATTTAGGTTAAAAACAAATAGGATTGTTTATAAATAAAGCTTTAATTAACACTTTATCCTAAAATAAAATATTACAAATTTTACTTTCATTGTTACTTAGCATCCCAGAATTCTTCAGGGATGCGCTGGCTACGAGGAACTAACCACAGTAGTGAATAATTCATATGGAATACAGAGCCACAGATAAAAAGAGAAGAGCAGTTGATTGGTTTTTTTCCAAGAAATTGCTAATGTTACATACATTTTATTGAACCAGTCTCAAAAAATAACACAGCCTGAACTTTATTGTTGCCATTATTACCTTTCCTTTCCAAGTGCCATATCTTGTTCTCTTTTGAGTTGATACATTGATTACTTTGGCTTACTTCCGAGATTTGCTTTGTCTAGCAAAAAAAAAAAAAAAAAAGGCCTGACTACAACCTCTCATATTTGAATTTCTTCAAGTTATAACCACTTCTATCAAATTTAAATAATCTCCTTTATCTTATTGGAATCTATTTGTTCATTTCCAACCTACACCCTCCATTTAATACATGGAACTGTTCTCCAATGCCCTTTCTCCCTAATTACAAAGGACAAATGTGTCCTTCATTAGTCACAGTCATAGCTACAGCCCCACATCACCCAAGGCATCAGCACCGCTGACACAACGTTTGTGCAAATATGACGATGGCAGAATTAAGTGTGACTGAAAGATTCCATGGGTCCAGTTCACCTTGGTTTAAGCCAGGGAACTGATTTCCAGGACCTTGAAAACAGCTGTGATGGAGCAGACAGGCAATTTAGCAAGAGTCACAGATGTGGGGCTTGGTTTGGGCTATTTGCCTCTTTCCATGTCCAGAAAAGCTTTAGTGGCCGATAATACTCCACATTTCCTATCAGGCTTATTATTATTTGTCGAAAGTGTGTTTGTTATTTTCCCTAGTGTATGAATCTAATGATGCACCATGTGTCTCTGTTTGTTCAGGGTTTTGGTTTTATGGGTGTGTGTGTGTTTAATGTTTTGTTTTTGGCTATTGTTCAGAGAAACTAAGGTCAGAGCTTCTCATGTTCAGCTTTAAGCTGTTAGGCTTTTCTTTTCTACCTTTGATAAAAAGTTCAATTCTGCATGAAAGAAATATAGAAATTGGATAAATATTTATCTTTATGAGTTGTAGAAACTGCCTTGGTTTGATAGGGGCAATTGGCAATGAAGTTTTGGGTACAGGAAATCATGTCAGGTCCAATCCCTCCCAGTTTGCACTTCTTTCTCTCCCCAACCTTTCACTTTTAAGTGCTTAAAAAAACACAAAAACTGAATCACAAGAATCTTAGACTGGCTGGGTTAAACAACAAACATTATTTCTCACAGTTCTGGAGGATGGGAAGCCCAACATCATGGTGCTAGCAGATCCAGTGTTAGGTGAGGGCTGACTCCCTGGGTTCATAGGTGGCCGTCTTTTCACTGTCTTCACATGGCAAAAGGGTCAAAAGCTCTCTGAGGTCTCTTTTCCAAAGGCACTAATCCCATTCATGGAGGTTCTAACCTAATGACCTAATCACCTCCCAAAGGCCCCACCTCCTAAATGCCATTCCACTGGGGAGTAGGATTTCAACATATGAATTTGGGGGTGGGGGATAGACACAAATATTCAGTCCATAAAAACAGGTAACCAGAGGTGCTAGTGTCAAGATAAGTTGAGAGATAATATCGGCAAAATATCATATGTGTTACCGGTATGTCTTATTTCACAGGTTGTTTCTTGAATAAAAAAGCCAGCCTTGCCCCAAGAGGTCCCTGACGCTGCACTCAAGCCCCCAATGTTCATATTAGCAGGAAATCAGGTTATTTCTTGGATCCCCCTGCCTCTTCCATACATGTAGAAATTCCAGGATGCTAAAGTAGTCTCAGGAAGGAATTCTGCTTGTTCCCATCTCACTGCTTTGCTAGTTTGGAGCCAAAGGTATTCCCTTATAGCTGGAGAAATTAATCACAGTTACTGAAGCTGGTTGGCTGAGCATAAACAGGCACAACGAAGGCAGCTGAAGCCTGGATAGCCTAGAGTTGCTTCCTCTGCCTGATGCTGCTGCTTCTGCTGGTGCTTAACCAGAGCCCAAAGTGATTAGCTGAGGCGGGCCTCTGCCAGGACACTCCCTGCCTGGGCTACAGTGGCTCTTCTGCTTCCATGGAGGGGGATTCCAATCGCTTCGTGTTCAGCTCTGCCAAGAAGCTCCATGCCAGCTCTCTTTGGCTTCCTACTGAGTTTCTTTCGATTTCACTGCACCGCCTTTTCCCCATCAGGAGCCCCATCCCTGCTGGTGCCAGGAACATCATGAAACCCAAACCACCTGATCTCTTGTCACCCCCTAGAAATAGAGGCCCTTTCTATTTTCAGACCCCAGCCCAGGCTGAGATCCTACCTCCAGATGAGTAAAAGAAGAGGGAAGATTCATCAACAACTAGTACTATTACAGAATCTCCAACCCCTATACCCTCAGGTCTGTTTAGGTACAAGGAAGTCATCTACTTTTACGTATAATGCTTTCTTGAAAAGGTTAATAACAGCCAAATGTGAGAATGTTTAAAGACTCCTTGGGATCCATTTCATGTATGCTAATATGTATTTAATTATATATTCATGTACTAGTGGTGAAAGTGCTTGCTTCCAGTGCTAAGGAAATGGGGGGAGGGGCAAAGTCAGAAAACAGTTATTTTCATATGACAATATACAGAACTCTTTAACCCTTTAAAATATAACCATTTGTAGATTCCATAATATGAAAACAAAAAAATTAAGAATAAATACTACATTGAAATAAAAAAAGCTTTGGAGGGAAATAAATCACATACAGACTCAGGAAAAAGAATGGCTTCAGACTTCTCAGCACCAACACAAGAAGCCAAAGGCAATGGAGAAACACTTTCTAATTTTTGAGGGAAATGGTTTCCAAATTAGAATTCTATTCTCAATCAAATTCTCATGTCTCACAGTAGAATCAAGACACCTTTAGGCATACAAGGCATATTGGCCAGGTGAGTTGAATACAGAAGTTATTCCAGCCAGTTGTTATGGTCTGAATGTTTGTGTCCCCGCAAAAATTAAATGTTGAAATCCTAATGCCCCATGTGATGGCATTTGGAGCAGGAGGGTGGGTGCTTTGCTTAGGTCATGAGGGTGAAGGCCTGGTGAATGAGATTAATGCCCTTATGAAAGAGACCCAAGAATCTCCCTTGTCCCTTCCACCATGTAAGGGCACAGTGAGAAGTCTGCGGCCTAGCAGAGGGTCTTCCCCAGCACCTGAGCACGTTGGCACCCTCATCTTGGACTTCAGCCTCCAGAACAGTGAGAAATAAATTTCTGTTGGTTTGAAGCCACCCAGTCTGTGGTATTCTGTTATAGGAGCCCAAATAGACTCAGACACCAGTTTCAGCCAACAGGACTAGTCATGAGGTAAAGAGAGCTTACAGACTGAGGGGGAGGAAATGAACTGTATTTCCGGAAGTGACACCCCAGCACCACAGCACAGAGCTGCCCATCGAGGGAGTTGTTGCCTCCGACAGAAGGAACTGAGTCACACAACCTGTACATCTGCCATCATCAGGAGGCAGCTCAATCAGGTGCTGCAGTCATACTTTGGACTCCAGAACCCTGCTGTGCTGCCTTATCTGCCAAACAGAAGGTAAGGCCCTGCCTCAGGCCCTGCCTCATTCCCAAGTAATTCTGGATCAAGGTTCTGACTCTGGCACACGTGCAGCTGACTGGTGGAATCAAAATCATATGTCTGCTGGCTAGCAACCTAAAAGTGACCTGAAAAATGTTCTTTGTTAAGAATGTAGATGGCTGCCGGTTGGCTCAGTAGTTTAGGGCATGGTGCTCATAACACCTGGGTTGCTGGTTCGATTCCCACATGGGCCACTGTGAGCTGTGTCCTCCACAACCAAATTGAATACAACTACTTGACTTGGAGCTGATGGGTCCTGGAAAGACACACTATTCCCCAACATTTCTTAATAAAATTTTTTTTAAAAGAATGTAGAATTGATAATATGGGAAATTGTTCAAATGATGGGAAAGGGGTGTTCACAAATCTGAGGAAGCCTTAATGAAACATGACTATTATATGCAGACTTGAATTTTTACCTCTTATGGATTCTTTCTTTTGGAAGCAACCAAAAGATACTAGTTTCTCCACCAAACAAGGGAATGAATCAAGAAAGAGATAGATACAAAATTAGATAATACTAGGATATCTAATACAAGGAGGCATGCACAAGAAGTTCCCAAGATGATGGTGAAGGGAAGGTTTAAACAGAATCTTGTGCGAGCAGGAAGACAGAGCTTACATCAACGGGATGGGATTGAGGGGTGGGGAGAACCAGATAGATTACTGATGCCTTCAACTCTATTGAAAGTATCCAGAGAATTATGATAGATACATAGAGCACTGAACAATTGGGAGAAGAAAGGCAAGTACTAACCCTAAGAAAATGAAAAGGTGTATAACTAAGGAAATGTAATCTTAGCAAGCTACATGTCTGAGGTGTGAGTAGCCTGGGCATGATGGTGTAAACACTCAATGTTGATAACAGAAGCCGAGATGTAATTATATTAGCAGGCCTGTTTAAGAAGGGGAAGAGAACACTTTGCAAAGGAAAATACAGTAGGTACAGGCACTAAGTCCTCATCTTCTACTTTAGGAAGCTGAAGATAATATCTAACATTGAAAAATCAAGAAATAGAGACGTCTTCAAAATGGCGGCATGAGGTGAGCCTCTGTAAAGCTCCCCTGGAATTTACAACTAATCGAACAACAATAACTCCACAAAGGACTCCCTGCACAGCAGACAGGCAAGACGAAGAGGCCCACTACAGAAATTCACCTAAAGGTAAGAGAATCATGCGAGCAGGGGAGGAGGGAAGAGAGAAATGCTGAGATGGAGCCGTGGGCGCAGGACGCAGACCTAGCTCAGTGCTCCGAGCTCACTGCATCCTGGAACTACCACAGCTGCGGGAGAGGGAAGAACTCGGACTGCTAGGGCTCCGCTTATGGCCCATAGGGCTGAGGGGACAGCATATAACACGGCTGAACCAACACTCACAGCAGAGACCTCGGAGAAAAAACTGAGGGAAGAAGGCTGAAAACCGTGGTTTAAGCCCTCACTGCTGAGCGGAGAAAGGAAGCCTTAGGCACTGAGACTAGCCGCCCCCTTCCTACCCTCCCAGAGCTCGCCCCACCCCCAACTGCCTGGTGCTAGAAGCGATAAAGTAGCAGTGTCAGATCAAAAGGACAGGATATTTGCTGTTCTGAGAACTGTGGACCGCAGACACAGATTTGCAGCCCAACTAGTTCCAGCAAAGGGGAGGGAGCTATGGAAGCAGGACCGGCTGTGGTGGTCGCCGCCATTGCTCTGGGCCACAACTCACAAGTCACCCTGCCCCTGCCCCAACTTATCTGGGCGGATCCCTGCAGGAATAAACAGAACTGCTGAAACATACGGGCTCTGAATCTGGTGCAGGAAGAGCTTTGGAACTTCAAAAGCTCTCCACATCCACACAGGGACGTGGCACCCTATGACTCATGCGAACAGTTAACAGAGGAGAAACCCATTTCCCAGGGAATCCCCGCCATTGTGTGAGAAGCTGGAACAGTGCAGAGAAAACATAGCACTATTGTGTGAGAGAGGGGAAAAAAAGGCTGCAGTCAGAGAGAAAATAAAACATTCTACCAACAAGTATTGCCAAATGAAAGAAAGACCTCTTCCTATCAACCTGTTGCAGAAGCCACTCCTGTAGATGTCTAGGAAGAGAAATAATAAATCAGTAATTGCCATGAATAACCAAGGCAACAAGACAGCTCAGAAAGAAAGTGAAAAGTCTCCAGAAAAGAAACTTAAAGATATGAAAATATGTGACTTAAATGACAGAGAATTCAAGATTGCAGTTCTGAAAAAACTGAACGAGATGCAAGAAAACACACACACACACACAAAAGAAAACACAGAAAGGCAATTTAATGAATTCAGAAACGCAATCAAAGAACAACATGAGCATTTTACGAAAGAGATTGAAATTTAAAAAAAAGAACCAAAGAGAATTTCTGGAGATTAAGAACTCAATAGAAAAAATTAAGAATGAAATAACCAGCTTAGGTAGTAGAGTTGACCAGATGGAAGAAAGAATCAGTGACATCGAAGATAGAAACCTGGAAATTACACAGATGGAAGAAGAAAGAGACTTGAGACTTAAAAGAAATGAAAGAACTCTACAAGAACTTTCTGACTCTATCAGAAAGAGCAATATAAGAATAATGGGCATACCAGAAGGAGAACAAAGAGAGAAGGGAACAGAGAATATATTCAAACAAATTGTTAATGAGAACTTCCCAAACTTGTGGACAGAACCGGATCCTCGAATCCAAGAAACAAATAGAACACCTAATTACCTCAGTCCCAACAGGCCTTCTCTAAGGCACGTTGTATTGAAGCTGTCTAAAATCAATGACAAAGAAAGAATTCTCAAGGCAGCCAGGGAAAAGAAGACGGTAACCTACAAAGGAAAGCCCATTAGATTATCACTAGATTTTTCAGCAGAAACTCTACAAGCCAGGAGGGAGTGGAACCAAATATTCAAACTATTGAAAGAGAGAAATAATGAGCCAAGAATAATATATCCAGCAAAGATATTCTTTAGATATGAAGGAGGAATAAAAACCTTTCCAGACATACAGAAGCTGAGGGAATTTTCTAATACACGGCCTGCACTACAAGAAATACTAAAGGAGGCTATTCGACCACCATCAACAGGGACAATTTGTGGCAACATAAAAAGGGGGAGAGTAAAGGCCTAAACCGGAATATGGGAATGGAGAAAGTAAGCGTGCTGAAGAAAATGGAGTACTCTAAATATCAAACTTTCTTTTACATAAACTTAAGGGTAACCACTTAAAAAAAATCCAGAACTGAAATATATACTGTAATAAAAGAAGAAACAGAGGGAAACATCGTAGAATACCACCACACGGAAATAATAGACAACAAAAAGTCAAAAAAACAATGGAGACACAGTCTTACCAGAAAACCAAAGATAGAATGACAGGAAATCCTCACATAACAACAATCACCCTAAATGTAAATGGACTGAATTCACCAATAAAAAGGCACAGAATAGCAGATTGGATCAAAAAACTAAACCCAACCATATGCTGTCTCCAAGAGACACATTTCAGCTATAAGGACCAGCATAGACTCAAAGTGAAAGGGTGGAAATTGACACTCCAAGCAAATGGTATCCAGAGAAAATCAGCTGTAGCCATAATGATATCAGATGAAACAGACTTCAGGGTGAAAAAGATAACAAGAGACAAAGATGGACATTTCATAATGGTAAAGGGGACTATACAACAAGAAGACATAATAGTCATCAATATTTATGCCCCCAATCAGGGAGCACCGAAATATACCAAGCAACTACTAACAGAACTAAAGGGAGAAATTGACCAAAACACAATTATACTAGGGGACTTAAATACATCATTGACAGCTATGGATAGATCATCCAAACAGAAGATAAATAACGAAATCGCAGCCCTAAATGACACATTAGATGAAATGGAAATAATTGATATATATAGAGCACTTCATCCTAAAAAATCACTCTACATTCTTTTCGAGTGCACATGGAACATTCTCAAGGATAGACCACATATTGGGACATAAAATCAGCTTCAGCAAATTTAAGAAGATTGAAATCATACCAAGCATATTCTCTGATCACAAGGCTTTGAAATTGGATATCAACTGTGAAAAGAAAG
Organism: Rhinolophus hipposideros; assembly: GCF_964194185.1. Lineage (NCBI taxonomy): Eukaryota > Metazoa > Chordata > Mammalia > Chiroptera > Rhinolophidae > Rhinolophus > Rhinolophus hipposideros. The sequence continues at coordinate 12,574,326 of NC_138053.1, forward strand.
CAGGGAGAAACACAAATACATGGAGATTAAACAACATACTTTTAAAGAACGACTGGGTCAAAGAAGAAATTAGAGGAGAGATCAAAAGATACATAGAAACAAATGACAATGAAAATACATCCTACCAAAATTTTTGGGATGCAACGAAAGCAGTTGTAAGAGGGAAATTTATATCATTACAGGCCTATCTCAAGAAACAAGAAGAATCCCAAATAAATAACCTCATGTTACAACTTAAAGAACTAGAAAAAGAACAAGTAAAACCCAAGGTCAGCAGAAGAAAGGAACTAACAAAAATCAGAGCAGAACTAAATGAAATAGAGAACAAAAAGACAATAGAAAAAATTAATGTGACAAAGAGCTGGTTCTTTAAAAGATTAACGAACTCAACAATCCCTTGGCTAGACTCACTAAGATAAAAAGAGAGAAGACACTAATTAACAAAATCAGAAATAAAAAAGGGGAAGTTATCACGGACACCACAGAAATACAAAGGATCATGCAAGAATACTATGAAGGACTATATGCCACCAAATTCAATAACCTAGAAGAAATGGACAAGTTCTTAGAAACATATAACCTTCCAAGGCTGAACCATGAAGAACTGGAAAATCTAAACAGACCGATCACCAGTAACGAAATTGAATCAGTCATCCAAAACCTTCCCAAAAGCAAAAGTCCAGGACCAGATGGCTTCACTAGTGAATTCTACCAAACCTTCAAACAGGATCTAATACCAATCCTGCTCAAACTCTTCCAAAAAATTGAGGAAGAGACAGTACTCCCTAACTCATTTTATGAGGCCAACATTACCCTGATACCAAAACCTGGTAAGGACAACACAAAAAAAGAAAACTACAGACCAATATCTCTGATGAATACTGATGCAAATATCCTAAACAAAATTCTAGCAAATCGAATACAACAATGCATTAAAAATATTATTCATCACGACCAAGTGGGGTTCATCCCCGGGGCACAAGGATGGTTCAACATCCACAAATCCATCAATGTGATACATTACATAAACAAAATAAAGGACAAAAATCATATGATTGTATCAATTGATACAGAAAAAGCATTTGACAAAATACAACATCCATTGATAATTAAAACACTTAATAAAATAGGTATAGAAGGAAAATACCTTAACATGATAAATGACATATATGACAAGCCCTCAGCTAATCTCATAATTAATGGTGAAAAACTGAAGCCCTTTGCTCTACGTTCAGGAACACGACAGGGCTGTCCCCTATCACCTCTGCTTTTCAACATAGTGTTGGAAGTCCTTGCCAGAGCCATCAGGCAAGAGAAAGAAATAAAAGGCATCCAAATTGGGAAGGAAGAAGTTAAATTATCACTTTTTGCAGATGACATGATGCTATATATAGAAAACCCTAAAGACTCCACCAAAAAGCTGTTAGAAACAATCAACGAATACAGTAAAGTTGCTGGCTACAAAATCAACGTACAAAAGTCCATTGCATTCCTATATACTAACAATGAAATCTCAGAAAAAGAAATACAAAAAACAATTCCTTTTGCAATTGCAGCAAAAAGAATAAAATACCTAGGAATAAACTTAACCAAGGATATGAAGGATTTATATGCTGAAAACTATAAGACATTTTTGAAAGAAATTGAAGAAGACACAAAGAAATGGAAAGACATTCCATGCTCATGGATTGGAAGAATCAACATAGTTAAAATGGCCATATTACCCAAAGCAATACACAGATTTAATGCAATCGCCATCAAAATCCCAATGGCATTTTTTAAAGAAATAGAACAAAAAATCATCAGATTTGTTTGGAACAACAAAAGGCCCCGAATAGCCAAAGCAATCTTAAGAAAAAAGAACAATACTGGAGGTACCGCACTCCCTGACTTTAGCTTGTACTACAGGGCTACAATAATCAAAACAGCTTGGTATTGGCAGAAAAACAGACACATAGACCAATGGAATAGAATTGAGAACCCAGAAATAAAACCACATAAATATGGACAGATAATTTTTGACAAAGAAGCTAAAAACATACAATGGAGGAAAGACAGCCTCTTCAATAAATGGTGCTGGCAGAATTGGATAGCTACGTGCAAAAGAATGAAACTGGACTGCTATCTATCACCATGTACCAAAATTAATTCAAAATGGTTCAAGAATTAAGCATAAGACCTGACACAATAAACTGCATTGAAGAAAACATAGGTGCTAAACTTATGGGCCTTGGGTTCAAAGAGCATTTTATGAATTTGATTCCAAAGACAATGGAAGTAAAAGTTAAAATAAACAAATGGGACTATATGAAACTTAAAAGCTTCTGCACAGCAAAAGAAACCATCGACAAAATAAAGAGACAACCAACTGAATGGGAGAAGATTTTTGCAAACAGTGCCTCCGATAAGGGGCTAATATTCAAAATATAAAAGGAACTCATAAAGCTCAACAACAAGAAAACAAACAACCCAATTGAAAAATGGGCAGAGGTCCTGAAGAGACATTTCTCCAAAGAGGACATACAAATGGTAAATAGACATATGAAAAAATGCTCAACATCACTAATCATCAGAGAAATGCAAATAAAAACCACAATGAGATATCACCTCACCCCAGTCAGAATGGTTGTCATCAACAAGACATATAGTCACAAGTGTTGGAGAGGCTGTGGAGAAAAAGGAACCCTCATACACTGTTGGTGGGAATGCAGACTGGTGCAGCCGTTATGGAAGGCAGTGTGGAGGTTCCTCAAAAAATTATGAATAGAATTACCATATGACCCAGCAATCCCTCTCCTGGGTATCTACCCAAAAAATCTGAAAACATTTATCCATAAAGACACATGTGCTCCGATGTTCATTGCAGCTTTGTTTACAGTGGCCAAGACATGGAAACAACCAAAATGTCCTTCGATAGATGAATGGATAAAGAAGTTGTGGTATATATACACAATGGAATACTATTCAGCAGTAAGAAAAGATGATATAGGAACATTTGTGACAACATGGATGGATCTAGAGAGTATTATGCTAAGCGAAATAAGTCAGACAGAAAAAAACAGAGAACCTTATGATTTCACTGATATGTGGTATATAAACCAAAAACAACAAAAGAACAAGACAAACAAATGAGAAACAAAAACTCATAGACACAGACAATAGTTTAGTGGTTACCAGAGGGTAAGGGGGTTGGGGGTGGGTGATGAGGGTAAGAGGGATCAAATATATGGTGATGGAAGGAGAACTGATTCTGGGTGGTGAACACACAATGGGATTTATAGATGATGTAATACAGAATTGTACACCTGAAATCTATGTAATTTCACTAACAATCGTCACCCCAATAAATAAATAAATAAAAGAAAAATCAAGAAATAATCATACAAGAATATTACTTAGAATGTGGAGATAAGCACCAGAAGAAAGTTTTTTTTTAAATATTGAAAATTGTTGCCTTGAGAAAACAGAATTTTGAAGTAGGAAGGGGTTAAGACTGCTGTTTTCATATAAGCCTGATACATATATACACATTAATCACAATTAAAAAATTAGATGCAGAAAAAAAGCATCTCTTGGTGTACATTTGTAGCTTCTCTCTCCTTAAGACTCATACATTTGTCTCAAATTCTCCCCCTTTCTATGGCTCATTCTGTAAACCATTCTCTCATCTTGTCAGGATGACAACCTACATTGGCCACTGGCTTTTTCCTGAAAATCACCCCTAGAGAAACTACAGAAGCCAGAGGGAAACTTGGATTTAAGGAATTAATTTAAAAAAAAAATACAATATTATAAGAAGTCTTGGGGAGTCTGAAAACTCAGGAATTATTATGTGAGGGGTGGTGTCAGGGGAGCAGGAAATGGGAGGTAAGGAGAGAATGCTTCAGCCTGAGGTGAAGACAGCCAGAGTGGCTGTGAGAGAGAGGTAAAAGAACAACTTTCTGTCCTGCACTCACTTCTCCCCCATGTGGACAATCACATCCTGCCAATCACTGCAGAAACTGGCAAGGACAGAGGAGAGGGCAGGGGGCCGGAGAGTACAACAACACCAGTGCAAAATCCCTGGAGGAGAAAGGAGGAATGAAAAGGGTGAGTGTGTACTGACCAACTAGCTACCCTTGGGTATTCACAGCTGTACCCCTTGTTGTGGCTACTCACTCACAGGTTGTGAAAGAATTTATGAGGCAGGTAGAATTACAGAAGGAAGATTTATTAAAGAGAAGGGCCAGCTGGGTAGAGTCTGCTGGAAATTACTGCGTCAAGTCTTTGTGTCATCTGAAGTTTTATATTTTCTAACCAGGATGTAAATTGCTTTGGCCTGTAGTGTAATTTTCTACTGAGTTTAGCTTTGACCATTGGGGTGAGGGAAGGTGCTAGTTAAACTGGTTATAGCCACCTTTGCATATGTTATGTAGGTTTAAGTTGGAGCCAGGAGTGGGTCTCATACAGATCCAAAACCTCTCCCAAGTCACAGGGCCAGCATGGCAGAAGTAAACAGAACCTTTGAAACTGATATGCATAGTGAATGCATAGGAAACAGTCATTAAGGTTTGGCAGAAAAGAAGCAGAGAAAAATTTTAAGAAACTTTTTTTTTTGTCCCAAGCTAAATGACACCTGTTAAATTGAATTATACCAAAGATTCAAATCTCAAAATAGAAGATTTAGTGTCACCATTACAATTCCCGGTCTCATCACCCCTCCAAACTCCAAGCCCCCAAAGCCAGGGGAGCAAATCTATGGAGACTGCTTATGGATATTTTAAATTGGGAAATCCAGTCATGTACCACTTAGAAAACAGGGACACACTCTGAGAAATGCATTGTTAGGTGATTTTATCATTGTGCAAACGTAATAGAGCACACTTATACAAACCTAGATGGTATAGCCGGCCATATGCCTAGGCTATATGGTATAGCCTATTACTCCTAGGCTACAAGTCTATACAGCATGTTGCTGTACAATACAACACAAGATTAAATCAAGCACAAGAGAAAATGATGCAGTCAAGAGATGCAATAAACGAGATTTATAAGGCTTCTGCCAATGTAACACAGCATACTGATTTACATCAAACATTTTTTATAAGTAGGTAGAGTACACTCTAACAATAAAAAGTATAGTGTAGTGAATACATAAACCCGTAACATAGTCATTTATCATCATTATCAAGTACTATGTACTGTACATAATTGCATGTGCTATACTTTCATATGACTGGCAGCACGGGTGGTTCATTTGCATCAGCACCACCACAAACATGTGAGTAATGTATTGTGCTATGACCTTATGTCACTAGGTAATCACTAGTTACAATGTCACTAGGTAATAGCAATTTTTCAGCTCCAATATAATCTCATGGGACCACCATTTTATATGTGGTTCATCATTGACCAAAACATCATCATGCCACTCACGACTGTACGCACTAGAGAAGTTATTTGTCAAGGGTGGGCAAACTGAAGTGATTATCATCAGTTCTGTGGCCTCTGAGGCTCTCTTTCCTGGCTTTAACTCACCTACAGGTACATCAACTGGAGGTTAAGCTGTAACCATTTCCCAAATCATAACTATGTGTAGTAACAGATACTCCAAGGGGAGGAGGAGTACTTGGGCCAAAATAACCAAGAATTTATATAACAAAAACAACTACTACATAAGAAAACCACAAACTCAACAATATAAACTATCTAAATTAGAATTATGAGAGGGGCAAGAAATTAAAATAATGAAGATGAATCTATTAAGAGGTTAAAGTTATCAGCAATATGAAGCAAGAACAAGAAAAAAGGGGGCTGGGGGGAGGGAGATGAGGGTAAGGGGATCAAATATATGGTGATGGAAGGAGAACTGACTCTGGGTGGTGAGCACACAGTGGGATTTATACATGATGTAATACAGAATTGTACACCTGAAATCTATGTAATTTCACTAACAATTGTCACCCCAATAAATTAAAAAAATTATATATATATAGACCCAATTGAGCATTAGGTATGAAATATATAAGAGTTGAAATGAACAAAACAATAGAGAACATACATAACAAGATGAACAAAGGTCATGAATAAATCAGTGAGTTTAAACATCAGATGAGAATCTTGCCTAGAAGTCAACAGAAAAGGGTAAAAAGATAGAAAATACAAAAGAAACCTAGGAGTTATGGAGGGTGGAAGGAAAAGTGCTGACACCTGTGAATAGTGACTTTGTGCTATGTCGATTTGGCTAGACTGAACTATGTTTCCCAAAATTCCTTTTCCTGTATATTTTCAGTCATGGTGGACCATAGTGAGATCTCTGTGAAAGGTTTGAAGCCTCTTGTCACTTACCTGCTAGCTCATCTCATCGATGTGAAGTAGCAGTGGAGCCTCCAACTGCTCCACCTTCCATAGATCCTTGCTAAACTTCTCTAACTGCTGGACAAGGTATGTGTTTGGCAATTGTGATGAAAGGGTCTGGTTTCTGCAATAAACACATACAGTCAAGGTTAGACGCCACAAGAACTAACATGAGTTTTGGTCTGTCCTCACAGGCTTCATCTTGTGCTTGTGGGTGCCAGCTTGACTTCCTCACTCCCACAATACATCCATCTTCCCTTCCCAACTGTCTGTTTTATAGTTTTAAAGCTCTGACATTGGAAATAAAGACCATAGCCTTACAGAGACTGCTTAATTAGCTTTCATAGTTTTATAAGGTAAGTCCCTGCAATTCCCATTCCTATCATATTGACATTATCTCAAATTTTAATTCTATGTTGTTTTAGATGCATTTGTAAATTTGTTCTTTTTCTCATTTTGGTCCTTAATAAAAAATACAAACTTTACCAAGGAATTTTATCATCTTTACCATATTTCTTGAATATTGAGACTACGTCCAACACAAGTTTTCAGTATAACTTTATTCTCAATCTTATCTGAAATTTTACACACACACACACACACACACACACACGTATATATTTAAGCTACCACATTTGAAGACAATTTGGCTGGGTATAAAATTCTAGGTTCAAATTCATTTTGTTTTAATATTTAAAAATTATTTTTTCCCTTTGTCACCTTGTGCCCCCTGTTTAATCCAATTCTTACTTTAGTTAAAGATCTCTTCATTATCTCTGGAAGTTTTAAAAAGTCATTCCTTGCTTTTCATGTTTTAAAATTTTATTCTCATGTTTTTAGGTTTGGAATTTTCCTTGTCTCCTTTTAATTTTTTTCACTTTCTGTATCAGCGTGTAATAGTCAGTGTTCAATCAGAGAAGCAAAACCATTGAGGTGTGTGTGTGTGTGTGTGTGTGTGTGTGTGTGTGTGTGTACAATAGCAATTATACATACACACACATGAATTCATAATTTATTTGTCTAGTTAGGAATATACACACGTGGGTAAGATTAAGAATTTATTAAGAATAAGTAAACATTAGTAAGGGTCTTAAGAGCAGCCACATTTGAACAAAAATATAATAATTTTTTGAGGCAACAGTAAACAAAAAGTATAGTAAATTGAAAATATGAGATTTAATAGGAGAAATAATTTCTAATGTGATAACAATTACAATAAATGTAAATGAAGTTAACTCACAAATAAAAACAAAACACTCTGTTGTTATTAAAAAATAAAACCAAAATCCAAAAGTACGGTGTCTTTAAGAAACCTTCTAAACCAAAAGACTCAAAAAGGTTGAAAACACAAAAGGAAAACAAACAAAAACCCACGAAAGAAATTTGGGAGTTCCAGTAAAGATGGCAGAGTAGGTAAACGCTGTGCTTACCTTCTCTCACAATCATTAAGCTACAAAACAACCATCATTGAGAATCACCTGAAATCTTGCTGAATCAAAGCCCTACAACTAAGGACATACAGAAAAAGCCACCGCAAGACTGGTAGGAGGAGCAGGCACAAAACGAGCTGGTCTCACATTAAAAATTGGAATTGGAATTGGAGCTGGCCATTAAAAATTGGAAGGGATATCTTAGCTGCAGAAGTCCTCCCTGAAGAAGTAAGGGGACCCAGTGCCACACCAGCCTCCCCAGACCAGGGTTCCAGTGCCAAGGAGAGAAGTCCTCATAATTTCTGGTTGTGAAAATCAACAGAGATTATGGCTGAGTGAGACAGAGGGCAGCTGGAGTCCCAGGCTCTCTTCTCAAAGGGAATATGCATGGACTTACTCACCAATATAATCACTTACTCTGAGCTCTAGAACTGGGGTAGCAGCTGGAGAGGTGACTGGGACATATGGGATGGGGTGGTGGGGTGGGCGGTGAGGGACTGAGTTGTCTGGCTTCAGGACGAGGGCCAGAGGGGCAGCCTTCTCCCGAATGGAGGAGCTGGCAGAAGCCATTGTTTCTTCGTTGAGCCCACCCCCTTCCCAAGATGCAGACGCATGCAGGTGGCTATCAGATCTGAGTCTCCATCAAGCTGGCTGACACCATTTGTTCACCAGACCCTGGTGATTCTGAGACACCACCCCACTCAACTTTCAGGCACACCCTAGCCACTTCCAGTGGTTTTTCCATACAAAGCACGTGCTTTGGCTCATGCTGCAGACTTTCCTAAGATCCCTTAAAGGTTCACAGAATTCAGACAAGCAGAATCTGGCTTGAGCATGTCCCATACATCTGGCTGAGCAGCCCTAAACCTGGCACTAGCGGCAGCCAGCCTTGGTTCATGGCTTGGCCTCTTGAGACACTTCCAAGCACAGTGCAGTCTCCTGCCAGGCGGTCCCAGTTGGGGTACGGGATACAGCTGAACTTGACATGGAGTGGGGCCCCTTCCAGATGGCCCTGGGCCTCACCCAGTGGCCACCTTGAAAATGAGCTGAAGCATCACCCAGCTGCCTCAAAGAATGACACACCCAAGGGGCAGATTGGGCAGGCACCAGAGCCCTCCAGAAGCAGATCCTGTTCTATAGGGTCAGCCCCTGCACCACAGCTCCTCCACTATAGTCATGACCAATCCTGACAACCAATGAGTTCGAGGGTCAGTCTCTCCTATTGATATGCAAACAGCGACCAAAGTTCAATTACAAAAGGAGGGCACACAATATCCACACAAGGGACCCACATGAAGTGTGCCACTCAGGAAACCAGGAAGACTGTGCCACTGAGCCCCACAGCACACCTACTACATAAGGCCTATCTACTAAGACCAGGAGATAGAGCAGCCCTACCTAACACATAGAAACAAACACAAGGAGGCAGCCAAAATGTGGAGACAAAGAAATATGTCCCAAATAAAAGAACAAAACAAAGTTCCAAAAAAAGAACCAAACAAAATGAAGGCAAGAAATCTACTAGACGCAGAGTTCCAACCACTGGTTATCAGGATGCTCAATGATCTCAGGGAGAACTTCAACAAAGAGATAGGAAACAACAACAACAACAACAAAAAAAAAAATGGGAGAGAAAAAACATTAAAAAAAAACACAGTCAGAAATAAGGAATACAATGACAGAAGAGTCTCAAACAAGATAAACTCAAACAGGCCCACACCAAGACACATCATAATTAAAGTGCCAAAGGTTAAACATAAAGAAAGAATATTAAAAGCAGCAAGAGAAAAGCCATTAGTTACCTACAAGGGATCTCCCATAAGATTGTCAGCTGATTTCTCAAAAGAAACTCTGCAGGCCACAAGGGATTGGCAGGAAATATTCAAAGTGATGAAAAGCAAAGACCTACAATCAAGATTACTTTACCCAGCAAAGCTATCATTTAGAATCAAAGAACAGATAAAGAGCTTCCCAGACAAGAAAAAGCTAAAGGAGTTCATCACCACCAAACCAGTATTACAAGGAATTTTAGAGGGACTTCTTTAAGACAAAAAAAAGAAAAAGAAAAAAGAAAGAAAAAGAAAAAAATCAAAATTATGAATAATAAAATGGCAATAACTACATGCCTATCAACAATTACTTTCAATATAAATTGACTAAGTGCTCTAATGAAAAGATAGGGTGGCTGAATAGAGAAGAAAACAAGACCCTTACATACGCTGCCTACAAGAGACATAGGTCAGATCAAAAGACACATACAGACTGAAAGTAAAGGGATGGAAAAAGATATTTCATGAAAATGAAAACAAACAAAAAAATGGTGTAGCAATACATATACCAGACAAAATAAACTTTAAAACAAAGACTATAACAAGAGACAAAGAAAGATCTAGTAATCCCACTTCTGGGTATTCATCCAAAGAAACCCAAAATGCTACTTCAAGGGGACATATGCATCTATATGTTCATTGCAGCATTGTTCACAATGGCCAAGATATGAAGGCAGTCTGGGTGTCCCTGAATGGATGAATGGATAAAGAAGAAGTGGTACATAGCATGTACAATGGAATATTACTCAGCCGTAGAAAGAATAAAATCTTACCATCTGTGACAACGTGAATGAACCTAGAGGGTATTGTGCTGAGTGTAGTAAGTCAGACAGTGAAAGACAAATGTCATATGATTTCACTTATAAGTGGACACTAAAGCCACATGCATTTATTTACATATTACCTAGGGCTGCTTTTGTGCTCTGATGGCAGAGCTGAATAGTTGCAATACATACTACATGGCCCAAAAAACCTAAAATATTTTCTATTTGGCCTTTACAGAAAGTTTGCCAACTCCTGGTCTAGACTTCAGAAAATGAAGGAGACCATGTTAGCAATGGTGTCATATAGTTGCTTGACTTATCATGGCGATCACTTCTTTAACATAAGGAATATAATCAGTAATAACTCTGTATATTGCCAGATGGGTACTGTTGAATAAGTATGATTTACACCTGAAACTAATATAATGGATGTTAGCTATATTTTAATAAAAATATTTAAATAAATAAATAAAAAGAAATCTGGAACACCAATCATAATAGCTGACAAAAAATAATTTAAGGCAAAAGGTAATCAAAACAATAGAGTGAGAAGATATAATCATCACAAACATATTTGAATGTATTTAATAATTGGTTACAATAATTGACAGTGTAAATAGAGAGACATGTAAATACTTGTAGTTTTTAACACCCAATTATCAGAAATGAATTACACAAACAAAAATTAAGCAGATTTTTATCTAAAAAGTATAAGTATAGGCTTATACTATTAATTATATTGTTTGGGTCTTTAATAGACATGTTCTAATGGCATGCTGAGTATAATAGTCATCTTTTGAAATACATGCTATAAAAGTTCATGTAACAAATAGCAAATATACATTTTAGAAGCACACATATATTTACATGAATATATTAGGCCTACAGGAAGTCTCAATAAACTCTCCAGGAACAATATTTTGTAGATTATATTTTTCAAACACAGTGAAATAATATTAGAAAGGAATAACACGACATTTTTAATGTCCCATATTTTTAAAACTATGAGTTAATAAATAACTCATAGTTTCAAAATGAAACTATAATTAAAATGAGAAATATCTAAAATTGAATAAACATGAAAAAAACAAATACAAAATAAAATTTTTGAATGAACATGGTAACATGAACATGGTAAAATGTAAGAGACATAAGTAAAGTAGTATTTAAAAGAGCATTTATACCTTTAAATATGTTTATCAGGAAAAAATAAAAGTTGAAGAGAACTATGCTCAGCATCCAACTCAAGAAGTTATAAAATAGAACATTGAAGCAAACCCAATAAAGGAAAAGGATATAATAAAATAAACAAAATAATAATTTTTTAGAGGAGGTTACTAAGGCTAAAAGCTCTGTTTTTATAAAAATTACCAAGATAAACCTGATGAGACTGATAAAAAAGGAGACAACAAAAGTAAACAAAATAGGGAATCAAAAAAGTAAATAAAAAATGAGCAAATAGTTATTGATCTAAAAAAACAAAAATAGGTAAAAGGGACAAATTCCTGAAAAACGTATAAAATGCCAAACTGGTACAAGAAGAAAAAGGGAATTTAAAATAGACTCACAAAGATTAAAGAAATTTAACTGGTGGCTAAAACTCCATCCCCAAAATCTTTAGACTTTGATGTTCTCAAAATGGACTCTATCAAATTTTCAAAACCACAATTCCTTTGTTATATATGATATTCTAGAAAATGCAGACAGAAACAATAATTCTCAGTTCATTCTATGAAGGTAATGTAATCTCATTTTCCTTCATGCTTCTGGATTTTAAGCCATAGTTTAGAAACTTTTCCCCACTCCCAGGTTATAGAGGAATCCATCCATGTCTTTCCTAGTACATGTATAGTTTCATTTTATTTTTACATTTACATCTCTGATCCATTTGGAATTTATTGTGCTATATACTATAGATAGTGGATCCAATGTTCTCTATTCCCATATGGCTACAAACAGTGGTGTGCTAGAGCTGGCTCATGACAGCTCAGGGGAGTTGATTGTTCAATTTTCAGAATGTTGTGAGCTGATTGCTAAGCATAGCCATTATTACAAAATAGATTATATACACTTACAATGAAATAAATCATGTTAAAAACAAACCTAATAACATTCAAAACTCATCACTTCCTAGTTATTTTAACATATTTTAATATTATCAAGGCTCATGAGGTTAGTTATATCTACAGCATCTATATGGTGGAAATACTATAGAATGACATGCTGCTGTACATCTCTTCTCAAATTGGTATTAGACGTTATACTAACAGTGAGGAATTGGCTACGATGGAAGCATTCACACCAGAGAAGGTAGCAATACTGAAACCAGAGCTTAATGTATTGTTTTGTTGACTGTGGTGAACAGGATTCACTATAACCAGTAGGCCAAAGCCAAGTCAGTTTCTGTAAATAAAAATTTATTTGCTTACATATTGCCTATGGCTGCTTTTGTGCTAGAATGGCAGCACTGAATAGTTGCAACACATACTACATGGCCCCCAAAAAGCTGAAATATTTTCTATCTGGCCCTTACAGAAAGTTTGCCAACTCCTGGTCAAGACTTAAGAAAATGAAGGAGACCATGTTAGCAATGTAGATTAATTTTAATGTGTGTTGTGTCTGTAGCTGTTACACTGTGAACATTTTATGGAATAAATTTTCCAGTATTTATTGGAAGAATAATCTTCCAGTATTTAAAAACCATCATCCTGTTCAGCAAAGAAGTCGCTCACATAGTTGACAAATAAGTCAAGATTCAATATTATGTATTTCTCATTTCACTTCTGTCTTGTTCATCAATGTAAACAAAAGTGTCTGTTATACCTACATTCATGTGAAAATTACACTCATCAAGTGCAACCATAGTTTGATTATGGAGAAGAATTTGGCAAAATTCAAGGAAAGCATTCTATAAGAATCAGTTAATTATATGGCATTTGCAAAAATGGTATATTTTATTACTATTTGTGAATTGCTTGCTAAACATCCTTGTATCAGTAAAATTTATAGTATACATGTATACATATTATGTACATATATACAAACACATATGCATAGGTATATGTGTTAAACATATTTATTTACCAGCACAACACTGGTTACACAGCATCTCAACTTATTAAAAATGTATAGCTCTAGTTTAAAGTGTATACAATGGAACCATTATCTATGACACCCATCCAGAACTATACAGCAAGGAACAATGTTTTAATAATTTGGTCAGCTGAGTTCCATTGACAAATATTATGCTAAATTTTCCTAATTGTTGCTAATCTTTCTTGTAAGTAATCACAATCTTTCCTCTATTATTAAAAATACTTATTTAAAAAATTTATTTTTCCCTTCTGATTTGAGATGCTGTCTTTTTTGCATACTACATTTTTATATGCGATTTAGTCTACTTCTCATTTTGCAATTTTCTTCCATTAGCCTGCCCGTCTATTCATGTGACAATACCAAACTATTCTAATTATAAAGGGTTTGTGGTTTGTTGTAATGTTTACTAACTATAACCCTCCCATTCTCTCACTCATTTGCTCCTTTCTTTGGGGGAGTTTTAGCTCTTCTTGCTTGTTTGTTTTTTCAGATAAATTTACAATCAACTTGTATAACTCTGGAGGGGTGGGCTCTGATAATATTCTTATTGGGCATTTCATAAATTTATAAATTAAAATAAACAGATTTTTTTGTTTAAATTACGTGGAGTTTTTCTATCCAAGAACAAGTCACAGTTTTCCATTTGTTGAAATCGACTTTTGTAACTGTCAGATGTATTTTCCACGTATGGGTTTGGGATACTTCTAATCAAGTTTTACCTTGGCACTTAGCTTCTTTTTATAAGAAGGATCATTAAAGGGATCCTCTCCTCCATTACATTTTGTAATTCATTTTTGTTTCTATCAAAGGCTATTGATTTTTGAATGTTAATTTTATAAGCTGCTATATCACTAAATTATTTTATTGTTTGAGGTAAGTTTTAATTAACTCTTTTGGATTTTCCAGATGTATAATTGTGTCATCTGAAAACATAGTTCTAATTCTTCATTTCCTATTGTATCCTTCTATTGTTTTATCTAATTACAATGGATAACAGTTTCAAAATGATGTTATATAGGGGTAGAAAGTATATGATTTCTCTCTAGTACCTGACTTTAGTACCTGACTTTAGTAGGAAAGTCTTAGGGTCTCCTCATTAAGTAACATGCGAGATTGGGGGCTGAATTATATATATATATATATATATATATATGGTGTATATAATATCATATTGAGAAAGTACAGTAGGCTGAATAATGGCCCCAAAGATACCAGGTCCTATTCCCTAGAACCTATAAATGTGACCTTATAGGGCAAAGACTTGCAGACAATTAAGTCACGGATTTTGAGATGGAGAGATTCTCCTGCATTATATTTATGGGCCTTAAATGCAATCGCATGTATCTTTATAAGAGGGAGGCAGAAGGACAGTTGATACACACAGGACAGAAAGCAATGTGACCATGGAGGCTGAGATTAGAGTAATGTGGCCACAAGCCATGGAATGCTGGCAGCCACCAGAAGACAGAAAAAGCAAGGAACACATTTTCCCCTATATCCTCCAGAGAGAGTGTGACCATTTGCTTCAATTTGCTTCAGTGACACTGATACTGATACTGATATTGGACTTTTGGCCTCCAGAACTAATGAAAGACTACATTTCTTTTGTCTTAAGCCACCAAATTTTTGATAATTCAGAGGCATAAAATGACATGGGGGAAACCATGCAATCATCTACCTTTAAAAATTCACAAGAATTAGAATAATTACCATAACTACTCAGCTAGCTAAGCATAGTTGCCAGATACAACATCAACTTAAAAATTTTTAACTTACAAAAACATAATAGGCATGTGAGGAAATATAAAGAGAAAGCACCACTTATAGTTCAAAACTATAAGGATCTAGGAATTAATTTAGCTAAGACTATGCTAAAAAATAGAAATTCAATGAAGACTGTAAAGATGACCTGAATAAATAGAGAGATAATTCATATTCTTGAATGGGATGGCAATATTATAAAGATAATAATTATCCCCAAATTGATCTACAAATTCAAAATACCAATCAAAATGCCAGTAGCATTTTTTTGAAGACTTGATAAATTTGTCTAAAAATTTTATAAAACAAATGTTCATAAATAGCTAAGCAATGAAAAAAAAAAAAGAAAACCTAAGTCGGAAACTTGCCATAACAGACAATCAGGTGTTTAATGAAGCAATGATTTAAAAAGTGTGGTTTATACTGAAAGAACAGATAAAAGCAATAAGATAGAAAACTCAGAAAGACAGAAAGCTCAGACTCAGACTAAAACCTACTCAGAATGAAATCCAGACTCTGACTTGATTTCCAGTTTGTGGCACCACAAATCAATGGGGAAAGAATTAATTATTTGGAGTCAGAATTAGGAAAACGGATTCACTACATGAAGAAAAATAAAGCAATTCTTAGACAAAAGGTAGTCACAAGTATCTTAAAGATCTAAATGTGAAAGACAAAACTATAAAGTTAAGAGGAGAAAATATAGGAGAATATCTCTGTTACCTAGAAGTGAGAAAGAACTTTTTTAAACAAAACCCCAAAGACATATACCATAAAGAGAAAAATATATGCATTTGATTAGAGCAAAACTAAGAATCTCTATTCAATGAACAAAATGATAGTTAGAGTTAACAGAAGAAGATCGGGAGAAGATATTTGCAAAATGTAAAACTAATAAGGTACTAATATCTAGAGTACATACAGAAATCTTGCAAAGCAACTACAAAAAGATAAACGCTTCGGAAGGATATAGACAAAGAATATAATCAAGTAATTTACAAGAAAGGAAACCAAAAGGCTAAGAAGCATATGGAGAGTTATTCTAACCAATCAGTAGTCAGAGAAATGCAAATGAAACCAAAAGGAGGTCAGTTCTTCACAACTTAATCTGTAGATTCAATGCAATCTCAATCAAAATCCCAGAAAGTTATTTTGTGGATATCAACAAACTAACTCAAAATTTATATGAAGAGGCAAAAGACCAAGAATAGGCAACTCTACATTGAAGGAGAAGAACAAAGTCAGGATACTCTTTGAAAGTGACGTACGTAAATCTACAGTAATCAAGACAATGCACTATTGGTGAAAGAACAGACGTACCCATGTAAATTAATGAAGAGGAATAGAGAGCATTAATGTAAATTAATGAAGAGGAATAGAGAGCCCAGAGATAGACATAAACAAATGTAGTCACTGATCTTTGGCAAAGGAGAAAAGGTAGTCTTTTCAACAAAAGGTGCTAGCACAACTAGATATTCACATAGAAAACCATGAATCTAGACACAGACTTTACACACTTCATAATAATTAACTGAAAATGGATCATAGACCTCAATGTAAAATGCAAAACTATAAAACTCTTAGAACATAACAGAGGAGAAAATCGAAATCACCTTGGGCATGGCAATGACTTTTTAGGTATAACACCAAGGGCATGATCCATGAAAGAAATAACTGAGAAGCAACTTCATTAAAATTAAAAACTTCTGCTTTGCAAAGGACACTGTCAAAAGAATGAGAAGACAAGCCACAGACTGAGAGAAAGCATTTGCAAATCTAATAAAGGACTGTTATTCAAAATATACAAAGAACTCTTAAAACTCAAAATGAGAACATTAAAAACCAGATCAAAGAATGGACAAAAGACCTGAACAGAAATCTCACCAAAGAAGATATACAGATGGCAAAAAAGCATATGAAAAGATGCCCCACCTCATATGTCATTAAACAAATGCAAATTAAAACAATAATGAGATACCACTACACACCTACCAGATTAGAGTGGCTAAAATCGAGAACACTGATAACACCAAATGCTGGTGAGGATGTGGAGCAACAGGAATTCTCATTCATTGCTGGTGGGAATACAAAATGGTACAGCCACTTTGGAAGATGTACTGTGGTACATCTATACGATGAAATATTACTCAGTGCTAAAAAGAAGTGAGCAAACAAGAAATGGTGTGGAGGAATCTTAAATGCATATTACTACATGGTATGTGAAAGAAACCATTCTAGACTGGTTTCTAGATTCCATCTACATGATTCCAGAAAAGGCAAAGCTATAAGAGATCAGGCTGCCAGAGGTTAGGGAGGAGGGAGGGATGAAACAGTGGAGTACAGAGGACTTTCAGGGAAGTGAAACCACTTTATATGAAACTGCAATGGTGGACACATGTTATCATACATGTCACATGTCATTTGTCAACACCTACGGAATGTGTAACACCAAGAGTGAATCCTCATATAAATTTGGATTTTAGGTGACCATAATGCATCAATATAGATTAATCAGTCATAACACATGTCTCTCACTGGTGTGGGATGTTGACAACGGGGAGGCTGGCAGTGGGCAGGGTACACATGGGAACTCTTTACTTTCCCCTCAATGCTGCCATGAACCTAAAGCTGCTTTAAAAACTAAAGTCCATTTCAAAGAAGAAAAATAAAATAAGGCATCACTTAGCTCCTGTAATATGGGCAGATACTGGAAAGCTGGGCAATGCCAAGTGTTGGAGGAGGGGCAAAGATATCACGCTCTGTTGGTGGGCATGTAGACTGGTACACATTCTGGCAAATCTGTAGTGCCATTTGGTCAGATTAAGTGGGCACAGAGCTAGAACCCATTCCTAAGAATCTGTCGCAAAGATAGTCTCGCACACATCTGTAAGGGGACATACAGGAAGATAGACATCTCAATGTTGTTTGTAGGGACAGAATTGGAGACTACCTGGGTGCTCATTACCTGGGACAGGGAAAGGAAGGTGGGTAGGTAAAGTATGGTGGCTGAAGCAGTTAAAAGGCCACAGACCTGATATACAACATGTATAATATTAAAAGCCCAGTGGAAAAATAGATAGAATGAGATCTAGAACACAGTATCACTAAAAGTACATTTAAAATATATGTACCCCCAAAGGACACACACAAATAAAAGGATCCACATTAAATACATTGAAATAGTACCTTATGTGGGAAGAAGGGATTAAAGGTAAGGATGTAAGCACAAATTTTAATAAACTAAAAAAAAACTAAATTGAATAACATCTATGTGTAGACCAATGGTAATAATGTGCCAAAAAGTGAGAAATATGGTTAATTTAAACCTCTGCACCTGAAATCCAACTAAAGATAGATAGATAACAGATGATATCAATAGACAGAGAGATAAGTAGATAGATGATAGATAGATAAAAAAAAAAAAAAACATTCTCTCTCCCACTATGGACCCTGAAATACCACTACTACAAACACCACCCCAGAGAGTTCCATTATCAACACATTTGACATTGGTCTTATATGTAACTTTGAAGCTCTTTACACAAAAACCTTTAAGAAGGCCTTTTATTTCAGGATGTAAATACTATTCATCCAACCTTTTACCCTCATCTCAGTAAGTCCTCTCCCACTTTTCACACCTTGTGCTGCAATCTTTGATGTCTCCCTGCTCATTACAACCTGCTACGAAACTATCCAAATGGGAGACTAGAGAAAGGGTCTCCTTACACAGGGGAAGAGAGCATCACAGAAGGTAAGAATAGCATGTGAGGGCCTGCCCAGTGGCTCAGGTGGTTGGAGCACCTGTGCTCCTAAAGCCAAGGTTGTAGGTTCAATTCCCACATGGGCCAGTGAGCTGCACCTTCTACAGCTAAGACTGTGAACAATGGCTCTCCCTAGAGCTGGGCTGCCGTGAGCAGCCAAGGTCAGCGTGAGCTGCCATGGGCTGCTGCAGGCTGCTGTGGGCTGCGATGAGCGGCCAGTGGCCAGTGTGAGTGGCCGGCAGCCGGTGAGAGCTGTCGTGAGCTGCTGAGAGCGGCAGATCGCCAACCCGGTGACTGACTGCCTCAGCCAGGGGGAGCGCAAAGCTCATAATACTAGCATGAGCCAGGGAGCTGTGTCCTGCACAACTAGACTTAGAAACAACAGCTTAAACCAGAGTGGGGCCTGGGGAGGAGAAAGGGTGGGAGGGAAGAATAGCACGTGCAAATGTATGGTGGCAGATAGCACACACTTGGAGAACTGCATTTAGACTACTTAGAATCCTGGTAATGGTAAGTGAGAAATGCAAGCTCTAGGAAATGAATCTGCAGAGGGAATGGGCAAATCAGTTCACAGACAATTGTAGGTGAGGCTAAGGAGTTTGAATTTGGACCTGAGGCAAACACAGAGTCTTCGAAGAATGTTAAGCAAGGAAGGGAGCGACTTGATTGGCGTTGAGCAATACTCTAACAGCAATGTTGAGCTAAAAGGGACAATTAGAAGGATGTGTCAGTAGTCCACACTAGCTAGTCCAGAGCGTTCATGAATTTCACACATGACCACAGTAGCCTGACTATCTTAATAGATTAGGCATCCACTTACAAAGTCAGAGGACTAGAGAAAATGGTTTCCACAGGTCCCTCCCAGCTCCATGATTTTCAAATCCCACTTATTTCATATTCAAAGAAGGGAGTGATGAGGCATAAGCAGACAAATTTGCAGATTTTTGATCAATATGCAGAACTCACATTCAGTAGACAGGAGGCATTAAAGGATGTACATGATGCTGATTTTTTAGATAATTCTCTGCGATCAAGCACACTTTATAATTAATGACTTTTTTAATTCAGGTGAGATCTGCTGTTTTTAAAAGTTTTAGTGTTTAAAATTTTATGGGGGAAAAAAACTTGAATTTAATGCTGAGTATTCTAAACAGAGCCAGAAATATTTTAACTTCCCTAGAGTCACTCCTGCATCTCCCTTCCTAAATAAGATTGGATTTGATAGAAAAATCTAGGGCATTGCCATGACAATTACCAAGGTTAGTCTTCGTTCCACTTAGGCTTTATATAACTCCAATAAAACAAAAAGCAGAGAGCGTAACAGAGATGGGTGCTCACCTCTACCTCTTGTTTTCACAGTGTTTAGACTCCAACAATGACAGAACATGACATTAAGCCACTGATTCTCAACGTTGGCCACATGTTAGACTCACCTGAGGATCTTTTACAAATTGCTTGTGCCTGGAGTTGGTGCCCTATTCCTAGAGTGTCTGATTTAATTGGTCTGGAGTGAGAAGCCTTTAAAATCTTCCCAGGTTATCTTCATGTGCAGCCAGGGTTTAGAACAACTGCACTAGGCAGTCACCATGGCAACTCTCAAGGCGCCACCCAGGGATGGCTACAAGTTGTAGATATTCTCCAAAGGAGCTGACAGTCACATTCTGGTGTGTTTGGATTATTTCATAGTTTGGCAAAAATAGTAGAAAAATCACGTTAAAAATAAATTGGTTCTATCCTTGGTGTCCCATCTAAAGGGCCACAGTGTTTTTATAAAACCTGTTGGGTGGTTTTATAAAAATAAAAATTAATAGAACAAAGGAAAGTAGGAGAAAGGGGAAGGGACAGAGAAAATGCAGAGATCCCACCAAGAAGGTTATTACTTAAGAGTGTGAGAACCTCTGGGTTTAAGAAGGAGCTGGACCAGGTGCAAAGAAACAGCAATTATGCAGGGTACCACCTGCCTCCCATCATGCTTTCAGGGTATTTTGAGCTCTATCACAATTATACTCTCTACATTATAATATGGAATTGCCAGACTTTTTTTTTTTTAAGGATCGTTGGTTATAATATTGCTTAATAACCTATCTGGGTCCCCCCCCACTCTTTCTCTCTCTTTTAAGATAAAGTCCTAAATCAATAGAGGATATTTTATATATTTTTTAGTGTATCTTTAAAATAACACAAATCGCTCTTAGGGATCATCCAGCATCTTGTTGTTACTGTACCAGAAAACTCTTTGATCTTATTCATCAGCCTGCTGCACTGTTCCTTTTTCAGGGACATATGCCATCCAAAATGTTTCTGATATCCTTGCTTTTAATTGTTGTTGCTGAATTAAAGCAGCTAAATTAAAGCTGCTAGATATGATACAGATTAAATGTTATTTCCTTCAAGACTTAATTCATCTTTCTAGGCTTGAAACACTGAACAAGCAATGCCTTGCCTCATTCAAACCCCACAAATGTATTTTTTACCCAAGAAGTTCTAGATTTCAGCAAGAGACCCATTCCACTGAATAATGATGTTGATGGGGAAGTGAGAATACCCAGACCTCACCTTGTAGCAGAAGCCCAGCATCTCACTCTTGATCATGTTCTGTGCACGACTCTAGACAGTGCAGACTGTAGCCAGTTCTTTTCCATTTCGCCACTGCTATAGACTGAATGTTTGTTTCCCCCCTCAATATGTTGAAACCTAATCCCCAATATGGTGGTATTTGAAGGTGGAGCCTTTGGGAAGTAATTAGGCTGTGAGGGTGGAGACCTCATGAATAAGATTCGTGTCCTTATAACAGAGGCCCCAGAGAGCTCCCTCACCCCTTCTGCCACATGAGGACACAGCAGGAAGACAGACATTTATGAACCAGGAAGCAGGTCCTCATCAGACACTGAATTTGCCAGTACTTTGATCTTGGACTTCCCAGCCTCCAGAACTGTGAGAAATAAATTTCTGTTGTTTATAAGTCACTCACTCTATAATATTCTGTTAGAGCAGTCCAAACTAAGACATCCACCGTTTGTCAACCCAGACTCTCTTGTTTTTCTTTCTAAGGAGACTGAGTTCTATATTGATGTGGTTAAAGCCCCTCCATGGGGTTCCTCTGGGGCCCTTCTCAATAATTCTGTGGCCCTTCAGAGTGATGTCGACATTTTCTGGAATATCAACAGTCTGATGGCTAAAGATGGTTTTCATTCTCACAGTAGAAGTGGCAAAGAGTTTGAGGCCACTTGATATGGAGATAGGGGTCTTATTAATGGTACCCTTCTTTTCTGTCATTGTTCAAAAAATATTACATAAAATATAATTATATAAAAATATAATTATGTGTTGGTTTCCTAGCCCTGCCGTAACAGGGCAAACTGGGTGGCTTGAACAACAGCAATTTATTGCATCATAGTTCTGGAAGCCAGAAGTCTGAAATCAAGATGTCAGCAGGGCGAATGCTCCCCCTGAAACCTGTAAGGTAATCCTTTCTTACCTCTTTGTAGTTTCTGCTGGTTTGCTAGCAATCTTTGGTGTTCCTTGGATTATAGTTGCATAATTCCATTGTCTGCCTTCATTGTCAGAAGATATTCTCACCACGTGTCACTGTCTTCACATGGCTGTCTTCTTATAAGGACACCAGTTATGTTGGATTAGGGGTCTATCCTACCGTAATACAACTTCATCTTAACTAATTATATGTGCAATGGCCCTATTTCCAAATAAGTTCACATTCTAAGGTGGTAGGAATTAGGATTTCAACATATCTATTTGAGGGACACAACTCAACCTGTGAAAACATACAGCTAGATTATTTAGAGTTTTTTAAATGTATGAAATCTAAATTTTGAAAGAAATTGATTCATTAACTTCTGCATGCCAAGATACCATTTGATGAGGCTATTCAATTTCTGGTGCTCTTCACAAGAGGTCCAAAGATGAGGTGAATCTCTGCAATGAAAAGAGAAATCCTTGACTAAAAGAATATGCCCTTAGGACTATTCCTCTATAATTTTTAAGTTAAAGCAAAAGAGAAAAGTGAAAGGAAACATCTCCTTTTTATTTGTTACCAAACTTGACTTGATAGTTTATCTTAAAACTTTGAGTCATGTTGGAAAGGAGAATATTTTTAAGGAATATGAAAAGTTTCCAACTATTAGTGTGAAACATGAGAATCGAAAAAGACTGAGGGAAAAAGCCACTCTAATTTTTGAAGACTATTTTTATCTACCTGCAGTATTTATGACAACTTGCATCAGAAAGACCTTGATGATAAAAAATGTTATTCCTCCTGGTTTTTATTGGTAAAATGACCCACATTTTTTTCTATGCTATTGAATGAAATTCTATCCTTCAATGTATTGAACCAAAGAGTATCTCTATCAAGGATCTAATGTCATGAAACCAAAGAGAAAGAAGTTTAGAATTTTTTTCTCTTTCATATAAACTTACACTAAAAGTACCTAAGATTGAAGATATAGATATAAATACATAGGCTGGTGAATAGCAGAATTTCCGATAGTGTTGTACTTTCCCACTACTTCTATAACAGAGTAAAGCACTACCCCGGCAA
Organism: Rhinolophus hipposideros; assembly: GCF_964194185.1. NCBI lineage: Eukaryota > Metazoa > Chordata > Mammalia > Chiroptera > Rhinolophidae > Rhinolophus > Rhinolophus hipposideros. Next base: position 12,597,858 of record NC_138053.1, read on the forward strand.
ACTGAGAAGACACAGAATATGGAGGTGCTGACCTCAAAGATCACTGAGGTTTTTCCTGAGTTTTGGAATAGAATGCTCTCAACCATATTGCCCCAGCCCTAGGTGAGTGTGGTCAGTTCACGCCTTGCAGGGACAGGGTGTGACAGAAATCCAACTCAAACTGCCATAAGGAAAAAAAAAAAGGCTTATAACTAATGATGCACAAAGGGGCTCAACAATGTCCCCAGGATTCAGCTCTCACAACTTCTTTTCCTTCTCCTTCCTTTTATATTGGCTTGGCTCCACATGGAGACATCCAGCAGGCTAGCACCTTTCAGCGTCATGTCCAAGAGAAAAGAAACACATTTCTGTGGTTCCAAGAGGAACCCCTGCAACTGGAATATGTGTCCATTTTGAAAGTCCTTATTGGACAACCTAAGGCCATGCCCACTCCAGAAAGAGGAAGTTGAATCAGCATTACCTGAGCTCCAATTATTGTGTCGGGGAGAGACTGTTCCCTACACAAAATCAGAAGCTGTTCCCCCGTTTCTCGGAGACTGGATGGAAAAAAACAACCCACACCCATTTCAGATGAGAATGAAGACTCCAAGAGAGGAAGGTGTATACTTGGGGAAATGAATTGGACCTTAAGTCTCCACTTTCCAAAGCTGTGATATTCACGTATGATTAAATTTTACTTTTCCTGTGGTCCGTCAGAAGTAGTATATCAAAGGAGAACTATTCTAATGCTACAATGTGGATGAACCTCAAAAACATTATATTAAGTAAAAGAAGCCAGATGGAAAAGGTCCCCTATTATATGATTCCATTTATATGAAATACCCAGAAAAATGTACATCCATAGGAACAGAAAGCAGATGGGTGGTTGTCGGGGATTAGGGTGAGAGGGGAATGAGGAGAGGGGAATGAGGACTTATTGGGCACAGGGTTATCTTGTGGAGGCATGAATATGCTTTGGAACAAGGTACAGGAAGTGGTTGTATTGTACAACATCATGAATGTACCACGTGCTACTGAACTGTACACTTTAAAATGGTTAGTTTTATGTGGATTTTACTGCAACTTTTTAAAAAGGGGGAAGATGCTAGTTCTGTGCAAGACTTAAATGGGGTAGAAACCCTGATGTGTCCTTTCTTTCCGTCTCCTTTTCTGATCACCTGCCTAAGTGCCAATGGAGGTTCACAGCCCTCTTGACTTTTTTGCCTATAAAGCATTCCATCTGCACTCTTGAAGTGGCCTTCCCATCCTCACTTCTCAGCTAAAGCCAGGCACCCTGAAGCTTCCTGGCCATACAGTTTTAGGTGGTTTTATAGCACTTGGCCTCTTGTCACTCCCTCATTCTCCTTTCACCTTCCTTGCCTCCAGCAAATAGGGAGCCGGGGAGCTTTGACTTAGGACATATTCTATTCCTTCATTTTTTTGCCTTTTACTGAGGTGGTTCTGCTTTCAGTACACAAGAGTTTAGCTAACACCGCATTGAGAAATTCCAGTTTCACATTTTGTAAATTCCAGGAGAGTCTCAACATATCCAGGACCGACCACAAGCTGCCCAGATATGTTTCCAGCAGAGAGTCCAGTCATTTGAAGAATAGCTCCGGTGGGTTTTGCTAAAGGCTTTATTTCTGCCAAGCCTTGTGTCAAATTTTTAGACTGACATTTCCGAACACTGTATAGTTACCAGAAAATTAGTTGAGAGTCAACCACAGAGAGTCAAGCAGTTTTAGGAATATTGTGTGAAATTTTATCTGAATCCTGCCTGTGACACTTCAACAGTTCAAACAAAAACAAGAGTAATTATTTAAGACATAGTTTAGGAAGAAAAAATAAACTGGTATAATGGCTATGAATCTCAGTGAATAAATTCAGGGCTGCCAGAAAGAAAACTGTATGCTTCTGTAGTAAAATTTAATTCTTATTTAGAAGGCCTAATCCTCTCCAGACAGCAGCAAGTTCTCTTGTCAGTTGGAGACTCTGCCCCTTGCCCTATGGTTGTAGCTAAGTTTCAGAAGGTCAATGTCATAACAAGTTTCAGGAAGGGAGGTATCTGGGCCTTGGTTGTAGTCTTTGCAGGATGGATGACACATCTTCCACCTGACTCCATCTTTTATTTCCATGCCACACATGTAGGCATTGTAACCACTTTGTGATTCTCTGCTTGATTCAGACATGAAAACCTACAGGGACCTACAAAGCTGTCCATACCCTAGAGGCCTGGATACTGTGCAGACATTCCCTCTCTGGTCTCTCAACTTCCTTAGGACTCTGTCTTAAAGTTACATGGCAGTTTTGGTCTCAAATTGCTTCTTTTCTGTTAAGGGTTTTATCACCTTCCTGGGACTCTACTTCAGAAGCAGGTGCATAGACCCTCTCTCTGGAATTCATCCAAATCTCTTCTCACATCAGCTTCCTCCTATCTCCCCCCACCTACTCCTCAGCACACACACATACCCCCATCTGATGAGAATCTAAGGTGTTCAAAACCTCTCAGAGGTTTAAATGGGGACAAGGGCAAGGAAGAGAATGGGGGGATATCAGTGTCATGCAGGGTCTCAGCTCCTGCTCCCCGCACAAGAACACAGGATATGGTGAGGCCAAAAAGGAACACCCACGGAGCCATAGATAGGGGAGTCCTACCACTATGCTCTTGCTGGAGACTGGGTTGGAGACACAGGAAGCAGGAGCCGCAATCTGCCATCCGCTTCTCTGTCAACCAACCAATTCTCTTGCCAGCTGCAATCTGTGCCTGCTATCCCAGCCACGGCAGTTATATTAGTGGCTAATGGCTCACTGGTTACAGCTGATGGCCAACTAGCCACAGCTGACGGCCTTCTGATCACAGTTGATGGCCATCTACTACCCAAGCCAGCACCTTTCCACATGAGGCCGAGAGCTGCCAGCGAGACTATAGTGGTATGAACCCCTTATCCATATCTGTTGTTGTTCCTTTTTGGCCTCACCATGTCCTGCTTTTTTGTGTGGGGAGCAGGAGCTGAGACCCAGCATGACAGTGGCCTAACTTGGAAAACATTTGAAATAATGGTATATGACTCTTAAAAATCTATAAGAGAATCTTAACACACATTTCAATTTAAGGAGAAAAATTTGGTCCATTGAACATTTTTGCCTACACAGATGCTATGTGTCACATGGGGTGTCATGTGGGGTCTCTAGTCCCGCTCCCCACATAAGAACTCAGGATATGGTGAGGCCAAAAAGGAACACCCACGGAGCCATAGATAGGGGAGTCAGACCACTATATTTTTGCTGGCGGCTGGGTTGGAGACACAGGAGGCAGGAGCCACACGATCCGCAACCTGCCATCTGCTTCTCTACCAACCAACCTCACTTGCCAAAAGCAATCTGCCGTGCTAACCGCAATCTGCCCTTGCCAGCCACCATTCGCTGCTAGCATAGCGATGGCAGTTATATTAGTGGCCAATGGCTCACTGGTTACAGCTGATGGCCAACTAGCCACAGCTGACGGCCATTTACTACCTGAGCCAGCACCTTTCCACATGAAGCCGAGAGCCTGGAAACTGCACTCCTGTCTCTGTCTCCACATACTAGCAATGGACAGTTTATACCTTGGAGAGCCAGCGCTTTAGCTTGGGCACCTGAATGGCAGGGGTCTGCCTGCATCACAGAGCTCCATGTTTTACATTCCACTTTGTCTCCCATTCTGTTATTCTGTGTACACAATATAATGCTCTGTTTATAGAAGATGCCTCAGGAAATTCTTCTTTTTTTAAATAATTTTTATTGGGGAATATTGGGGGACAGTGTGTTTTTCCAGGACCCATCAGCTCCAAGTCAAGTCACTGTTTTTAATCTCGCTGTGGAGGGCGCAGCTCAGTGGCCCAGGTGGGGATTGAACCGACAACCTGGGTGTTATGAGTACCGCGCTCTAACCAACTGAGCCAACCAGTCGTCCCATGACATTCTTGCTAAGGGGACACATGAATGAAAATTATACACTATGAAGGCTAAAAGGATCTTAACAATTTAGCCTTTTCGGAAGCTTCCAGGCAGGCCAGACTCAAGCCAACTCAAATGAATGAGAACTTACTCAATTTGTTTAAACCTCCAGCAGAAATGTCTAAATCCATTTTTGCAAAATAGTATTAATATGGCATTCCACAACTCTATCTAAACCTTTCTGCCACACCTAACACGAAGGTGACAGAGAGAAACCACACTGGACTGGGGACTACAAAGCCTGGAGTGGAGCCTAGCTGGCTCTGTGGCTCCCAGGGCAGTGACCTTAGCGGCATCATTTACCCTCTGGGCATTTTCCGCCCTTCATTTGTAAAATATAGGAGTTGACGAGAGGATCACTAATCTCACTTACAACTCTAAGTTCTGTTAATCCTTATGACTTATGTGCCAGGGTATGAATAGTGAGGTTCTTTTAATATGGCAACTTAAATGCGGTATGTCTTCCCTTGCATTGCTGCTTTAAGGGGATAGAACATAGAGGTTTTCTCTTATTCCCCTGGGAGGACTTGAAGATTAACATCTCCTCCTGCCACCCCTGGAAATGAAAATTCAATTTTTGGCTGCTAAGGACCCCAGGGTCTATTTTTGAGAGGCCATTAAAATCTATGTGTAAAGAATAACAGAAAAAGATAAAATGTTCAGAAGAGAAGGAGTATCTCTGATAAAAACTCAGAGAAAGAAGTAGGATTTTCTCCAGACCAAAAGAAATCAGGTATGTTGGGCAGAGGGTGTGGAGGGAGGAGTTAGTGAAGGAGCCTGAGAACCTATCCTGAGGAAATTGTCCGAAAATTGAAAGGAACTATGAGTTCACAAAAGCTCCTGGGAGCCACGTCATTACCACCAACTGCCCAACCTTCAGTGAGGCACGAACCTCTCAAACCTGTGCCCAGAGCCCTCCCCCATTGATCACTCTGGTGGATGGCCCAAGAGGAGTCCGCTTGGTTAGCACTTACCACCTCATGACTGAGTGCCCATCAATGCGATAGGCTTTGTTCAATCTGGGCCTGAATACCCCGTATGGACATTTCCTACGCAATGCACCAGGACACAAGAAGCTGGGATATCTAGAGGGAAGGAGGTAAAGATGCTGAGACCTCCTGAGCCAAGGTCTGTGAAAACCCCACAGGGACAGATCCAGGTTTTGTAGGACCCAAAATATATACAATTTAGGGGTCCTCTTTAAGAAAACAAACACATTACACATACAAAATTGAGTAAGAATGTGAATACATATTTAGAAGGAGATAAAAAGTTATAACATATTACAAGTCTTTTTAAAACTGACAAGACCATGAACACCACAAAATCCAGGAAAATACAATTAATTTATTAATTGACAGACCCACCTCGCTCACACTTGTTTTCTACAATTTTTGATTGCAAAATATTTGATCACCTCTTCATAGGAATGATTTTATAACATTTCATATAGGGAAAACAGAAAGATAAATCAGTCTTTCCTCTAGCATGATTGATCAAAATTTTTTTTTTCATAACTGGATGCATAAAATGTGACTTCTTCACACACAGAAATCATCAATGTTTTGAAGTACTGCTGTAGGTTTGTATCTACAAGTACAGAAATTCTCATATATTCTATGTTGTGCAAGTCCCACCAAAAAAGAAAAAGACTATATATGTAGTGTGTTTATAATTGCATATATGCATTATTTTTTAAAATTCCTTATGGGCCAGAACTTCTATTTTAACTAGGCATCAATGAGACCCTAATCCTCCACTTAAAATTTTACACATCAGATATAGTCAAAAGAATTGAAAGCAGGGTCTTGAAGAGATACTAGCAATCTGTGTTTGCAGCAGCATTGTTCACAAAATTAAAAGGTAGAAGCAACCTAAATCCATCAAAAAATGAAAAGATGAGCAAGACGTGGTATATCCATACAAGAGTATGATTCAGCATTAAAAAGAAAGGAGATTCAGACACATGCTACAACATGAAGACATGCTAAGTGAAATAAGACGTCACAAAAAGAATACAAAGTGTAGGATTCCACTTATACGAGGTATCTATGTTCCATTAAATGAAAACTGAGGGCATCCTTAGCTCAACTTCCTTTTGTTTAGATCCCACAGGTGCCTCAGTTGTTCTGCCACCATCCAACACAAGAGGAAGTGCGACACAGGGAAAGTCCAACAGGAAAGAAACAGTGATCTGAACTGGTCATTGTTGAAATGTATTACTTTTGCAAAATTTAGAAAAACAAAACATGTGAACATATGTCTAGCATATCTCCTAAGACCTTGGAAGGGGCTCATGCAAATGAAGGGCGCTGAAGGGTAAGCTTCATTGGCTTTTTGGTAAATTCACCTCTAAACTCCCATTTCGCTTAGTAATATCCTTTCAGTATCAGTATCATTCCTACGGTACTTGTTTGTTCTCACATGATATGTGAACTGCCAGGTCAAAATCCTTTGTGCAATAATCCTTTTGGATAGACGTTCTACATCACTTTTTATAGTCTCTCCAAATATGGCTAGTCTTTTTAACTTGTCTTTGCAGCTACTGTTTTTCAAATATTTCACCATGACTGCATCTGCGTAGCCTATCACAGATTGTGAGCTACTTGAAAACAAGAAATATTTCTATCATGAAACTCAGTTGAATACTACAGGTAATCACATGCCTGATAAATGTATTTGGATAAGGTAAAGCATTTGTGTGTGTGTGGAGGCAGGGTTCACCTCTGAAAGTGTACCAAATTGTTCATATCCATCTTTGGTTGTGGGGTCCAGAACTGTGCTCAGGGTTTTTAAATTTTGTTTTATTTTGTGTGTGCGTGTGTGTCTGTGTGTGTTTACTACAAAATGTCTGCATCAGTTAGGAATTGAGTTTGACTGTGAGTAGCAGACACCTGAAAAAAGAGTTGTTTAATTAAGATATATTTCTTCCTCATGTAATAAGAAATCCAAAGGTGAACAGTCCAGGGCTGGTATGGGAACCCAGGTTCCTTTCAGCTCTCTGTTCTGACAGTGCTGTCCCATAATCCTCATATTTACTGGACTGTTTGCTGGAGTACCAGCCCTTTGTAAGCATCACATCTGCATTCCTAGCAGAAAGAAGGATAAAGCAACATATATGCTTCTTAGAGGCCTGTCCCTTTTTTAAGGAGTGTTCTTGGAAGTTCTGCTAAACAATTGCTTCCATCTTATTAGTCACCCCCAGCTGCAAGGAGTAAGATGGGAAGAAATTTAGAAACATGGTCTTTCACTGGATATATGCTTACCCAAAATGAAAATTGGGACTCTGATACCACAGAAAAGGATGGGCATTGGATAAATTGCCACTACCTGTGCCGTAATACCTCAGGCTGCCCTGGTCCTAAGCAAACCGTGAAGAGAATCAAGGCTGCCCCTTGCCTCTCCTCTCTCCTTCCCAGCCCTACTTAGGAACAAAATCCTCCCATTTCACAGAATAAAACAGAAACTCATTCATTCTCGGGGACAATGATGAGAAATTCTAAATGCTCCCTCTTCCAGGAATTTGTATTTTAACCAGGAGCACAGCCTTAAGTTGGAGAAATAAAGTCATCTTCATATCTATTCAGATATCAATAAGTGAGATATGGAGGACTGGGTTTGGGAAAGAATGACTGGGTTTGGATTCTCTTGTCTCTGAAAATCGGATCACACAAGACAATGTTCCTGTTTGCCTTCTTTCTCTTTTTTTTAGTGTTCCTGTTTTAATTTCAGTGCGTCTCTGAGCACTAATGGTAAATGTATTACCCACCATGAATCCTAATGGTTTTTTCTTTTTTATTTGCCCATAGCTCATCATTCCCCTGATTATAACTATGTAGTATTTTTTTTTCTCCCTGAAATGGGTGAACATCTTTTTAACACTAACATTAATTGGGTTTTGGTGCTGTGGCTTTTATTGGATGTTTATCATTCGCACAGTCGTCGAGGCGGCATGAGGCAAAGTGTTTTTCATTTTGTGCTATGGTTACTCCATAACAGTCCTGCTTCAGCACCCACTTCCACAGTACCTGAAAGACGATAGCAGACATTTTATTCCAAGTCTGTCAAGTGGGCATTAAGCAGAAAATGAGGTTTAGCTTCCTATACTGCAATGAAACATATGTTTTTAAAAGGAATACAATTGCCTCTGAATTACTGTTGCTTTATTTTGAGTACCATGGGGTCTTCAGGCAAATATGTCTGCAAAACAGCTTTGAGAAAGGATGGTAATAACTGGCATTTGTAAGGTATGTTCTGGTTTATAAAGCCTTGTCAGGTTATTGTCAGTGCCTAACTTTTCTCTGTTCTCAGCTACGCCAAACGGGATCTATTTCACAGTTTTGAGGTGGAGTCCGGGACTCAGCTTTTGATCTCCTTTGACTCCACGATGGGTACTAGCAGTTTTAAGAATGGCCTAAATCACAGGTGTCCGGAAGCAAGAACAAAGTAAACATTCCCTGATCTTTTTAGTCCCCAGAAGAATGCTATTTCCTTTTAAGCAAACAGATCTCTGCCAGGCAAGTCAGTGAGAGCACGAGGATTACAGAAAGGAGAGGGACGTTAGAGAGTAAGGATAATTCCTTTCCACCTCATTTTATCCTTTTCCCTGTTCTCATTCCATGGTAACCTGGTTCAAGACCACTGTAGGCCAGCAAATGTATGTATGTTTCTTTGGGCCATCGATAAATCAATCACTGAACCTCAGAGTTGACAGAAAACATAAAAGATGTGAAGACCAATCAGCTAGATCTATGCTAGTCACCCTTCACTTTTATCTTCTAGATGGAGCGATAGGATGAGGAGTAAGAATTCCTAGGGAAAAACAGGCCAACAGGGTCACAGATAACCTTGTTCCACCCCACATCCCATCCCATCTTTTGAATATTTAACCTCTCTGGCTATATAAACACTCAAGTATCTCCCATCTTAAAAAGAAAAACACTCAGCTATCTCTCATCTATAAATATATATTATATATATGTATATGTATATATATATGTGTGTGTATATATTATATATATTATATATATATACAGAATATATATTATATAGAATATTCACATATATATGAATATATATATTATATATATATCCCTTAGATTCAAATCTCTTGGAGCTCATGCCCAATGCCTGTTAACCCCTTCTCATTGACAAATCTCCTTACAGTGTCCCACACTAACCACTCTTTCCTCACTCTTCATCCACCCTCAACCTATTGAAATCTGGCTTATTCCCATCATTACTCTTATACTCACCTCCAGTTACTTCCTATTAACATACCCAATGCACCTTGCCAGTCTTTTTGTTGCAAGACTCTAGCATTTGTATGTTGACATTTTTTTACCCTTTTGATTGCTGTGACACGGGCCTCTCCTGATTTCCAATGGTTTGTTCCAACACCTTTCCAAGCTCCCTTCCCAGGTTCCCATCCTTGTTTCTTGCATTTCTTTCTTTCCACACCTCCCTGGGTTAGCTCATTCATTCCTTTGATTTCAATTACTACCTATACTCTGATGCTTCTTTAATCTGAACCTAGTGCCCATTTTTCTTCCTCAGCCTCAGACTCAGAGATCATTTTTCTCAAAGAACGCCTCCACTGAGTTGCCCTAAAACTAAATATCTTGTCTCCCTTTAAACCATCTTTCTTCTCTACTCCATTTTTCATCCGATAGTCGTATCATCCACTCACTCACCCCAGTTAGAGAGCCCCGGGTTCCTCCTTACTCTTCATCAGCCGGACATCTAATCCTCTACATATGTTTTGACCCATCTCTTCTTTCTGTTCCCACTGTTATGACTTTACTTCATAACTGTCACCTCCTGCCTGAACAACTGCCACATCTCCTAATGGATATCCATCCTTGCATATTTTCCTGCCAGAGTGCTTTGTCTGAGAAGAGAATCTAAGCAATGGGATGAAATCCCAGGCTCTTGTTGTGGTGCAGACAAGGCTTTAGTTCTGACTTCCTTCTCCATTCTCACTGTTTCATTCCACCTGTTATATCCTTCACACGCCAGCAAAACAGAGCCAGTCGCTGGAAGTGCCCAGGACTCACTGTTGTTGTTTCCACCTCTGTGCTGGACATTCTGCCTGGAATGCTCTGTGTATCTCTTTCTCCTCCCCAACTCCTTCATCTAGTTAAATAGTACTCAGTCCCAGGAAGCGATCCTTGGGGCCCTCATAATATTCCTTGCATATTTCTTCCTGAGAATTTGACCCCTTTCAAAAATTATGTCTCCACAGATGTGAATTTACTGTGGAGTTCGTGAAGCTTCGAGGCCCTTGCTCACATAAACCCCTTCCAAGCCCTTTCCTAAATCTGTATTCAGAATTTTGCATTCTTTTTCTTGATGAGGGCCCTCAAAGCTGTACAAGCTCCAGGTCCCACAAAACCTAAGTCTGCCCCTTTTGGGGTCTATTTATCCTCTAATTGGTGTAGGCAGAGTCTATGTCTTATCTCAGTATCAACAACACACATTAGGCACTTAATCGCTGGCTGTTGATTTCTGGTAACCCAGAAATCAAAGGCAGGATGGGGAAAGGAGGAAGAGACCAGCAACAAGTGCAGGCTAAGGCAAGATGTGGAAGCCAAAGCCCAGACTGAGAAGTACCCTGGCTCCCTGAGAACAGCCAGGAAAGGGACATTAGCCAGGACACCAGAGTCTGAGCCAGGCTGTGAATCAGACCTCACACAGAGAGCAAGGGTCAGACGCCAGGCAGACAAATAGGCCTGGAATGTCAAACACCAGTGGGCAGAGCAGAGCAGAAGGTCCAAGTGCAGGCCAGTGGCCAGGAAACAGAGGGGCGAGACATGCTAGCAGGAAGAAAAAACCCAAACAACAACCACAGGCAAACACTTCCTGTATGGTTCTTCTAGGGCTCTGCAGCTACAGAAGCCTTCCCAGGAGGGCAGCCCAGGGCAGGGGGCAAGAATTCAGAGCACCCAGCCAAGTGATGGGGCATGAAGGGAACAGAGGGGGCTAGCGGCCGTGGTGGGCAGATTCTGACCGCCAATGTTTTTTCCACTTGAATTGGTGTCCAGGGGATATCTATTTCCAACCCTGAGTATCTACCAAAAACGAAACAATAAAAATGCTGCTGAATTCCCAACACCCTCTTTAAAAAAATAAAAAATAATAATAATCAAAATCTGTATCCATCCCATTTTGAGGTATTCCTTTAAAGATGTGCTTTCAATGATGTGACAATAAATAGTGATCCTATAGCATAAAACCAGGACAGCAGTTATGTAAAGGAGGCAAAAATTGCTTCGTTAAAATGCATGGAAGGAGAAGCAATGGATTATAGTATAGATCATGTTAGAGATGAGAAGATTACTGAGCACCAGGCACACAAGGGAGACAGATTAATGAAAAATAAATACAGGGGCTTCAGAAAAACAACATGAAGCTAAACACTGGTCTGCTGCTTATCACAGAATACAGCCCAAATATGTGCGGGAAACCATTTCTTTTCCTTTGGAGTGTAGATTTGAAAGTTAATGTTATTTGCTTCTTTCCCTATTTCTCCAGTTTATCTATCTTTCGGATAATTAACAATAATTTTTAAAAGTGGGAAACATCAACAACATGGACAGGGGCTGATTACAGCCACTGGAGGGACATCATTAGCTTACCGTGGAAAACCGTCAAGGGCATGGTACAGTTTTCTTAACAGTATGGAAAATCACTGAAAATTATAAATGAAAGAATTAAGACGTGACTGTGTGTTTTGCCTGGGAAACTTCATGGCTGCTACTTTAAGAGAAAGTCATTTCAAGTATTGGGAGAATGGAATTTGGAACCAGATGGTTCAAAAGGCAACTTATACTGTGGGAGTAAGATAAATCACCACAGCTCTCTGAGCTTCCATTTTTGACAGGAAAAATATGATACCTGCCTTAATTAAGTCAATTTTCAGTGCATCCCAAATGATATATTATACTATATATATATATATATATATATATATATATATATATACATATATATACACATATACATATATATAATATGCATATTATAAAAAAACAGTTGGTAAAAAACTGCACAAAGGTAAATTGTCAGTTGAATATTGAAACTCCGTTGTGTTTCAGCTGAATTTGGGTTTCATATAATCCCTGTAACTGATGAATAAGGAAGCCTCCAGCAATCACCTGAAAATCACAGCTACCATTTATAATGTTGATACTGGCAATGAAAGACAAGTAGTAACTGTTTTTCAGAATGGTATTAGTTTCTGATATTTACTTAATCATTTTAAAATTGGGCTTACAATTTCTACAATGCCTAAGGTTAGACAAATTGCCTCTTTTGAATTTAATAAGCGACATTAAAGTATTTATGGTAATTATACATACTTCTTAACACTTATAGGCTTAACTTGAAGCTTAAAAGTTTTAAGGCAAGTAAAAATAACTGAAGTATATGTAAAAACGTTAGAAAATGTAGGAAAATGTTATCAACTATAAGATAGAAATAAAACTCTGTGACAACTAATAATGACATTGGCAAAAAACAATGGAAGCGAAAATGAAACTCAGCAACAACTTTCTGTACTAGAGCAACCCCTCCAGCACTCGTAGGCCTCCCTCCCTGAGAGGAAACTGAGAAGAAGGAGGTTAATGGGAAAAACTACAGCTGCTGTTGCTGCCTTTGAACCTGGGGCCACAATAAGTACTTACCATGTCCCTCCACCACTCTTCATTCTAATTTCCCCACACCCTCAGCTGTCACGTGTATAGGTCTTGGTGGTTTACCTGGTGGTGTGACCCACACTTTTGTTCTTGAGGGATCTGAGCAGCTGGTAATAGTACTCTTTCAAGGCAGAGTCACTGCACGTGTCCATCTACAGTTAAAACTGGGCAAGGAAGTACCAAGAGGTGCAAAAGGAGATTGAGTTCCATGTGTATTCCTCCCTCCCTCCGTTCTACAAAAGCAGTCACTTCCCCCGGCTGATTAGGGACAACTGCCCTGCCAAGTCCATAGCTTTTTCCTGGCCTCCTCATCTTGAAACATGGGGAGTTCAAAGTCCCAAGAGCAACCATAGCTCGTGACTCAGTGGGATCCTTGCTTTGTCCCTTGGCAACAGTGTGCCCCTTTTGGGGTGGAGGGCCTCTAACCCTATGAAGCCCACACTCCCCAGGCGAATCACTGAGTGTGATGGTTCGTGGAGCCACTCCTGCTTCCACCGCTTGGCCCCAGGATCCATTACTCTTCCTATTAAGCACATAGTGCCATACAAAGGTCTCTGATTTGGTGCATATAGTGCATATGGGATGGTGGTAGTTTTTTCCTTGCAAAATATTTCCTCCAACCTGGAACTTCAGGTGGGCCTTCAGTTTTCAAGCTCTGTGAGACCAACTCCTTCTGAATGAGGAAGTATGTGACATGACCAGTGGTACACAGCACATACCCACAATTCCTTCACTGTGAAGGTATTTCGTGGTCAGAGGCTATGTTATGTGAGATTCCATGTCTATGGATCAAGCATTCCAGCAGCCCCTGAAGAGTGGTGCTGGGTGAGGCCTGGAGGCAAGGAAAGGCAAACCCGTACCAGAAACAAGTATCTGTCTCTGAGAAGACAAACCACTGACAGCTCCAGCACAGAAGGGGCTGAATATAGTAGACTTGCCTCCAACTGGCTGGTCTCCTTGAGGAATGCAGTGCCATATCAGGTGTTCAATGTTGATCTCTGTTCCTGGCAGCTTGGACAATCGAAGAAACAGTAGCTAGATAGGACTTGATAACTGGGAGCCCCTGCTCAGGGGCCTATGAGTAGCCTCCATCTCTGCCACCATAGTCATTCCACTCATGCCCATTGAGCCATTTTCTTGGTGGCCAATGATGACATCAACTAGTGAGTCATTGTATCTATTTGGTTATTGAGGCCTGTTCCATGGTGGATGCTTTCTGGTGTGTGTTAATATGTAACATAAAAATCTTCACACTTGGGGCCTATTCCCATATGTCCATCCACATGCCTCTACCCTGGGCCTCCTTGGCTCCAATCTTCCAGTTCTTTCCCTTCCGGGTCCTTGAGCAGCTGACCAGACCATTGGCCACTTCTCCTTCCCCACATAGTGGATGACTGGGTGCATCACTTGCAACTTTACTCATTAGGAAGATTTTCATCCATTGTTGTCTTGCCAAGCAACATTTAGTACAGTTGTAATATAGCCACTGTCCGTTTTTTCTTTACACTGATACACTGAGATGACTCCTCTGTAAATCAAGTTCAGTTTTTTGCCTCCTCTTTGAGATGGTCCCATGGGACCTCCCATACATGGCCATACATGTGAGCTGGGAGAGGGATGCTGGTGTAATCATGATAGGTGACAGCACATCTGGGTCACCTGCTCATGCAGCTTGTTCATACCTCTGGTTCTGCTTGGGCTCAATCCTAGATGCACTTTTTCCATCTTAAGATGTACCACTGCTAGACTCCTATGACCTAATAATGCATTTGGTATCATATAATTAAGAGACCTGTTTTACCAGGACCCCATTATATGCCAGGAGCTGTTCCCCCAAACAGCTGTGTAGTCTTCTGCTGGGGTAGCAGAATGCTAGGGGCCTGTATTAGGATTCTCCCTCTGGGTCTTGCCAAAAACTCCACACTGACTCTTTTCTCACCACTAACACCTCCAATTCTGGTAGTTAAATCGTATGACCCAAATAGTAATGCTGCTTGCATCACACAGCCCTTTCCTGCTCCAGGGCCCACTCAAAGCTGGCAGCTCCTCTGTCACCCAGTATATGGGCCAGAGCAGGACTCCTACGGAATGTGCTTCCTCTAGACCCAAACAGTCTACCAGCTGCTATATTTCTTTCTTTGTTGTAGGGCATGCAAGTTGCAGTAACTTGTCTCTTACTTTGGAGGGGACATCCTGGTATGCCTCTGACCATTGGACTTCTAAAAAACTTTACTAAAGCTGTAGGTCCTTGAAACTTCATAGAGTTTATTTCTCAACCTCTGGAGAACATCTAGCAACCTCTCGCTTGTCCTGCCCAATCAACACAAAGCCATTAATAGGATACATCAACGTCATAACCTGTAGGATGTCCAGGTAACTCAGATGTCTTCAGATTATATTATGACAGAAAGTAAGAGATCTAACATAGCACTGGGACTAAACTTTAAATAGATATTATTATCCATTCCACACAAATATGAATTATTTCTGATCCTCTTTTCCAGTTGAAATAAAAAAGAATTGTTTTGCCAAATCAATGGCCATACTCACATTCCATGTAACTAAGGCTGTAGTAATTTCCTCCAGCCCTGAAGATGTGACCAGTACAGCAGCAGCGATTTGTGTTTGCCTTTCTCTAGGATCCACCCAGACTGGGGAATTACATGGAGATATGGTGGAGAGTACCCTTGCAGCCTTTAGGTCTTTAATAATAGCACTAATCCCCATTCTTGCCCCAGAATGTGATATTAATCTTGATTTACATTCTTGGCCATGGAGGGGTGGGAGTCTCAGAGGGTTCCACTTAACCTTCCCCACCACGATAAGTGCTTATTCCACAGCCAAGGACCCAATGTGGGGAGTACTTCAATTGCAAACTGTATCAGTTCCAATAATATACCATGGTATATGTCCCAGAGACTATGTTATAACTTGTATGACAGAAATTAACAGGGATCCTGCAGTTGAGGAACTCACAGTCTAAATGGGAAGACAAAGGTGCAAACTCATAATTAAGGGTTGCTACAGAGATATGAGGATATACTCTGGGGATATACAATGGGCGTATGAGTGAATACTTTCTACATGGTCTTTCTATTGAATGGCATATTGTCAGATCTTTGAAAAAAAATCCTCACTTCTTTTCTAATACCCATGATAAACACAATTTCTGGCACATGTTGAACCTATAGAGCAGGCATAATTATGTATTTCTCTTCATTAATCATTCCAATATTGTCATATTTAATATTTGCCAATCATCTCTGTCAGTAATACACATAATGATCTGGATTTTTTAAAAAACACAAAGATGTTGTATTTACATCTTGGAGAAGAGGCCAAAAAGCATTCAATATAACTAAAATCTGTGCAAGGTTGCATCAAAGTGCCCTGGAGGTCAAAACAAAATGCCTCAGGGAGAGTGGTCCCTCCCTATCTTCTTCCAAATACTTACTCATTTCCTCATTTAAATAAATACTGATTGAGTGCTTTATATATGCCAGGCACTGTGCTAGATACCCAATCTGTTCACTAGATTGAGTGAACAAAACATACAGAAGTCCACATCCCATGGAGCGCCTATTCTGGTAGGGAGATTGGCAATACAAGTAATTAAGTTAAATGTATACAGTGTCATAGCAATCAGTCTTGTAGAGAAAAATCAGGCAGAGACAGGAGGCAGCAAGTGCTGTGGGTAGGGAGGATTGGACTTTTAATTAGGCTAATCATGGCAGGCCTCCCTGAAAAAGGTGTTGGTGGGACAAAGACTTGACCAAGGAATGAGATACAAGTATACAAATATCTCAGCTAGAGTGTTCCAAGCAGGAAAAAAAGCATATTGAAAGGTTCTGAGAAAGGAGCATTCCTGGAGTATAAGAGGCACAGAGTGACAGAGAAGGGCAATGAGAGTTGAAACCAGAGGAGTAATGGGCATCCAGGCTATGTTGAGTCCTGGAGGCCCTTGTAAGTAAGAACTTTGGCTTTTACACTGGGTGAGATGGAGGCCATTGGAGGATTTCTGAGTTGAGCAGTGACATAATCTTATTTGTTCTTTAGAGGGTAATTATAGCTGCTGTGTAAGGAAAGGCGTAGAGGAGCCAGAGCAGACACAGTGTGACGATGGAGGAGGAGTGAGATAAGCACAGTTCTGCATATATTTTGAAGGTGAAGCTGACATTTGTTTACTGAGGGACTGAATGGGAATGGGGGTGGGAAAAAGGAGTCAAATATGACATTCATAATTTTGGCCTAGCTAATTAGAAAATTAGAGTTGCCATTTACTGATCTGAAGAAGTCTGTGGGAGAAACAGGTTTAGGAAGGAGGATTAGGAGTTGTGCTTGGGACATATTATTTGGTATGTCTATTATGAATAGATCCAAGTGGTGGTGTGGGGTTGTCAGTTGCTTATACTAGTTGGGAGTTCAGGAACAGGATGATAAATTTCAGAGCCATCAGCCAACAGAAGATTTTGAGTCATGGAAATGCAGTGGGTATAGCTAGAGAAGGGGTCTAAGGCCTGAGCTGTGGGACCCACTAATGTTTCAAGCCTGTGGAGAAGAGGATGATCCAGCGAAGGAGACTGGGGAAGATCAGCCAATGAGGTAGGAGGAAAACAAGCATTTTGAAAGGCAATGAGGAAAATAGTTCAAGGAGGAGGTAATGTCAAATGTGTCACATACTGCTAAGAAGTCAAGTAAGATGTAGAGTGAAAATTGGCCAATGGGTCTAAACCTGGAGGTCATGGTGACCTTGAGTAAAGCAACTGAAAGTGGGGATGGGAAGGAGATGTTGACCTTTATATTACCTTGCCCTTGGTCTTTTGATTTTCTTTTTAACTTGAGCCCAGGCATTTAATAAGTGGAGAGGACACAAGACCGAGAGGGGAGACCCTGAAATTAAATTTGGCCTTATTAGGGCTAACAAAGCCACTCTTAGTTTACAGAGTATCTCTGTAAGTTAGTAAAATCAGTTACAGTAGAATCAATTCCCCAAAAAGAATGGACCCCAATAGGCCAGATAATTATAATCTCCAGATAATTCTCCACCAAAAGTCCAACAAAGTTGTTTTTTATTTGTTTGCTTGTTTTTATTTTTTTTTTTTGAGTTGTGACCTTAGTCACAACACTTTAGTTTTACATTTACACATGTATTCAGAATAGCAAAGTTACTTCAATTCATAGATATTCTGGAAAATTTGAGGCATATGATGGCTCTACATAGCACTCATCCTCTTGGCTTGCGGCAGAATTACATCTGAACTTTTATGAATATTTAACAGTTAATATTGGTTTTCATCCCAACAGCATTTAACCTAACAGCTACTGTGTAAACTAATATGATGAGCATCAATCTTCATCAGGACCTCTTTCAGTCACTGATCACATTGTACCATCAGAAAGCTCTGACTCAGTTCTCCTGGTGCGGGAACATTTTAATGACTTTCGGTTCTTTTGATGAACCTAAAAATAAACGATTAAATGTTTACCTTATGTTATTTTATGAAATGTGTGCAAATGAAATCCTGCCTCCATCCTGGAGTCTTACTCCATCCTTCCCCCCATCCTTTGCATCAAAATGCACTGTTTGGTTTTGCCCATGTTCTCTTTCAGTGTGTTCCCCCAGTGTGATGGAGAGTTACAACAGTAGTTCACCATCTGTATAACAAGACAGTCTTTTAAACACCATCCATCTATCCTCAGGGTGAAACCATTACCATTCCTGTAATTTGTCTCCATTAGTCCTTTTCTCCAGTCCAACAGCCATTTTTACCTCTCTCGTCAAATCCAATGGGCTACAGAATTCTAGGAAAAGTCTGGGCCCAATTTCTGAATGATTTGATTATTCTATAGTTCTTAAAATTTCAGTTTCCCCTATAAAATTCCAAGACGTTCCTTTCTAAATTATTATTATTCCTCTTAAAAACAGCATTGCCCTAGAGGAACACAGCGTTTCAAGATGTCTTTCTCAGCAAACGTTTTGCTTATTCCATTTATAGTTAGAATTTTCATGTTCATTTTTCTCTTCAATGAACTACTTTCTAGAATTTCCTTTTCTCTATAATTAGTGTCAAACCACTGATAAAGGACGCACATTATCAGAAAGAAGAAAGCCATGGGAGCATGTTGTGTAGTCTCAAAGGAAAATATTCCAGCACTTAAGTTTACAATATTCAAGTAAGAATTTGCTTCCCACACAAGAAAGTAAGAAACAAATATATTGGAAAGCTTGCTCCCTTTACAGACATTCCCCTGTTCAATAGTTATTTAAGGGGCAGCTATTAGAGCAAGCTAGGTAGACCCTGTTGAATACGGAGATGATTCTGGCACAAATCCTGCCCTGAAGGAACCTATAGTCTAGAGAGGAGAAAGTAGGGCAAATCCTGTTAACATGCAGTGGAGTACAGATTAGGGAAAGAGTCTTTCCATGCAGGAGTCTGCAGAAGGGCGTGAGGACGTGCTATTTCAATCTTCTGGAGAAGAGACCTGTGTGAGCATGAAACAGCATCTGGGAGATCATGAGTCTGTGCAGGGAATGAGGCATCGATTGCTCATTACTGTGCATGGAGGCAAAAGATAAAAGTTGGAAAGACAGGTGAGAGCCAGGCCTTGCTGTGCTAAGAATGCCAGGGAGAATACAGGCACCATTCCTTAGGCATTGAGACTCCCCCAGGGGATTTTGGAGCAGAGAAAAAGCAAGATGAGAGCATGAATGTATTGGATGGATTGAAATGAGGCCATACTCAGAAGGGGAGGCCAATTACAGGGTTTCTACAATCATAGCCTGGGCCTTGATGAAGTCGTAGGATAACAGCGCTGTAGAACTACAGAAGAGGAGAAAGAGGTCAAGATATTTTATAGAGAGAATTGATAGTCTGAGGAAATGTGAAAAGTGTGGGGGAGGGAGGAGTCAGAGTTAACCCTGAGAGTTTGAGACTGGATGAAATGAGGATTACAGAAAGAGGGAAGATTTGGGAGGAAAAATCAATCACGGAGAGACTGCAGAAGATGCCTAGTGACTGTTGGAAGAATAGTCTTTCACAAAAGCATTCAGAGCTGGAGCTACAAACAAATGTGGAAATTGTCTGCACAAACATGACAACCAAAGTCAACTTTGGATGAGATTTTTAATTGAGAAACAGCCATAGTTACCGTCCATACATCACAAAGTCAAATGGTGTTTTGCTAATTATCCACTTAGTTTGATGAATGTAGACAGCCAATATCAGATCATTACAGCCCAGACACTTTGCAAACCGAGCAGCTCATTTTGCAGTCCACATCAATCAAATCAAACAAATCGTTGTCCAATCTGCCCTTGGCTTTGTGCGGTGTCAATACAGCCGGTGGGTACACGCTCAAATTGAAATTGGAAACCTGATTCAAGACCCTGAAGTGCCAGTGTCATATCTCCACATCGGCAGTCGTCTCTGATGTCACCTAGCCATAGTACTTCACACCAGGGTCCCACGGTGCAGTTTACAGAGAACTTCATGACTAGTATATCCTTTAAACGAGAGTTCAGCACAATAGATAGGTTTGACTCCATTTCATGGATGCAGACACATGAGGCTCCAAGAAGTTATAAGTTACCTAGGGTCCTATGGCTAATAAGTGGAGGTAAAACTAACCAAGGCTTCAGACTCCAAGTAAATGACAGGGAAGTTTTTGTTTAGCTTCTTGTTTTGTTTTACTAAACTATACGGCCTGGCCTTTAAAAAGAGAAGAAGAATATTACGTTCATCACTAATTAGCGCAGAGAAGTGGAGCAGGAGGTTATCTGTGCCTGTTGTTCCCTTCTTTTCCCTTAGGGCCACTTCTTTTGTTTTCTCTGTGTTGCCTGACCTTAAAAAAAAAATATTATGTCACTATTATGCTCATTACTAATTGGCACAGCTGAATGGAGCACAAGGTTTTCTGTACCCTATGTCCACTTCTTTTCCCTTATGGCCACTTCTTTTGTTTTCTCTGTGTTACCTCACTAAAAATGATTGGATGAGTAGGTGAGTGAATGGTATGTGCACACACACACCACGTTCCTCATGAATCTCAACCTAATAGGCCAATTTAGTAGGATAGCTATATCTCAATGACACTTATTGTCAAAACCATGGGCCCTGTTTCTAAGTGTACTTTTCATGGTTCTTCGCTATAGGCAACAAAAACCAGCAATCATATCTCCATGGATCACACTGCACAAGATAAACCTGTAATTTGACGTAACTCACACATCTTTCAGAATATAAGTTCTACGTCAAGCATCATATTGAATTCCAAACTTCAGAATAAAGGCCACTATGTAATATAAGAAAAGATCCGTCCAAATTAGAAGCAAGGTATATTTTCCAGGTAGGACGACGAGAAGAGCAAAAGAGTGGTGAAAATCACTATCTACCTTGCTCTGATCTTACATAGATTTACAATATTTGTCCAAACTCTATTAGATCCTAACATGTAAGGTTCATGATACCACACTTAGGAACAAATTTTAAAAATCAACTGGAGAAAAAAAAATCTTAATATATTTTCGGTATGTTCTGTCCTTCCACCAAAAATGAAAAAAGAGAACCCATCACAGTTCTTAATTGTAACCAGAAGGCTTAGTGAGGCAGGCTCTGAGCCTCAAATGCTTCTGGGATATGGACCAAGAAAATATTCTTCCTCCCCTTAACCATTTCTACCCACTTATTGTCATTGGGGTTGAAGAGTTTCCTGAGGGAAAAAAAAACTTGAACCATCATACTATGGGAATTCAGACATAAACCCCCATGTCTGATGCATGGGTAGTGAAAGTTAGATTACAAATAGAGCAATAGGGCTTCTGAGCGAACATCTTAGCTAAAGCATAAAGTCAACATGCTACAATCCCAATGGTTTTATATTTCCATGCAGAAACTTCAGAGTTGGTAACAAGAATTGGTGAGACATCTCTTAGACTTTTCATTTAAATAGAAGACATAAACACACCTGGACTCAGAGGACTTGGGGAAGAAGTTTTCCCTGAAGAGAGCTGTGCTATGCAACCTTTGCATTCTCCCAGTCTGGGGGGCACCTGCCATTCAGCTCAAGCCTAGTGACCAGGATTTCAACAGAACTGCTGAGAACACATGGGCTGTTGTCTGACTCTCACTTAAAACTTAATGAGCTAATGAATAAGTCAAAAAATAAGTGGCTGCATGAGGCAGTCTACACTCTCAGAGTTGGTCAAGGGGAAAAATGGAGGAGTGTTTCCCAGGGGGAGAAGTGGGTTGCATAACTAAAACTGAATGTGGGCTTAGCTATGGCGCTGTCCAGTGAGACTTCCTGGAGGGGCCAACAGGCCCAGGTAGAGAGAAGCTACAGATATTGCCAGATATCTGGGGGCTGCAGATGGAGTAAGCAATCTCCATAATGGAGATACCTTCGCCTAGGTCAAGGAATCTTCAGATGAAAGGTCCTCAGCAATGGGGTTCTCGAAAGAACCAAAGCTTAACTTGAACCAAAGCTGAGACCACAGACCATAAATGCATGAGACAGTTTCAGTCATGTGAGAACTTTTCTGCTCCCCCTTAACTCCCCTTCTTCCCCTACTCTGTTCCAACCCAGGAAGGGCAGAAATAGATTCTAGCAAGGAAGGAGGACAAGAAGACTCCAACCCCCAACCTCTGTGTTCTCCAGCACTTCCCCAAGTGGGACTTAACTGGCGGAGGGAGATTTCACGTCAAATCAAGCTTAGAGCATTGACATTTTATGGGCTGGTCTTTCTGAATAAAGATTGTGTTTGGTACCCTAAAAATTTTTATCCAGGAGTTGAGGGAGACAAAATAAATTTGATTTATGATTATACCCCATGAGTTTTGTTTGTTCTCTGTATCAATTACACCCTTTTCCTCCCATTTAGCCATTTGCATGCAGTGATTTATTTGGGATCTGAGGAGACTCCTTAGAGGGCAAAAACCTAGAAATGTACTGGGATTCAGAAATACACAACCGTGTCTGATGGGCTGACGGTGGGTGAAAGTCAAATTGCAAGGGGGGTACTTGCAAATATCAGTTGTTATCCAAACATCAGTTGGGGTCACTTTGTTCTCTGAGAATTATACATAATTGGCTGACATGCCCCCATCTCATGGTGAATGGAAATCCAGGCTCCTCATAAATAAATAGTTCTGTGAAGCCCCAAAGGCTGTCCCTCTGATTACTCCTTTCTGTAGTAAAGGTCTCAGTCTCTCTCTCCTAGTCCATCCTAAGGCGACGCTATTCACTCTACATTCTACTGGTAGTTACTCAAATTTGAAACATAGGCTCTTTGCCTTGATTTCCCGGAAACACCACTCACACAAATACCCCACTGTGGGTGATGACTTTGCAGCACAGAGCAAGCAGGTCAAAAGGGAACACAACTCACGCTAGCCACGGGTGATGTCTGACGTGTGGCACTCCCTGAGACGGACAGCCTTCCACTCTGTGGTTTAATCTCTTGTTTCTCCTGCTCCCTTCTCCTCCTTTCTCTGCTCTTCTCCCCTGAAAATCCTTGTTTATGTTTTATGCCAATTGGCTTAGCTATCTCTTTGTTTCAATGCCTCCTTCCAAACCATGCCCTGGGGGCCTCATCTTTGCTAAATAAAAGGCTATTTGCTCCAGAGAGAAATTATGCTACTTCCTTAGACGCTGAACTTGTGGTAGTCACTTGTGCTTTTAAATAGTAATTACTTTATGAGTGTGTTACTGCTCTAAAACCAGGCAACAGAGCTTGAATTTGCAGGGATGGATGATTATGGTTATAGTGAGTTCCAGAACTCACTGCCACCGGAGGAGACTGACAGCATGTACTTGTCCTGAGGAGCAAAGTGTTCTGTGTTAACCGAAAATATGTTAAAATTCTGGAACTCTTTTGATTCTGATAAACTCACTGAGTCCTTTTCACTTTTCCTGGTTCCCCACCCCTCTACCCAAATCCACCTCCACCCCTGCCTACACACACACACACACAGACACACACACACACACACGCACACCACATACACACTATAAAGAAAAGGAGCATTGTCTTCATTTGGTGGCCATCAGATGTGATGGCCGTCTGGTTCCCTGACCTTGAGGCTCAGGGGAGATATTTCTGATTTGTCTCGCTGGAGGAGGTGGCTTTCCAGCTTTACCAGCACCTATGCCTATTATTGGGTCTGGCTGCTGTGGAGTCCTGGTGCCGCCAACCGCAACTGACGCAACTCTTATCAGCAGCCGCAGAGCTGGGGTTGCTATACCTACCCCAGCTCAGCACAAAAAAAAATTAAAAAGAAAGCTCCCACAATTTCCCAAAAACGACAGTGAGGATCTTAGGCCTTGTGGTGCAGAGGTTTTACTCCATTTTTAAAATGACATTTGGCGTGGGACCGTTCTATCCTCACTAGCAGCAGCAGCGCCGATCGGAGCAGAGTGGCAGGCTGGGATCAGCAACTCTGTGGACATGAAGGGACAGAAAGCTGAAAGTCTGCGCTCAGCGAACACTGGTGAGGAATAACTGTGAACATATGTGAGCACCCGCCTTGGGGCTCTGTAAAGGACTGGGCTTCCTTGAGTCAATGAGAAGTCAATCAAATGAGGGTTGGCTGGCTGCTCTTGACATTTGGGGTTTAATAAAGATGTGACCTAATGTGCAAGCAGCAGCTGCTAAATCCTGAGACTCTTGGATTACATGCCATCATTGGGTTTTGTCTCGAAGTGTCTGAAATTCACAGAGATACAGGCTGCACTGTTGTAGACTTATTCTGTGACTTCGACCCACTTTACCAGCACAGTGTTTCAGAATGCTCCTGGAGAAATTTCCACACAAAATATTAGAATTGGTAATAGTAGCTGAACACCACTTATAAATAGTATGTTAAGTGTTTTACCTACCTTATCTTATTAAATCCCTATCACGGCCTTAAAAAATAGGTGTTACTATCCCCGTATTAGAGAAACAAAAAAGAGGCTCAGAGATTTTAAATAATTTAAGGTCAGCAATAAATAAACATTGAAACTGCTTAATCAAAGATATGAAAATAAACACTAAACTCGGGCAACCAAAAGATTCTGGAACAGCTTATGATACCCTTTATCTCGTGTCAGGATTTATGTGCAGTGACTCAGCGAGGAAGACCTTGCAGAGGATACTGAGTGGAGGTGAGGGAAGTAGGGCTGGGAATGGCAATAAGTCAAGCAAAGGTGTCATCTCAGGTAAAGACCCCAGAGAGTGACTTCACCTGATCGCACGGGGAGACCCAGGGTGTAAGCCATATCTTACTGTTGTCCAACCGGAGGCACTCCCACAGCTGTCTCAGGGTCTTCCCCGGAAAAAACAGGCGCAGGTCTGGCCTCAGAAAGCAAATCACACCAAACACACCAACAGTAAAGAGGGATCTGAGGGATCTGGCCAGAGCTCCGATGTTATCCACTATACCCACTGCACAGCAGAGCTGACTCTCCACCAGCTGCACATCCTTGAAAGTCATTGTCTTGTGGGGCGGCCTGCGGGGTCTCTGCTCCCGCTCCCCACATAAGAACGCAGGACACGGTGAGGCCAAAAAGGAACACCCACGGAGCCATAGATAGGAGAGTCAAACCAATATATTCTCGCTGGCAGCTGGGCTGGAGACACAGAAAGCAGGATCTACATAATCTGCAACCCGCCGTCCTAACAGCAGTCCGCGCTTGCCAGCCACCATTTTCTTGCTAGCCCCCATTCTCTCTGCTAGCGTAGCCACGGCAGATATTAGTGGCCAATGGCTCACTGGTTACAGCTGACGGCCAACTAGTCACAGCTGATGGCCATCCAATCACAGTTAATGGCCATTTACTACCTGAGCCAGCACCTTTCTATGTGACGCTGAGAGCCTGGAAACTGCTTTCTGGGGCTCTGTCCCCACAGTCATCCACAGTGAAAGCTGAATTAGAGGGAGTTCTCTTATAATTTGGGCTGCAGACGGACTGTGTATAACCAGGAAGAATAGAAAGACTTAAGTCAGCCTTTTTTGTTTATTGAAACTGGCCTGTGATTTGAAAGCCCAGTTATGTTTAGGTTTTTATAAGGAAAATGAGAGTGAAGTGAAAGAGGCAGCTCGATGTGACCAAGCAGCTCTGCCTTTGCCCAAAGCCAAGACGTGCTAACCCACACGTGCCCCACTGCCTGTCTCTGTGACCCTGGGCAAATCATTTAACTATGTGAGCCTTACTTCCCTGAAGAAAAAGAAGAAAATTATCCACCCCAGAATTTGCTGGAATAATCAAGTGAAATAATGCTTGTAAAGTGCTTTATAAATGGTCAGCATGATATAAATATTAGTTATTAGTAGTATTAGATCATAGTTGGATTTAACAGAGAGAATCATATCTCCATTCAGATGGGCTGCATATAGGTAGATATAACCATGTTTAGATGTAAATTGCACAAAAACTGAGATTTTTTTTTTAATTCACAAAGCAGCCTGACCCTGCCTACTCCCTAACATTTTAAGCTATATCCAGTTAGAGAATACGTGGATTTGGAAAGAGAGCAGGTTTGAGCTTCAGGAAATCCCAGCTCACAATGACAAACCAGCAGGCCCTCCAAAGGCTTGCTCTGCTCTGAAAGAGCCGCTCTGCTCTGGAAGGTTCTGCATCTCGTACCTTCACACATCCTGTGGTCCTGCTTCTTCCTATCAACTGCACTGAACTCTCTATCACCCCCAAGAGAATATGACATGATAAACACTCATGTGAAGGTGCAAATGACACAATGGAAAAAACATTCCCCCCACTAGGCACAGCCTTAACCCAGAAGAATGGCTCTCAACTGGTTGTAGAGTATGAGATGGAGATTTGAGCACCCAGGGCAATAGTCTGAAAATCACACCCAACATGTGATTTGGTGAAATAAAGCTAGCATTGTTTATAAGAATAATATTTCTCTTAAGAGTGACTTCCAAGTGCAGGACAGAAGGAATCTTAATTATGATAGAATGTTTCTTTCTCGACTATCTTTTAGGCAACTGAGTAAAGAAAGAATTGACTTTGGGATGAGAACGACCTGAGTTTTACTCTTGACTTCAGCATACACCAGCTATGTGACCTTCAGTGTCATCTAAAACTCAGTTTCCCATCTGTGAAATGGGATTAAGACTGCCTCTCTCATGAATTTACTAAAAGAATATAGTACATGCAAATTGCTTAGCACAGTTCCTGCTACGCAGCTGACATTCTACAAGTATTATCCATAAAATTAATAATATGTAAAGGGCTTAGACCAGTGCCTAGGACCTACTAAAACATTTGTGTTATTGTTATTGTTATGATTCTGTTCCTCAGAGAGCATTTCAGGGTTTGGAGTTGGTAAGCATGCAGCCAATGTGGGTCAGTTACAGCTAACAAGCTTGTTAACCTACAGAGGAGAGAGAACACTTCTAAATTTCATGCCTGAAAATCCCCTTACCTCCAAATCATCTTAAAAGAACCCTTGTCCCTCAGCCCACGTTTTATGTGCCCTGCTGTCATCACGACAGTTCCTCCCTCATCAGCCCGAAAGGAGAGGGGTCAGTGGCACACACCCTTCCCAGATGAGGGGCCGGACATAAGGCCGCCAGCGTCAGCTGGGCTATGAGTCACCAACCGTTTCTGTCTAAAACTGAAGCAGGAACTGCTGTGACCACAGAGTTGTGCTAATTTACTTGGTTACAAAGCCAAAGGTCAGAGTGGAAACATCACATATGTTTGTGTTTGTTTCTGAGATGACATTGACTTTCACTTTGCACAACATAGGGACCGAATAGGTATCAAAACGCCTCTTTGTGTCAATGAAAACAGTGCAGAAATATATGACACCATGAGTATCATATGAGATATTCACACTCTCTCTTTACAACTACAGCAGACAACTCTTCCTTTGTAGATTTTGAGGGGGCAGAAGAAGATGGATTTGCCTGTTCAGGCAGTAGATCCCAGCTGAGACATTGTCTCCTTGAGCCAGGACTGAAAAAAGCCAGAGTGAAGAATCCAGAATAGGAAAAAGGGAAGCACTTGGGCAGAGGTGGCTTATTGCTCCATAAAGAGCTTGTTGGCAGTGTCCCATTGCACACAAGAGAAAGAACGACGCTGCCTCAAGTCCAATTTCAAACAGATATCACAAAGGCATGGCTAAGAAATCCTGGGAAATGACAACCTCTTCAGGAAGGAAGAGAAGGGAGGTGATTTTTACTGAATGTCTACGTGACAATAACAACCACCACTGATGAAGAATATATGCTATGTTATACGCAAACATTACTTCTCCGCACAAAAACCCTAAAACAGGTACTGTATTCGTTTGTAGGGCTGTCATAACAAAATATCATAGGCTGGGTGGTTTCAACAACAGAAATATATTTTCTCACAGGTCTGGAGGCTGGAAGTCAAAGATCAAGGTGCTGGCAGGGTTGGTTTCCTCTTAGGGTCGTAATGGAAGGATCTGTTCCAGCCTTCTCTCCTTGGCTTACAGGTGGCCACCCTCTTGCTGCCTCTTCATATGGTCTTCCCTCTGTGCATTTGCATTCCCGGACTGTCTTTTGTGTATCCAATGTCCTTATAAGGACACCAGTCAGATTCGATTAGGGTCTACCCTAATAGCTTTCTTCTAACTTAATCACCTCTTTAAGGCCCTATCTCCAAACACACTCACATTCTGAGGTACTGGGGGTTAGGACAGCATATGAATTTGGTGGGGACACAACTCAGCCCATAACAGACACGATGATTCCTATCTTACTGATGAGGATTTTAAGGTCGGCTGTGTGTAACATAGCTAGTAAATGGTAAAGACAGGATCTGAACTTGGGTCTGTTTGACATGAGCGTCTGTTATCTCTACCATATGACACTGCCTGTAAAAGCTAATGAGTGGTACAGAGATGGGGCTAAGAGTGACATCAAAATCATTATTTATAGGCTCCTGATGTCTAGAAGGTTTTTGTAGGTGGCTTACTTAGAAGCCTGCTTTGAAGTGCATAACAAGTATAAATCCTGCAGTTGTGGATTAATTTACATTTTGTTCCTTTGTTATTACAGAAAATTTCTCTAAGCAACAGAAAAATCTATAATCCACCCCTGCACGGGCACATACCTGCCCTGGCTAATTATTTAAGACATTGTTCAAAGCTGTGCTCCTAATTAACAGTGTGCATGGCTTATGCCAAAACACGAGCCCAGCATCTCTCACAGTTTGTAATCCATCTGGTCTCCAGGCCCACGCAGCCAGTGTCAGGTATGGCTGTCGTCCACATGTCACCTGTCTTCCTATATGGGATGGGAGGAGGGCTCCGTGGAGGGTAATGAATCAATAATGCTCAGACAGTTCTCTGGACTCTGTTGACATGCATGGCCAGTTTTCTCCTGTGATTAATTACACTCACTTTTGCAGGAGGATTAATTCACTTTTCTGGAGAGTTTTTCTGATTTTTGCTTTTGAAAAACAAATCTCAACAGTCCTCCTAGCTCAGAGGAATGGAGTCCAGTTCAGTGGAGGTCATCACAATTGTCAAAATCCACAGCTTGAAAGAGAAGACGGTTCCAAATACAAGGAAGAATGTGTGTGTGTGTGTGTACATGTAATATGCACACAAATGAGCATAAACCTAAATCTCGTACAATTATGATTTTTCTCATTGAAGTGACTATATATCCCTTTTTTCATGGTCGCCACCTTTATCAAAAAGCCTACTAAAGTAAGTGTACAAGCAAATCAGAGACTGCACATTTCAGCTAATAATACAGTTGAAAAGGAGGAGCAGATAATTGGAGACACGATAACAATTAGACATAACTGTTTTCAAAGAAAGAGCGACCCCCAGTTAATTAATGTTTGTCAAGTACTCTAAAATCATACAATTCAACATCCTAGGCATTCCCACCTAAAGATAGGAAGACAAAAGAATGGGGGGAAAGTAGCTTAGATTGGTTCTTGGTCTGTCTTGCTCAGTTATTCATCAGATTTACCAAAAGGGTGGGAGGAAACCACACACACACAAAGTAGCTGGAACTAAATTTCCTTAAAAGCTGTTGCTCTGTCTCTACCTCTCATTTTTCTTTATGGGTGAATGGGGAACAACTCTTCTGCAAATCATTTCACAGGAGCAGTGACATCAATTCTTAATTATTAATATCACGATTTGTTATTTATTGAGCATCAATGGTGCATTAGATGTTGTATAAAACATAGATAGCTCCACGTCTTAAATCAAGCTGATTCACTCAGAAATGTGCATCTTTATTTAGCCTTTTTTTTTCTTTTGGGATGGGATTTGGGCAGTGAACTGGATAATGAGGTGCTGCCTGCCTTGTGTATCTTTCTGGCACTTAGGTTTTATTACCCACCAAATAAGAGTAGAGCATTAACCTGCGATTAAAGACTCCAAACTAGGGAATGGACTTTGAAGGAGATCACACCCAGTGGCCTCATGTACCCACCTTAGTAAACTATTTGAGCACGTCCCATGTTATTTTTATATACGTTGTGTACACACACTGTGGTACCCACATGGTAATTATTATAAAATACACAAAATGAGAAAAAAATTTAAAGATAAATGTTGTAAAATAATTTTTGTTTTATTGTATTTTCTTAATAACAAAGAGTATTTGTTCTCACTTTTAAAAAGATGCCACCCTTGGTAACATTTCTTTACTGAGAATAATGCAATGAAATATGATTTATTATTTTTTTAAATCTTACTATAATCCTTTGTGATACAGGGATTTGAAAGTTGGTGCAGCTTCAATGACTGCCACTGCTGAGAAAGATGCTTTTCAAAAATATATCCGTCCAAATGGGTACAGAATGCATGTTGGCTGGGCTTACCAAGTCATGAAACTTAGTTTTAATCTCATCCTCCAATTACGTGACAGTTTTTGTAGAATTTGCTAGTAAATTTCTATTTTTCCTTCTTTATCATTTGTTCTTCCCAACATATCGGAACCTACTGTATTTTTATATATTTAATAAATAGTTCAAAATACATTGAAACTCATTTTAAAATCAGTTTTAAATTCTGTAACTAAATTTTCTAAGTTTATGACGTTATGGTTTTTAAAGTTGACACACAAAAATGACATTAATGATGGAAACATTTTCAGCATGCTTGCTCCATAGCACAAGTTTCTTTCAAACAGCAATTGATTTCTCATTTTAGAGATAGAGTCAATTAATTGATTGATTAAAAGCCTTCATTTGAACCCCACTCTTTCACTGACTGAGTGATATTGGGGAAGTCACTTCACCTTTCTGTGCCTCAGTTTCCTCATCTGTTAAATGTAGTTATTAGTCTCTACCATCAAAGATGGTATGAAGAGTCAATGTCTTAACCCTTTGAAAATAAAACAATGCCTGGCCCATACCAAGTCCTATGTTAATGGAACATCTTAATTGTGATGTGTGTTTTTCAGAAATTTCCACCAAGAATAATACTACGAACAGTTACTTGTCATCACAGGAAGTCAGCATAATTGGATACCTGTGTTTTTATAAAAGAAAAATGCACAATTTCAAGTTTGACTATGCTTTAATTATTTTGACCCAAGATAATCCAACTTCTAAGTGTCACAAAAGATTGTCCTGATTATTCCCCATTTCATTCAATATATTGTAAAGATACTACTATTTGCAATTCTGTTAGTTAAGGTAATAAATTTCTTTAACAGGGCACAATAAAATACAATATATGGAAACATGCTAATCTGGATAAACAAATGAAAACACTGTTGCAGCCAGCAGGATCCTATGTCATATCTCACATGTGATAGGTGACCATCTGATTCACTAGACACCAAGTATTAGTAAGCTTACTTCCTTTTTATACTTTTAGATAATATGTAAACATTAAGGAGGTGTCTTTCTTTTTCTGCACTCCACTGTGGAGTCCACTGATTTAGTCCAGTGGTTTCCCAACAGAGATTCTCTGGATTGTGCCCAGAACTGCCGCCGAATCAGACTCTCAAGTTAGGCCTGCTTTTCAGTCAGCTCCCAGGTGACATTCGACTGACAATTAGACGACTGTTTAACCTCCCCACAAGGGAGGCTCCCTTGTCAGAACCTTGACAGGTGGTCGTCTTTTTGAACATGTCCAATAACAAAGGGCATATCACCTTCCAGTGTAGTCCCTCTCCTTTTGGAATCCTGGGATTGTCAGAAAATGTTTTCTTGTATCTTCCTGTCATTGTACACACACACTGGTGTTGGTCTTTTGCTCTCTGGTGTCACACAGAAAATGATTCACAGCATCTCCTCTCCACCCTATACCTTTCAAGCAATCCCTGTTTGACTGGGCTTCTGGGATGTTTTCCATCCTAATTCCCCTCCCCTGGCTGCTCCCCTACTTGGAAATATTGCTCAATATCCTATATGTCACCAGACGAGGTTCAGGGTGCTGTGTGGGACCTCCAATTGCTGCTGCAGTGGCAACATTAATGCCAAAGAGATTCACCGTTGCCAGCTAAGCTTCGTGTGTTCTCTCCAGTTAGGTGCTTCGTGTAGACGCAACACACCCATTCACTGATAACAGAAATACCTATTGTAATCGAGATGAAGCATTTTCAAACTCATCAAGACATTCTCTGTTTTTGTGTATGTAATATGCTGGTCCACAGTGCAAAGCCCTAAAGATCTGATGTTGCCTATTTTGTGTCTTGTGGTCTTGTTTCAGATCATAGAAAGTATGGGATTGAGACAAACACTGAACCTACAGTCAGATCAGCTGGTGCCATCAAGGCCCAGTTCTGCTGCATAACTTTTAGCAGGACACTTACCCTTTCTACATTTCCTCACCTATGCTCACCAGTAAAATGAGAATATCAACACCTAACCTCCTGACTTTAGAAAATTTTAGCGAGAATGAAATGAGTTAAAAATTGTGAAAGCCTTTTAAAATGGTTTAAAAAGTTATGTTATTATTATTATAATGCAATCTGTAGGCACTTAATACATATTCATGGAGAAATGAAACAGATAGATAAATGATAGAGCACAGAGTGAATAATGACAAGAAGGGAGGATCAGAGGGAAGATAAGACACAACATCAATTCAAGCTCTTGGCATCTTAAGACAGTGTCTGTCACTGATGGCAACACAGAAAGAATCACAATGGTTTAAGTCCAGAGCCGTGTTTAAAGAATGCAGGGCTTAGTTTCTGGGAAGGATCATCTCACCCACGATTTCCATAGCTCCGTGCAGTTAATGAGGCATCTAGTAGCACCTGTTCAGAATTTACCCAGGAAAAAAGTGTAATGGGTAGGAGGCAGGCACAAAGAGGCAAGGCTCGCATTCATCAATGCACATCGCTCATCTTCCAGGGACAGCAAAATATTTAACTGCTGAGCAGCAGATCCCATTTGACTGTTTAAGTAAAAGGTAATGATTAATATCAAGCTAAAAGTGTGTGCCTTTCTACGTTGTATTAAATAACATACACTAATGGCATATGTAGGAAATAAAATTGCATTTTCCACAAGGTTTTCATTCTCCCATGAACTAAGCATCACAGGTTATTTGATCCTCTGCATTTAGTCATCCATCCATTTATTCAAACAAACATCTCTTAAGTGAATGTTATGTGCCAGGCTTTATCTCACCTAGAACAGGACTAAAAGATGAATAAGCTTATAGTCTATGAATTAGGGGGTAGCGGGAAGGGGGGGGGAGAGAGAGAGAGAGAGAGAGAGAGAGAGAGAGAGAGAGAGAGAGAGAGAGAGAGAGAAACAAGGAGACAGAATGACTTAAATTCAATTTGATGATGTGATAGAACAGGCTCATCTGTGAGCTGCAGATGAGTCAGGACTCAGTTACAGATCGGATTAACCACTCTAGCTAGTTTAAGTACAAAGAGATTTAATATAGGGAATTAGGTGCTAACAAAATCATTGAAAGGTCAGGAGAAGCCTGGAGAGAAGAGTCCTAGAACAATCCTGCAGAGCAGCACCCCCGAGGGGAGCTGCCCTCCCTGCCATATTCAAGAAGCTTGGGAATCAAGAGGCTGCCAATGCAACCTCTTGGTCTCAAGGAGTACACCTCATTGGCAGCTTTCCACAGTTGTTGGTTTCTGCTAGATCCTTACTAGAAAATTAGATAGATAGATGATAGATAGATAGATAGATAGATAGATAGATAGATAGATAGATAGATAGATAGAGACAGACCACCATTGCTCTTGCCATTTAACTCAGGTCTCCGCAGCTCAGCAGAGAATGTAAAGATGGACAGATCTCAGGGCAAAGAAGGATAAGGACTGATGGAAGAAGGATCAGCACATGCATAAACCTCACCACTGCTGGAACTGTGCCCCTGAGGAGCTATGAACAGAACGAAGGACAGCATTTTAAATGTCACAGTCTTTTTGGTCATTGTCACTACTGACATTGTAACACTGAAGTCAAATCCACACGTGTGCAGTGTTGTGGTGGAGGGCATATGCACTCAGATTCAAGAGACAGCAGTGCTCATCCTGGCTCTGCCACTAACAGTGTCCACTGGGGTGATGGGGGAGTTACTTAGCATCGCTGGCTTCATTTTCCCATCTGTAAAATATGGAGTTTCCATGATTCTCTGCTAACAAATCAGGAATTAAAAAGAAACAGAAACGTCAAAACTCATTGTCTTGGTGTGTGTGGTTTCACAAGCACTAGTTGGGTATTCTGTCTCACGGGAGAAGGAAAATCGTCATCATATTTGCAGAAACTCACCTTGTGACCAATAAATTCCTTTCTTAATCATACAGTAATGCAATTTTGTTAAGATAATGTTAGAACAATGGGCACCCAATAAATACTTGTTGATATGAAATAAAAATGAAATCATCAGGGAATATAATTTTCCTTAGCAATGCAAACTCTTCCCAGATTTCTTCCCACAGCACATTGTAGAAACCTGCAATCATGCCACCCATGTTGATTGTCAAGGCAAATAAATAAGAGGGCCAGAGCTCTGCATTGTTTGCTGGGTCTTGCGCTCAGCCAAGGTGAGTGCTTGGCAAGCGGAGTAGACTTCCGTTTGGCAGTTTTCATGAATATGTAATTCACCTAGTCACAATAGATGTATTTCATGCAGTTTGGAAAGCCACGTGTGATTTCCTTGCTATAATGGTCTCCTCTGCCTCTGCTTAGAGACAAAGAGGCTCAGCAGCTTCTGAAGGTCAAGCTACCCCTGAGTTACTGAGTTACAGCACGCAGGCAGCAGAGGCCATGCGGTGTGTAAATCACCTGTAAGAGCACAGGCAACATTAGATGGTAAAGAACTTTAAACTCTCTCTCTCTCTCTCTCTCTCTCTCTCTCTCTCTCTCTCTCTCTCTCTCTCTCTCTCTCTCTCTCTCTCTCTCCAGACCAAGAGGAAAGAGGAATCCAAGCAAGATGTGACAGATAATACACAATCAGATAAGCTTTTAAAACAGGTGATGGGCAGAGAAAATACAGTGAAACATGAGCTGACTATTCCACATGGTAGGATTTTCTGCCTCATCATCTACACTTATGTGAGAGTCAGTGATGATCAGAAAGGAGACCAGTGCTAAACCAAGAAGCCACAACTAACCCCAGTATGAGACCGTGGGTGGGGAGTGGGGGATGGCAAAAAGCTGTGAGTAGATGTCTTCAAAGTGACCATCTACCTCACTATAGTGGAATGAAAGAGTAATTCTGAGTTGTGAGCTTTCCCCAGATGAATGGAGCTAGTAATATGTGTCTCTGCTGTGTCTCTGTTTCTTCATTTTTACAGGCACAAACACAAGTGCGCACATGAAGAGAGAAAAATTTCATAAAGATGCTCTATGCCTTAACCAATTAACAATACAAAATAAGAAATATGACTATACTATAACTGAATTGTCACCAACAGTACAAGGGGGCAATGACAAAGTTTCCCTATACTTAAAATGAGTTTTTTCCTATATTCGATGTCTTTTATTCCACCACGCTTATGCCAATTATTCCTGTCTTGTCTTTTTGGCTAATGGGACTAACTGATCCTCATTTTTTTTCTAAAATTCATATCTGCCAAAGTTTTGTTATCCTTTAGTCTTCCTGCTTTCTCCCAGAAAGTAGCTAACACTCTTGATTTATAAAGAATCTTTTTATTTTTATTACCATTCCAAGAGATTTGTTCTGAATCCTGGCCAACTTGACTTGCTGTTATTAAAAAAACAAAAACAAAAAATGAAATGTTTAAAACTTAAGGCTGCTTTTTTTGCTGTCACTGCCTACAAGCACTAATGGGCAGTTATAAGGCTAGTTCAAGTTGAATTTTTTTTCCTCTGTGTTATTTTTTTAATGTGTGGTAGCCATTGAGAGTTTGTATAGAGCCACGAGAAAATGGTCTTGACCTTAGGGTGTGGTCAAAATGTGGGTGTCCTAAAAGACTGGTATCTGTCTCTTACATGGTTGGGTAACTGCCTTTAAAGGGCTGTTGTAAGAACTAATAAGGGCAGAGCAAGAATTGTGGAAGTAGAACCCCACACAGGAATTGTGGGAAAGAACGCTGTAAAGAACTAGAGAGCCTGGCATGTGGTGGAGGCCTGGGGTCAACCCTCAGAGGCCGTTCCTCCAGCATTCTCTAGGCCATCTAGGAACATCTAGCCCTGACATGCATGCCTTCTCTATGGAGGACGCCTTCCCTCAGCAGGCGAGAGTCATGCAGACACGGCTTGGTCCAAGGGGGAGACGGGCTCTCAAAGGCTGGAGAGATTGACTATTTGGTTCACCAAGAGGGCCTATCTTCCCTCAACAGCCAGAGAACACCGTTCCCCGAGCATAACGCAGGGGAATGGATGGGTTAGTCAGCTCCTTCAGGGGTAAACGCTATCTAACTAGTGTGACCAACAACCCATGCAGGATTCACTACGTGTAAGAAGACCCTAGATAGTTCTTGTCTAAATACCTAAGTATAACCTCATATTGTGGGACACCATCCCTGGATAATGGCTCTGCTTTTTGCTCCATTTGGCATGAGCAGCCTCAGTGTTCACGAAGCACCTGCAATATGAGGAAAAACCTTCACAGAGGCACGATATATTAGCCACAAATAATGCCTTTGCCAGCTGCAAAGTTTCTCATTTTCTTCAAGCTGTTTACAGGAGAAAAAAAAAAACAAAAAACACCTGCTTTATTAATTATTCTAACCATTTGTCAGTTACTTAGGGTTTAAGGAGGCTTTTAGGTGTTTTAAAACCACATTTGTGTTCAATATCAACGTAAATGAAGCACAGAAATGAACAAAAAGGCTGTTGTGCGGGATCGTAGTTCATAGAGATGGTAGTTCTTCCCCCATTTCAGCTATTTCACTCTGAGGACATTAAACTATCATCAAGATCATCTTGCCTTGCAGGCCTCAAGGACAGATTTAATTTTGTACAACTCTCAGACTTGACGGTTAGTAACAATAAGGCTGAACATGAACATCTGGACTCACTCTGGGAAGTCAGGTCCTTCATTTTCAGAGCTGGGGTTCAAACCTGAATGAAAGGCATGAAGAGCTTCCTCAGCCACAGATGGGGAAATGAAATGAAAAGGTTTCTATGAAGAGGGAGACTGACAAGAAATGAAAACTGAATTTCAGAGAACATTCTCTTGCCGTCAAAGTGATATTCTATTTGAAATTTTTATATTTTGAAATGGTAGGGCAAGAGATCTAGGATACAGGACTTTTTAAAAAAGCAACTCTTCTGATTTAGCTAAACTCATGCACTGTGCCCTAAAAAGGCTGATAGAACAAAGTGAAGGGAAAGATTTTTTAACCAATGTGTTTGAAACCTTAGTCCTACTAGCTCAACAAGATGGAAATATGGTTGACCCAAACCCCAATGCTAGAGATTGTGGAAATCCAATAATCTCTAATCTGGGTTGGGGGGGAGGCAG
Source organism: Rhinolophus hipposideros (assembly GCF_964194185.1). Taxonomy (NCBI): domain Eukaryota; kingdom Metazoa; phylum Chordata; class Mammalia; order Chiroptera; family Rhinolophidae; genus Rhinolophus; species Rhinolophus hipposideros. Next base: position 12,635,385 of record NC_138053.1, read on the forward strand.
GATTTATAGCCACAGAATTACTTTTATTTCAGCATTTCAGCCTCTGTTGAGTTGTTCTCTGTGAGGTTTTCTGCAATCACACCCTTTATGTCAGTGACCCAAACACGGAACCCAAATCCTTCTTGGTGACTCTATTTGTCACTTGCCCCTTCACCTCTGCCACCGAAGCAGCAGTAAATACATGTAGCAGAAATTTCACTGGAAATGTGGGAACCACCATGTGGGTACAATAGTGAAGATGTTATGTAAGCCGTCACATCTTACACTGGAAGAAAAGTACTCAAAAACCCTATTAGTCCTTTCAGCCATCCTACCCCAGCAATTTCTTACTGGTTATAACCACCCTAGCCATTTAACCTCCCAAGATTTTGCTGATCCTTCTCACCACTCTCCCTTCACACCTGTTGTGGGTTAAATTATGCCCCCAAAATATATATTCAAGCCCTGACCCCTAGCATCTGTGGAATGGCCTTGTTTAGAAATAGTCTTTGCAGAAGTAATCAAGTTAAGACGAAGTCACAAGGGTGGGCTCTAATCCAATATGAATGTGTCCTTATAATAAAAGGAGAAGAGGCACAGACGGAGAAAGCCATATGACCACAGGGGCAGAGATTGAAATAATGCAACTGTACCCCAAAGAATACCAAGAATTGCCAGCCACCACCAGAAACTAGGAAGAAGCAAGATTAGACTACCCAGAGCCTCATAGAGGAAGCATGGCCCTGCTGACACCTTCATTTCAGACTTCTAGTCTCCAAAATTGTGAGAGAATCAATGTCTGTTGTTTTAACCCTCCAGTTTGTGGTACTTTGTTGGCAGCCCTAGGAACCTAATAAACACACAACCCCTTCTTTCTCCCTCCCTCTTTATTTCTCAGCAGAGATATTTAGCATCTCTTTTATTATCTTGACACCTACCATCAGAACTGAACTTTGACCCACATGTGGCTGATGAATGTGTTTCCCTAGTCAAGGACAGTTCCCTCCCTAAGAAATTCTGGTTGGCAGAAATTAAGATTTTTTTCTCCACTACCTAGAGTGTATTTAAAACAAACAATCCGAGTGCCCAAATTAGATTTGAGGGTCAAAATTCTCAACAAATTAGCTGTTGCTCTTGATCAAATAAGCAGACCCTTGTTTCTAACCACTGACACATCCTGTTGTCAAAAGGGATGAAGACAGCCATGCTTATCAGTGCCTATAACGTTGGCGAGAACTGGCCTCTCCCCCTGCCTCATCCTGGACTGCCTTCCCACATCCACTCTTGACTGACCACACTGGCTTCTTTCACTTCCTCATTTTCAACACGTATTCCCTCTGCCCTCACAGCATCGACTCTGCTGCTCCTGCTGCCTGGACCTCTTTTTCTCCAGACCCCTCCCTCAACAAATGCCTAACCAGCTTCTGATCTCAGCTCAACGGTCAAGTCCTCTGAAAGACCTTTCCTGACACCTTAAGGCTGAGTCACATCCTCCAATTACAGGCCTTTATGGCATCCACTGCTTTTCCTTATTAATGTTTATTAGTTTTTAATTACTATAGAACACCTTTTAATTGAGCTCCTTGGGGAATTAACTGTTGTTTGCAAACCCATCTGTAAAACGTATTGACTTACTGGCCAGAACACAATAAATACTTGTGGTTTCTGCGATCTAATATGTACCCTCATCACTTCTACCCCCAACAACTAAACTCTGTCCTTACTAAGAGGGGATTGCTTTTGTTCCCAAACCTATTTATGGCAGTTGTACTTGATTACTATAATTATGTAGTTTAATTAAATATCACATAAACTAATTAAATATGAGCATAAAAAAAGAGTTCTTATTTCCATGAAAAGTAAGTTAAATGCTTTAGAAAGACTTGAAAAAGCTGCAGGGAAATTGCTCTTAAATTAGGCAGGACAAGTGTAAAAGATTGAGGGAAAAAATCATAAAAATTTAAATGAATTCAAATTACTTCACAAGTGTCTTTAGGTTCTCCCTCCACGTTAAAGTATCTGAAACTGGAAATTGTAGATGATATCTCTTTTGACTGAGTTTTTAATGCAAAAAATATATATAAAATTTCAGTTACTGGACTGATCCTCAAAGAAAGCAACTTGGCCCTATCACATATTGCAAATAAATGTTTATTTATGTGTTTTAAGTAAAAAAGAAAATTACACACACACACACACACACACACACACACACACACACACACACACAGAGTTTAACGATTTCCCATTTTAACTGCATTTTTCAATTACCTACTCAGCTACTAGTCTTGCTCTCCTTGGAAGAAGGCTTCTATAGTATTTACTGATGTGATCATTTGATTAACATTCATCTCCCCCACTTGACTGGGAGTTCCATCACAACAAGGGGCATGTCTATTTGGTTCAACCCCAGAGTTCTAGGATCTAGTAGTATTAATACATACTCGGCGAGCATTATTCTGAATAAACAAATGAAAGACAAGTTTCCTTTATTTTGTGCTGTGCTGACATAGTAGATAATACAGCAAAATATTTCAGCATATTTCTGAAAGATGATCAAAGCAGTGAAAAAAATTATCCTTCTGAATTCTTCTGAGAAGTAAGCGTGAACTTCAACGCTTCAGTATTTTGTATTTTGTGGGATGCTGGAAGACAGTGTGGTCTTCTATCTGACTGATGAACCAGCCACTCTGTTTTGTCTGAATAGGCCTCCCTAGGTGGGTGTCGATCTGAAGCAGGGAACCAAGGAAGTGCTTTTTGCTCTTCTCTCCCTTCTTTATGCTGTGAACAATCTATTCTCCTCTGTGATCCAGGCTTACTGAACATAACATAAGGTTTTAATCCATAAAAATGAAAAACTTCCCATTTCAACTCCATTTCCTGCTTCTCTAAGTAAAACAAAACTTTCCCTGAGGAAATAATATAAATGCACTCAAATGTTCTTAAAAGATTCCACATAGCACAAAATATTGCTATCAACGAAACCATCTTTCTATTCATCTACACTTAAAAAGAAATATATGGTAGTGGAAAAAATATAGATAGGAGTTAGGAAATGCTTTCTAATCCCTTCTTCATCATGATCTCCTTAAGGTTCAGTTTCTTTATCTGTAAAATGGGGTTGGTAAAAGTACATGTCTTACCGATCTTACAGAATCATTGTGAAGGATCAAATTAAATAATATACATGAAAGTCCTTGATATATTACAAAGGTGATACAAACGTATATTGTCATTGTTACTATAAGGTCCCATGCCACATTTCCGCAACAACTTCAGACCCTGCCCTGCTTTGTGTCTGGCAGGCTGCATGTATTCATTTCCTTTAGCACAAACGCAAGCAAACTTCTGTTATGGCACTTGAGAAGACGTTGGAGGCTACTGATTTTGGAATAGACTGTAATGGTTCTGCTCCCACAAACCTTCTGGGAAAATCCATGGGACGCTCAACCCACATCTCCCTCCCATAGTCTTTTCAAGACAGATACAGAAAGGGGACATGAGTCAAAGCCCCTGTGAAAATCAGAATTTCATTGCCAGTATGAGTTCAAATTTAACGGCTTTTGTACCCATCTGTAAAATATCATTTCTGTTTTTCCATCCTGGCAGGTCAAACAATAGAAAACCACAAATCCACCTCTTCAATAAAATATAAAAGTCTACAGTCTCTGTATAATATATGTGCACTCAAACTATACTAATTTATTCCACAATTACTTTTATTTTCTAGCATTTTTATTTGGCTCTTATACTACATAATTAATGGTGTTTACAGGGAAAGGTTTCTTTAAATAATGTAAATGGCATAAGTGGATTACTGAGCAAACCTTAAAACAAATAAACATTTTTCTTCTTTTAAAATTTTCTTCACTCTCCTCTGAACGTCTGGCACAAGAGCAGAGTTTTTTAAATGTCAAGGGGGATATAGAAATCAGATTTCTGAAGTCCATTCTCTCCTGGTTAGACAGGCTTATAATTCTGTTTCCTGTAACAGTTGGCCTGGGGAATCAACAGTGACCCTAGTGACCCAACATATCCAGACTCAGATGCCTGTCTTTTCTTTGGGAGATTGCCACTGTTTTTCTTTGTGACCTTAAACATAACACAATATCGGGCCCTTACAGATCATTTCCTGCAAAGTTTGCAGTACTGAGGATGAGACACTCATTAGATAAACAAATAAGCTCACTATAAGGACCAGAAAAGACTGGGAATAAAACCTACCAGGTTTCTAAATACCTCTATCATCATGATTACATCAACCAATTGTGGCAGTTACTGGGCCTGTCTCTCCAAGTCAAAGTTCAGATTGCATGTTTTTTGAGTGGCAGCATGGAGCCAGATTACTGTGAAATCGAGCTGGAGTGATAGTCACTACCTGTCAGGACATATATTCTTTTTCTAAGGTATTCTTTACTCCTGTTCTCCCAGAAGCAAAGCCAGGGATGGGAGTGAAATTGACTCCCGCCACATCACATATCCAGCCCTTGGGAGGCCTTGGGGGAAAGCCCGGCTACAGACCACCTCTAAAAGAAGAGGCAGTGTCCTCTAAAGTATCCGATTACTATACTAAGACCTTTATATTCTCTACTCTTATTTTCACATCAATTGAAAGATATTAAAATGTGTACACATCCCACATTTAATAATTTTGCTTAGAAAGGATTTTATAATTTTGCCTTTGAAATTGTTTGGCTAAAGTACCTAATTTAAAATATGCTGTGATTTTTCAACACTCATCATGTATATTTAGGAACTCTTACTCAGTAAGAGCATCCCATCTAAAGACTGTTTTCAAATATAATGAAATTGCTATGGACACTATATCCAGCGATGAATGAAGCTGACTCAGTATTATAATTTCGACCATCTAACAAATGTTTATTAATTTTGCTTTGGTAGTTTTCTTTTTTTCTTTTGGAAACTATGCTTTTTTCCCCGGTCAGGCTCTAGACATTTTCCCAGGCAAGCTCATATGCTCAGCATTGTGAGTCCTGTATCTAGAGGTTAAACTGGTCGTCTGGGCTCCTAACACTCAGTCAAGCGCTCCCAAAGTGACTCGGCATTGACTACAGTGAGTTCTCCGGGATTCCTAGTCATTTCACAGGACTTCTACCCCCAACCAAAACAATCACATGGATATGTTAGGCAGAAGTTAGAAAATGTAGGAGGAGAGGGGGTGGGAGGAGTCCATAGTGTCTGCAGAAAAAGCTCATAACCAGCTTTGAATAATGGGTCTCCAGTCAGCCAAGTATATGTTTTTACAACAACAGGTGAAGAGAGGTGGTCTGGAGCAAGATAAGGATCTGAGTCAACAGACCTCCACCCATCTTAGCAGGTCACGCCCTCCCATGGAAGAGCAGGCACCACTTTTCCCAACAAATCAATATGTAACTCCCTCACCCCACCAAGCAAACTGTAAGTCCTCAGGACAAGGGCTCTCTCTCTCTCTAGCCCTCGAGCTCCCTCTTCCTCTCTCTATCTCTCTCTCTTCCCCCGTCCCCCTCTCCCTCACCTTAGCTAGGCCTGTTCTCTTCCCTAAGAATGTATCACTAATATGGGGAGCCTATGCTTCTCTCTCCCACCTCAGCTAGACCCATTCTCTTCCCTGAGTTCATATCATTAATAAACCCTGCTTGCATATTAATCAGCTGCTGACCTTTCATTGACGAATCGAGAGTCCCATAACAGATGTACCAAGTCTTGTGCCATCATCTGAACAACCCAAGAAATTCTTATGAATTAAACTCAAATTCTATAAATTTGTGAATTTTTGGTTCCTTAGAGAAATTTATTGGTAACCAATGCTGAGAGCCTTCACTATAGAAGAGTGACTTCACTAAAGTCACAAGAAGTCACTCTTCTTTAGTAGATGAAATCAGGTTTCACAAATCCAATTTATTTTGTTTTCCAAGAAGAAATGAGATTTGGAAGCTGATATGAGTTGCATTTCTAGGAAGCTTTTCTATCTCTCTACAAAATGCGAGTTATGCATGCTCCGCCAAGGTGTTTATAAATAGACCCAAGATAAGTTCTTTAAAGATATTATATCAGCAACTGTTAGGTGGAGTGCACTTTGTAGACTGACTTTTTTTCCCCCTAGAAAGATTAGGTCTTATCAGTGTGTATCAACTCAAAAATAATCACAAGTAGTCTGTTGAGAGTCACAAAATCCCCTCTTTTGCTATCAACAAATACTGAAGTGATAGTAAGAATTTGAAAACACTGCTTTCCAGATGTGTCCTCTAACAACGTCACAGGATCAATGTGGTTTGTTTAGAGGATGCATTCCTGACCTTTGTTTGTTTTCTGTCATTTTAAAAATCACAAAAAACATAATGTATGTAATGTGGTAAACTCACGGATACTGGCATCAGACAGCATGAGACGGAATCCCAGCTCTGCCATTTTCTAGCTCTGAGAACCAGTTATGAAGCTTCCATTTCTTTAACTATAAAATGGTACTAAGTATGCTTAACAGGATTGTTCTCAGGATCAAAACCAAGTTAGTGAGTGTAAAGCTGATGGCGAACAATCGATAAATGTTAGCTTTGAGTATTACTCTTATTATTATCCATCATTTTCTCACTATTTACGGCACCACCATTTAAGCCAACACACCTACCCCCTGGACCAGTTAGTGGCCTCCTGCCTTCCCTGCTTGTACTCTGCTCTCACCTACCCCAACCTCAACTTACCTCCTTCCTAAAGATGAGTGATCCCTTCAGAATGGAAAGGTTATCAACTCAACCCCCTTCCTACATACAAAAACAGAGGAAGATAAAAATTCTTCCTCTACCTTTTGTACAAACCCGAAAGGCGCTGCATGGCCTGACTCCTGCCCACCCTCTTCAGGCTGTTTCCACTTCTCTCCCCACTCCCTCTACACTGCAGCCATCCTAGTCGTCTTCTGTGCATGGCTCATGCTGGGATGCCTCCAGGTCCAGCCTTTCCTAGGCCTGCAGAGCTCGGTCCCTGCCCAGCCTGGCCCTACTCACCCCAGCCCGAAAGCTACCTCTTTAACTATATCACACTCATATTTTTTTCACATATTCCTTGCCTTTCAAAGCACTAAGCTCAGCGAACACGTGACATTAGCATCATTTCCGAACGTCTGACTTGCCTACACAACTTGACGTTTGGGGAGGGAACAGCTGCCAGTTTAGTTCAGAATTGTGTTCTTCCTAATCTAGCTCAGTCTGGACCCAGAGGAAGACGGTAAACATTCAACATTCAATGAATGGATGAGTGAGCCTCCCTAGGGGTTAAAATGAAATGGTCTGCCCATTCTCAAAAAGTTGATTACCACACCGGACGCTCATTATTAAATGGTCCCCAAATACGCCGGGCCACGTTTCCGTGACCGCCCCGCCCCCTTTTTTGTGTGTGTGTGTGTGTTTTGTGTTTTTTTTACATTTCGGCCTTGGTTTTTGTGTCTTCTTTTCACGCTAACGGCCCAGGCCCCGCCACCCTTCGGAGGGACTCTCCGACGGGATCGGAGCCCCAGGGCGGAAGTGCGGCGCGCGGAGCCCGCGCGGGCGGCTCGGGCGGAAGTGCCGGGCGAGGGCGGAAGCGACGGCCTCGGCGGCGGGAGGCTCAGGTGGGTGTCAGCGGCCCGGCGCCGGCAGGTGGGCGCTCGCGGACCCCCCTGCCTAGAGCCCGCAGGCGGCGGGAGAGGGGCCGGCGAGCCCCTGGCTGTGCTGCACGCCACCGATTTCGACCGTCATTAGAGGAGCTTTAATTAAACCGGGAGCCATAAATCCATGCACCGCGGCGGGGGGAGGGGTTGGGGGAGGGGTGGGGGAGGGATAGGGGGGGATGGGGGGACAGGCAGAGACTGAGAGTGAACGTTCGTGTGTGTGTGTGTGTGTGTGTGTGTGTGTTTGTGTGTTTTCGCGCGCGATGGGAAATGAACAAAATAACGGGCAGGAAAAGGCAGCTTTTTAAAAAAAAGAAAACGAAAACATTTCCACCTCGTGTCATTTGTACTAATTCACAGATACCCCGTCCCCGGTGTAATGAACTTTCATAAAGTGGCAATATGATCTCAGTTGGCAGCCCGCTGAGATGACTGCCTTTTTAAATAAATAGTTTTGAGCAGCCGCGTTGACCTTTAATTGAGGGTGAGACGATGGAACATCGTGCGTCCGCGGCTCCCCGGACGTCCTCTCTGCTTGGGCGGGCAGAAGCCTTCCTCTGGGTGCTGAACAAGGACAATGCATCAGAGACTGTGCCGTTCTCCACAAATACTTAGCCTTGTCGGTTACTCGTGACAAATACCACCTCACACAGATTTTTAGGAAGGCTACAAGTACCAAAGTCCCTACTCAATTATTACTAACATGAATAGGCAAGTGCCAGTTTTAAGGCTGTCCCTAACAAGGAGTTTTGGGCCTGGTGATCTTTATTCTTGCTTCTTAACAGAAAGTGTTTTATGTAGTACTTTATATTTTAGAGCACTTTTGAAAAAAATCCACAGTATAACCCAATTTGACCCCAAGATTCTCAACTCCTCCGGGGCAGGAATGGTGTCTAGGATCTGTCACATCCCCAACCATTTCCAGCACATTTACCAACATAAGCAGAGCTCCTGTAACTACACACTGACTCCGTTACGCAGCCACTAGAGCCACGTCTCTGTGCATGACACTGCGTAAGCTGTAGTGGCTATTAGAGGACACATTCTTTTCATTTAGTAATCATCTGAGCAATAGCTTATGAAAATACATACGAAACTATCTATATTTGGAGCTGTATACATTGAGATTTAAAACACTTGGAAAAAAGGTATACCCTGGAAATATTGAATGATTATAGTAATATTGGAGTAAGGCAGAATTAATCATGGTTTTGTGTGAAATGTTGTAGCCTAATAACCTGGGTCCTGCTCTGTTGGGGAATTGCCTGGAACCAGAAATGTCCTGTTGTGAAAATTAAGATTGGTGGGGCTGGTGCTTTAGACAGGCAGACTCCCCAGATTTTCTTTCTTCATGCTTGCCATGGTCAGAAGTAGCCACCTGCCAAGGAAGGATCAATATATTTTTTGTCTCCTTCACCGGAGGAAAATGTGGCTATGTGATTTTATTTAGATGCATTGAGGGCAGGTATGGTGATAGACATGAGGATTTTCCAGCTTGAGAATTTATTGGACTGTATTTCTGTTTTATTCCAGATGCCTGGCTCTGTCATACTCTTAAGCACCCAGAGGCAATGTGCAGCTATGCCTTCAAAATCAGTTATTTTTTCATTTTTAAAGTTTTTGTATTTCATAACATGTGCATACTGTAGCTAGCTGGGTGAATTTAGTTACTCTAACGCCAGGGTTCAGGATTTCATATATTAGCAGGACTTTGAGATGATCTGGTACTCGTAAGATTTTTGTTTCTTATTTTAAATCTAATTTTGCCACTGCTTTATTTAAGGAATGTACATCGGAGAAAGCCAAAAGCCAGCTGGAATAGTTCCTTCATGCCGTTTTAATCTTGTTTGCAATTATTTTGAAAGGGAGAAACCATCTGGATCCAGAGACGTGCTACACAGGTAGCAGGAACTAGGCGAGTTTCCTTCATCTTTCCTCTAGTATCACATAGCAAGTTCGAGGGACAAAATCATTTGAAGAAGAACATGCAAAATGAAAGGTTTTGGCTAAGTTTCGGCTAAGGGAATAGGTATTAACCCCTATCTCTAACTCTCCATTCCAGTTACAGCCACAGGGTATGGGAGGCACAAAAACATTACTCTCTTTATTTCAGTCCTTACCCCAAGGAAGGTTTCCAGAGATAAAGGCAAACTCAAAATACCTTCTATTTTAAGAAAGTCCCCATCTCCAAGGATTTTGGAGCATTTCACCAGTAATATCTGGTGATAACCATTTTACCGCTACAGGCTTCATCACTGTGGTATTGTATTATTTGTTTGTAAATCTTTCTCCTGCCCAAGATGTGAGTACCTTAAAGGCAAGGAAAATATGTTAATCGCTTTTGTATGTCTAGTACCTGGTACATTGCAGACACTGTACATGTTATAGAAATAAAAAGACAGTGTCCCTGTAAGGAGTAGGAAAACATCATTGGGAATGCAACAAGGTAGAGAAAAGAATATAAAACAATAACCCCTTTCAAGGGGTTACTAGATGCAGTTATAAGTGCTGCAGTTATTAATGCTTTAATAAACAGCCTGGAATAGGGAAAGGCATATTTGAGAATAGGTAGGTGGTCACCAAACTGCCTTCCAGGGAGATCTGGCCTGGTCACTTGCAGGGCCTTTGTTGTTTGAATGGAACATGCAAGCTCAAAGGCTTCACCAGCCCTGTCTTCACACTCCCTCCGGGTCTGCCATGCTCAACTCCTCACCCAAATACCTATTGAGCAAATATTTGAAGAGTATCCATTTGAAGATATACCAAATTATTAGCTTACCTGGGGCACTCATATCTTGGTTTGGTTTTGCGTTAAGGATAGAGGGCCTATGTATGGGCACTATTTTAAGGTTACGCTGCCCAAATGATATTGAAGAAAAGTCACAAACATCTTTACTTTCCTAACATTCCAAAGAAGTTCAAAGTCAACAGCTTTTTGTGTTGTAATGGGGCAGTCATGTGGTATATGCTGCTTCCTTCTGTTGCCAATGGAATTGCAGCAGAAACCAGAATGTTAATACTGGAAATAAATGAACTTCCTCTCTTTGTCCCTGTACTTTTTATATTAACCATGAAACAATGGGAAAATGTCTTCTAGGTTCATCAGGAGGAAGGACAATGAGATTGAATTATTTTGATTTGTAACTCTTCCTAAAAGTTTACTTCTTAGTTCTTCCAATCAATTAAGAGAAAGGATACTGTTATTTAATAGAAATTCAGTAGGCTGGGGCAGCTTAGGACATAAGACAGAAAAAAGATCTAAATTCAGCTCCATTTCTCCAGGTTCAAAGGTGAAGTTAATCTGTATCTTTTTACATTTAAAGATCAGAACTTCATTCTTATAGTAAAAGAATTCTGCCATCTGAAAATGAGACTTTTCCTCATTTTCTCCATCCTTAAATTAAGCCTTAAATATGTGGTATCTGTTATTTGGTATACTCTGAGGATTAATGCATAAAGCTTTTGAGATATATATTTTTTTTTGAAAGAAGGGGGATTGAACTTGGAGATCCCTTTTAATTCTGAAAATTCTCTGCTGTTTTCATTATGTATACAAATAGGCCATAGAAAAACAGACCAAAAAAATGCATTATGAAAAGCTTTGGTTAAATATTAGTTTCTTTATCCATGAAGCAAGAGGATCTCCAAAATCATTTCCCAGTTCCAATGTAGTCTATCAGTGACAGATGTTAAGTGTCAAATAACAGACTAGGATTCAGAGGATTGTAGAATTTCACATAACTGAGGGATGCTAGGGTCTGACCTCAAGAGTGGACGGTTCCCAACATCCAGATTGAGCACTGTACTTCACGGACCTCTGTATTGTTGATATCCCAAATCCAAGGAAATGCTAGATTTAGTAATTCAAATGTTCCAAAGTCTTTTGCTACAAAATGGCTAAAGTGAATGAAACATCTCTCAGGTCTTGTGTGGTCATGAGGATAATTTCTCCTCTTTGGCAAGATGAAATGGAAGTGGTGGAGTGTTAGTGATGAATGGAAGACATTGCCTGAATGGACAGATTTTGAATTGCAAAGAGTGTTTTTGGAAATGGGATTGTGTGCTTTTTAAATGGCAATGAAACTGGCATGACTAGCTGGGTACAAATAGGACTGAGATGTTTTAATGAAACTGCCTTCTTTCTGGGTCAGTATTAAGTATCAGAGATATCTTCAAAGGGAATGGGTGGGTCATTTTGGTTAAGAATAATGTGGACAGGAGTCTGCGAATTCCTTATGTACTTGGTTTCCATCCCTTGACTTGAAAGATTTTGCCCTCGTCTTAATGCTATCTTTATGGAATGAAGGGATTTTCAAATTGGTTTTTAAACTCTATTAAGCCCTTATGTATGATATAACCCAACCACATTACTCAGGTTTTTTTGGCTTTCAGGAACAGCTTTGCAGCCATTATGTCGTAATTGTACTGAACACTGTGTCACACTCTGAATTCAGAATACGCCTCTCCGGCTCTGGGCCAGACGCTGAGTCAGCATCCTTGGGGTTGAGGATGAGGGGAAGGGTACAGTGTGTGCAAGCCCTGTGTGTTGACAGGAATTAGTCCACAATCCCCTTTAGACCCCTGCGAGGTAGAGGGAGGTATGGTAACAGTGCATTACTGTCCTTGATTAGCATCTTCATTTCATTTTTCTCAGCTGAATGTTTTTCTGGAAACCCTTCCCTGACATCATCATGTACACCAACCCCATTACCGAGTAGACTCCTCTGAAGCAATGATCTGGAAAGTGTGACTACAATCCAAAGATTCTAAAACAAAGCCTTGCTTACAAGAAAGATTCCTCTCCCCTTCCACTTGCCATATGTCGGCTTGCTCTACGCCTAGCCGAACAGTGGTGCTTCTGGTTGCGGAGGACAATGCCAAAATGATGAGGGTCTGCCATTAAAAATCATTGTTTAAATGTATCTAATGGTAAGAAAGAAATATATTTTATTCTTCCTTTTCAAAGGTGCTTTTCCATCTCAGATGCTCAAACTGTGAGAGGAGTGCCTGGCCACTCTATAATGTAACCTTCCCCATTTATTTTCCTACTGGGTCCTTTGTGATGCAAGGCTTCCTGTTATGATGGAGGAGCTAGAGCAGAGAGTTTGTGATGACCAAGAGCGTTTACACCTCTGCCTGGATCTATGCATGAATTTTGTTCCTCTTTAAAGGTCTAGCATTTTAAAACAACTTCAGTTTCTTTTTGGGGGGCCTCATGAAGTCATGGGCTATTGCCACAGTGTTTCTTCTGCATGCGATTTCCCCTTCTCTGACCAGGAGGATATTTGACACCCAAAGCCTATGTGCACAGTGTCTCCAGATCTCTGTAAAATGAGAAAACAGGACAAGGAGTAGCATTTCCATTTCACAGTTGATGAAACTGAGGCTTAAAGAGATGAGGAATTGCCCAGTATCTCCAAACTCCTTCGTGGCAGTTGCCTGTGTTTGGGGTTTATCGTTATGAGATTCTCAACCAAAAAATGCACCCAGAGAATTTCAAACATGCTGAATTCCAAATGAAACTATGTGAAGGTGATCTTAAAACTTTAAATGAAGAATTACGCCATTTGTGTATAGTTCTACTGGCTGATGATTTAGTAGGAATTGTGTTCATTTAAATTTACTTTGACCTCTGTACAATTTATTCAAAAGTGCTTTGGAACAAGTTTTCCCTTTAAAGATGATCAATAAAATCCAACATTACCATTATACCTGGGAAGCTTCTGTTTTGATATACGTGGGGTTGAGGATATCACTGTTAAAATAATAGCAGTACTGAATTTTTCCATTTTTGAAAATATAAAGGCAAGTATTTGGGAAGGAGCAACTGGAAGGTAACTGGCCTTTGTTCAGAACCAATCAAGGGGAATGGCAACTCCTCTAATTTCAGTGCCCTGTTCTGTAATTTTGTGACTCCTGAGTCCGCCAGTCCAATACCTGGTGCCAGAGTTGATTTTTAAATCAGCAATATCCTGTCTTAGAAATTCCTATTTCAGTAATGTCCACAATCTGAAATTTTCAACTACTTCTGTTTGAAATATTTTTCAGTTTTGCAATTCCCTATTTCTGAGACTGCTATACGAGAAATTGAAATCTTCCATTTGAGGCCAGTCAATAGAATCATCATCACCATTATTACTAATAACACCCTGTTTTCCCGAAAATAAGACCTAGCCAATCAGCTCTAATGCGTCTTTTGAAGCAAAAATTAATATAAGACCCAGTATATTATATTATATTATATTATATTATATTATATTATATTATATTATATTATATTATATTATATTATATTTATTATATATATTATATTATATATTATACTGGGTCTTATATTAATTTTCACTCCAAAAGATGCATTAGAGCTGATTGGCTGGCTAGACCTTACTTTTGGGGAAACACGGCAATACCTTTTAGTAGTATTTTGTACTACACAATTAAGCCTTATTTCTCTATTCTGCTTTATAATTTATAGAGATTTTTACATTTATTATCTCTTTTTAAGACACCCCCTCAACTTTTGCCTTCACTCTTTTCCCCCAACCCGCAGTCTCCATCCTCACCAGAAATATCTACTTTTAGTTAAGATGTTAAATTAGGCAAGAACCAGACAAGGTAGTTAGTTCATTGTATGCGTAGGCATTGGTTGGAAGATTTCATTCGTTTGAAGCAACATCAGACATATCTGATTTGTGGTAGATGCTTTCATTACCGCTATCCTAGTCCAATCCCTCATCATTTTTTTTGACGGTGGGTCACTCCTTCATTCTGGAAACACTTGGTTTCTGTGATGACACTTTTCTGGTTCATCTTACCTCATCAACCTTTCTTACTGCCTTTTTTCTGGCTCCTCTAAACCCAACTTCGAAATGTTGGATTACCTCAAAGATCTCTCCTGGGTTCTCTTCTTTTTCTATATTATTTAGATAATCTCATCTAGTTCCTTAGCGGTAAACACAAATCGTAAACCGATGGAGTCTCAAATTTTTATCTTCAAGCTTGGCTTCTCTCCTGACTGCCAAATCTGTATGTACCACTTTCTACTTGAGCTCCAACTTGTCCCTAACTGAGCTCTCAGTCCCAGACATCCCTCAATCTCTTCCTGCCTCAGTTTTCCTCATTTCAGTAAATGGCACTGCTACCCACCAGAGGTTCAAAGCCCAAATTGGGATTGTCCTTGCCATCGTCTTTAATTCCTCATATCCAATTCATTGACAAGTCCTATTAGCCTTGTTTCTGCCCTAGTCCTCCCCTTTCTCACCCACACGACTGCAGTAGCACCCTAACGGGTCCCTGCTTCCACTCTGTCCCCCGACAATCCATTCTTCACACAGCAGCTAAAGTGACCCTTTAAAAACGTATATGAGCTCACGTCACTTCCCCCCTCTAAATCTAGCTGTACTTATTAATAAAACCTTGATTCCTTAACAGAGCCCACAAGGCCTTAGATGCTCCAACGCCCCCAGACTGTTTTTGAACCCTGTCTCCTGCCATTCTTTCGCTTGTTCACTGTGATTCATCCACAGGGTCCTTTCTGTTTCTTCTAAAAGTCAAGGTTGTCTTCACCTTAGAGCCTTTTCCCCGAAACTCTCCCCCTTCAGACGCTCCTCATCCTTTAGTCTCTACCGACACCTGCTCAGACTACCAGCTTATTCAAAGGCCCTGCCCTAGTCACCATCACATCACCCTATTTCCTCCCCCCTCTCCACTTGTGACTATCTGACATTAAATAGACTCCTTAATGTCGCTAGAATATGGACCCCATGAAGGCAGGTACCTTGCTTTCCTGCTCACCACTGAACCCAGCACCTATAATGGCATCGAATACATGGGAAACATTAGATAACGAGTGAAAAAATGAATGGCTCTCACCCTACACCTAGATTGTCATAAACTTTTCCCCCTTCTTCCACCCCACCCCATTCCGGTTCAAGCCGTTGTTTCTCAGTCTAGTTGTGTAGGACACAGTTTCCTGGCCTATGCTGGTATTAAGAGTTTTGCACTCCCCTCAGCTGAGGCAGTCAGTCGCCGGTCATCAGTTGGCCGCCCACAGCAGCACACGGCAGCTCTCGTCGGCTGCCGGCTGCTCATGAGGGCTGCTGGCCGCTCCTGGCAGCACACGGCAGCCCGCGGCAGCTGACGACCTCGGGCAGCTCACGGCAGCCCAGCTCCAGGGAGAGTCGTTGTTTGTTCATAATCTTAGCTGTAGAGGGCGCAGCTCACTGGCCCATGTGGGAATCAAACCCGCGACATCGGTGTTAGGAACACAGAGCTCCAACCACCTGAGCCACGGGGCCGGCCCAGATTGTCATAATTGACCGTTACCTCTTTCCACCTCCATTCTCCTTTCCTCGGCAGTCTGTCCTACATGCTGCTGCCAGGTCAATCGTACAAAACACTGTTTTAATCACACCACTGTCTTACTCAAAACCCTCCCGTGTCTCCCATCAAACAGGCCACGGCGTTCCTACCTAAGTGACTTTGTGTTTAACCCAAATTTGGAATGCTTCTTTTTTCTACATATCCAGAATCCTACGTGATGTAGGATCCTTTTCTCCAGTCTCATCCCACAGTACTATGCTTTTCTCTCATAACATTTAAAGTTGTCCATTAGATGTCCCTGTTGTAATCTCCCCTGTATTTGTAATGTTTCAGTTAAGAATTTAACTCCCTTCTCCTGACTCCAGTGACGTGAATCTTTCTATTCGTATGATTGTATCTAGCATGTGGAGTAGATTTCTCCATGTGAGAATTTTATCTGGAGGGAACGAAATGGGCTAACTACCAGGCAGGATGAAGAAAGAACTAATGGCTTAATTTTACTGAGGATTCGAAGGGGGCGGGATATGAGGGCAGAATGTATGTATTTTGGTAGACATGTAAATGCTCCACTACACCTTCAATGAAACTGCAATCTTACTGGACAGGCAAGGCCCACACTTCAAACAGTTAAAGAACTTTTTCACAGAGCACTGTGTTGAAAGTAAATTAACATAGCAACCATTGAATCCAACAGAGGCCCAGAGACAGCCAGATACTTGGAAATCCCACAGTCATGGTAATGATCTGAAGGGAAAGGAAAAGGGGGCTTTGTCTCTAGGCACTTCTCTGACTCCTTTCTGGGACTGATTCTCTCCTGGCTTCACTGTGCGGTGAAACTGTTGGCTCTGAAATCTGGCATGGAAGCCGTGGGAGTGTGGTAGATGCGTGGTGTGAGGCTGCCTCTGGCTCCCCAGGGTCCACTCACAGCTCCGTGAGTTAGGAGGGATCAAATGAGCAGTCCAACTGCACCGTCAGAATGAAGCTGTGGTGATCCTTTTCCAGTGTACACAAATGTCAAATCATTATGTTGTACAACTGAAACTAATGTTATATGTCAATTATGCCTCAATGGAAAGGAATGAAGCTGAGCATAAGTTCACGTAGAAATGGGCTCCCAGGTGGGTCACAGTTGGTTAGCTTGGGCTCTTTGTTGCAACATCTCATCTGAGTTGGCTCCACCTCCTAGGCAGGTCCCCTGGCCAGGTACCCGGACTGCTGGGCTCAGGTACTGGAAAAGTACCTGCGATCCCACTCACGCCCGTGAGGGAAGGCCCCACTGCAGGTTGGGCTTTCTCCTCCCTACTCCCCATTTCTGTTCTATAGGCTCATTCTACCCCCGCTTAGCCCCTTGGAATTGACACCTCAATTTTCAGCTTTGGCTGCTTCCCTATATATCATTCTTGGCTCCACACTTGCACGCCAAATCCCGGGCTAGGCTCCCACTTATTTGGGAGAGAGGGGTGTTTGGATGCAGTTGACTGACCAAAAAGCACGTGAGAGCACTGGCAAGGATTCATTTGTGCCTGTTTGCCTGGATTAGGTAGAGCCCAGTGAGCCAGATGAGTCCCTAAGAGCAACCTCACCTCATTACATAAGCTGTCAGTAATCTAAAATACAGGTTTTATAACCAAGAGAGGGTGTGTGCACACGCACATGTGTTTCTAGTCATTTGGGTAGAAACAGGGATGTTACACTTAGACGGTAATGAATGTGAAATGGAGCACTTACCATCTCACATGGCAAAAATGACTAAATGGAAGCCCAAGCCCCTCTTTAGGGAGCACAGGTTCAGGAAAAGCTAACATAATAGTGTTGGGTTAATGTCAGCTCAGAGTTAAATTTACGTTATACTCTTGTGAAGCAGCTCCAACATTACCTGTTAATAACCAAGGTGGTACCTGGACTTCTATAGATTTTTTTGACTTTGCACAGGAACTAACACTGCAGCTCGCTTATGAGGAATCATGTGAGGTGGAGATTTGGTGTGCCAAACGATGCTCTGTGTGAATAAAAATGCCGGTCAGTGAAGGTCAGTTTCTCTACTCAAGTGAGAACAATGTTGTTTCCCTTCTAATCAGACACACACAGTGTTGGAAGAATCCAAGAGCCCCACATAAGTGACGTGCAGCCATAGCCCAGGCAGCTCCTCCTGAAAGAAATGAATAATCTTTAATAAAGGCTTCAATGACCCTGGCTTCTTTCTACCCTCTAATCAGTTGCTTTAATGGTATGCCTTCAGTGCTTCATAGGGAAAATGCTATAAAGTTACCTTCCTTCTCTTCCTTCAAGGAGTGCTGAATTGGTCCAATCAGTCCTCCCCCCACTTTGTACTTGATTCTGCTATAAACACCCCTGAAGTCAGCCTCAGTTTTGTTGAAAAGCCAGCGCTCCCATTATCTTTCAGGGTGATCCGTGCCTCTGGCAGCGTGGACTTGGAACAGCAGGAGTCCCCATCTTTACTGTTAAGCTGTGCTGTGGAATTTGTTTTAGGCACATTCTAAATCCAGTCTTATGCCTTTTGCTTTTTTTTTTTTTTTGTCTGTGACAAAGGTGACCCAATTGTACTTCTTTGATATTATGAACACAGCTCTTTTTGTTCCTATCACAGAGGCATATGACAAAATACAAAGGATAAAATTGTATCTGTGTGTAGTAAGGACATATATTTCCTGACTAAATTCAATGACATAATCAAAAAGGTTGTTGTCCTCTCACAGTCGTGAGCTAACAGGCAGAGAGCACCTTTCAGGATATTTTTCCTACTGCTGAGTTACTGTTCAAAAATAATAGAACTAATGAAAATGTCACATTGACAGAGTAGCCCGTATTAAGATTTTACTTCAAGAAGGCATGGCTCCGTGCATGTGACATTGACAGCAATGGTTTTAGGGTTTACAGAGTCAATAAAATAGTCTAAGAAGGATATTGGAGAGTTCGAATGAGTGTATCGTCTTTCATTTTACGTTTTATTTCTAGAATTAAGTGGACTCCAGTGTTCAGAATTTCAGCCTTAATGTCTCATTTCTGCCTAGGAGAGGGGTATGGAGCTTTCTCTTTATATCAGGCTCTAATATAACTTTACAATGCGAAGAAATAAGTTACTTGAACAATGTGGCAAAATGCATGTGTCTTACAGCATTTGGGAAATATGCAGGAAGTAAAATTACATACTGCTTATGCATTTCTCAGTAAGCAAGTATGCAATGTTTAAGTGATTAACTACATGTAAAAAAAGTAGAAATGGAGACTAACAGTGGAAAAGAGAATTAGTTTTAAATAGAATGGTTGTAGCATCACTGAAGACTTCACTTAGCTCTCTGGGTTGGTTGAACAAATATCCAGCAAATCTGGAATGAATAGAAAGTCTGTTTACCATGGTAGGCTTTATTTGTCTTGGGTACAACGAAGACCACATGCTGTGTTTTGTCATGTTGGAAATACTGGAGCAGATTTCCATTGTGAATGTGATTTTTTTTTTAAAGCCTTAACACCTTAGTCTCAACTCAGCTAGCTAGGTAAAAGCAATAAGTTTTCTTTTCTTTGCCAGCCAGACATCAATAAATCTTAAATCCCTCCACGGAAAGCATGTAGCTGCAGTTTACTGTCCTGGTTGTAGTCTTACGTCACTGCCATAGATGGCCTGACCCTTCTCGTTTCCAAGGGCTGTCTTTCTGCCTTTACTCTAACAAAACTAATTTTTAATTTTCTTTCTCCTGCAGATAGTAGAGCTTCTATAACTCCATACCATGGGAGGGTGTGCTACTGTTGGCACAGAAGCTGTTGATTCTGTTGAATTTCTGGAAAATCCATATACCAGGGCTTAACACTGAGTTCAGAGTAGCACCATATATTGTGAAATGGTTTAGGTCTACTTTCCACCTTGGAATAATGCTGGGTAGCAGATCCTTGCAAAATTCTCATCACATCCTTTTTTTATGCCTTCCCATGATTATTCAGTTAGCAGGGAGAGCCAGTAAGGGCTTAAGAGTGAAGGAAAGATTACTGTTTTCATAGATTAGAATCTGATCTTTTTGTCCTGTCATCCTTATTCTAGTTTGATACGGGTTGGTGTTTTTCTCTAAAGTCATATCGTTCTGTCTGAAATGAGCTTAAGGCTAATCTTACACTGAGAAGCCTGGTTACAGCAGGGATTAGCATGCAATTAATCCAGTCCTGCTGTGGAGCAGAGCAAGTGGAGATTCGAGGTGGTGGTACAGGGCCTGGGACCAGATGCAGCACCCTGGCCCCAATTTCCTGGATACCTTGAGCAGCACTGAACTGACCTTAGTTGGGATATGAATCTGCCCAGGGAGATTTGGACACACTGAGAGCCTGAGCAGGGTTAGAGGTGAGACTAAAGAGAGGGAGCAAGGCTCACTTCAATATGTTTAACATTCAAATATCTGAACACCTCCTATGTTCCAGGTTAATTGTAGATGCTCGGAGATCCAGGGTGAACAAGTTTCTGCACTTATGGAACTCACACTGTAGTAGAAGGGACATATAGGTAAAGAAATAACTTTGGATAGTGAAGGATAAAAGCAAATTATTAGCAAGGTATAAGGAAGAAGAGTGGTGGGCCAACAGATATGGGTAACAAAGTCACGCAGGCATCTCTAAGGAGGTGACATGAGTCCAGGCCAAATGACGAGAAGCTACTTAAGGGCTTTTCATGCAAAGGGACAGCAAGTGCAGAGATCCTGGTGAAGAAATGAGCTTTGGGTATTCAAGGAACAGGAAGAGAATGTGTGGCTACAACTTTTCAAGCTAAGGGAAGGGAAAGTAATAGACGAAGTTGAAGAAACAAAGTAAAGCGAAGTAATGAAAAGCCCAGAGATGAATTCATCTTGGGAATACTGGTAAATGATAAAGGCAACAGTGCGTATGTTTTAACAGTGAAATGATCATATTTGTCATTTTATGGACAAAGCTGGAGGCTCAGGAGAATAACTAGAACAAGTAAGGTATCTTATGTCGAATAAAGAAGCAGGAGGAGGGAGCCTCAAAGCCTAGTGTTGGACATACCGTGACTATCAAACTGTTCTTACTGGAGTAGCTCCAGTAGAAACACTAGCACATGTGTGTATGTTTTCAAAAATGATGGCAATCTCCTTTTAAAGTACTTCTTAAGGAGTTGAGGAGATTTTTGTTTCTGACAAGTTAAGTCTGCCTAATCCTCCCCGTGGTCCCTCTCGGTGCAGTTCTGTGTTTCCCCATGTCTTGCAGTCGAGGCCCATGGATCTCAGAAGTGCTCGCCTTAACCTTCAGCTGGGGGCTTGTGCTGCCAACTTATCGTTTCCTTCACCCTGAGAGTAGCTGGGTGCTGCTGAATGCTTGCTAATAAGATAAGCTATCTCTGTGAATAAAAACCATCTCAGGAAACCTCCACATTTTATGGGATCATCAGGATGCTGGCAAAATCTGCAGGTGAAATTTAATTTTGTGTTCAAATTAACAAACCCATGCAGTTTGCTTACAGAATCCAAGTGATTAAGCACACGGCTAATCCATAAATATGGATTTTTTTTTTCCCATTCTAAATTCAGTTTTGTGTGGAATACAGTGAATGTGGAGGCATCGTGGCAAGTTGCCAAACATCTGGGTCTCTCTGACACGCCTAGACTCCAAGAAGCAATTCTGAAGTCTTCAAATTCCATCACAGGCTTGCAGCTTACTATTCATATTATAAAGAGGCAAGTCTAGGGCACATAAGTTTACTGTCTATTTTTCTTTTGGCAGAATTAAGATGCTCTGGTTTCAAGGAAATAGCATGCAACTTGCCAAATACTGCTTTCGACTCTTCCTGAGAAATCTCTCTGCCTCCAAGACTGTTCTGCCTATGCTGACCTTGTTCACAAAGGTACAGAGGGGGAAAGTGACATTCCTGCTTTAAAAACATAAAGTATTAAAATTGTTGGGTGAGGAAAGTTGTACATTTAACAAAGAAGAAAAATGTTGAAAGGAAGCAAAGAAATAAACTTTCTTCAGACCTGCTCCTCAGTGTTTCAGTTCCAGGAATAACAGTGTTTCCTACCCAGATACCTCATAGTCTCACACTTAGAGGGGACATGAATATGTTTGATAGTCCTATGATGCCTCCATTGAAAGAAAGAACTATCAGATTACAATATGATGCTTACAAACATATCACTGAGAAACTTAGTTCTCATTTGTGATAGTGACATTCTATAAAGTCACCACAAACACAAAATTAGCAAATCCTGAACCATTGCTCCTAGGGAAAATATAGGGTTAGGTTCCTATGAGCTTTTGGTAACAACATTTTTGTCAATTGGTCGTTATATAACCTTGTTTTCTGTGTGTGTCCACTGAGACACCTTATTTAGTACATATTGTTGATTCATTAATATTGAACTTATGGCCAACAGCACTCTACCTTCATGCTTGGACAAAGCTTACCTAATACAGTATTTTCTCCATAAGGCTCATCACAGCTTCCTTGTGCATAGAAACACTAGACAGCACTTCAGCACTGTGTTTGGGGGCCATGTTAAGTAGCAAGTGAACAACAAAAAGCACAAAAATTCCAAAACTACGGCACTCAATAGATTGTGAAAAGGACGTGTTTGTAGTATGACTGAATGAAGAAGGCAGGTTCTTGTTGAACTTCAGCTGGCAGCATGCATTTGGGATGACTCAAGATTTTCTCTGCTCTGTACATGTGAATGTCTGTGAATGACTGCAAAGCTCTGTGAGTATTGATCTTGGAGTTTTGATCTTCATAAAAACAAATAAGTTTTAATGAATAGGTGAATTCGTTAATACAGAGTCCACCAATAACGAGGGTTGGCTGTACTTGTTTCCTTATTCCTAACACTAATTTTAAGCCAGAAAGCTAGTTTAAAATTTTTAAGAGCATTTCCCCCTGAAATTTATAATATAAGCCTTACTGATTTCCTTTTGCTCGTTAACATTACTTTGTGTGATTTATAATCAAAATAGAAATAAAGTGCAAGGTAATAGAATTAACTGTAGTGAATAATACTGCAGTTCAAACAAAAAAGGTCTTGTGTTTCATTTTATTGGACTTCAGGCATTTTAGCAATTTGAAAATATCTGATGGTTATCTAATAACAAAGCTTTAGAAGTTTTTAAAAATTAATTTCTTGATAGAATAGTTCATGTAAACTACATATCCACAAGTATATGTTGCACTGCTGGAAATTATGGAACACAGCTATTTTAAAAATGAGAAATGCATGTGAGAATTAACTACAAAAATAAGATAATCCCTTAAGGCAGATGGTGCTCACTCAGACTAACTATCCTGAACAATTTTTCAGTTTGAGCAACAGCCAAGTTAGCTGAAAACATTTGCAAAAGAAAAAAAAAAATCCCCACACTAGTCTTCCATTGAGCTTAAAATTTGTGCTGAACCCTTGATCTTTGTCATTAGCATATAATAAGATATCACTCTCACCTTCAGGAATTCCCAATCCAGAGAAAGGAAAAGCATTGTATCAGATGTCCTTCAATTATAAATAATGGAAAGTACTTCCCAGAGTGGCTTAAACAAAAAACGGATTTTTAGGGGTTGGTCTGGTTTCAGGAGTTTCATTCCGAAAACTTAATTTCATTCCAAAACTAAGCCTGTGACCAGTCTCTTCAGCTCTGCATCCTCCAGAGGTTAAATCTGTCTTGACTTGGACTCTTCTCACGGGTGACTGCAGCGATCCCAAGCCCCAGATCTTGCATCTTGGATATCCACAGAAACTTCAGCAAGGGCCTCATGGTTATCTGCTGGCTCTGATTGGCTGATCCCCAAACCATTCATAGCCAGAGGGATAGGGTATGCCCTTTGCCTCAGCCTCAGTCAGATGTCCCACCCTGTTGTTCAGGGTGGACTCAGCAACATGCTGAGAGTAGTTCCTGTGAGGCAAAATCACAGTGTTCTCGCTACAAGAAAGGGGAGTGGGTGGTTGGCAGCCAACCCAGCAAATGTTCACTACAATTCAGAAGCTAGAATAAATAAGTGTTCTGTTGGTGCCCTGAAAAATTCTGGACAAGGATGTTTGAATGGTCCAGACCACTTGACCTTTAAAATCTGCCAGTGACCCCAAGCACTCTTGACACTCTTCTCCTTTTTCAGTTCATAGACCTCTTTAAAATTTGATGAACCTTTCCCCATAGAAACACACACACACACACACACACACACACACACACTAATTTGCACAGACTTCAATGGAACACCAGCTTTTAAAAACAAAACCAAAAAAAAAAAACAAACAAAACCCTGATCTAAGCTCTACTAAAATTTTTTATTATAAAAGCAAAATGTTGGTACATTTGGTACTTCTGCAATTTAGCTTACTCGTGTTTTGCTCTTAAGATCCTCTGTTGACTTTTTGAAACTTTCTCAGAAAATGTCAACATGATTACCTGAAAGCATTGCAGACTATCCATAATCTATTTATTGATAATGCTAATAGTAACACTAATTCAGAAAGACCATTCGGGAGGAAAACTGCCTTTCAAAGGTCTGGGTCCTTATTTCAAAATAAGCTGTGAGTTAAGCTGGAGGAAGGGCGTCTTTGTTTTACATAACAGCTCACCTCTTCCTGTGATGTTAACAAGCAGATTTTATCTAAGCATCGATGATGTTGAGTCTAATTTATGCTCACGAAAGAGAACCTATGCTCATTCCTGAGCTCAGTCAAGAGCTGAGAAGCCTTTAAAATCTGCCAATGACCCCAAGCCCTCTCGACACCCTTCTCCACTACGTGCTTCGAGTGCAAACAATAATTGGCGCTAAAACTTGTGTGCTCCTCAGGTGGAGAATTACCTGGGAGACTTATTGCTCACACTTGTAATGAGAAAACAGACTAAACATTGAAGAGTTGGTACAATCATCATTCGAAATGGAGATTTTTCCTTGTTTAAACATGAGGCACTCACTATCTAACTCCATTCCAGTGGGTTTATTTCTGTGGATTGATTAAGAAAAACAGGTTGGCAAAGCTCAGAGCCCCCATTCAAAATGAGCTGGAAGCCATTGTGGGGATGTCAGCCCTGCTGGGAAGATGCTCCTGTCCTAAGGAGGACCAAGCCCTAGTATCAATTAGATGAAGCCAATAACGGGAATGTAAGCCTCTCAGTGTATTGTGTATGTACTTATATGTGCTCTGTGTCTATCTATAACATCTAATAGTTTTAGATGCTTACCTTTGTTACACACATATATACGTGTGTATATATACCAGGGGTGTCCAAAAAATGTCTCCAAGCAGACACTTTGGTCAATGTTGTTCAAGCAGAAATTTGCCGTAATCAGAAGAGTCTGGACACTGATGGTAACCACTTTGAGCACCTCCTGTAATTGCAGAAGCCAAGCGTGACTTGTATTCCTCTTTTCTTATCGGTATATATTGAGTATTACAATTGTAATACAGTTTTCCTTTCTTAAAATGTGTATACAATTTTTTGGTACTCTCTGTATATGTGTGTGTATATACGTATGTATAACAAAGGTAAATACCTGAATTTATTAGATACATAGATTTATTTATGGAGAAAAATCAAAACAAAACAACTGAAAAGGGCCGAGAGTCCATTTACCATGAAATACTAGCTATTTATAAGGTTCTGTGGCAGTGTTTTGCTTTGGAAATAAAACAGTGTAATTAACCTGGTAGAAAACAGTCCTCAAAAATAGGTATAATCTGTTTCTTGTGGTTGTTGTCAGGCTGCATGCCATTCTTTGGGTTTAATGGCTTTATCTTTTTTCTTCCTGTAGGATCCATGTCCCCTTTGTGATGAAGCTAAGGAAGTACTGGAGCCTTATAAGAACAGGGTAACATAGTACAGTGTGGCTTTGTGTGTATGGAATAGAGTGTGTGTGATATAAGGATCTGCCTGGCTCCTTTCTTTAGAAAAAGAGATTAAATGATTTTTCATTTAAATTTTCTTCCTATTCTTCAGAGAGAGATTTTAGTGCTGATTTCCATAAAACTCATTACCTCTAAGTGTTTTTCTCCGAGCAGTACTGGTTTCCTTACTCTGACTGTTAATGTGAGTCAAAGTTAACTAGCAGTTTCAATATTTGTGCTTTCTTTAAACTCTTGTCCCTATTCCTTTTCTCTTATTTTGTCATTTCCATGGAAGTGTTCTCCTATAGCAAACCATGTCACCTTTCCCATTTTTAAAACCAAAACATGTCTTTCCTGATTCTCAAGCAGGTTCCCCGTTGGGACATACTTTATTTCATTGGGAACTGAGTAGTGCCTGGATGGTGAATGTAACGGGTATAACAGAAACGGAGCAAAATCGAGAGTTAGGGAATATAATGAAATCAATCAAGTTGTGGAAATTGGGGACATCAGATCACTTTGTACTTCACACAAACAAACAACAACAGAACCCTCTCAGCATTAGAATCAGTGTGGGGATCAGTTTGTCGCTGCAATCATTTCGTCGTTCCATGTTCTCTAAAATACAGAGCTTTAGTCAGTCTCTGTTTCAGTTTATTTTACAGGAGGTGGATATCACACTTCCAGAAAACTCTGTTTGGTATGAAAGGTATAAATTTGACATCCCCGTCTTTCATTTGAATGGCCAGTTTCTGATGATGCATCGAGTAAACATCTCAAAACTTGAAAAACAGCTCCAGAAACTTGAGCAGCAAGGTGCTGGAGGCTGATGAACAACCCCTGTGATTTTCCGCCCTCGCTGTCCAAAAGGCATCTTCCTGAGGAAATGACCATGGCCTCATGCTTCTTTTGTCACTTTCACACAGCCCTAATGATGTTCTGAATTAAGTGGTGCCAAGTAAATGTTGACATTCCCTTTCTGGTTGACGCAAGTACCAGCGTGGGAACTGTTTACCTGTTGGCATGTTATAAAATAAGAGGGGTGTATGTATTGGCAGGGAGGGGGTGATGGAGGGCAGGAGAAATCCATTGTTTTATTTAGTTTTATTCTTTGTATTGATATAGAAACATCTCACATTAATTGGGCAGTGCTGTTTATAGGAAGAAGGCTCTGAGTCCTGCTGCTGCCCTAGGGGCTTCATTTTTTAATGAAAGAATAAATGCTCTTCCACTCAAAAGATAAAGTGCAATGTGAGTTGTTAATAACTGTGCAGAGTCAATAAAGGAATGTTGTACAAATACATCTGCATGAAGCCTATTTCAGTGGAATTTAATAATACCTGTTTAAAATTAGAGCTCATTTGGGGGGGAGGAGGGGAGAAGAAAATAATTGTCCTAGTAGCTTAAGAGGCATCATTTGAGAAAAAAAACACACTTAAACCTCCAAAATTATATGAGTCTCAACATGCTTTGCACGTAGTCAGTGAATTGACTCATAATATTTGAGTACTGCCTTTGATAGTTTTTCAGTTATCATCAATTGAGTTAATTAAGCGTATTATAAAACAGTAGTTTTATCAGGTTTTAATATCTTGGGGAAAATGACTTCTGACCATAACTGGACAGATATGTCATCTAAAAACAAAATATTCTTCACCATTTTACATAAAGTATTAAAAATGTAGTTGTGTATTCTTATTTATATTTAGTCAAGTTTGGCCAATGTAGGAAGGGGTTCATTTCAAAACAAAATTGCCTTTCCCTCACATCATTGCAACTTCATCTATAATGAAATTCTTTTGTGAACTATTTTAATGAATTTGGATATTATGAGTTCCTTGGCTAGATTTAAATGTAATCAGTATGTGTTAGTCTTAGAAATGATAAAATATTAGAGCTGGCCAACCTTAGACATTGTCTAGTCCTACCCTCCTCATTTTATACATGAGGAGGAATCGGACATTTCAGAGTTTCAGGGACTTAGCCTGAGATCACAGTTAGGTGGCTGTCAGATCAGGTCTTGCCACCCACCCCAAATTTCCAGTACTACCTGGGCTCACTGTAGAGGTATCATGTAACCATTCTGGATCGAACACAAATTAGGAAGCAACTTTAAAAGCCTTCCAAGACAACAGAGGGGAAAAAAAATCTTACAATTGAACAGAAGTGTTTATAACACAAATTTCTAGAAGACATCTTCTTTGATTTTATAAATACTCATTGAGCCCTGTATTCCCTCGTCTGTGAGTGTGGGCAGAGCTCATGAACATGATGAAATGTCTCTGCTGTGGTTATGTTATATTGTATGGCAAAAGGAAGATTGTCCTGGTGGGGCCTGATCTAATCAGGCGAGCCGCTTAAAGGCAGAAAGTTCTCTGTGGCTACTGATAGACGAGGAAATCAGAGACGTGTCCAACGAGCCAGGAAGGAGGTCCACATCGGTGCTATGAACTGCCTGGGGGACCCCTTGGCAAGAACCTAACGGTAGCCTCTGGGAGCTGAGAGTTCTTGGCCACCAGCTATCAGGAAAATGAGCACATCAGTCCTACAACTTCAAGAAAGTTGATTCTGTCAATAATCGTTGAGCCTAGAAGAGGTTCCTAAGTCGTAGGTGAGAACCACAGCCCTGGCTAACACAGTGAGACTCTGACCAGAGAATCCAGCCACACCGTGCCTAGATTGTGAAATAATAAATGTGTTTCGAGCTGCTACGTTTGTGGTAATTTGTTACACAGCAGTTTGTCCCTACAGCACTGAAGCACATTTGTAGGCGGTGGGGGTACAAAAAACAAATAAGGCCCAGTCCTTATATGAGATGCACTCAATGGGAGCAGCAGGGAGAGGCGAGGTAATAAAGTACTGCAACGCAGTGTTAGGAGAGCGGGGCCTGAGACATGTAAAAAGTGGTACAGCGTCCAGAGGGGGAAAGTGGCAGGAAGGGTTTACAGGAAATTACACTTAACTCAGTCTTGATGGCTGGATAGAAGCAGTGGGAAGGGCCGTTGAGAGCGAGGAGGGTATCCCATCCTGAAGGAATAAAATGTGGAAAAAAAGAGTGTGGAAGGGCATGGCCTATTTAGAAAATGGCAGGTGGTTTGTGTGGCTGTAGTGAAGGGAGGGGAGTAAATGAGATGGGACCACGAGATGGATTGGGGCCCACAGTGTAAAGGACCTGAAGTCATGTTGTGATTTTTCTCCCTACTTCCTGCCCTCACCTGGTCTCAGCCCTTCTGGCTCCTCATCCCTCAGGCGTATGGGCCTCTCCACTACAGCCCTTTTTGGTCCTTCCAATCCTCTAGCATGCTAAGCTTAGCAGCCCCTCTAGCCAGACGTTCACATCTTCAGTACAGCCGGGGACAGGGGACCACAGACGAAATGTGTGTCTGGGCATGTGTGTTCCTTCCTCCCTGCTCCAGGCAGCGTGAGGGCTGTGTGGCCATGTCTTGGGGTTATTGGCCCTTCTCGTGGGCCACCAGGTGGAAGAGTTCCAAGAGTTTCAGGGTCTGCTGAGCTAAGAGGGAGCAAATCCACTGGTTCCCTTCAGAAAGCAGGGCTCGCCGGAGAGCCTAGAGGGCTGTTCTTTAGGAGCACTTCTTGCCTGAGTATAACCAGTCTATAGGAAGTATGGGAACTTCATCTGAACAACAAATTTCTGACATTAGAATTTCAAACAAGTAAACAAAAACCCTTTATACTTACAGGGTGTTAAAATTAAAGTGTTGGCTGAGACACCAAGAAGCAATAGGTGCTACATCCTAAAGGAAATACTAGGTCACATAAGGATTGTTGGAGGTTGAAGGGAGGCCATTTGGATGATTTTTTATTTATTTATTTATTTGTTTGTTTGTTTGTTTTAAGAAAGGTGTGTTCTCACTTCCCACAGAAGTAAAAGATTGGGGTCACCTAATGTCAAGAGGAAAGGACATAAGTGGGACTCTGGGTAGGAAGAGAAGAGCCAGCTAGCCACTTGTGCAGAGTGAAGGGGGCTGCTGCTCCTCTGAGTTTGTCTAGGGGAAGAACGTGTGTGTGTTTCTTCATGGCTCAGACCTGGGTCAATCACGAGCGAGAGCTGGAAGGGGGAGCCTTAGGTGCAGGCCTGCGTTCGAAGAGGGGAAGCAGAGGGAGAACACCAGGTTCCTGGGGGCTGAGGAAGTAAGGTACCGCTCAGATGGAGAGCACATTGGCCTGAATCCAGGGAACTGCAGCTGAGACATCACCAGCTGTGGGTGCCATCTCCCAAGAACCTGCAAAAGCCTCTGTGCAATGTGGTCTATATGTTTACCAGGCCCCGAAAGCTGTAGGCCATTTTACAACTTCACCAGACAACACGTCGGCCCCTCCCCACTTCTACCTCCCCCCATTCCAACCCTAGAAGGGTCAGAAACTGCCAGGAGCAAGGAGAGGAAGACCTTCCACTTCCACAGCTTCTCACCTGCACAAGGCTTCGCACTGGGGTAAGAGTAAGACCTCATTTTTAACCAAGTTCTAAGTTTTCATTATGACATAGGAAGAGACTCAGTAGCACAATCTGAGGTGACCCTGGGACCTTCTGTTACTCGAGAATGCTCGAAAGAATCCTGACACTCTCTGGTTTTATTTTGTCCTACACAGAGTAAGAAATTCCCCCACTGAATACATGTTATAGGGATAGTGGGAGACATACATAAAGATGCTTTCTGGTTATATTCCACATGCAGAGTTTTAATTACACGTGCCTAATGTTGTTTCTTACCTATAATTTCCTTGTTCTTACTTGAGAGAGTAATGTGGTGTGTGACAAAGAGTCCTGTAGACCTTCAGCATTCCCTCTGGTCCCAAGAGTTGGCAAATCACAAGGCAGCCATCTAGAAACACAGCATCTACACGGCGGTTGGAGTACTCCACTGCTGATAAGCATCAGACAATGTTCTACCACTATTTTACTCATTTTTTCATGATATTCGTGGCAGCAAGTACTTCTTTCTGAAATTATGTTTGCAGAGATCAATTTGTTTTTATAGAAAGACTGGTTTTGACACAAGAAGGTCATCATAATATTCTCCCACTGCCAAAGAAATACTGATATAACCTTTCGTTTTTTTCCTAAGCTGATGCTTTAAAAAGAAGTGAAATAAACATTGAGTTTGGTACTGTATGTTGCCGTTTTTATTCACAGTGCTGCTTTCTTCCAGATGTCTCCTCATAACACTATAAGGGCTTTCTGGATCACATAATAACGCTTTGGCCAGTTTATTGCCGGAAGCAGGGCTTCACTCAGTCTAGGGTTTGTTTGTTTGTTTGTTTGTTTGTAATAATGCAGCAACATGTGGAATCTCACGATAGGAATCACACAGCAGGGCCAGCCTCAGGAAGTACTCCTGAGGAACTACAGACACTTACTTGAGAGAGTAGCAGCACCCTACCCACAGGCCTCAGCTTCCTCCTTTCCCTCCCGTCTCCTGGTTCACCAGCGCTCCCGCTTACTCACAGTATCTGCTTTCTTATAACCACAGTTTCTCATGCTTGCCATTCCTGCTGACCCTTCTGTTCAGCAAACAGTGGTCTGAGTCTCTCAGCTTCTCTATTCTGAAATCCCAAAAGACAAGTTTTACTCAGCTTGTATTTTCCAACCAGCCTCCCCGCCCAAGTCATCTGTGGGCTGATCAAGCCTATAGAAAGGGCTGCCTTTGGGTCGGGTGCCCCTCTCCGGCTCCGTCAGCTGTGGGGAACAAGACCGTGTGGTATGCAAACCATAGTCACTGCCCGCTCACCAGAGGTGGAAAGCATGGCTGGCAAGGGTCAGCAGTTCTGGGACACAACCAGAAAGTTTAAGAGCAGGTCATTCTACCATGTTCAAAAATCAAAAGGAGCAGTTTGGGGATAATGAGGACTTGAACCAGGGCAGCGGGAGTTAGAAAGAAATATCAGGAGATATTTGAGAGTAAGGATGACAAAACTCCACGAATGCCTGGAGGGGGTGGGGGAAGCGTGAGTAGAGAGAAAACACGGAGGCTGAGATGACTCCCTGTCTTCTTGCTGTGCCTCTTGAGTAAAACCTGGTACTTGCTATTTTCCCTGAGACAGAATATGAGAGGAAGGGGGGCAGGGGTATTTTTTGGTTGTATTTGGTGGATGGGGAAGATGGGACATGGGGAATTTGCCACAGGTAAAGATTAAAGTTGGAAATTCATTCAGAGGGCTGGGCTGCAGGTGCAGATTTGAGAGCCCCCAGAACATGGTTGGAACTGCAGCCGTCTGGCACATGAGGAGAAAAGCAGACTAGAAGTAAGCCTTGGGCAGTACCAATCTTGACCATATGGGTAGAGAAGGGCTAGTGAAGGAAATAAGAGTGAGAGGGATAGAACTGGGAGTGGGAAAGGTTCATCGGGTTTGTACCGTAGGATGCCTTGCCTTGTTTGCCAGCACCAGGCACTATTCTTAGCACTGGAGATAAGCAGCAAACAAGGTTACCAAGGTCCCGACTCAGGGGCATGCACTCTAGAGACAGCCAGACAATAAAATATCACAACAATGGAAAATAACGTATATCTTGAAGTCAGAAGAGGGGTTGTTCCTAGAGTAACTGACAGTATCAAATGTCAAGAGAGCTAGGATGAGGACTGAAAGGGAGACATTGCACTTGAGAATTAGGAAATCAATGGTGTGGTATTGTGAATAAGGGCCCCCAAAGATGCCCAGTTCCTAATCCCTGGAACCTGAAAATATTACCTTATATACAAAAGCAACTTTGCAGATGCAGTTAAGGATCTTAAAATGGGGCAATTGTCGTGGATTATCCAGGTGGGTCCTAAATGTAACCACAAGTGTCCTTATAAGAGGGAGATTTGGCTGCAGAAAATAAAACAGGAAATGTGACGACGGAGGCAAAAGGTTGCAGTGATACATGACAGGGCTCATGAGCCAAAAAATGCAGGGGCCTCCAGAAGCTAGAAAAGACAAACAGATTCCCCTTTAGAGCCTTTAGGGGAAGCAAGCCCTGCTGGTATCCTGAATTTAGCCCAGTGAAACTGATTTCAGACTTCTGGCCTACCGACCTCTAAGAGAGTCAACTTA
Organism: Rhinolophus hipposideros; assembly: GCF_964194185.1. Classification (NCBI taxonomy): domain Eukaryota; kingdom Metazoa; phylum Chordata; class Mammalia; order Chiroptera; family Rhinolophidae; genus Rhinolophus; species Rhinolophus hipposideros. Next base: position 12,668,208 of record NC_138053.1, read on the forward strand.
TGTTCTTTTAAGCCACCCAGTTTGTGGTAATTTGTTACAGTAGCAATAGGAAATTAATACAAATGGTAACATGACTGAGAACAGTTTGGTGGGGAGAGCGAGAGAAAGATGTAGAATAAAAGAAAATTGCTCTTAGATGATGAGTGAGAGGTTCAGATGAGATAACAGAGAATCTGTCTTTCAGGGAGTTTTCAAACATATCTTATTTGACCCTCTAAGAAAAAGCATCAAAGAAAAGAGCTGAAGACCTGATTAACTGATTAGTTCAATACCCCCAAAATGCAAGCCGTGTTGAGGAAATACCATGACCTTCAGCCTATCTTAGAAGAGCTAAGCGACTGGGCAGGAGAATTCAGGGGCTTCCAGGGCAACTCTGGAGAGTAAACCATGCTGGCCCATCCTGGTCTGCACACACAAACACCAGACCCAAAGCCTTTGCTCACCACTGATACTGTGACCCAAAATCCTGCATCTGGCACAGATCTTATATCTCTCCATTGACAGAAATCCAGGCCGACCACTGAGGCAGAGCCAACAGAAAATGGCCTCATCTGGCCAGTCTGTAATTTAGGCACAGATATTTTGCATTTTACCTCCCTTCTCAGGTTCAAAAGGATGACTACCAAAACCAAAGTACTTCTGAACTGTAAAGCCTAGAAGGACATAAGCTTTGGGAAAGGGGGAAAATTATTAAAATCACACAAAAGATGGAGACTAGCTCATAGGGGCCGTGCGATAAGAAAAACCCAGCCACAGGCCCACACTGAGCACCAAAGGTGTCCCTTCCTCATGCCAGAACGTCATATTGGAACTAGTCCTGATGGAAAGCTCTCTATCCTCAGAAACAGGATAGCCCTAATGTGAATTGGAACTTTTCGTAATGATTCAGAAACACCAAGTACAGACGATACAAGTTAAAGGCAAGTTCAGCCTATGGGCTCATTATGCTACTCACACTGCACCAGTGTGACCCGACCCCCATGGGAAACCCCGGCGGCCTTACTGCAGCACTGCATTGTACAGAATATCCCAGTAGTGATCCTGAGGCTTCCCAATAAGGTCAACCCATGCCCTGGCCACTAAGGCGGAAGACAGGGAAACAAATTATAGAAAACACTTCCCTCAAAACTGGGTTAAAATGTACAATTGCATCAGAGGACTAGGTTAACTGTCAGCTAGGAAACTCCCTTATTCAGGACAACTTACAGGGTCTGGCAATTAAGGTTGTGAACTTGTTGCAACGATGTTGCTAACCTTTTTTGATATCAGAGGGATTATTCATTATGAATTTGTACCAAATGGACAAACAGCTAACCAAGTTTACTCTTTGGAAGTGCTGAAAAGGCTGCCTGAAAATGTTAGACGACTTGAACTTTTCTCCAACAATTCATGACTCTTGCATCACGACAATGCATCAGCTCACATGGCACTGTCTGTGAGGGAGGTTTTAGCCAGTAAACACATAACTATATAGGAACACCCTCCCTACTCACCTGATCTGGCCCCCAATGACTTCTTTCTTTACCTGAAGATAAGGAAATATTGAAAGGAAGACATTTTGATGGCATTCAGGACTTCAAGGGTAATACAATGACAGCTCTAATGGCCATTCCAGAAAAAGAGTTCCAAAATTGCTTTGAAGGTTGGACTCGGCGCTGGCATCAGTGCATAGCTTCCCAAGGGGAGTCCTTCAAAGGTGACCATAGTGATATTCAGCAATGAGGTGTGTAGCACTTTTCTAGGGTGAGTTCGCAAACATACTTGTCCAACCCTGTATTCCTTGACCAGGTGTGGAAGGCATTGTTGGATGTTCTTTCTTAGGAATTTAATGCTACGAAGAGAAAATGGGCATCTATTCATAATTTAGGTAATAAACAGGCATTAGATGTTGGGAAAGAACTGCTAGTGGACCAAAGTTCTAGGATTTGACTCCAACTGTCCCTCCATTTTCTTTGTAAAGTTATCTTCAAAGTAAGGCCAGCATCCCTCTTTTAAGGTTGGAGATGATTAAGACATTCGGAAATCACAGACTGTGGGATTTAATCCCATTGTGATTGCTGACTTCTAGTATCTGCCTTTGGGTCTGCATGATAGCTCTTGTCTTGCAAACTAGCAAGATTCCTGAATTTGGCAAGGATCCTGCTCTGTGAAGCACTTTCAAGTAGAGTTTTTAGCAATGTCTGTCACGTTTTTCCAAGCCAGTAATAAAGAAAAGATTGACAGGGCAAAGGATGCCATTGAGTTCTCACCTAACAGCACCAAACAACCTCCTAGCTGGCAGGGGCAAGCCAACACATTCAGGGCGATCATGGCCTTTGAGTTACAAAAGCTTTTTTTTAAAATTTAATGTCTTTACCTTACCCGATAACTTTGATAATAACTATTTGAATATTTCCATTTTGCTCTATTCATTAAAGTGGTATTTTCTATTGATATATGTGTGATTAAAAGGAAAATACAATATTGCATTTTTTTTGATGTTTTATAATCTACAGGAAGTGGGGCCAAATGATGCCCTCAAGAGAAATAAAGGACAATGCTCTCATTCTGAGTAAATCTTCCAAAAGGAGGAAAGAGTGGAACAGATGATTACAAATGCTTACGAAGAAGCATCACTTTGCCAATGGTGCAGAGCCTACAATTATGTGCAATTCCCCGTTTACACGTTTCAGTTATGCTGAACATTGAAAAAAATCTAAATGATGGGGAGGAGAAAAGAGAAAGGGAGAGATTTAAGTATTCAATGTAAGGCGTTCATTTAAATAGAGACGTTGCCTCACCACAGCGGGCAATTAAGAGTTTGATAGTCCCACTGGCATCCTATTGTCAAATCATTTTTTTTAAACCATGGATTTGGGATCCTTATAAATCTTCCTTATTATTTTGTAATCAAGAATCGTTCGTCCTGCTCACAAAACAGGATCACTTTTCACTGGTATTTTTTAATGCTATGATTGGTTTTGAATATCTGGAAAAGATAAATCTTCAACCCTTGGAAATAAATCTTCTTTTTCCTCCCTGCCAAATCCATAACATGATCCTTTTCTATCACTGACAGCATCATCAGATACATAGACGTGCCTCGCTCGGTGAGAAGTGTGCGTGATTTTCAGCAAGAACAAGAATGTAGTTAAAACCCCAGACTAAGACATGTGCAGCACGTGTTACAAATTCCTTTCAGTTCTGTCCTGGAGGTGTCCCCTGAAGTCCCAGCTTGATGGTGGGGCTCATTCAGGGCTGACAGCCTTCCAAGCTGGGTGTCCCAGGGAGGAGAGGGAGGAGGCTTTCAGGACCTGGGCTGCAACAGGTGATGTGAAGATATGAATCTGGATGGGTGCAGGGGCTAGGCCTCGTCAGATCCCGAGGGTCTTCCCAACCCCACACCCTGAAGATGAGTTCACAGCAGAATTGGTGTTCTGGGGAGAGGAAGGCAAAACTTAAGATGAGCAAACCAAAGAATCACTCAGAGGCATCAGAAGATAAAGTTTGAGATTCTACAGCAGCATGGATTTTTTTTTCTTGTTCTCTCACATCATTTATAAGTAAAATGTGGAACAAGAGAAGGGGAATAACAGTTAAACTACCTAGAGTTATATAGGATTTTCTACTCCCCCCGCCTTCAACTTTTATTTTTTCAATACATATTTTTTATTTTATTCTTTCAGCTATCCCATGATATAAATAGGGCGAGTATTTATTATCCTTATTTTTGAGACCAGAATAGTGAGGCTCAGAAAGGGGAAATGGCCTCCATGAAGGCATGCAATGAGTCAAAAACGGAGCAAGGAATAATACCCAGTTCTGGTCACGTTTGATCCAAAACACGTACAATACTGGGTTTAAGTATCCCTTCCTTCTCCTTTTAGCGGTTCTCTTTCGAACATGATCCCTCACCAACTGTGGAGTGAAGACAGATCCATCTCCGAGTTGCAGAACTGTTGTTAAAAGGTCCCCCGAAGGGCCCGTTTCTACTGCTTACCTGCAAAGCCAATGTTTGAACCTGTGATGGAAATCCCTTAGAGGCATCTACTGGGATTCCTCCCACCCAGGACTGCTGCAATTAGCTCTGCTAACAACTGTGATTGAGCATGGTTTGTTGTAGTCATTGCTCACTGACAGGCACAGATAAGAGCCACATCTCAGCAAGTGGTGCTCTAAATGGTGCTCCCTGCTTGCTTAAACTCCTGGAAGGACTTTGTCAAGGACACTCTTCCCAAACTGCTAGCAGGAGGCGCTGTCATTGCAGCACCTTCGAAAGCCCACATGGGAGGGTAACAAATCCCCAGCAAGTGTACTGCCATGAGCTGGGGGAAACTGGTCTATGTTCACCAGGCCCAGGATTGGCTGCCCTTCCTTCTTACAGGAAACGTAGATGTGGTCTTGCAGGATTTAGAGAAAAAGGCAGTCTTGGTCTTCCAGACCCTAAGACTTCCATGGTTTCAGCTCTTCCCCACGAGACCACTTGTAAGTGAAAGCTATCATGTGTGGTACATTCATCCTGTGCTTTTCGGACACCGTCCTCTTATCAGTAGCAAAACAAAATGCTGCTTATGAACACCTGCTGGTGAGGATAGCGCCAAGAGGCAGCGTGGGTGTGGGATGGGAGGTGTTGCCCTGGCAGTATATCCAAATTGCTCACACCAAAGGAAGTGTTTCTAGGGAAGCTATCTGAGCAAGAGGTAAACACTTAGTCATTCAAACAGGCCATAAAGGGCTGCTTCATCTCCAATAAGGGAAGGTCTGATTCCAAAGGGCTCACAAAATGGTGGGATAGCATTTCTCTTTTCCATCTGCCCTTTATTCACAATATCCATTCCTTTGTTAAATGTTAAGAGTCTGTTATCAAACCCTTATTGACAAAGTGTGAAATAGCTATAGTTTGACTGGCTGGTGTTATTTCAACAATTTTCTTTTGCATTGTGAGTCTAAATAACAACAACAAAAACTGCAAGCCCCTCTGTGCTCTGAAATGCTGTGCTGTTCACAGCTCATGCCTTTGTACCTTTCTCACTGCTGTTTCCAATGTTTTCTCAAGTCTGTCTACTGTTGCAGTGCTCACTGCTGTTGTCACTCTTGAGGACTTCATCATTTCCTGCCTATACACTGCAAAGTCTCACCTCCTAAAGGGTCTCCCCTGCTCATGGTCCTCCTACCGCATCTCCTACCTACCTCATCACCACCTCCAATGATCCTTCCAAATCACAGGCCTGATCAGACCATCCACAAACCCATCATGGCTCTCCACTGCCTATAAAAATGAAACCCAAACTATAGAACTTAGCATGGCAGTAAAAGCCTTGCATCTAGCCCCCATCTAGTATACCCTTCGTGGATCCTCAGTTCCATCTATTGCCCTTGCGTGAAAGCACCATCACTTTGACTGTGTCTTTGAACATGCCTACGCTATTTACAAAAATTAGCCTTTTTGACTCAGTTCAAATGCCATTTCCTTCAAGAAATTTCCCACCACTTTCTTCCAGTCCAAATTAATTAATTACTCTTTCCTCCAGTTCATCTAGCACCATATATATACTTTGTTGAGATATAATTCACATATCAGATAATTTACCCTTTTTTAAAAAGATTTTATTGGGGAAGCGAACAGGACTATATTGGGGAACGGTGTGTACTTCCAGGACTTTTTTTTTTCCCAAGTCAAGTTGTTCTTTCAATTTTAGTTGTGGAGGGTGCCATTCAGCTTCAAGTTGTTGTCTTTTCAGTCTTAGTTGTGGAGGGCGCAGCTCAGCTCCAGGTCCAGTTGCCGTTGTTAGTTGCAGGGGGCACAGCCCACCATCCCTTGCGGGAGTCGAGGAATTGAACTGGCCACCTTGTGGTTGAGAGCCTGCGCTCCAACCAACTGAGCCATCCGGGAGGCAGCTCAGCTCAAGGTGCCACGTTCAATCTTAGTTACAGGGGGCGCTGCCCACCATCCCTTGCAGGACTCGAGGAATTGAACTGGCAACCTTGTGGTTGAAAGCCCACTGGCCTATGTGGGAATCAAACAGGCAGCCTTTGGAGTTAGGAGCATGGAGTTCTAACCGCCTGAGCCACCGGGCCGGTCCCTGGTTTACCCATTTAAAGTATACAATTTAATAGGTTTTTTTATAGAATAGTCACAGAGTTCTATGCACTCTTTCTAGAATCACCACAATTTTAGAATATTTTAGTCATCCCAAAAAGAAACCCTGTACTCATTAAGAGTCCTTCTCCACGCCACAGCCCTAGGCAACTACTTATCTATTTTCTATCTCTATGGATTTGCCTATTCAGGATATTTCATATAAATGCAATCATGTAACACGTGGTTCTCTGTGACCGGCTTCTTTCACTTAGCATAATTTTCTCAAAGTTAATCCATGTAGCATGAATCAGTATCTGATTCCATTTTATTGTTGAATAATAATAGTCCATTGTATGGTTATCCACATTTTGTTTATCCGTTTGTCCATAGACATTTGAGTTGTTTCAACTTCTTAGCAGTTGTGAATAATGCCTCATATACACTTTGATTATCATTTAATATGTATCGCTTAGTGTTATAGGGTTTTTGTTTGTTTGTTTGGCCTGTGTTTGATTTGTCAGTTGATTATAAACTCCTTGTGGACAAAGACCATCATTTTCACTCTGTAATCTCCACATAACAAGTATTCGATAAATGTTTGACAGATGGATGAATGGGCAGATATTATAGGTTCTCATTATATTATCATATGAATACTCAGATAAAAACATTAGCGTGGAGCCAGTAACTATATTTACTGAAGCCAGTAAATGATAACATTCAAACACTGGTGTCTCTTACATAGACTTTAATCTCTAAACTGTTTCCTGGAATTCCACACAGGGACACTACAATTGATTATGCCATGGAGGCAGTTCCTTTGCTAACAATAATTGTGAACTGGGTGGACAGAAGCCTTGAAGAGGCCAGACTTTTTCTCCTAGATGGACTCCACAGGGTCTTGTCGTTGCTCTTGGCTTGACTTATGTTATTCTTCTCATCTAGAGTGATGGTTCTCAAGCTTAGCTAACCATCAGAATCCCCCATGGAGCTTTTTCAAGGTACCAATTATCTGAGTCCCACCTCCCAAATTATGATCATGTGTTGTGGGTGAGGGCCCAGGTGTTCACATGTTCTAAAAGCTATACAGAGGCTTCTGATGCATAGCCAGATTGGATAATTCATATTTTAAAAGCTGTCCTGAGGTTAGAAAGAATTAATCTCATAGAGCATGTATGAGCACTTTACTCCTGGAGAGTGTTTTACTCATCCTGGGGTCATGCCCATTAATGCTACCTAATATTTATAAGGAACTTTTTATTTGGAAAGAGCTTTGTAGTCATCTTTTATTAGCTAGTCTTGCATGCTGGGTGACCTTGTACAAATCACATAATCCCTTCATATCTTAAATTCCCTCAATGTAAACTGTAGGCAGTAATTCTGACCCACCCTCAAGGTATTGTGGAGACTAATGGAAGACTGTAAGGCACTCAGCAAACAAAAATGTTACATGCATGCTTATTAGACAGGTATGAAGTCCTAGTCACAGCCTTTTAAAATGAAACAAATACCAAAATAAACTCTTAAACAAGCCTTCCAACAACCTTCATCATCATCTGAAGGACCCTTTCCCAGCCCTAAAGTACAATTGCTCCTTTGCACCAAGACTAATAAACAGGCATAATTGCATCACAATGAAAACAGAGCTAATGATAGCAGCAAACAAACATATAACACAGTCCTGAAATATAGTTTAACCTTCTCATTTATCATTCATAATGCAATTAGAGATGATATTTATAAATACGCTCTGCTGAAAACTATTCTTATAAAACATTGTGCGTGTTCACACAAGTCTTTAAGCTGATGTTAATACTGATGTTAAGCCTGAAGTTGTTTTCCAGTTTGCTGATGGTTTTTACATGGCTATGTTAACTTCTTCTCATCATCCCAATGTGGCTGATAGAATATATGGTCAAAACGAGACCTTGAGACCTATTTCAAGATGGAGGTGGATGAGAATGGGGAGACAGAGGAAGAGACTCCAACCTTGGAACCCAAGAAAGGTCTTGTAAAGATGATGACCCACAAGTAAAGGCTCATTTGCATTATATTTTCAGCTTCTTGGAAAAGGGAGTCAGAAAACAAACATGCTTTTCTTTTTTTCTTTTTTTCCATTTTGTTTTGAAAGGACCACAAAATTTCTAGGGCCAGGTCCAATTACATATTCCAGTTCATTTATAATTGAATGGTTTCTGTGACTTTGAATGAGAATTAGTGCCCTCACGCCCACCATGGTGGACGTGAGCCATGAATCCTAAGCGAGCATGATCTTTCTGGGGCCAGTTGACCTTGATCATGCTCTTTCCTCTTTGGGATCTTGAAAGTTGGGGTTGTATTCCAAAGGGCAGTTGTCTGCTTTGGTTAAATGCAGGATCTGCTAACAATTAAATTCTATTAAACAAATACTTACTGAGTACTATATCTGTAGATACTACTGCAGTGCTTACTGTGGAGGCTATCAAGAGTTCACTGAGATGCTTACAGGGCGGCTATCACTCAACGATCTCGGGTCCTTGACTCAGGTCAAGACCAGCAATCTCCCCACAGGGACTACCAAGGCTTGGTCAGCTGACATGCAGGTTCCCTGGGGACTCCTAGATTGGCCTTCAGCAGACACCAAGTTGAAACGTCATTTAAATTCTCACACATTTTTCTATCTGCAATATCACATTAGACCTCTATCAAAATTCAGAGGCTCCTGTGAAAAGAACCTCAGTGCAGGGAGCCTCAATGGTTGGGGAAATCATCTATTATACATAGTTATTGTTTTTAAAATAAGGTTAATTCCAGGGGCAGCCGGTTGGCTCCATTGGTTAGAGCGTACGTAGTGCTGCTAACACCCAGGTCACAAGTTCGATTCTCACTTGGGCCAGTGAGCTGTTTCCTCCACAACTAGATTGAAAACAACGATTTGAAAACAACAATTTGAAAACAACAGCTTGACTTGGAGCTGAGCTGCGCCCTCCACAACTAGAGTGAAAAACAATGACTTGACTTGGAGCTGATGGGTCCTGGAAACACACACTGTTCTCCAATATTCCCCAATAAAAAATAAATAAATAAAAATAAGGTTAATTCCAGCATGTTTCTAACTCAATAATCTTTGAGAGGCTCAGCATTTTTGCTGAACATCCTAAGGGGAGAAAGAACAACATTGGCTTCATTTCAATAGTTAGGAGAAATTAATGCTAATAAATGCCTTCAATGGGATTCACTTAGGTGTCCTGAACACTTTCTTCCATCAATATGGAAAATCCCCAGAAGTATGCACTGCAGATTTTTCCTCTGTAAAGATGCAGATGGTTGTTGTAAGTTGTATGATTTCCTCTGAGTCTTTCAAAATCCTGTTTTTTCCACAGCTCAAGGCAAGCATCCCTGCTCCATGGATCTAGAAGCCAAGATATCATAAAGTAGTTTCATTGCTATCCTCAATGACACATAGGCCACCATGTCCCAGACCATTGCTCTCCTTGAAATCAGATGGCGTTTTAAGACAGAGGAGACACCAGGTACAATTTTCTGGTCTAATGCTTGTTTTACATATCTTTCACAAGGGATCTAAGGATCTTAGATGGAATTGAATCATTCTTACATGTTTACTTTCAAATTCCTGCCCCCCCCTCCTAAAAAAAACATGGAGAAACACTCAACCACTTACTCTTAAATCTCTGTGACTTGAGTCATAAAATACAACCTGGGCAAAGTCAAACAAGGCACTAGAGGGTTGAGAGACAAGGAGAATGTTGTGTATTGGATTTAAGATTGTGAAATGCCCCACTTTGGTAGTTTACCATTTGTCTTCATGCACAAGATCAACATTGGGCTGTTATTTGTGGTAGATATTTGCTTTAGAGGAAGATTTCTCTGACTGATGATGGACAGGCATCAAAACACACACACACACACACACACACACACACACACACACACACATATACACACACAGGACCAGATCAGTGAGAAGCACCCTATTTTATAGATGTTAAAATTTTCACTATTTTAATTTTTATGTCACCTAAATATCCATCTATCTCCTTAGAGCATCTCTTTATTTCTTTACAGGAAAATTTAAATAAAGCTATTGTTTCCTTTCTAAATGTTTTCTGGGATTAACAATAATACTTCTTTCACTTATATTTTAGTCCTGATGATTAAACAGTAAAAATGCTAATTAGTATCCTGTATTTGGAGAGAAAAAGCTATTTCTTGATGGGCAAAATTCAAACTGAGATGGAGACCTCATAGGGCGCTTAGAAAAATGGGTTAAATTGCATACTAAGAGGAAGGGATTAGGGACTGAATTGACCAACTCCAGAGAGAGATTCTGGATTAGTGGAAAGACTAATCTGAGATCAGAATGTATTAAAAATGCTCACATTGTTAAAATGTCCATATTAGCTAAAACAATCTACAGATTCAATGCAATCCCTAGCAAAATACCAACAGCATTTTCACAGAACTAGAATAAGTAATCCTAAAATTTATATGGAACCACAAGAGACCCCAAATAGCCAAAGAAATCTTGAGAAAGAAAAATATGGGCTGGGCCAGTGGCTCAGGTGGTTAGAGTGCCGTGCTCCTAATGCTGAGGTCACCGGGGTCGAGCGGGGGGGGGGGGGGGGGACAGGCGGGGGGGGGGGGGGCACAAGGCTCATAATACCAGCGTAGGCCAGGGAGCTGTGCTCTACACAACTAGACGGAGAAACAATGGCTTGAACCAGAGCGGGGTGTGGGGGGGAGGCTGAAGAAAGGGGGGAAGAGTAAATTTGGAGATATCATGCTACCTGATATTAATCTATACTACAAGAGGCTGTAGCAATCAAAACAGCATGGTACTGGCATAAAAACAGACACATAGATCAAAGGAACATAGATCAAAGGAACAGAATAGAGAAGTCAGAAATCAACCCACGCCTATATGGTCAATTGATCTATGCAAAGGAGGCAAGAATATACAATGGGAAAAAGACAGTCTTTTCAATAAATGGTGTTGGGAAAACTGGGGCAGAGACATGCAAAACAATGAAACTGAACCACTTTCTTATACCATATACAAGAATAAACTCAAAACGGATTAGACTTAAACGTAACACCTCAAACCATAAAACACCCAGAAGAAAACGTAAGTAAGAAACTCTTTGACGTTGCTCTTAGTAATTCATTTTTGGGGGGATATGTCTCCTCAGGCAAGGGCAACAAAATAAATAAATAAACAAATGTGACTACATCAAACTAAAGAGTTTTTTCAAAGGAAACCATCAACAAAACAAAAAGACAACCTACTGAATGGGAGCAGATATTTGCCAATGATACATCTGGTAAGGGGTTAATTTCCAAAATACATAAGGAATTCATACAATTTAACACCAAAAAAAAAAAAAAAAAAAAACCTCCCACAAGCAATCTGTTTTTAAAAAATGAGGAGGACCTGGGGCTGGCCCGGTGGCTCCTGCGGTTAGAGCTCCATGCTCCTAACTCCGAAGGCTGCCAGTTCGATTCCCACATGCGCCAGTGGGCTCTCAACCACAAGGTTGCCGTTTCAACTCCCACAAGGGATGGTGGGCTCTGCCCCCTGCAACTAGCAATGGCAACTGGACCTGGAGCTGAGCTGCGCCCTCCACAACTAAGACTGAAAGGACAACAACTTGACTTGGAAAAAAAAGTCCTGGAAGTACACACTGTTCCCCAATAAAATCCTTTAAAAAAAAAAAAAAGTGGGGAGGACCTGAATAGACATTTCTTCAAAGACAGACAAATGATCAATAAACATATGAACAGATGCTCAAAATCACTAATCATCAAGAAATGCAAATTAAAAGAAGCTATCACCTCAAACCAGCCAGAAAGGTGTCATCAAAAAACAACAAACATGTTGTTGAGGATGTGGAGAAAAGGGAACCCTTGTGCACTATTGGTGGGGAGGGGATGCAGATTGGTGCAGCCACTATGGAAAACATTATGGAGGTTCCTCAAAAAATTAAAAAATAGAACCACCATACGACCCAGCAATCCCACTATTTGGCATTTATGGGAAGAAATCCAAAACACTAATTTGAAAAGACATATGCACCCCTATGTTCATTGCAGCAGTATTTACAATAGTCAAGATATGGAAGCGACCTCCATGTCCATCGGTAGATGATTGGATAAAGACGGTGGTACATACACACAATGGAGTATCACTCTGCCATAAAAAAAGAATGAAATCTTGTCATTTATGACAACATGGATGGACCTAGAGGGTATTATACTGAGTGAAATAAGTCAGACAAACATAAATACCATATGATTTCACTTACATGTGGAATCTAAAAAACAAAACAAATGAACAGAAACAAACTCAGAGATACAGAGAACAAACTGATGATTGCCAGATGAGAGAGGAAAGGATTAAGATGTACAAATTGTCAATTATAAAAACAGTCACAGGGATATAAAGTACAGCATAGAGAACATAGTCCATAATATTATAATAACTATTTATGGTGCCAGGTGGATACTAGACTTACCAGGGTGATCGTTTTGTAAGTTATATAAATATCTAATCATTATGTTATACACCTGAAATTAATATATTGTATGGCAATGGTAATTAAAAAATAATGTTTAAAAATGCTCACAAAACTAGTTATCAAAATGCAGACATTTATTTTTAATTGCAGGACAGAGGAAACGGGAAAATACCTTTTGCCTTTCTTTTTGACCTAGAGCTGAAACCTTTAGATAAAAAATATATGTTAAGAAATTATCATTTTATTTCTCTTCTATTTATTTTTCATTTCTGGGAAGACATTGAGCGAGGGTGAGAGGCATATTATTACACGGGTATCCTGAGTACACTGTCCTGCACTCATTTCTCCTATTAAGTATCCATGAGGAAGTCAAGAGTGCTCTTTTCAAATTCCACATCTGTCACTTATTAGCTACAAGTCTGAATCTCTAATTACATTAGTTTTTCGTCCATTTAAGGAGGAATAATAATATGTATCTTGTTGGAGTGCTGTGAAGGTTAGAAAAATGGGTGTATGGGAAAACACCTGGAGATGAAGCATAGCCCTTGTACATGTTAGAATAAGTGAATGGGAGAAGTCAGAAATAAGTCCAAATTCTGGCTCAGTCAGAGATGAATTAAAATCTATATATTTACCAGAGGATTCAGTGTCCTGGAAAATCTGCTCCTTCCCACTCTCCAGTCTTTTCCACAACTGCCCCACTGTAGTCAAACATTTCCCGGGACGTCTTGAATTTGCCCACCTTCCTGTCTGTGTCATTCCCACCACCCTCACCTTCCATTTGCCAAAATCCTACCTCTTTCTCTCAAGGGCCTCAAATCCGACTGTCTCTAGGAATCTTCGAGAACTCACCTTGTCCTCTTCTGAACCCTGGTCCTTGCTGTCTAGAGCACTCCTGGAGACACAATCCACAAACCGCTCACTGTCTCAACAGACAGCAAGCTCAGGCAAGGCAGAGGCCATGAACCCAGTATCCCCCTGCCCCGCACCACCGAACGTGGTGCCTTGCCAAGAGTAGGTGCTGAATAGACCTGTGACTGAATGAACGCACCATTTCTCCCCCTGGCCCTGTTGTATCTTGGACAAAACATTTTGCCTCTTTCAGTCTCAGTTAACTCAGCTGTGAACAGAGGATAACAGCATGGATGTACTCCCCAGGTGCGCTGTGAATAAACTAATGACTAAAAAGCAATTTGAAAATGTAAAATGAAATGCTATATATAAATGTTATATAATCAAAATCATTTCCCTCTGTATTATGTTTTATTTGGCTTTGTATCTTAGAATCCTTTGTGGCTTTCAGAATTTCACAGATGCAATGCCATTCACCTTAGCACCTAAATTCTCTTGGGTAATAAATGGTTGTGTGTATTATAGCTCACGGCTACTTTTCCCTGGCATACTTACATGTGAATTTGTTATAATTTGGGCTATTTATAAGAACTAGTGATATAATTCATTTCTAAGGGATAATCCATTTGTTTTCCTTCTTTGGATGGACAGTTATTGTTCCCATATTGCTGCCTCAAGGGAACTAACATCCTTTAAACCCAAAATCTAGATGACAAGCACACTGTTTAGAAGCCCAAATCTTCTAGCTTACAATCTGAGACCTGGAAAGTGGTTTAGGGTTTTAAGTTACTATTTATTTTCTATGGCCCTTTTTGTCCCCAACTCTGAATCCCTCATTCGCTGTATTGTAATATACGTACTACCAAGAGCTCATTGTAGCCTGATTTCCTAGGAATCAGGAAAGGTTGGATTAGCCCTTCTCACATGAAAGCAAGACAGTGCTAGTTTAAAATGATATTTTCTTTCTTAATATGTTCAAGAAAGAGGTTTCCTATAGAAAAATAACTTTTCTTGGAATATCTCAAGTACCTATGAAAAGAGGCTTTTGATTTTAATGCACAGCAGTATTTTTCCTAGAACAGTCTTTACACGTGGATAGAAACTCTGAGGAAGAAGAGATGGCAGCAGTATCATAGGGAGGTTGTAAGGATCAAGTGAGTCATTAGATGAAAAGGCTCAGAACTGTGCACAGTGCATAGTAGGTGCTCAGTAACTACTAAGGGTTTTTATTTTCAGTACAAGGCCCACCATGAGCCCAGATTGGTGCTAGGAGTTACACAGAATGTCTCGCTTGAGATTCATAACAAGCCAATGAGAAAAATCTGATCACCCTCTACTTCCCACCTCTTTTGGCTCAGAGAAGCTAAGCAACTTGTCCAAGTTCTCAAAGTTAGGAATCAGTAGAGGGAAAACTCAACCCTCAGTCTATAGTGCCTCCAGAGCCCATATTCTTTGTCCTGTTTCTTAGAATGACTTAGGCTGGGAGTCCATTTTTCCTTCCTGAGCCCATGCCCCTCCCTTCCCAAATGGCTAATTCCTCAGTGTTACTTTATGTAGTTTTTTTGTTGTTGTTGTTTTTAAAGATTTTATGGGGGAAGGAGAGCAGGACTTTATGCAGGACTTTATTGGGGAGCAGTGTGTACTTTCCAGGACTTTTCATTGGGGAACAGTGTGTTTTTCCCAGGATCCATCAGCTCCATCCAAGTCAAATTGTTGTCCTTTCAATCTTAGTTGTGGAGGGCTCAGCTCCAAGTCCAGTCGCCATTGTTAGTTGCAGGGGGCGCAGCCCAGCCGACCTTGTGGGAGACGACCTTGCGGGAGACGAACCGGCAACCCTGCGGTGGTTGAGAGCACATGCTCCAACCCACTGAGCCATCCGGCTGCCAGGGAGCTCAGTGGCAGCTCAGCTCAAGGTGCGGAGTTCAATCTTAGTTGCAGCAGGTGCAGCAGCCCACCGTCCCTTGCGGGAGTCAAACAGGCAACCTTGTGGTTGAGAGCACGCGCTCCAACCGAGCCATCAGGCTGCTCAGCGGCAGCTCATTGTCCTCATTCTAGTTACAGAGGGCGCAGCTCGCTGGCTCATGTGGGAATCGAACCAGCAGCCCTGTTGCCCAGAGCTCAAGCTCTAACTAACTGAGCCACCAGTCCACCCCTTATGTAGTTTTAAAGTTATTTTATCTCTTCTGGTGGACTTCTAAGCAATTTATCTAGTTTTGTCAGGCCGGTTTTCCAAGATCATTCTAGTCTTTCATCAGACTTATCCTCACAGAGTGGCACCCATTTTATTTATTTTTTTTGAATTTCACATGAACTATTTTTTTAACATTGGGGAAGGGGAAGAGGACTTTATTGGGGAACAGTGTGTACTTCCAGGACTTTTTTCCAAGTCAAGTTGTTGTCCTTTCAGTCTTAGTTGTGGAGGGTGCCATTCAGCTTCAAGTTGTTGTCCTTTCAGTGTTAGTTGTGGAGGGCACAGCTCAGCTCCAGGTCCAGTTGCCGTTGCTAGTGGCAGGGGGCGCAGCCCACCATCCCTTGCGGGAGTCAAACCGGCAACCTTGTGGTTGAGAGGACGCACTCCAACCAACTGAGCCCTTCGGGAGCTCAGCGGCAGCTCAGCTCAAGGTGCCGTGTTCAATCTTAGTTGCAGGGGACGCTGCCCACCATCCCTTGCAGGACTCGAGGAATTGAACTGGCAACCTTGTGGTTGAGAGCCCACTGGCCCATGTGGGAATCGAACCGGCAGCCTTCAGAGTTAGGAACATGGAGCTCTAACTGCCTAAGCCACCGGGCCAGCCCTGGCACCCATTTTTAAGAAGTTCAATGTACAATAGTTTTTTGGGGGGACATGTATGAGAAAATCCCACGTTTTGGGGAAGAGAGGCTTCCCTTCCCCACCCATTTCTGTTGTCACATTTTTACTTAGTTGAACCTATGGCACTGTCATTCTCATATGGGGCAGTTGCAACTGTCATTCAAATGCAGAGGTATCAATTTTTTGTGGGTGGTATCACCCTGATTGCAGAAATTGTGCCAGTTACAAAAGTATCTCCTAGTCGTGGTGTATAAACTAACACCATATTTTAATTTGCCAAAACACCTATGTGATATTTTGTAGTCTATACAGCAATCAGTATTTCAAAGTGTCTTATCAGTTATCTCTATCTCTGTGAAATTTATCCGATTAATCCAAAGTATCACTGCAGTTTCATAGGTGGTAAACTAAGGTATGGGATGGTTAATGGCTTGCCCAAGGTCTTAGAATGAACCCATAGCATAGCTAGTATTAGAATCTGCTACTTCTGATTGCAGTTCTTTGCTAAGTTCTTTAACTCAAACTGTTCAAATTCGAATAATTTTCAAAATGAATATATGTTGAGAGGTGGTGAAAATGAGAAAGAGGGAAAAATACTATTCACTTAAGCTTTCAAAATATATGGGAATCAAAGGATAAGGATTGTGAGGGCCCTTTTCCCTCGTTTCCATTTATAGAAAGGGCAATAACCCAGTGAGATTCAAATAAATAGAAATTGCAAGAGTAAAGAGGAATTGTTCAGACCACACAATTTTCCCATTTCAGCATCATTTTGTTCTCCCTTTCAGTGGTCAGTACTGCTATAAATGCCATGTATGTTTTATAACTATTGTCATTGTGTTCCCCTTAAGTAGATAAACACAGTGAACCAATTCTGCCACCACGGTTTTATGACCAAGGTAGTAAGGGTAAAAAAGTGGTCAAGTGACTGCCAGAAGCACTCACCGTGGCAGCTACTCACATTAGAACTCAGGGTTCTTCTCAGTCACACCCACTTGAACTTTAAGTTTCAAAATTTTGTTTCCGTGTCAGAGATGGGTGACAGTGCCTGAAGGCAAATTTGCTCACTTAAAAGGGACCAACCCTGCTTCCATGGTCCCACCTCAATCTTCTCATTCCCAAGCCATTCCATAACATTTCTCATCGCTTTCAGAGAAATTTCTTTTGGTGAAGTAGGTGACTTCCACATCCAGATTTCTGTGGTTTTGTTTCATCCAGATAGGACTATATATAATGTGTTCGTAGGTAAGTAACAGACTTCATTTTCCCTTATAGACTACAGAGAGATCATCAGGGAGACTGGTGACCAAAGGAATATGTCTGTGTCTGAGTGATAAACTCTTAAATACCAATCACAACAGAAGATGGTGTGGAAATATGAACATAGTCTAGATGTGCTCTCTTTTATGTCATCCATTCTATTAGGGAAAATGAGAAATTACTTATCCAACAGCCCACGGATGGTTGTGTCTATATGAAACAAACAGAAAACCTTGGAAATCAAGACATAGAAGGCATTTGTTTAGTTCTAACTTATTTCATGAAGTTTCCTACTTCCTTTTTTCATCATCTGACATAAATGCTGTACTACAGTAAGTACAGTCAACAGCCAGTGTTTGGTTCCTATGACCAAGGTGATTTTTAAAATAATCATTGGCATAGGTAAAAAAAAAAAAAAAAAAAAAAGCCTTCACAGGGTCTTAATATGATCAACAATGTCGGCAAACCTTTTCTCTAGTTATATCCAGGAGTGGGGAAAAGAAAAATCCAAGAAAATATATGTTTCCCCTTTTCCCCAAATCCTGAACTGAGCAATGACCTGGTATATATTCTATTTGGGTGGTCTACATCCAATTCCATGTCGCTAAAGGCCATTCTCCCTGGCCACTCAGCAGTATGCTAAGCAACTGCTGGAACCGAATGATCTCCCTCACCTGTACCAGTCATTTGGTTCACTGGAGGAGGGTTTAAATTTGTGCAATTTCCGCATACCCAATCGATTTTCCAGGGCATACTAAAAATTGTCCAGACTTCTATTTTCTTGCCCTCTGACAACCTGCCTTAGTTATGGTGATGGACCTTTCCCATTGAGACAGGGAGCTGAGGAGACACAATTTGAAACCCAATCCAGCTCAGAGCTCACCTGAGGTGCAGCCTTCCCTGATGGAGGGGCCATTCGCTCCTTTCCGGTCACACGCCTTTCGCCTTCCATCTCAGCAATGACCCTCATCAGAACCTGCACACGAGAAGTGAGCTAAGATGCAGGTCTTTATGGGGACCAGGCAGCCATCGAAATAACACCTGTGAAGGTGCATACTCCCTTACACATGATATCCTGAATAGTTACCTGCAGTGAGAGACTAAAACCTTTGAGACTTCTGCGATCTTAAGGAGCAGTGGTCAGCGGTGAAGGTGTCAGAGCACCAGGAAGCTGGACTCCTTTCGTGCCACGCATACCTTCATTTTACTAACAGGGCTTCGGGCCTACCTATGGAGGTGCAGTTCCAGGCACAGGGGCTGCTGCGCACCCACAGCTTACAGTTCAGGTCTTGCTAACATTCCAGGCCTCAGCCTGGAAAGCAACACCCCAACGCACAGCTCCGTGTGTGTGCTGCAGCCAAGATGAGGGCTTAAAAACCGGCAGTCCAGCCTGAAGGGCAGTGCCCACAAAGCCTTCTTCAGGGGCTACTTTGTCGCAAGTGGCTCAGTGAGTTCAGGCTGCCCCCCTGCCCGTCCCCACGGAGGTCTCTGAGCTGGGTCCAGAGACTATGGAAGGGGCAGGGGGCGAGAGAGTGCAGAGTGGGACAGATGTGGAGCTGAGACCTGGCGCGTTCCGGTGCCGTCGAGGGCCCAAGACTCACTTCGCCTTGGGGACGAAAGTGCCCGGGGCGCCTTGGGTGGAGCAGGGGACCTAGGCGCCGGGTAAGGTTCCCGCTGCCGGCGGTGTGCAGGGCAGGAGTGAGGCGGGGACGAGAAGTGAACGTTCCCGCAGGTTTGCGGAGTCGGAGTTTTGTTCCGGGGCTCACCACCAGGCCGCAGTGAACACCTTTTCCAGGGGGCCCGGAGCTCCCACTTTCCGCGCCTAGGTCTTCGCCGGTGGCTGGGTGATCCGGCCCGGCGCTCGCCGCCTTTGGGTGTCGGTTTCCCCCAACCGCTGAGGCTCCGACGCGACAGCCAAGTTCCGCGCCCCCTGCGGGCGCCAGATGTGGGCGTTGTCTACTCGGCCCCGGCCCCCGTGCGGTTGGGCTTGTCGCTCCACAGCGCTCAGATCCGCGGCGGCTCCGGGCCTCTCTCAGCCAGGGACCCTCCGGGACCGCCACTTCCCTCGCGTGGTGCCCGGGTCCCGCAGCGGCCGCCGCTACCACGCGGGTTCGCACACCCGGTTGCTCAGCACAGCCAACTTGACCGCAGCCAGCGCGTCTCCCACCCAGCGCTCCGCTGCGGCGATTGGGCCGCGCCGGCGAGGCGGAGCCTGGCGCTCGGCACCGCCCACCGCCGCTCCTGGCCCTGGCGCCACCGCGATTGGCTGCGGACTGCGCCAGTCACGGCCGTGGGCGCCCCGCCCCGCGGGGCTGGCCCGAGGCCGGCCCCGCCCCGCCCGCAGCCCGGCCCCGCCTCCCTCTGGAGCCGGGTCTCCTCCGCAGGGCGGTCTGCCTCATTCGCTGAGCAGGTCCTTGAATTGTCAGAGCGCTCCGGGCGGCTGCTGAGCCCGGGCGACTGTCCGCCTGGTGTTCCCTCCGAGGGGCCTGCCTGAGCCAATGTGCCCGGGTTCGCTAGGGCGAGCGCAGTCGCCGTTTCGGGGCAACTTGGGATTCAGGACCCGCAGCAGAGACATCGATTTGCGATCGGGACTCGGCGCCGAGGGTGAGTGGCGGCCAGGAGGGCGAGCGGCTCCTCTGGGCGCTGCTTGGCGAGCCGGGGGACTGGAAGCGTCCTGGCGCGCGTCGGTCAGTCCGTCCGAGGTGGCCGCTGTGGGGGGGTCAGGCAGGGAGGGGTTTCCTCCTCGCCAGAAGCCCGAGTCCCCAACTTCTTGTTTCCCAGCACGGCAACTCAGCCTGGGACGCGGCTCTGCCTGCGCACGAACTTGGTGTGTGGTGGCCGCCTTCCTTAGGTGGGGCCAGGGACGCGTCCCCTGGCTCTCTGCGGAGGCGACAAGCGCGCTGGGGGCGGCCTCTGCCCAGTGGTGTGGGGACAGCACTTCCTACATGGCTTGGGGACGGGCTCCTGCAAAATGACCCCGCGCTGGAGGCGGTGCAGCACGGTACCCGGCGTCGGTGTCTGATCTGTGGCCCACGCCGGCGGTCTTCGTGTTCGGGCGGGTCTTCAGCGGTCAGGGAACTTAAGTGACAGCCAGGTTCTGTAGCAGGGGGTTTCAGTGCTGTGCGATTATGGAAAGGGATCGACAGCACGGATATTAAACTTTGTAAAGTCATTACTTTGTATGAACACTTGAATTCGCATCCTTCGTGAGGTGTTCGGACCTCCAGGCACATCACGGGCAAGGTGTGCCCGAAGGGTTTCGTGAGGGGGGAGCTGCTGTCTGTCCCAGTGCACGGA
The DNA here is from genome assembly GCF_964194185.1 of Rhinolophus hipposideros. NCBI lineage: Eukaryota > Metazoa > Chordata > Mammalia > Chiroptera > Rhinolophidae > Rhinolophus > Rhinolophus hipposideros. The sequence continues at coordinate 12,689,005 of NC_138053.1, forward strand.
GTGGCGGAGAATCCAAGACCTGACGGTGAAAGGCACCACCTGGCTGGGGGGGTAGGGTTTGCTCGAGCACCTGTTATTCAAGGGATGAAGTTGTGACATGAACCGGCGATAGGATTTAAGGTTAAACCTGACACTTCATTTGGGACTCAGTCTGGGATAGATTTTTTTTTTTTAAATCTTAATGATAAGGGGTAAAAGCAGCTAGTTTTTCTGAGGGCAGTTACACACATGTATTTTATATTATGTGTGGACTAAACAGAATTGAATACAATATTTTCTTTTGTAATTCTAATTTGACATGAATGAGAGCTTCTTGAGAGTACTAGATGGAGGCTTGGGTACAGAATTTGGGAATATTGGGATCTTGGAAAATACATAAAAACGTTGAGGTATGTAGCTATCCATGCATGTAGATGTATATGTGCATGGACATATGTGTGGACATATATGTGCTTGTGTATAAAATTGATAGGTGAATGAAGTAGAACTATATGGAAGGGAAAACAACCTTGAACTTCCCCTGGGTGGAGAGATGGACCCCCTTTGATCTGTGGGGTGTATGATGAGTGTGTGTAAGCATGTCTGAATCTGCCTGGTCTGTCTGGGTCAGTGTACGTCCATGAACTTTATGAGCATTCAGTTCAATACCACTCGGTGCAGATTCCGCTTTCCTGTTTTACAGCCCAGAAGCCGCCAGCCGGCCCATCTGTTAAAACATAACATGTAGTGGGAGCACTAGCATGGAGCGTGGGTGGGGGCCAATCCTTAGTAGAAACAACATGCTACAAACAAAGCCTGCTTCTCAAGTTCTATTTCCATTCAGTATTCAGCCTGAACTTGTGATTTTGGTGAGGGAGAAAAGGAGTGTTTGACTCTTCAGAAATTGCAAACTACCTTTTGTAAAATAATTACAGCCACGGTTTGGGAAGGGGGAGTTTACAGGAGAAAAAAAATCCCTCTAGAAAAGAGATGTGATGCTTGTCACATTACGCAGCACTGGTTTACTGCTTTGCAGGAGCATGTATTTCAGAAACTGTTTTCTTGTGCTTCTTAAGAAAATGCATTACAACTGAATTGTTTTGCACACACATACAAAAAATCCTTAATAGAAGTAAACCAAGCTTTATTTAAGAGGCTGTTTAATTTGTGAAGAGTTAAAACTGCCTTAGTAAGTCTAATGAAACATGTTTTTAGGAATTTATAACTTGGATATAAATTCACATTCAGCCTAATCACTAGTTGCAATGATTCACAATTTATAGTTTAAAAAAATAATATAAAACCTTTATCACAAAAATTCTGATGACTAAAATGTATGGGAGGAATTTAACAGCTTAATAAGTTCCTGCAGCCAAATGACTGATACTTAAAAGAACTATAAATTTCTTTAATAGCATAATTACTTTTGGTGACAAAATAAAGGCAATATTTTTGTGAAGCATAGTTGATATTTTTCCCAATAATTTTGTGCTCATAATTTAATAATGGGTGTTTATTATATGTGGGCAGAATAAACTGTAATGGTTCTTAAGAACTCATCACAAAAAATATGGTTTTCATTTTTATGGTACTTAAATATTTTGGGGAAAATATGCAAATCCCTAATCGGTGAGTGTCTTTAAATTTCTGATGGACCACATAGTCATAGTTCTCCTGCCTTGACAGAGATCATCTGAGTCAACTGGGTTTCTCCTTAGAAATTCAGTTCATGGGCTGAACGCTAGTTTCTGGGATTTGAGTCTGGGGAGGGGCTTAGAAATCTGCATTTTTAACAAGCACCCCCAAGTGATTTTGATGCCGTATTTTGAGAAACACTTGAATGGTGTTCATCATTTAAAAGAACAGTTATAGTCTGTAAGTTGATTTAACAACTAATTGTTCTGACATTTCTGCATGGCACTTACTGGCCTTGTAAAATTTATAGTTAATGCTTTAACTCTCTGTCCTCAAATATGGCACCTTTTGTCCTATGTTCCGAAGTGTTTTTGGAAGCCTCAGCTATCCCTGTTCCAAGTTAGCCCCAATCTAAGGAAGTCTGTCTGGGGAAGCAAGGTAATGTAAGACCCTGGCCCAGTCTTACTCCTTCCATTCCCTTCTCCAAGTCCAATGGGTCCCTGGCGTGCTCTGGGGTGACTTTGCCAGTCCTAACTCACATGGTGGGGCATTTCTCCTTGGGAACCACCTTTGACTCCTTAAAGCTGTTCCAGGCTGGGGGGCTAGAATCTCAGCAGGGCTAGTACAGACTTATCCAAGTACCTTCTTGGGAAGCTGTAGTTGGTCTGCCTCTAGGTCAGGGGAGTGTCCCAAGCCACGCACCTAGAGGCCCGGGAAGTCTTATTTTCAGAAAGTCATCCTAGAAGTATTTTGAGCTATCCACTTAATTGGATACACAGATTTTCTCAGCATCACAGAGAGATGGGTGGAGAATTGATTGCCACCTGTCCTTTTAAACCTGTATGAATGTTGATTTATTAATTATTGCTAATTCATTTTTTATGTATAGTTTGATACTATAGTTTGACACTGATGTATAGTTTGATTCTGTTCTCCCATTTCAGACTGGCATAATTCTCAATTTAACACGCCTAGGTAAGGTTTAAAAGAGAAAGGGCCTAGCAGAAGTTGTTGCCCTTCCCTCTTTCTACCATCCAAGTACCTAAAACACCAAATGACTTCTCAGAGGTTATCAGTGCCCAGAATATTTACTTCCCTGATGACAAAAAGACGTGGATAGGCAGAGACACTGAACTTGGATTGTTCCAGGCCACTGGATCATTACGGGGACTTTTATGGAGCAATTTCTGTTTTAACATTTCACTTCAACGTTCGTCTGTAGTTGAATGATATTTCCATGCTGCTGACTGTGGCGTTTGACTTTACTCCACGAGCTCAGTGTTCCAGAAAGGAAGTTTAGGAAAGCAGATGTACATTGTTCTATATTTTTATGTTTTTCAAGAATGAATAACAATAGGCAATTTTTATACTTTAATCATTTACTTTAATAAAATGTAGCACCTTAACTATATTTACTTAAATATATAAGTACTATAATTGTTTTCTGTGGATTTTTGACACATTTTGGAAAACAAACTTGAAATCAGTTAATGCAGCAAATAGGTTAAAGACAGGCATGTTTATAGGTTGCTTATCTTAACAATCCTTTGAGTACAATGATTTTTTTTTTACTGATTTTTTTTTTTACTCACTTTGTTACAGATGAGCAAACTGTAGCCACAAAAACGTAATAATATTTAGATCTTGTCTTTCACATTCAAAGATGACACCAATAACTGAGAAGTTGGCCTTGTGTTTGAATTTTTATTACTTAATATTGCAATGAGATGATAAAGTTATGTTTAGTCATTCATACCATCTACAGGTTTTTTTTAACCTTTCTTTGAATTTTTTAATATTGACCATGACCTTGGAACAGTTTTCTTTATAAAGCTAACCACCATATATGATACTTGGTTCAATGACCCAGACCTTAACCAGCCAGCCTTGATCCACAGTTGCAAATCATTTCCTAAAAGTCACAGAGTAAGATGGCAGTAAAGCCTATATGTAGAATTTTCTGGACTAAGGTTTTAAACCTGTACCATTTGCTGGTTGAGGCATGCTGCTAATAATGTTTTTACACTGGCAAAATAAGAGTTGCTTATATTATATTTTCCCAGCTTGTGTTTGATTGGATGGACCTAAAAAATTGTTAAAGTCTAAGGTATAATCACAGCCCCTGATTATACAGTGGGACTGATTTGTACCTAGTTAAAAAAAAAAAACAAACTATAGTAGAATGCTACTTTTTTTAAACCTGGGCCATAGGTCATTACAAGCTTCTAAGCAACAGTTTTTTTTTTTTCTGCCATGGCATACTTTTGGCAAAAAAAATTTGACAAATTCTTTTCAAATGTCGACCCTTCTTTCCATACCCTTATTCCCATGGCAAAACCTACTTATAAAAAATTCACTTTTCAAGTCAATCTGCCCCTTTAACAGCTCCTGGTACTGAAATTTTAACCATTTGACTACTTCTCCTCCACAATTCTCCTCAAACTCCTACCTTCACTTTGGTTTTTTGGGTGCAGTAACATCTTCTAATATAGACCAGTCATTGAGCTGAAGAAGATTTACGCTAACTTTAACTTTGTGGACTTGACTATAACAATAGTAAGAAAAAATAAAAAGAAGGGTAATATTAAAGTCATGTTGATAAGTGTATCACGTTAGCTATTCCCAGCTTATCTTTCTGTGGGCAATTTAAGATCCAGATGAATGAAGTGACAGATGCATTCATCTGTGGCCTTACAGACACTCTTCTGATATAAGCTGAGAAATATAACTGAAGACAGCATCCTGGGTTACAGAAGAAAAACAAATGTTAAGCTCTGAGGAAAGAACTAGCAAAAAGTGAAGGGTCAGGGGTGGGCTGGGATGGGGAGAGTGGTGGGAAAGAAATACCTCCAGTAAAATGCGAGACAGGGTGGTAAGAAATTTATAGAGGTGCTGATGGTTTGGGGTTTCTTGGGGGCATTGATTCTGTTTTATATTGTCTTCACAACCGGCTTGCCCTGCTTGCTTTAAATAATTTATTATAGCAGTAAGCCTTCCTTTGGTTGGTTTCTTTTTTTATAACTTTTTTTCCCCTCATCTCTGGGTCTAATCAGAAGCATATATAATATTGCGGCTGCTCTGGTGTGCTTAGGAAAATCCGTGATCAATATCACTCTGCTATATTACAAACCCATGGCTATTCTGTTCTATTTTGCAGTGTTTTCCTCCCTGTTATAGTAACTCAGTATCTATGTTTTAAACAATATTTTATTAGTCTTTGCACAATGAGACTTCTGGGCTTATTCTTCTTGGCTGGAACTATCCTTTGAGTAATCCATCATCAGACCATCATTGATCTAATGATGTATTTATTGCTCACTATTGCAGCACTGGCAAGAAACCCAGTGTGGTTCTAAAAATTTGATTAAAAAGAAATCAAGTTTTTGCAAGGCGTAGCCATCCAATTATGTTAGCAGCTGCCACGTATATTTATGCTAAAATATACACACATATTTCAAGTTAGCAAAATGTGATCTTTTCAAAAGCTTTTAAAACTTTTTGCTGTGAAATTAGTAGAACAAAAAGATGCCTCGTAATTAGAAAACTTGTGAGTGCACTCCCCACCTCAGCCAAAGGTAAGGTATAGTATTTTTTCAGATTATACCTCTAGACACTAAAATGGATAGATTTGTCTTTTTAATTGACAATAATAAAAACAGGGTTGATAAGAACTAGCTCCCAGTCCTTGAACGATCTTCCAGGTAATCATTACAAATCAAAATGAACTGAAATGAATTAACAAATAGTAATAGAGTGTCTATCATGGGTAGCACCTCCTCTCTGCTTAACTAAGTCAGAATGCAGTTCAAGTGTTAGCACCTCTGGGAAAGCTTTTCCATGTCCCTCTTTGGCCAGCTTGCATATGCCAGCAAAGCCCCTACCTCTGGTAATCAACCCCTCCCGACTGGGAACTTCTTCACGGCAGGGACCACCCCTTGCATCATGTCGCTTCTCAAGGAAAGGTATTTAAGAAATAGTTACTAGTTGCATTAGAGGCTACAAAGAATTTCGAGTGAACACTTGCAAGGCCTCCACAGGATATGCACAAAGATATTCACCAAAAGTTTTAATGTTAGCAATCAGTAACTGACTCTTAGTGCCAGACTTTGGACGTTAGCATTAGACTCAGCATTTCATGTAACTATCATGCATTCCCGCCTCCTCCATCTTCAAAGTCCCTCTGCTTCATCCCTACCTTGCCTCCTTCTCTCACCACCTCCCTATTGTATCTTCTTCAAGAATATCTCCAATTCTCCCCCTAGCCTAGGCCATCTCCCTGTTTCCTTTTTTGTTCTCATGCCCCTTGTCCTATCTTGAAAAGGCAGACTTGAGACATTCTCACTCTCATATCTTTTGAAGTCCCAGGTGGCTTGTTTCCTTCCACTACCCGGTGTAGATGACTCGCTATGGCTTTGGCCATGGGAGGTCTGGGGGCTTTGGGGAAACAAGATGGTGCCGGGCCTGGAAGCTGCTGATATCCAAAGCTCAACATAATGGGGAAAGTTGACATTTCTTACGAGAAGTTTCTTTAAAATAATTCCAGCAGATTTTTGTTTCAGAGATTGGCTTTCATAATATTTTTCATTTATAAATCTCCTTTAGTTCAGGAAACATAGTCTACATGCTTAGTCTACCCTACATAGTCATTTTTATGACATAGTCTGATGGCTTACGTAAGCACCAGTTCTAACCTCGGGACTGGGTTACCGAGATCATGTACAGATCACGTTTGCAAGTGGAGTTTATGGATCATCCGAATTAAGCCTAACTGCCCAAGGTCAGGACCGTTAGGATAGCCTCCTAATGTTAGTTTTTAAATGACTGCAAGGCTTTAAATGACTGCAGGAGATCAAGGGCCCCTATTGTTTGTCTCACCTAAGAGGCTAAGATTCACTTAACATAGGTGCGTTCTTCCCAAGCCTACCAAGAAAATATCGTTAGAAAATTGAGTGGTTGCATCTAAAAGTTATTTAGATGTTTAAGACAATTGAGAAGATGAGCAACCCTACGTTAATTAGGCCATGACCTCAAACACTGATTTCTTTCGGATCTTGTAAATCAGAAGCACCCCAGGGCTTCTGCTTTTACCTAGGAGCTGGGGCCTGGGAGGACTCAAGGACTCAGGTGAGGGGAGAAGCAAACCTCCGTGGAACACATCCCTTACCCCTTCCCTGCAACCAGCGGAGGTTCTCCAGCGGGGCCCTGCTTTGGCATTTCCTCATGTCTGCTTTTCAGTGTCCCAAATACCAAAGCTTCTTCCTCTTACACTTGGCGAACGTGTTGCACAAGCAGAGGTTCTCACAGTCAGAAAATTCTCACCCTTAACCTTCTAAGTTTCCCTAATTTCAACTTCTCTCCTTCATTTAGCCCCACCCTCCAATAATGTTTGCCCTTCTTTCACATTCTCTTTTCTTTCTGTTCAAGTAACAACTCTACTTTATAAAAGCTCTCTTATAATCAGTATTACCATTAATTTTATCCCTGTGGGAGTAAGTGCATTTTTTAAAAATTTATTGGGGTGATAATTGTTAGTAAAATTACATAGATTTCAGGTGTACAATTCTGTATTACATCATCTATAAATCCCATTGTGTGTTCACCACTCAGAGTCAGTTCTCCTTCCGTCACCATATATTTGATCCCCTTTACCCTCATCTCACAGCCCCCCGCCCTTAGTGCATTTTTGAACATTTTCAAAGAACTTTTCCCAAAAGATTCCAGGGGTTTTTCTCATGCTAAGAAAAAGGTCACAATCATATAGCTTCTTCTGTCTGGGATGTTGTATGCTCTGACAACCTTACTCAGTGCAAAAGCCTCACAAAACCTCAGTTTTCACCAACCTTACCCATGCTTGTCAGTGACACCCCCCTTACTCTCCTAATCACTCTTCCCACCTCTTGTGTATTTTTTAATCATTAAGTAACAAGATCACCAGGCTCTACTAACAAGACGTATTCATTACAACCAAGGAGAGGAACCTTTCTACAAAAACCAAAACAGGTTCCCACAGAATAGGGCAAAGAAGGGCAGGACTGCCCTGATTTCCTTAAAAACAGGACATGTGGACTGATGCACCATTTCTTGTTAAGTTCTTACTTTGTTGTTCTAACTAACCGTGGCCTATGGTATGTCTCTTTTGAGGCTGGGTTATTGCCTGTAGCTAATGTCAGCCGTTGTCACTTTTTTCTTTCCCTTCAGAATTATTGCCGGTGAATTTCAGTTTTCTCTCCTTCAGTTAATTTTACTGAATTTTTATTTCTGGTGTTTCAGGTTGCTTTTTTGACCTACCTCCTTAAGTTGGGTTGTTTCTATCCTCTCCAGATATTTTCCTACCACTTTCCTGCCCCTGACAACATTTCACAGTTACATACCATCATCACATTGAATGAATTTCCATTTTGACTGCAAATTAGTAATGAAGACATTAAGTGGAACCCTGATAGTGACCCTTTCAAGAGCTAAGGCACCGTTTATATTCTGTTTTAATTATGGTCTCTTAGCAAATTTTTTCTAGTTAATAATGTGCACCCGTTTTCTAAGTAATGTTTTTCAAATACTGTACAAAATTATGAAATCTGTGTGCATTACATTTTGTGCCCTCCATTATGTGCTAAATTTATAATTCTATAATTTCTTTAGGAAAAATGCTTATTAGACTGGAATGGTTAATTTGGTTTCAAGCCATACTGCTTTTTTGCTTATTGTGAACCATTATACGTCTATGTGATCTTTTCTTTTACTTCATTCCCAACCCCCACCAACAGTTCCCCAAGCAATAACCTCCATAGTCAGTTATCATCTATTTCTTTTTTGTAAGATGTATATTTTATTTTACTGGTCCCTAATATTTTCCACTTTAAAATAATTCTGCATAGCTGGAAAAAAAGCAAAACAAAACAGCCAGTGTCCTTTGATGACTATATTTCCTCCTTCCTCTTTAGGCAGGTCTGCCTCCTGACTACAAGTTACAATATGGCACCTCTTCTCAGGAGTTCTCTGCCTCTTACTCCTCTTGTTCCAGAGGAGAGGGAATCTGCTGCTGCTTCCTTAACATCTGCCCTCTGCCTGGGATCTGCACTCCTCCTACCTGGTCTCTACTGAAATTCTTGTAATTGGATAAGGGCTCACAATTGGTAGCCTTACGGAAAAAAGACCTATGAGAGATATACTTCATTTAGGTCTTGGGGAAAAAACAGATGTTCTAGGCAGGTGGGAGGTGAAAGTCAAAGTTTTTAAACATATAGGGAAAACCAGAGACAGAGACTAGCTGGTACCGGCTACCCATGCCAAAGTGCCATCTTCTCATTGTGATTTCTAGGGTGTTTTCCTCTTGGGCTGTTCCAGGTGACTGGTCCAGTGTTGTCAGTTAAAACACTATATCATCCCACATCCAAGATTGTTAGAGTTCACTAAGCTGGACCATTCCAGAGACAAAGAAATGAGTGATATTGCCAAATGGAAATGTCCTACTTGGAGACCTTCTGCACAAAACAAAAGACTCCAACTCAAATTGACCTCAACAGTAAGGGAAGTATTGTATTATCTCATGTATTATCTCATGTGAGAAGTAGGGCAGGTAACAGGATTGGTCGATTCAGTGGCACAATGGTATGAATCATCAAGGATACAGGTTCCTTTCATCTCTCTGTCTCTGTTGTCCTTGGAGACCGGTTCACTCGAACACTGGTATTTTTCTTGTTTGCAAGATGGCTGCAGTTGTTCTGATGTCACTTGCAGGTATGTCAAGATCTAGAGCACAGGAAATGGATCCCTCTTTCCCTCCCCTCCCAGGGTCTCTTCTTGAAAAATATGAAAACTTTATGAAGAAGAATCCAAAAAGACCTCTCTTCTCTTCTCATTGATCAGAACAGATTCACATGTCCATCTCTAAACCAGTAACTAGCGAGAGGATCAACCCTCATTACCTGAGGGAGAAAGGAAGTGAATTTGATCCAAATCAGGATTCTGTTAATAAGAAAGAAGTCTGTGTGTGGGAGAGAGAGGGCGATAGATGTTGGCAGGCAATTGTAAGTGCCTACTAATGCGTTGTGACTTGGAAAGTAACTATGAAATTCCCCTTTTGACTACTCTATGGTTGGTAGGTGCCATGAACAACATGAGCTACACATTTCTGGACACAAAATGGTAAGGCTAGGCTGACAAGATTTAAAACAGCCACAATGTAGATTAATTAAGGACAGGAAAATGATCCAAGATCAATAATTATTCTGCTTAGAACCAAAATAAACCCTAATGAATTTGATTGAATATACCAATGTAGGTCTATTTGTACTCAATAAGTATATAATCTTTACTGAATATAAAAGATTAAAATAATTTGCCTATTTCCCAATAATTCTATATTTCTGATATGTTAATTTATACTATAAGTCTATTTGAATGTCAAAAAATTTTGTGAACTTTATTTACGTATCATAGCATTATCAATAACAATAATTACTGATGATTGTAACTTGCCATTATTTATTGAGTGTCCTTTTATAAATTAGGAATTTAGCATCCAAGAAGAGCTAATAATGTGCTTAGGTCACATAGCTACTGACTGGTTAAGCTAGGATTTAGACTCGGGTTCAGGTACTTATGTCCCCTTTCTGCTCTCCATGGCTTCCCTTTGCCTTGGAAGACAGTCCCAAGACTACCTGCCCATCTCTGTTACCTCATTACTTACCCTCTTGTTCTCACCCAGTTATCCACCCATAGTAGCTTCCTTGCTGTTTGTCTCATAAGCCAGTTCATTCCCATCTCTGACCCTTTGCATCTGCTGTTCCCTTTGCTTGGATCACACATTCTTGGTTTGTACAGCTACATCATTTCCATTCAGGGCTCATATTCACAGGCCACCTCTCAGGACTATCCCATCTAATCTGTTTAGGAGAACCCCTCCCACCCCCAATTCTCTGTTCCTTCTCCAGGGTTTTTTCTTTATGGTACTTGTCACAATCTTATTTTGTGTTCTTGGTTTTGTCTATCTCCCGCACTAGAATATAAGGGTCGTAAGGGCAGAGACCCTGGCTGTATTTGTGAAATGAGTGAACAAGCAAGTGAATAAGTTAATTAGGAAATAACATTTAGAAGCTTTGACATCTAATAAATCATAGTCAATCTTTATCTCCTACACTAGGAATAAAGTAGAATGCTGATTATCATTTAAGTTGAATACATGTACCTTAGATTTCTTTTTCCTATAAAATTTGAAAACTAACAAAAACCTGTTTTTCTTTTCTCTTTGAGAGTAAAATAAGATATAGATATTAGAGTTTTTAAGAAACAAGATAGACATACTATAGTAGAATTACATAAGAATTCATGAGAGCTTGGTACAAGAGAGAAATTTGAGTAATACTTTTAACTTTAGTTTTTATGCTTATTATAGTTTTAATGATGTGAACTCTTTTAATTGGGTACAAAACCTTAAAAATAAAGGTATACAAAGAGATCCAAGATAGCTGAGTAGGTAAACACTGTGCCTGCTTCTTTTCATGAACACATTAAAACTACAACTAAATTATAGAACAGTCAACCTGGAGAACCATCTGAAGTCTGGCTGAACAGAAGTTTTATAACTAAGAATATAAAGAAGCCACATCGAGACTGGTAGGAGGGGTGGAGAGGCAAAATGGGCTGGTTCCAAAACTCTGTGTGATGGTTGAGAATTGGGAGGGATATCTTGTTCACAGAGGTTTCCCACTGAGGTGCGAGAGACCCCAGCTCTATGCCAGGCTCTCCAGCCCGGAGTACTGGTGCCAGGAAGAGGAGCCCCCACAATGTCTGGCTGTGAAAAAACAGTGAGGATTCTAACCATCTGGGTAGGACAGAAGGCTGCAGGAAACCCAGACATCCTCTTAAAGGGCCTGTGCACAGACTCACTCACTCACAGGCACTCATCTTGGGCTCCAGCAGAGGAACAGTAACTTAGAGGGCATCAGAGGCATACGGCAGGACAACGGAGGAATGTGGCTTCAGAGCGAGGGCTGGAGGAATATTGCCATTTTCCCTATCTCAGATCTTACTCCCATGCAGCTGGCAGGCGGGCACCATCTTTCTTGTGTTGAGCCCTCCCCCACAGATTAGATCTGAATCTGATTGGCCTGATGTGCTCTGCTGCTCAACACCAGAGACACTTTCTCTGAGAGCAGCCAGCCCCTCCCACATTGCACTCTATCTTGAAAAATTATTGGAGTCTGCAGGACCCAGGCAGGCAGAAGCTCTGAGACTTTTGCTGAGTTGCTCCAGGTTCAGCACTGGCACCAAACTAGAGTCTACATTAACCTGTTGACCACAATTCTTCCCACTCTAGTGACTCCCTGAGATTTTGACTCTCCCAACTCATGTACCACATGAGGGTGTCCTGGCTTTTTGTGGAGTTACCCCAGGCTTGGTACTGGTGGCCATCATCCTCAGTTTGCAAGGTGGCCTCTCCCACACACCTCCACAGTTAGCACAGGCAGTGAAAAACCATGGATAACTTTGTAGCTCCTACCAGGTAGTCCCTGGCTGGTCACAGGCAGTGGGTGACGTGGGCCTGCACTGGAAACCCTCACAAGAGGCCCCAGAACCAACATAGTTGGAGGTTAGTTTCAGACCACAACAGAGTACCACCCAGTTAGCCCTAAAAGGGGCACACCCAAAGGGTGGTCTCAAAAAGGACCAGAGCTCACTGGGTCAAATCCCATTGTGTGGGGTAAGCACCCTGCACACCAGCTTGTAAGCTATGGATGTAGCCAAACCCCACAGCCAGTCACCTAAGGGTCAATTGCACCCACTGACATGCCAATAGCAATCAAGGGTCAACTATAACAGGAAGACACACATGACCCAGACAAGGAACACTCCTGGAGCAGGTGACTGGGGAGACTACTACTACATAAGGCCACACAGCCAAAAGTGGGAGACATAGCAGATCTACCTAATACATAGAAACAAACAGAGAGGCAGCCAAAACTGAGGAAACAAAGAAATACATCCCAAATGAAAGAACAGGAGAAATCTCCAGAAACAGAACTAAACAAAATGAAAGCAAGTAACCTACCAGAGACAGAGTTTAAAGCAATATTTATAAGGATGCTCAAGAAACTTAGTAAGAACTTCAACAAACAGATAGCAAGCATTAAAAAAAGGCACAGAAACCATAAAAAAGAACCAGTCAGAAGTGAACACAATAACTGAAATGAAGAATGTACTAGAAGGAATCACCAGCAGACTAGATGAAGCAGAGCATCAAATCAGTGATTTGGAAGACAAGGTAACAGAAAACACCCAATCAGAACAGCAGAAAGAAAAAAAGAATCCAAACAAATGAGGATAGTTTAAGAAACCTCGGGACAACATCAAGCATAACATTCACGTCATAGGGGTATCAGAAGGAGAAGGGAGGAAGCAAGGTGTTGAGAACCTATTTGAAGAAATAATGACTGAAAAATTTCCTAACCTAGCGAAAGAAATAGTCCAGGGAGTGCAGAGATGAACCCAAACAGGCCCACACCAAGGCACATTATAATTAAACGGCAAAGTTTAAAGACAAAGAGAGAATCCTAAAAGCAACAAGAAAAAGGCAACTAGTAACTTATAAGGGAGCTCCCATAAGACTGTCAGCTGATTTCTCAACAGAAACTTTGCAGGCCAGAAGGGATTGACACAAAATATTCAAAGTGATAAAAAGCAAGAACCTACAACCAAGACAACTCTACCTAGCAAAGCTATCATTTAGAATTGAAGGACAGAAAAAGAGCTTCCCAGACAAGAAAAAGCTAAAGGAATTCATCACCACCAAACCAGTATTACAAGGAATGTTAGAGGGACTTCTTTAAGGTAGAAAAAATAAAGATCAAAATTATGAATAATAAAATGGCAATAGCTACATAAGCATCAGCAATTACTTTCGATGTAAATGGATTAAATGTGCCAATCAAAAGACATAGGAGGGATGAATGGTTAGGAAAACAAACCTTTACGTACACTGCCTACAAGAGTCTCACTTCAGATTGAAAGACACACACAGGTGGAAAGTAAAGGGATGGAAAAAGATATTTCATGAAAATGGAAGCAACAAAAAAATCTGGGGTAGCAATACTTACACCAGACAAAATAGACTTTAAAACAAAGGCTATCACAAGAGACAAAGAAGGACCCAGTAATCCCACTTTGAGTATTTATCCGAAGAAACCCAAAACACTACTTTGAGAGGATGTGTGCATCCATATGTTTATTGCAACATTGTTTACAATGGCCAAGATGTGGAGGCAGCCTGGGTGTCAGTTGATGGGAGAATGGATAAAGAGGAGGTGGTACATATATAAACAATGGAATATTGCTCAGTCAGGGAAGGGAATGGGTTCTTGCCATGTGTGGCGGCATAGATGGACCTGGAGGGTATTGTGCTGAATGGAGTGTGTCAGACAGAGAAAGAAAGATACAATGTGATTTTGCTTATATGTAGAATCTAAAAACAAAATAAACAAAACAGAAATAAATTCATAGATACAGAGAACATTTTGATGGTTGCCAAATGGGTGGGGGATTGGGGTGAGTGTAAAAGGGGGAAGGGATTAAGAAGTACCAGTTGGTTGTTACAAAGTATTCACATGAGGATGTAGGATATAGCGTAAGGAATATGGTCAGTAATACTGTAATAACTATGTATGGTGTCAGATGGCTACTAGATTTGTTGAGGTGAAAAAATGGGAGGGGGATGAGGGCAGGGTGAAAAAGGTGAAGGAATTAAGAACTACAGACTGGTAGTAACAAAATAGTCAGGGGGATGTAAAGCACAGGGAATATACTCAATAATATTGTGGTAGTGTGGTATGGTGTCAGATGATTGCTGAACTTACCATGGTGATCACTTCTTTAGATATATGGATGTTGAATTAGTTTCGTACACTCCAAACTAATATAATATTTTTTGTTAACTATATTTTAATTAAAATCTTTAAAAATACTATATTTGGTACAGAAAAAAATTAATATATACATATGAGGATAAATTGTAAATTGGGAGAATTATAACTGCAACATAATTTGCAGTGGCAAATTCACTTTGTTTTCTTACACATAATTTTTCATTTGAACTCATGTATCTACTAAAATGATTTTCTCTTAGAACTGTGTTCTTAATTATTCTGAGGTAATTAGAAAGGTGCAAATTGAAAAATAGTTTTACCTCACATATTAATTTGGAAGGGATTGACAGAAGTGAAGCAGAGTGCCCTCTGAAGTCCGTTTTCTCTGGCACTCAGCTCAAGACCTTTTTCACTAAAAGTATGTGCTTTTGTGTTCTTTCTTTCCCTGTCTTTCTGAGGGTTGCTGTGTCATTTACTAAATATGTTGTGAGCCATTATTTTCTGAGGCTTGCAGTGTGACTTTACCCCTCAACTAAGTAAATCATCATTTCAACTTTGACAGGAACTTCACATTCCCCTCCTACCTGCTAATCTGCCCCAGACCTTTCCCTAGGGGACCTCACAAGCCAAGGCATCTTTCTCTGTACAGATTATCAGTCTAAACCCACTTGATACTGCTTTGTGCTTTCTGGGGTTCCCATGATCAAAAAACCTGTTAGAGTCACTTAAATATACTTATCAGCTAAACTCCCAGTATCAGATTTCCAAAAGCAGATCTAAATTTTATGGTGAGTAGAATACATCCATATTTAAGAATAATTTTTAATCTGGTTCTTCCAGATTGTTTTATGTTTTGCGTCAGAGATAAGTCAGAAAATACCAAAGGGGGAAGAAATGGAAGAGGATGTTTTGATGCTCTTCTCATTGTATCTTCTTTCTGTGTATCCTGGTGGGGACCCCTTTCTTCCTCACTTTGTAACCTGGGTAGATGTGGGGGTATAATTGGGTAAGAGCCATCAGGGTCCACGTGACAGTGAGATTGGTAATGAAAGGGCTGGGTCAGGGTATCATTATTATTTAAGTTAGGCAGGTTCACGGTCTGTGTAAGCTCTGGAGACCCTGCTTTTGACAAGGTAGTTTTCATATATAGATTGGCCCTTCTATGGCTCAAAAAGGCTTTTTTTCTTTTTTTCTTTTTAAGATGTGTGGGTGGGAAACAGCATGAGGTTATAGAAAACGTATAGAAAAGCAGTAGCAATGAGAAAGAATCCATAATGGGTACACACATGGCTGGAATATTTCCCGAGTACTTGGGGGTAGGGGGTGGCAGTGAGGTTTCTTTGGCAGAGGCGAGGTAGAACATGTGCTTTTCCATGTGTGAACACTGTGCTTTGAAAGGTCCTTTATGATTCACAAAAGCAGCTGCTTTTGAGCTGGTACAGCCACAGTCTTGGAAATTCACTTTCAATAGGTGTATTGCAGGCTCCTGACATCTGTTTGGGAGATTTGGTTGCATGTTGGGAATTTGCTTATTTACAAGTGACAGTGGAACAAGTATTCTTCATTAGAGTGTTGGACCCTTTGTTTATTTCTTTAGGGTTGGTGGATCAAAGCTAGTAAGAAAAGAATTAGCATTTTGAACAGTCATTTGCTATGTATGTTACATACATAAATTTGCAATGATGGCTTTCTTCTTAACTTTAAAAACAATGTATGACAGGCTAAAATCTTTGCCTAGTAAATCAACTTTCCTGAGTTACTCTCCAATTTTTTGTTGTATTGTAAAACTTTCTTGCTAGGTATTTGGAATCTTACTGTGCATTGTTTTTTGGTGCGTTTTTAGTTTTGCCCATTGTGTTACCTAGCAAATCCTGTGGCCCTTTCTGTATACTTCTGTTCTATTTCTGAGTGTCAATTTTTGTCTACTCTTTTATTGTCATTAATAAGTTATTTTCACTTTTCTAAGGTTTTCAATAATACAAGCAGTTTGGTTTCCCATCACTTTCAACAAGTCATTTGTATCCAGTTCTTCAAACAAGATAAATAACTGGGATGTGGTTACTCCAGTTTCTTGCCAGTTCATTTTCAACTTATCAGACACTGACATAACGTAACATTTTTCACAGCTTGCTTTTTAAAAAGGTGAAAGCTTTATTTTTAATGGGCCACAACTATTATCATGTTTCTAAATGATAAAGCAAAAAAAAAAAAGCTTACCACAAAGTGAGATTGGTGTGGATATCTTGAACTGGAAATCATTTGAAATGTTTCATGGCTGCAGTTTGTGCTAAATATAAAAATAATTGTGTTTCCCATGTGTGATCATCAAAAGCCCCAGTTGGAAAATCACGTGGTATAGCAAGTAGGTCACTATTGATGGTAGAACATGAGACAGGAAATGTTACAGTTAAGATTAGAGGCCCAAGCAATATGTCTCGCCATGCTTGCTACATTGTTCGTCTGAAGAAGTACAAGGACTCAACAGGATATAACTAACTTTAGCCCAATTCAAAAATATTAGCAAGGATGGCCTTTTAGTATGCCATTCCCATTTGTTTTTAGATAACTCACTTTCCCAGTGGCCAAAATATTATAATTGAACTGCTTGAGTTTGCACATTAGCAGAACTCTGAATACCAATTAAAATGGCAGCCTTTACATTCTAAAAGTATAAATGGGAAGCAGTATTCATCTGTATACAGTTATGGCTATGGATTTACCTGGTGTTTGAAATCACTAAGAAGGAATAAACAACCAGTTAAAAATGAATTCTCTTAAAAATCGCATTTATATTCATACTTGAAGGTGAGATAGTGTAGGGATATGAGGAGAAAGTTCACTTTTAGGGAATCCAGTTTCCTGTTCCTTTTCTTTTTTAGGCAATATGAGCAAGATTTATTATTTATAGGTGGGACTTTTCACCTCAGAAGATACTTAATTTTTGCAGACATTTGCATATATGAATTTTTAAATAAAAGGCTAGGAAAAGCAGTGCTCTCCTGCATCTGCCCAAATGAGAGATAATACCTTATTTGGGAAGACCAGACCAAGATGGAGCCTCAAATTCTTGAGAGAAGCCATCTCTTCATGCTTTTTAAAGCAGTTGAACACAAGCCCACAGAGCCAGCAGTTATTTGGATAAGTAGATGGAGGCTGCTGAGGTGATTGAATTTGAATTTGTCATTAGAGCATCGAGTGTTCATTCACCTCCAGCACAGAGTCCTTCAGAGAAGTATCCTGGCTTACAGAATCCGTGTACTCTGTGTGGATAGTTTTGTTGCTTGAACCTCAGAGACCTTTGTAGGCTCATGTTTTCAAAGGTCATTAATGCAGATTAAACCACTCTACTTTGAACTAGGATTATTTCATGCAGGTTATAACTTTCAAGAGGGGCTGTGGTGTAGAGGCTCAGTGGAAAGGGTGATTTGACAGTGCTTTTAGTTTTTGTTCCTTCTGTAGCTTAAACACTAAGCCCAGGTTTTATGCCTGATCCAGAGATAATGTGTTGGAAAGGGGGTTGGAAGCACAGCTCTCACAGACATCCCTCTGGAATGAAAATCCTGGGAGTGGTTTCGAATGGGCAGTAAGAGGACTATTGGCTTCTGACTGGAGAAAACACAAGTGATGTGGCAGTTGGGTCTGTTGCACCATGATTGGACCTGGTTCTCGCCCATCATAAAGCAAGCTGCTTGGGAGGTATAGTTAGCTCATTTTCTAGGCCTCTGTCAGAAAGTGCCAGTTGACGCAGGTTGGTGGGACGTCCTGGAAAATATTTAGGAGTAGCTGAAATACATTTTTGCTTTGAAAAGCTTTGAAAGATCCCTTTTCTAGTTTCAAAAACATATAAATAACTAACAAATATTTAAAACTTTTTATACTTTGTGGAATTCCATGCCACCTTATGAAGTTGGTTATCTAATTTTAGTTACTGCTGTGAGATTTCTCTTTGATGTCAAAGTAAATAACCAGAGGGTCAGGTTCCCCATTCTGCTTCGACCCCAGTCAGAACCCTGAGCCTGGTCCTGGCTCTTCTGACTACAGGTGGATGAACGTTGAGTGAATCACCAGGCTCCTTTCTAAGCCTTATGTTCCTCTCCTGGGAAAGGAACAGAAAACTGGATTATGTTTGTGGACTTGTTCCAGTGTTAATACTATATGATTCTATTCATCTTTCAAGACTATTTGTTTATTTTTCCTTTTTGTAGGGAAAAAGATGTAAAATTTTCTAGTTGGTTGGTAACTTTTAATTGTAAGGGCAATACTCATGAGGTTACTAGTTGTCTGCTTAAGGTGATATTTTGGCTGTTTCTTTTACGTGTGTTGTATGGAAGTGCTCAAATACAATTTGTCAGATTGTAAATTCCAAGCAAGAGTAACCAGTAGGTTTCATGTAAGAAGAAGCAAGACTTTGGGGGCTGGGGGAGGTGGGGGTTGGGGATGTGTGGAGGGTCTAGTTTCATGGGAAAAGAAAGAAAGGGAATGCAATATGCAAACATGTAACTGAACCCAGTCAAGATTCACAGTTACCCTTCATATACAAAATACAATACCAGTGTTTGTAAACCTATGTGCAAGGAAGTAGCACAAATAAAAACTTTACTTATAAGGGCCATCTTGTCACTTTCTAAAAAAACCTTATTGAAAAGGGTATTATAATTTTAACTGCAATACAAATAGCCCCGTATTATCTTTAGTCTCTCCGATGGTAGATAATGTTGGTGGAATCTCTAAAATACAGAAAACACATAGGTTGGATAATTTTTCTTGTTAAGAAAACTTTTTTCCAAAGAAATACTGAATGGCATCTATATTCTCTACACTTCCCTTTCCTCAAACACAGACAACCAATCCAGTGGAATTCCCAAGGGTGAGTTATCCTTAGCTTTTATGAAGGGCTCTCTGGTTTTGAGAGTTGTTGATCTCAGAAAGGAATTGGAAGCTTTGGATCTCTTTTTAGGAATTTTCCAAAAACAGGAGAGGAACTAATTTTCATGGAGGAAATTGGACTGGACAAATTCTGGAGATCATCTTTTGGTCCTGTCTTTATTTTAAAATTGACCTATGTTGTTGTAAGTTAGTGCCTTAACACAACTGACTGATGGGTAACCAGAAATTGCTGCTATGCACACAATTTCTCCTAGATGTTTATGACTGTCCTTTCAGACTCTTGAAATAGGCTTTGATCATTGGACTGGGTCATCTGGCCAACTGCCTGGCATATGACTTTCTTACACTGACTGCATTTGAGCACGCTGGATTTCCTGAGCATTGGCCCCTTAGCATGGCAAATGTAGAAAACCACCTTCAAAGGAAATAATCCAGGTGATAAAAGACTCTAAATAAATTTAGAAAACTTTTCCCTTCCACGTAAGAGAATACAATTTGTTTCTTCTTCCCACACCAAATAGAGCTGTCCAGAAGAAAACACATGACCCTCCCACTTGCAGCTGTCAGGGCTTCCAAGTGAAATTTGTGCGTGATGAATAATTGTGCAACACCTCACAATCACATGTTTGAATGTCTGCTGAGGCTGAAAATTGCCACTCCATTTGAGGGTGATATGAATATAGGCTAACATGGAGACAGAGACTGCCCCAGTTCTGGATGGAGTCAACCAGACTCTCTTCTGAGTGACAGCAGAAAACTCACCCAGGTAATCTGCTTTCATTCCTCACTTCTGGGTGGAGTGTTTGTCTGGAGCTACGAAATACAGAAAGTTTAGGGATTATCCAGAAGTTTAGGGATCATCCAGGAGTTCTTTGAGCAGTCAAACAATGAGAGCCAATGCCTTTCCAGTAGAACATCCATTAATTTTAAATTTTTGAGTTGGAAATGACACTAGAGATTATCCAGATCAGGGTTTCCAAAGTGGAGTTTGCAAGGTAAACCACTGGGGTGTGGGAAGAAAATACCAGAACTTCTATTCATTTTTAATACCCCAGAAATAAGAAAAATTAAATTTTATATATGAATTGACATTTGCACCCTCCCTTGTTCGTTAGGTCAGAAGGCCCTGTGTTCTGAGGGAGAAGTAAGTTTCTCTCAACAAGCCGGGGTTGATACTGGTCCCCTCACTTGTCTATAGTATTTTGCATTGCATTTGTATGTGTCCAGTTAAGTGAATTTGCAGAATATGAATTAGTTTCAGTTAAACTAGCTCTCAACCAAAAAACAAACAAAAAAATACGAGAAGTAGCTTAAAAAGATTTTTGCAGAAACAAAAACTAAATGTGGCTTAAAGATATCACTAATGTGCAAGCAAACACAAGGGAACGTGGAAAATGGAGGAGCTGACACTTCATTCTAGGACAAGCTCTTTATTAGTCAATTTATGAGTTAAAAACAATATCAGTACAATCAGTTCTGATGAGAAGTTAGCCCCCGAATCTCAAAACTATCAAGACGACTAACTGAAATAAGTATTTACATGTGCTGTCATGAGGAATGGACATAGTGGAAGGAAGTATATACTTGGCCTTGAGAAATTTCCTAATGACAATAATGAAGGTACCATGATTAAAAAACATGGCGAATAACCTCTGTAATTTTTTAAACCCAATGTTTAAGTTTACCTACTAATCTATAAAATTTCACTAATCTAAATAGTGTTTTGAAACCTCTTGTGAAGTGTTTTGCTTTCATGCAAAAGTTAGAAAGCTACATAGTGTATCTTTAGGACATACTTGTTCTTTCGCTTAATGCAAGACCAGATAAGAGAATATGTTGAAAGCTTTCTGTCTAAAACGAGTTTCTTTGTCAGAAAATGCTGCTGAAAGTATTATTGAAGATATTACTGAAATCTTTTTTTTTCCTTTTTAAGATTTTATTGGGGAAGGGGAACAGTGTGTTTTTCCCAGGACTTGGAGCTGCTCCAAGTCAAGTTGTCCTTTCAATCTTAGTTGCAGGGGGCACAGCCCATCATCCCTTGCAGGAGTCAAACCGGCCACCTTGTGGTTGAGGGCACGCGATCCAACCAACTGAGCCGTCGGGCTGCTGGGGAGCCCGGGAGCTCAGTGGCAGCTCAGCGGCAGCTGGCAGCTCATTGTCTGCATTCTAGCTGTGGAGGGAGCAGCTCTCTGGCCCATGTGGGAATCGAACTGGCAACCCCGTTGCCCAGAGCTCACGCTCCAACCACCTGAGCCACCCGTCCACCCACTGAAATCATGAAGAAACAAATACTGTATTAAAACAACTTATGGCGGGCAAAAACCTTGTGTTACATTTGGAAGTTGTTAGCTCTAACCTATTGTATTTGTTCATTTCTGTTTCCCGGATGAAATACACTGAGTGCTTCTTTTTGGTGAGCCACTGTGAATGTGATTCATTCACAATCTTTATGAAAGTGTTTTAGGAAAAAAACTGAGTAGTGTTTCCTAGTAAGCAGCAGCTGTTTCTTAGAGAAGGATTCTGGGGTAAGATTAGAAGAGATAAATTCATTTCACAGCATCATCATTCATAAACACTGTGGTGCAGCCCAGATGTTGAAGCCAGAGGTACACAAAGTGCTGCTGCAAGATGTTACTTTGCAGTTAATTTTATAAAAACAGACCTTTAATACAAGTATACAGCATAGTAGAAGCCATACAATATTTTCTATTAAGTTGAGAAGGGAAAATCTTTTGTACCTCACTGTGAGGTTTGCTGTTTATGTTGTTGAAAATTACTTAATTCAGAGTTGTCAAACTTACAGATAAGTTATGTACATTTTTCTTTGTATATAAAGGAAAGGGTTCTATATTTTGTTAACTATTTCTGTGATAAAGCAACTTCAGTAGTGTGCCACTTAGAGGTCATTTTTTTTAAAAAAAAGGAAGCATAATTAATTTGTCCTTTCAAGATATAAAGGTGTCATTTTAAGAATAAGTAAGAAAATAACTGAATTGTAAAGAAACTCTTAAAATAGAACATTGTGAAAAAGTGTTTGGAAATGTTTATACTGTGTGTGATTTTATTGCTTAAAACTGACAGCCATTAAAACCCAGCAATACAAAATAAATTGAACTTAGAACTAGACCTTCAAATTAACATATCACAAATAATTAAATCTAGATTTTCAAACATGAAGCACACTCAGTCACGTTGCTCTTAATAAAAATAATGATTATTTAGTAAGATGAAAGGGGTTTGCATTTTCAGATATATTTAAAGAAAATGAATATTTGAAGCATTGTTTATTTTATATTTACTTTATGCTTCTGTGATTCTGATGTTTGTTTTATCGTGTACCTGATATAGTACACGTGTACACGCCTGGGACATGAGCATGGCATACATCTTCAAAAACTTCTTAGTGTTGTGATTCATGATCCAGTAATTTTGGAGACTACTGCCAAAGATATTTAAACTTTGGGGGGTGGGAAACAGTCAGATTCTTTGATATAAGAAGATATGTACCCTCTTCTCAGAAAAATTAGGCACACATTCCACCAAATAAAATTTTGACTAGAATTTCCCCACGATCACAAGCGCACTGATGGTATTGTCATGGGCCCCATGAACCCTCCTGGAAGAGGACACGAATGCCCTAAGGAGTTATATGACAGACCCAGGGTCACACGATGACATAATCTGATCTTTCCATCAGGACTTCCTGAACATACGCCGTTCCAGGCTTTGGTCTGGTTGCCAAGGATACAAACATAAGGATGGAACTCTATCTGGACTCCCAAGGAGTTCACAAGTTCACTGGGGACTCTAGTGTGTGACACACAACCACAGTACAATTTATGTGTAAGAGAAACGTGTTTATTTGACCGGCATTAAATGACACTGTGTGAGGGCAGTACACCGAACTCCACTGGAAATGCAAAGGTGGGTAAGGCAACCCTTGTAGAGAATCAAGTCCCAATTGCTCACCTTCCAATGCCTTTTCTAATGTTCCTTTTATGACGCTGGACCTTGGGATGCCCCTCCCTGGGCTTCGCAGCTCTGTTTCCTTCATGCACTGAATGATTATGGACAAGTAAAGGGAGGTGAGACAGGGGATCTATATTTCTAAGCAGCCCAGAGCTCTCTCTTTGGGTTTGTGTGCACCAACAGGCACTTTGCCTGTGGACTAGAGAACTGAATTCTTAGATAAATTGGCAAATGGAAGAAAACAGGGAGTAATAAAGGAGGTATGGAATTTTATAAGTTTCATGATCTCCTTCCCCAAAGGCCTGAATCGATGTAATGAGGTAGTAGAACAAATTCCTGCCGAGTCTGAATTTATTCCTATATATAAAAAAAAGGACTGATATGAATAAAGTAAATGTAAATTTTTTTTCTGCCTAGGTCATTAGTTGGTAATATTCTTGAAGGTGATACAGTGTTTATTACAAATATTGGACTCTGTGTCGGAGCTAAAAATAAACAGAGCAGCACAGGGAAATAGGCAAGCTTTATTGATCTCTGTCAGGGCCATTTCCACTTTAATGTTTACAAAAGGCACAGCCCAGTTTTGCAAACCTATTTATAGAGTGCAGCTCATTCATTGTTTTATATAGATGATAAAAACAAGGTGAATTGTCAGGTAAATTTTGGTTTATATTAGGAGATAGGACTAAAAGGGATCTCCTTCGGAAGTAATGAAGAAGGCTCATCCATTATGTTCCTTGGAACAAAGGAAAGCGCCGTGGCTGCGTTGCCACTGGTATGCTTCCAGCCTACGTGCCTCCCCACCAGCGGCCCCCAACCTCCCTCAGCACCCCCCTGTCCTGGGAGCAGGGGCTGAAACAGCAGGGCACCTCCTCCCATCACCCTCTGGAGTTCTGGTTCCCCGTTGGTGCTGACTGTGCGTGTGTGCACGTGTGTTTGTGTGCATGCTTGCACACCTGCGTAGGAATGGGACGTTTTTGTGGGATCCTCTTTTAACATTTGGTTCTCCACTCATTTTTTTGTAAATTTTTGTAGTTTTTTTCTCTCCACTCATTCCTGCCAGAGTTCTTCACTCCTCTGATACCCCCAGATTCTTTTATTATTTTCTTGTTTCCTCCCCATCCGACTCACCAAGCTTCCCTCCTGGGCTTTTTTTCTTTTTTCTTTTTCTTACACCTGTCGGTTCAGTTCAACAGGCATTTAGTGAGTGCTGGGCACCTGCGAGGTTCTTGGGCTAAAGAGAAATAAGGCAGAATCTCCATCCTCGAGTTGCTCAGTGCAATGGGACTTGCCTCCTGTGCTCTGCCCTCTTCTCTCTATATTGGTTATTGACCACTCCCCCCAGGCAGAGTTTCCTGCCAGCATACCCCATTGTAGGGATAGCTAAGCATTGGTTCATTAGAAATTAAGTTTGTCTTAAAGCCCCAGTAATGTCTGATTTATGAAAGGAACTGGGCTTATAGCAAGGGGCTCTCTCATCCTGCAATGTGATATGAGAAGAGGTTGGATTCTCTTTGTGTTAAAAATGCCAGTGAAATGCTAATGGGTCCAACCACCTCCTGAACACTCTGTAGTGATGAGGCATGGGTGTCCAGGCTCTTGGAAAGGGCCGTTGACCATTTCAACTCTTGCGTCCTGGTCTTAGTGCCAGTGCAGCACTGGAAGGCTAAAATAACTAACCATTTTAAAATCAGCACAGAAGCAGACAGACTAACCAACCGTGACTGTGCATAGTAACAGTTGACTTCAGTTTGGGGCTGGTAAAATTGCTTCCTATCATCTCTGGGCCCATCCCTTCCCTTTAGAACTTTTATACTTGTAAGTTTCTCTGCCCGTCGAAATACAGCACCAGTTTGTTTTCAATGAAAGAGACACCAACAATAGGAACAGGCAGTACATCTTTCACAGTCACAAAACTACGCCGGTTATATATAGGCCAGACTTCAAACAAGAGGTGGGGAAGGAACTTGAAAACGAATACATATTTTAAATGTAACCCGCATCTCTATTGCTCAGTCTTCTGATAATCACCAGACAAATGGTATCAGCGCTGAGATAATGTGAGATCTTTTCCTGTTAAGGCCTTGCTGTGCGGCTGGAATTCTTAACTGGTTTCATCACTTGTGATAGGGTTAACGTCTTTATGGTGGCTGGGTATCGTTGGTTTCCCTGCTTCATTCTTTACATCCTTTTGTGCCATGTCATTCTTCACTCTGTCTACTCAATTCATCCTTGGTCTTCCTCTGTTTCTCATTCCAACCCGACTGGAATGTGTCACTATGTGTAGTGTCCATTCTGTAGTGTGTCTCTAAGTGGCATGCATCCAAATGATTACAGCTGTCTTCCTTGAGCCTTACATAAAGTAATGCATTCTTGCCCTTTTAAAGAGGAGTGATGCTGTGAGGTCACTAGCACTGCTAAATCCCAGTTATTCCTCCTCCTCCTTCATGTGATATCACTGCCCAGCGTTCTAGGCCTGATAGAAGTGGCTGGACCTCATTTACCTTGACTCACTTGCATGCGATGGGAACCCTGATTACTAGGTGCTACGTGGAGAATAGATTGTATGTGGACAAAAGTGGAAGCAAAGTAACCAATTAGGAGGTGACTGCAGTAATTCAGGTGAGATATGATGGTGGCTTGGGTAAGGTGATAGCAGTGGGGAAGGAAATGTATAATTTCTAAGTGGCAAAACAAATAGGATTTGATAATGAATTGACTATGTGGGATAAGGAATGGAATGGAAGCATGATGCCTCCTAAGTTTTGGGAAGAGGGAGTTTAATGAGCAAGGTATGCCAAAGGGGAAGGCAATAGACATAGCACAAATAAAATTGGCTAAATGATGTTGAGGGCCTGTCATGCAAGGCATCCAGCAGGGTCTCTGCTCCCGCTCCCCACGTAAGAACGCAGGACATGGTGAGGCCAAAAAGGAACACCCATGGAGCCATAAATGGGGGAGTCATATCACTATAGTCTCACTGGAGGCTGGATCCACACGACGCGCGACCTGCTGTTCCCTTTTCTGTCAACCGACCAACTCCACTTGCTAATTGCAATCCGCACTTGCCAGCCACCATCTTCTTGCTAGCCCCCATTTTTTGCTAGCGTAGCCACGGCAGTTATATTAGTGGCCAATGGCTTACGGGTTACAGCTGACGGCCACCTAGCCACAGCTGATGGACATCTGATCACAGTTGATGGCCATTTACTACCTGAACCAGCACCTTTCCACGTGAGGCCAAGAGCCTGGAAACTGCACTCCGGGCTCTGTCCCCACAGGAACTCTTTCAATTTACTAGTGAGAATTTGACTTAAGATCATTAACATTAAAATATGTGTAATAGCCCTTTGAAAACTATAATGCTTAGAATGACTAAGGCATGTTATGTTGCTTTGGTTCCTTATGCTTCCATGGAGTGTGCTGATGTCTCCGCACTGTGGTGCATTAGCAATGGGTGAGTTCTTGGAGGGCGAGGGCGGTGCCTCATTTGCTGTAACTTCAACACTAACAGCCTTACAATAATAGGTGTTTGGTATGTTTGTTGAACAAATAAGTTAGATCGTATCTTTGACCTACAGAGAAGTTGACCATCTAGATACAAATAGCACGTTTTGAGAATGCATCTCTATTTGAGGGAGTGCTGCCCTCCTGACATGGCCAGGTGCCAGGGTACTAGGGACTGAATCAGCTCGGAGACATTACTGCAAGGTGACTGGGCGGGCAGAAACTAATGGCGGGGAGGTAAATTTATGTCTAGGAATAGAACAGTGAGGGTCACATGTGAAAGTCAGTGAGAAAAGAGCCTGTTCAAGAAGCTTGGAGCTTGGAGGCTCAGGATGCAGGTCAAGTCACCCAGGACTTTGCCCTGTAAGTGGACTCCATGTCTCCAAGGTGCAGGCTGACCAGGAAGCTGACGCTAATGGGCTCATTGAAAACTGGCCTGGGCATAATTGCCATAAAAAGGGGCGTTGTATGAAGAAAAAAAAAGTCTGCCATCTGGAAAAAGAAAGAAAATGGGCTCATTTTCTGCATCATCTCCATTAGATAAAAACTTATCCTTATTGGCAGTATTTTATGGGTTTGCCCCAACTGAGACCTCTAGCTCACAGGCCTGCCTGTATTATAGGATCAATATAAAAATTCCTGTTGTTTTGCTGACTTAGATATTCACTGAGGGATTATTTGGGAGACAGACCTGAAAAGCAATTATGTGGAAAATTCAATAGGCTAGTTCTCCTTGAGAAGTGTTACTGAGACGGAACTTTCTGGGAGTCTCTCTGTCTCTCTGGTTTTCGCCATGTAGACTTTCTTCCTGGTGCCTTGTGGAGTGTGGTAATATATCTTCTAGTGCTTAGTTTTTTTATTAGACCATCACTTTGGGGCCCCTATAAGTAATATCCACAAATATTTTAGAGCTTGTTCTTTTTGTCACAAATCTTTATAGCTTTTCAATTTGTTTTGGCATGGCCTGGGGATTGGGAAGGAGGGAGTGAGGCAGGGGAACAAATGAGACTTTTGTTTAAAAGATGGCTTTTCTCAGGTGGATAGCCACCTGTTAGTTGTCCTCCTGGCGTGGATTTTAAAGCATTCATCAGGCTCCCTTTTCCCGACCCGGTTCTTAACCTTCCCACCTCATCTCCCCACCTGTTCTCCCCAGTGTGAGAAAGCACGTTTGTGGCCATCTGCACCTGACGGCTTCTGTGTGTGGCCTCAGCCGTGGAATGCTGAGTGTTTGCACAGGGTTTGCTAAGAGCCAAGTCAAGAAACAGGCATGTTGATGCGAGCCCCTGTGCCATCCTGTGTAGCTGCTCTGGTTTCACCACGAAAGCTGGAGCGCATTCTCCAAGTTGAGCAAAGCCACGGAGTGGCTTGAAAAAGGAGCAGGAACTTTGTGCTTTATTCTTAGCTACACGAGCAGAATTCTGGTCCACCGTCTGTCAGCACTTTCTGTCTGTGATCAGCAGCCAGGCCTGGTTGACTCCTGGCTCCCTGGGTGCCACATGGGCCACATGGAAGCTGCTGCTTTTGCATTTCCACAACTCCCTGCCCCCTTGCACATGAAGTTTCCTAATTTACTTTGTGACTTACACGAAATAAAAGAAAAAAAATCCACCTAGACTTAAGATTTCCCATGTAATACGATGTATTATTTCCTGCCATTGAAGAGATTATGTTATGATCCTAGCCAGGGGAGTTTTGAGGAATAGAGTAATATTTTTTCTCTTAATATTTCTTCAGCTGTTCTTAGATTACCAATCGCCTCCAATTGGTTTCTGTCCTAACAGTGTTTCAATATTTCTTCCTAGCAATAAACAATCAGCAGATTATTGATTATGATCATTTTATAAAATAACTGGCTGTGTTCCTTTGTTATATTGATGCTATAACACAAATGGTTAATTCCCCAAAAATGGTGGCTGGCAAGCCTAGGTTGACCAGATATACTAAATGGATACAGACAATTATTGCTGATCTAATATGAGAGAGAGAGAGAGAGAGAGAGAGAGAGAGAGAGAGAGAGAGAGAGAGAGGAAAAAAGGATAATCTTACCAAAAAAAAATATATACATATATATAAAGTATCCAGTCATCTTGGGAAAACTGGTATTTAGAAAAATAAACCAATAGCTTATTCTACTGTTGCTATAAGAAACAGTATCTGAATCTACAGAGAAGACTGCCCTGAGGCCCCTGGCCCTTTCACGTTGGGTACCAGTGATGTTGAGAGATAGCAAGCCAATTGGTTAGGGAGGAGAATCTTCTCTGACTCCCATCCCACACTTGCAAAAAAGAGGACAGTGTTTCTCAAGTAGAGTGTTAGGATAGAACACTAAGCAAATACATTGATAAAGAACAACCCTTTAAAAGGGAGGCTGGCTGCTCTAATCAAATATTATTAAAATAATATTTTGAATATTGTGTGGCAAAGCTTTCTACCTCTGACGAAGAAAAGGAGACCAGAATTTGTTTTAAAGTGCATGTGTACACACTCAGGCATGCATGTGGGGCAGGGAGTGGAGGGGTCCTTGGTGTGTTCTCATTACTGAGTCTAGTTCATTTGTCTTGCTCTACGTCACTTTCATTTTTAACGTCTTGGGTGGAATGGTATCCCCTTTGTGACTGAGAGGGGTTAGGATTTTCAGATTTGGGAGTTCTCCTTGCTTCCAGTACTAATAGTCTCTGAAATAGCATTGAAAAAAGATCAACGTCTATTTGTCAAGTGAAGGACTCACCATATTGTTTTCTGGTTTTCTCATTCTGTTTCCCTTTCTGTGCTTCGGCTTCACCAATCCAAGCCCTAACCCTCACCTCCGCCAGGAAGTCTTCTCGGCATGGCTTTCCTACGCGTTCCCATCATGTCTGTTGTCTTTCTCTTTGTCTTCACTTGCCGCTGCATTCTATTGGTAGCTCTTCAAGGATTGCAACAATAAATATCAGTAACCACTTATTAATTTTAACTGTTTAATAGTTGTTAAATTAAACTTCCAGGACCTACTGTCCCTTTTACAACCTTAGCCACTGGTCCTCACAGGAAATTTTAGGTCAGCCCCAGGAAGTGTTATAAGTATTCTTTAATACTTGATGTGAAGATGACCACATCACGTGCACAAGAGGTTAAAAATAAACTCAGTTACACAACAGTATACATTGAAAAGTACATCAGTCCCTTACCCTTCATTTTTCACTCCCCAGATGTAACCAGTGTTAATCATTTTTATGTATTCTTCTAGAAGTTTGTGTCCATATGTAAACATAGATGGGAGCCTATTATATATACTCTGCTGCATGATTTTAAAATAATTTAAGTAGTTTATCATAGAGATCTTTCTATTTCTTCACACTGTATTTTTTTTTTCTTACTGGCTCTGTCGTATCCCATTGTGTAAATAATCAATTATTGATTTAAGCAGTTACCTGTTGATGAGTATTTAGATGATTTCCATTTTCTTATTAGTAATGATAATGCTGCAATAAAGATTCTCCTGCATTCATTTTTAGTGTTGTTTGCTAATGCCACTTTCCCAAGGGAACTAAATAAAGATCCTGGGTCCATACCCCACTGGAGATTACCCTTAAAGCCTACCACCCGTGTGCTCTTTTCTCCCTTTCCTGTTGTTTTTTTCTGAACTTGACTCTTCATAATCCAATTGTCGACCACAAGCAATCCACTTACACCAGAGTCCCCACTGAAATGCCTTTATGGACACCGCAGGAAAGTTAAATATGTGAAGCCGTGGTGTGTGAGAGAATGGGGAGCACTGGGACTCTTGCAGAATTGGAGTGGCCCGAGGCCCGAAGACAGTAAAATTCCAAAAAAAAAAAAAAAAAAAAAAGTAAATACCCATGGTTTTTAAGCTCCAGGAGACCAGCTGATAACCGATTGAAACAAATGAGCACTTGCAAGGCCCTTTACGCCAAATAGCTCCTCAGCCTGGAATGGTTGCTCTCCCCCATCTTCTTCATCTTTCAAGGGCCCAGCTTAAATTCCACCTTCCCAGATCATTCCCATTCCCTCCTCCCCCTTGATGTCTTAGCACTATATTTATGCCTCATTTATCACACATCAAACTCTGCTTTCCTTTGGAGGTATTTGAGTAACGGTAGAAGGCTGCTGAAAGGCTAGACCCTTTGAGTTTCTCCTACTGTCTTCCCTTAGCATTTATTTCCATGTAGTGCATTCTCAGTAAATGTTTTTGTTGGGAGAAGGATAGTGGGAAATAGAGCCTCGTGTCAAATCACAGCCATTCAAAATAGAGACAGTATATTACAGTCATGGCATCCAGTGGAAAATTAAACAACCTTTGATTATCCAGGATGTGAATATTTTTCTGCCAAGAATAATTCTGTAAAAGTAATCTATAAAAATGTCACTGAATTAGGGACATTCCTTTTCTCTGTGTTGTGTCCAGTTGGAGTAATAAAGATTAATTTGTTTCATTGTAGAAAACGTAAACACAGGGCAGGCCTGAATTCTCAGTCTGAAATAATTTATTAAGTCCAATAATTGTGAAAACAGTGACGTATGGGCAGTTGGAACTTTCACCAAAGTAGGGCAGGAACACATGCAGCACCCTGCAAAATAAATAACACCTTAATATCAGATTGTCAGAAGTACAGGCTTGAAAACATCCTAAATGAGTAACACCACGCAGTAGCATGCTGGCGTGTCCATGTTATTATTTGCGTATTAGTGCTTTATTTAAACTGTGTGTCCGAGACCACCTGAGTGCCTGGTTCCTGAGTGCTACCAGACCCAGCTTGGTACAAGGCCTCCAGGTCCTGAGGTAGGCGGGAAGTAACCAGCTGTTTTGAAGTCTGCCTTGTTTTAACCATGGCACATTTTATGCTGAGATTTTATTCTCAAGTTGGGTTTATTGAGGTATGACTTACAGAGTAAAATTCACTTTTTTTTACTGTACAGTACTGTACATTTTAACAAATGCAGAAAGTTGTGTAACTACCACCACAATCAAGACACAGAACAGTGCCATGTCCCCCAAAATTCTCTCATGCCCTTTTGAACACAAATCTTCCTTCCACCCCCCAGCCCCTGGCCCCTGCTCACCTGTTTTCTGACTTTATAGTTTTGCCCTTCCAGAATGTTATATAAATGGAATCACAGGCAATGTCCTCTTTTGAATCTGGTTTCTTTCACATAGCATAATGCATGTAAGATCCGTCTATGTTGTTGCGTGTATCAGTCGTTAGTTCCTTTTTATTCCTGAGCAGTATTCTATTATATGGATGCACTACAATTTATATCTTCACCCGTTGAAGCACATTTGGGTCATTATCAATAAAGTCTCATAAACATTCATTTATAAACATACCATTTTGTGTGTGAACATGTTTTTATTTTTCTTGCATAAGTATTTAAGTATGGGATTGCTGGGTTGTATGACAGGTATATGTTTAGTTCTTATAAGAAACTGCAGAGTCATTTTCCAAAGTGGCTATTCTATTTTGCATACCTGTAATACTCGAAAAAGGTCTAAGATTAAGTTTCCATTTATACCATTTTTGATCATTTCTATAGACTGTGCATTGAGAGGAAGGGAGAGGATGGAATAGAGATGCACATCCTGTCCCAATGGGTTGTGCTCTTTGTTTATACACAGAAGATTTCTTTTTCTGCCCGAAAATGATTAAAGCGAGTGTTTGGCTGCTTGGCAAGACCCTGCCCTGAGTTTAGAGCAACTTTGCAGATAAGCTCAGAAAATCTACTGGGCCACAAAGTCCCTTCCCAGGCCCTTGAGGAAGTTGTCAGTGTCATGGTGTTGATGGCATTTGATAATGTTGAATATTGGGAACCTGAATATGGCACACCTTTTAAGAGTGCTATTTCCAAGTTTTATTCAAGTTCTCAATTGCCTAATAACAAGTTTCTTTTAGCTCCTCACATAAATGCTTTCAAACTCTGACCATTGGCGATACTTTGCTCGTAAGGCTTCTTATCATCTAGATTCCCTATGGTTGAAACAGTGGAATATAGACTTGGCCTCTACACCTGGCCTTGGAACCTTCAGGAGAGCTGTGTCTGTGCCTTCTGACTATCGCTGCAGTCAGCACCTTTGTACTCCAGGGATCAGTGCAGAGGCTGCTTGGGTTGGAGGCCTTGTCCTCCTGCGGCCTGTTGTAGGGCAGGGTGGTCTGCTGTAGATTCAGCTGGTACCAAAAACAGGAAGGGGAAAAAAGTGTCAGTGACTTGTGAGCCTCTGATGCCCTTTTGTAACCTTCAGAGTTCTATGGTAACTGTATCAGCAAGCACCTTGACCTGGAAATTCAGCCAGTAACCTCCGAGAACTGGTTACTCACAGTGTTTAAGTACGAATTAACTGAATGATCCTGACTAAGTACAACTTTCAGCCAAGGACACTAAACTCAATGGGGTTTTTGTATTTTACTCACAACTCCACTTTAACAAAATAGAAAGGAGATGGGAAAACAAATGGAAAATGAGTGTTTTCTGTATGATTTTGCTTCAGGGGAATGTCCATTCACTGCCTGCCTATCAGCCGCAGGGCTACAAGCTCCCCTTGCTTCCTTCCCTGAGCTTGTGTCTTGGGAGGTGCGTGGGAAGGTTTGGCAGCATCGTTAGGGCGGTCTTGTTTCGGGCTGATTTGACACTCTTCTTATGGATACAAGTTTGGACACAGTAGTAAAGACCAATAAATATGATACCTGTGGTATCAAGAGAAAGAAGTACGTTTTATTTCCGACTACAGATTCAACTGCAGGTGTACTTTTTACTGAGCTATCAGAATGTGAGCACAGAAGAAAAGCTGGGGCGGGGGGGCCAAAATCGCGGGTTTTGATTATATCTTATACCCTGTGGCACCCAGCAGTTTTGTGACTGTTCACTCAGCATTAACTAAACCCACAGGACGGCTTCCCCTGTTATCGTCTGGTAATGTTTGCCCAAAGCTGCCCACGTTTGCAGCTTGAGTGAATTGTTCAGCTTCCTATATTATATGTGGCCTGAAGAAGACCCCTTGGCAGACCCTGTATGTCAATTCCTAGAGGCAGTGAGTACATGGAAATGTCTTTGGGGATTCTTGCTTGCTCGGCATATGGTGAGTTCACAAAGCTAGACATTTTACCCGGCCAAGGAACACATTTGCCAAGGAAAAGAATACAGGGATAATGGATGTAGGCAGAAGAAAATGCAATAATCGAAGTAGTCATGCTGCTAAATTTCATTCTTAATAAGGCGAGCTGCTATTGTTGCAGAAGACACCAAGGATCAGAGCATAATATAATAGGAAGCTGTTCATAATTATCATTGATGTGCCTTAAGTATTGTAATTAATATATCCACACTGGTGCTATCAGTAAAACATTCCTTTCCTCTACGTGTGTTACAATTTATGGTTTTCTAGATAACAATAGTACTGAACTCTCCACAAATCGCGCTTTCCAGCCAAGAAAAGACGTCAAGACGAATCTGTACATTTGGTCCATTTTTGCACTTAGAGCTACAGTGAATGGCACTCATACGCTGACAGGATGCAGTGTCTGGGGTGAGGAGGACTTATTAACGTGTTTTTTTTTTAAAACTTTCTTTGCTTTCTGACAAAGAACAGTCCAGGAATTTCCAAATTGTCTTGCTGCTTGTGCCTCTAAGTATGCATTTGAAATTGTTCCCCTTTATTCCTATTATTGTAGGCTTTTTTCTTCTTCAACGAAGTGTGTTGGTGATGTCAGTCGGAGTTACCCACATTAAAAAAAAAATCTCTTTCATCCATGAAAGAATATTTTTAGAATTTCTTTTTCTTTTTCTCCTTTTACGTTTTTGTGAAAATGATACATGTATAATTAAAAAATAAAGTAGCACACAAATGCTCATTGAGAAGCCGTGCTCCCCTCCTCCCTTCCAGGCCCAGGACAACACTGCTCTTTGGTAATGGACGCTCAGGTGTTCCTCACTTGACGTTTAACAATAATTTTACACTGTTTTTTGGATTCATCATGTCAATTACTGTTGACTCTTTGCTGTTCATTCACTTCCATTACCCTTCTCCGTTCCCTAAATTGATGGTTACTTTTAATTGTTCTATTGATAACCCTTGTACCTTACAATAATAGTTTTAAACTTTCATTTTTTTTGTTCCATCTATTTATATAGTACATTTTGACTCTCCAGTCTGT
This sequence comes from Rhinolophus hipposideros, assembly GCF_964194185.1. Classification (NCBI taxonomy): domain Eukaryota; kingdom Metazoa; phylum Chordata; class Mammalia; order Chiroptera; family Rhinolophidae; genus Rhinolophus; species Rhinolophus hipposideros. The sequence continues at coordinate 12,723,986 of NC_138053.1, forward strand.
TAGTTGAAAATATTAATAATCCCTGTGGAAACACAGCTTGAGTCCTCTTTAAAATGTCCTGAACTGTTTCTTCAGGAGTCAGGTGTCATGTTGAAATTACTGGCCTTTTCTCCTTGGGGCTTCTGATATGTTTTTAAATATGAGTGGTGGACTTTGGTTATCCACCCACATTTAAGAACAAAGAGCTGAGTTGATTGTTCTTACTACTTGATGTGGGTTTTCTCTGCTGTTATGTGTGTAGGTCTGATTTCCTGTTCGAGGCTGCCCCGGAATTAAAAGGCTTTGTGAGCCATTGATGCTGTGGGGAGCTTGTCTCCCGGTAGTTTTACATGAGGATCAACACTGAGAAGGGGCTAGGAGTTTCTGTGGTTCTGGGGGCCCCCAAATGCCGGAGGGCAGGGCTTTACCCCGGGGTGCTGACAGTACTCTAGCCCTCCTGGTTCTTTCCAGACAGTTGTTGGTTTTTTGTTTTTTTAATCTTTCATTTTGAACTAATTTTAGACTTAGGAAAAAATTACAAAAATAATAGAGTTTCTTATATCCATTACCCAGCTTCCCCTAATATTAATGTCTTACATATAGTACAATTTCCAGGCAGTTTTAAAATGTCTTTATAGATAAAGAATCCTCAATAGTTTGCCCACAAGTAAACTTTTGACACAGTGCATGGACAGAAGGTACGCAGGGGATGGGAAGAGAATGAGGGCGCCCGCAGGACAACCTTAGGCAGACTTCAATGAACCTTTCTTTTTCACCCGCTTTGAAATCCCAGTCTCTGTTGCAGCTGCTCAGTGTGCGTGAATCATTTTGTTTTTTGCTTTTTGTTTCCTTTTCCTTTTTTTTTTCTGTTCTTGTTTAGCCTGGATCTTAATGGTACCTTGCCAGGCGACTCACTCTCCACCCTCCCACTTTCCTGAAGTTTTCTCCTATGTCTTCTTCTCTGGGAAACCTCAGTTTTTGGTCTTAAAGCCTTCAACTGATTAGATGAGTCCCCATACCCCCCACCCTAATTATGGAGGGTAGGCCCCTTTACTTAAAGTCAAATGATCATAAATGTTAATCACATCTACAAAATACCTTCCTAGCAACATCCAAACTAGTGTTTGCCCAAACAACTGGGCACCATAACCTACCCAAGTTGTCACATAAAATTAACCATCATCCACTCTGTTCTCTTTGCCACCCTGTCCTTGACCTCCAGAAACTAGTTGAAATCTTTCTTTTTCCGCTGATGTTCCTTTCCCATCATGTCGCTTCACTGTTGTGTCCCTCCCCCTCTTAGTATAATTTCATTAGATTCTAGGGAGACAAATGCTTATACTCATTTCACCATCTTCTACTAGTAGAAACGAAGGTTTATTTGTTAAAGAAAACCTGACTGCTCACGCAAGTGCCTCTCCTAAACATTGGCATGTCAGCAGACGTCAGCGGTCCTGTTGAGATTTTTTTTTTAAAAAGCATCACATGATTCAGTTCAAATTTATTTACATTACATATTACTCTTGACAGATTTACCAATGTTGATGCTTAGGCAGCTGTCGCACTGTACTTATTTAGAATTTTTCAAATATTTATTTTATTTAATCTGACCTATCTACATGAAATTATTTTCCTATTTGGTTGGATGTAAGTCCACTCAACTTTGAAATATTTGAAAAATCTTCAGAATATTAATTCGCAATTTTGTATTCTGACCCTTAACTTTCTTATTTTAATTTTTAAAATCATTAACCAAGCCTTTCCAAGGGCTTATTCACCTCTATAATTCACAATACCTAGAACAGTGCTTTGTCCAAAGAAGGCACTCAAAAATTTTTTTAAATGTTTAAATTTTCCAAAAATTCTTTAGCTTTGTATAATATAATAGCATATTTAATAGGGCACATTAGAGATTTCAAATGGTTTAATTTCTTATATTTCATTCACTCCTCTAATTTGATGCTAATTGTGGGGTAGGGAGGTAGCAGGCATTTTTAGTCGCATTTTACAAGCAGCATACTTGGGCTGTGTCTAAATGGTCATTTGCCAAGGTCATGTACCTTACAGCTTTTGAATCTGCCTGATTCCAGGTCTTCTGACTCCTAATTCTGTGCTCTTTATTTTGCATATGTTATATTATTCTGTGCATATCCTTGAGGGACATTAGACAATGAACATATTTCTATAAATCTAGTACAGTTGGATATGCTTGCGATAGACTCTCACTCAGGGCGTGTTCTGCTAATGATCTGAACTATCTCTTTCTTTCATAAGAAGGTAAGTTTCCTTGGACAGTCATTCCAACCCTCTGTGCCCTTGCTTGTTCTGTACCCATGGACCAGATAGACTCATGCATGAAAAATGCTCCCAGGATCACGCTCTCTCCCAGCAAAAGTGTTTACTAATCAGAAACCACTGTGTATTTTCAAAAGCAGGGCCTCCTTACCACCATCGAAAATTCATCCATACAAAAACACAAATTAAATCTACCACATAATTTACTCATAGCAAGCAGAACTGCAACCCTTTCCCTCCCATACCTCCCAAGACATATCTTGTCAAAACTCAAGTTGTGGTTTAATTAAATGACTAGATGAAAAAATAATATCTTGTTTTTTAAAAAAGGTATCATTTCAATATGAGTACAGGCTTACTTCACAAATACGTATTTTCTTTTTTTGTTTTAAGAAGTACCATGTGTCTGCATTTAAAATGAAACACATGTGACAAAAACCCAAGAATAGTCCCCCAACATAAGGCCCCATCATTGCCGTGAATTAACTTTCTCTTGCCACCACCTGCAGGTGAATAGGGGGACAGTTTCCTGGTCAAACATTCCCAAAACTTTGGTTTCCCAGTTTTTCTTTATTCCTCCTTTTTTTCAGGGCTGCCTCTGAGACCTCTCTCCCGACCGCCCAGTGGACTCGCACACACTGGACTCACGCACGCACTGTCAGCTTAACTGCCTGACTAATCTTTGCTGCAAATTATGTATTATTCAGCCAGGTTCAGGCCAGGGCTCATATTATTCCACTTAGGTTGCCAAAGGTTTAAAGGATTAAACAAGTCCTTCAAGTACATGTTTCCTGTTATCACTCCTCTTTCAGAGCTCAGGAGGATCCTTTGGGTCTGGGGTTCATAACCTCGGTTCTCCAACTTGGCTTGTGGGACCTGTGAATCCCCAGAAGGGGAAGGTGGAATAATGTGGACATACATGCATTTCTTGTGGAGTGGCTCTATAGTTTTCCTCAGGTCCCCAAGAATGTTTAATAAGCATGGCTGGTTCTCAGAGGCCCTTCACTTCCACCAGCTCCTGTTTTAACTTGGGTTCTGGGCTCTGGCTGACAGGCAGGTGCTGGCACAGCAGCCTGTTTCCCGTCTTTTTCCCCTGTCACCCTTCCCCAATCTGCTGGGCTCTGCCTCCTGCAGGCTCCCTCCAGTGTACTGCCCCTTGGCTGGACCTAACCTCTGCTTGGCTTTCCTGACTCCTTTCCACATCCCGCTGTCCTGGCATGGAAAGCGCTCCTGTCTTACTTATTTCCCGAGCACTTTTGCTTTATCCTAGAGTTTGGTTTATTTGAGAGTTTCTTTCTGAATATAGAGAATCACCAAAAGTTTTCCTTAACCCCGTGCCCCTCATGAGTGCACCTGGCCCACCCCAGAGCCACACTGCCTTCCGTAAGGGGTGACACAGCCCCTTCTCAGGGAATCACATCGCTCCAAGGAGCCCTGTGCCCTGGGGAGCCCTGGCATTGTCTTCCCTCCCAACTCCCTAAAACTGCAAGAGCCCACACTACCATTTTATCATCTCTCCCCGCTCTAGTCCTATCAGCTGCAGTTCACGAGCAGGAAGGTTTTGGCATGTTTCAACCTCACTTTTATGACTTCTCTTAATCTTAGGATAGCAGTTTCTACAGTTTATGGTTAATTTTTCAATGTTAGAATTGGGGAAAAATCGCCAACCTTTATTAAATATGAAAAACATAAAGGGGGCTGGGCATAGATAAGAGATAAGAACAAAGTAAAGGAACCCAGACGTCCAACGCTTTCTTTTGCTTTTGGTCTCTGCTTTGATTGAAGCCTTTTCTAAGAGAACTTGCATCCCGTACTCCTTGTGATGTGCCGCCCCTGAGGTGTCTGAGAGGAGGGCGCCCAGCTGGAAAGGAAGCCGAGGGATCTGGCTGCTGGGTCCTGGGAGGCTCAGGGGACTGACCCCGGCGTTGGCATCGTAAATCAGGCTGGCAGCCAGGGCGGATTCGAGGCCCCAGTAAAGTGCTGTTCCAGGCCAAAGTTAGCTCGCCACGAGGTCTGCATTCTGGGCCTGCTGACACTTCCGATAGCCTTGGCTGATACCCAAAGGAGAGAATTCGAGCCCTGCCATATTTAGATCCCTGCCTTAAGTCAGTTCTGAGCTGCTTCACTGCTCTTTCTGATACACAATCCTGAGCGGAGGAAGTGACCAGGCTGTGGCCTCACAGACTCACAGGAAAGCCTGGTCACGGGCAGAGGGCTAATTCCTGTCTTCAGAGAGGGACGGAGGCACCACAGTCCTGCCAGATTGCTTGCCCACCCCTTCCCGTCTGTCCCCAGGCCAGAAGGGATCATCTGTCCCTCCATTACGGAAAAGTAAGCAGCTCTCTTGGGAAGCCAAAGCCAACTCCCTTCTGGGGCCTGTGGGGGCTGCTGGGCGTCCTGGGCACCAGCCAGCTACGCAATTGCTCCGCGTTTCTGAATCCAGCGCTCCTGCTGCAGAGGGAAGATAATGAAGGTGTACCCGGCTGACTCCACAAGGAGCTTTTTGCACAGTGAAGAATCATCAGCGAGACTTTGTAAAGTATTTTAGAGCCCACTGCTACCAGGTATCTCACTTTAATCGGTCCAAAGGGCCTGCGGGAGGAGAAAAAATATGATTAGTGCTTCTCTGGCTGTGTGAACAGGGTGTCAGGAACGCCCCCAACCCGTGTGTGTACAGTGAACTTTCCTCCCGTCACGCACCCCACCGAGTTCTCCTGACCTCTAGCCCAGCATCCCTCCACACACCACACTGCCTTCATGCACCACTGCCCCTTCCCACATCTTAAGAAACCAAAACAGCACAAAATGTGGGGACCCGGCTGTGCGCCTGTGTGGGGACTAGTCAGTTGGAAGGTCCACGGTACCCTCACCCAGCTGAGTCATTTTGCCTTTCATCAAGGAGTCACTCTAATGTGGGGCTTCGGTTGTCACCCAGTCATATTAACAGTGTGACAGAGACAAGTCAGAACAAGGCATATGTATCCCATCACATCTCCCACTTTCCCAGGGCCTTCTACCTGCCGGGCATTCTCCTTTGTGCTTCACGTCTGATTTAATTAGTACTCGGAGCATTTCCGTGAGGAAGGTGTATTTAGCCCATGTCATAGATGATAAAGCTGAAGGCTGACAGTTAACATGCCCCATGTCACAGAAGACCTGGTCGGCACCCAGGTCTTCCGACAGGCGAGCCCTTGCCTGTCCTACCAACACCAGGCTCCTGTGGCAGTCTGTTAGATGGAACCTGCCAATAGTCATCCAGGGACTGGGAAAAGGAGCAAGTCAGAACCCCTGCAGGTGGGGCGCGGGGCACCTAGGGAACAGCTGACAAGCACTCGGTTTCCTCTGCCATACCGAGAGGATGGCCTGCCTGGCTGTCATCCCAGGGCCCACCCAGCCTGGGGCCGAGCAAAACCACCTGCTCTTGTTTCCCTATCTCTGCCCTGAAGACAGAGTTGTTCACTACAGTTCATTCAGCTTAGGGATCAGCCACGGTTCGGGAAGGACTGGAGCAGAGAGCCCAGCAGGCCGGCTGCACGCGATGCGATGCGGGGCTGGGCCCCGCGGTGTCACTGAGCGCAGAGGCAGGCAGGCGGAGAAGCTGCGGGGCTGCTTCCGGGAAGCGGTGTCCTGTGCAGTGATGCATGAATTAGACCTGGAGGAGGCAGAAATGATTAGGTTTTAATGTTCGTGTGGGCAGAGGTCTTATCATTATCATTAACAAAAAGGAGTAAATGAACAGGAATATTGTGCCAGGAGAGGGAAAATGCTAAGGTTGTGCTGTACACGCTGAGTTGAAGGTGGACGTGGAGAGTTCTACAGGCAAGTGAAAATTTGTGATGAGAGACAAAGGACGTGCTTTGTCTTTTCCCAAACGCATCAAGATGTGAGGCAAACTTTCTGAAGAATATGAGAAAGTTAATAGCAAGAAGAGTGCTGCCCCGGTCTTTTTGGAGCATTCAGATAATACGTGTGTGTGTACATATACACATATATGTGTGTATATATACACACACATTATATATATATAGTACACATATATATATCTTGAAAATATTATGCTAAGTGAAAAAATCAGATACGAAAGTCCACATATTACATGATACTATTTATATGAAATGTCCACCATAGGCAAATGCATGGAGACAGAAAGTAGTATAATGGTTTCCAGGGGCTGGGGGGAGAAAGCAGTGGAGGTGACTGCTGATGGGTGTGGAATTTCTTTGGGGAATGATGAAAATGTTCTAAAATGATTATACTGATCCTTACACCACTCTATGAATATATTATAGCCTACTTTAAATGGGTGAATTGTATGACATGTAAATCACATCTCAATAAAAAATAAGGATATATACACATATCCTGCTCCAATTGTCATGATTTACTTGACTGAAAATGAAATCCCAACCAAAAATGAATTCCAAATTATGTCCAACCTTTAACTTGAGTATATGTGGGCACTTTGGCTCCTTAGGTAGAGAAAACACACCTCCTCTTCATTCAGCTCCTCTTTTTTTTTTCTTTTCACTTATTTATTTATTTATTTTAAAACTTTTTTTATTAGTTTCAAGTGCACCAAACAATGTAATAGTTATACATTTATCATTTATATCCCTCACACTGTGTGGACCCCCCTCCCCCCATCCACTATCCCTCTGACATCGCACACAGCCATTACATTTCCACTGTCTCTATTCCTAATGCTACACTCCGCTTATTGTAACTATATATATATATATATATATACATATATATACATATATATATATATAAAATTGTAGTTGACATTCATTATTGTTCAGCTTCAGCTTCAGGTGTGCAGTGCAGTGATCAGGCATTCAGCTCCTCTGTCCATGCAAGAAACAAAAACCTGTGAATTAGGAGATGGAAGAGCAATTTAAGGATAATTAGACTCTCAATTTAAAGAACCACATTTATTTGCAGGAGGGAAAAAGCCCTTGATCCTTTGCTGCCTCGTTTGTTTCCTGTGAGAACCATTCTTACTTGGCCTTTATTTAACATATACTTTTTTTTATATTTAGGAATTTAAAAAGTATGATAGAAAAGAAAATATGGAACACTGGTTCTTTCATTGGGATTCACAATAAAATATGAGTTTGATCTTCGTCCACATTTTTTATACCTGAAAAGCACAAATGTTTGGACAGTGATCATTGGGTTGCTCTTATAACATGTTGGAACTGGGTATTGAAAAATCTGAGGTAACCCGAACTTTAGAATGGCTCAGCCTATCAAGTTGACAGGAAAGGAAAGGAAAGGGTTAACAAAAGTAGAAATTCCTTTTTGGAGACAGACTTAAATATTTCATGAAAAACCTTGGGAATACTTCAGTATATGGACTCCAAATACTATAGTAGTCCAGTAATGTGTTCTCCTTATAAAATTAAAATGAACGTGCTTTGTAGCTTATGAAGAGCTCAGCGTTGCTCCAAACATAATAGTTGTTATTGTCCACACTTTAGTACTATGTTACTGTTGGGTTAGATATCTGATGTGACATTTTCTTTTGTTGTTGTTGAAAGAAAAAAGGTTGGAAAATTCTCAATTTGCTAGTGTGGTGGGAGAAAAATTCTGTGCAGGCACACACATAGATCTCTCCAATCATTCATGATCGGAGAGCACAGTGTTTAGCATTATTTCCCAAAATCTTGCAAAGTACATTAATATTTTGCATCCATTTCACTAATGTGTTTAAAGAAATGAACGCTTGAGGAAGTTTTCTCCAAATGCCGTGCTTAGATCTGGAGCGGGAACTAATTCTTAAAGATCTTGAGTCTCGACTTCTAAGCTCTGCTGTTGCATGGCTTCCTCCATAAAGCCCCAGAGGCTGTGCTGTCCAGGAAGCAGGCTGAGGGCCCATTTGCTTGAGTGCCCAAGTAGTTGATCCCCAAATGGATCCAGATTTATTCGGTGTTTTGCATAGACTTGCTTGACAGAGTAAAAGTCAAAATAGGGTCCCCTTATTAGGAGAGGTTCCATTCTTCTGAGAAGCTTTTCTTCCTCACTGGACAACAACTCTCCTGGAAGCAAGCAGGTGTTCAGTCACTGCTGGGGCTGATTTGCTGCCATGTAGAAGCACATGCATTGCAAGAAGACATGCGGCAGGGTGTGGATTTTCTGCTTATTCAGCAGAGCCTTGCGTGCTAACAACCAGCCTGAAGAATGCTGAAGTCATGTGTCAGTGCACACAAGAACAATTCTTTGTGCCACACAAAGCTCGACTGGTAGCTTAAGGGAGAAACTGACACAGAACTGTTACCACCCGCTCTTGATTTTGTTTCAGGCCATGGATAGCTTATTTCAAAACCACTGTTAGTCTAAAAGCAGCATTAGCCTCTCTCAATCGCTTCCGTCACCAAACCTTTCAGTAAAGATGCTAACAAGCAGCAAAACTAATGTTCACCTGTCCTCCACATGCTTCATCTGCCTGACGGGGCCAGAAGATGAATCTGGATGTTCCCCAAACAAAAACTGAGTTTGTAACCTGGTGGCCCACGGGCCCACCCTGCCTTAGAGGATGTGTTTTATTTGGCCTGAACTGTGTTTTTAAAAAATATTTGAATGTTTTGTCAGGAAATTTCACATAAAATCTACATTTCTGGTTTCTCTTAAAATTCTGACGATCTAGTCATCCTCGGCCCACATTCTCAAGCGATAATGATGTGGTGAGGCCACGGAGCAGCTCTGCCCTCAGACTGGATGTGACTCACTTCCTGGCTGCCCCACTTGTGTCACTTCCATTACCTACTAGTCCCTATGGGCCAGAGTCCCGAATGCACAGACAGGTGACATGAGTTCAATTTAAGATCCTGGATTTCACTTCCATGACTAATAAGGAATGAAGACTATTACAAACAAAATGGGAGACATATAAGGAAAAGCACACTTAAATGGAAGACAGGTAACCTGAGTTTTTGATGCAACTCTCCTTCCCCCAAGCTGATACCGCAGTTTCCTTACCTGCATAGTGGAAGTGGTAGTCACCCCACCTGTCACCTCATCCAGCATTCACTCATTTGACATCATTTATAAAGTGGTTAACATCCAGGGTTTAGAGTAGTACAAACATGGATCTGCATTTAGGACTTCATTTTCCTCCACTGTAAAGTACGGATCCTAATAATAAACACTGCAGTGTCTTCTGTACTCTGTGTACTCAATCACTATGAGCTTTTTTTTAAGTACCAACTGTTTGTGCGAGGTTTTGTGCTAGGCCTTAGAAATATGAGATTTTTTTAGAGGAGTCTCTTATCAGGTTTCTAAATCAGAGGTCCTGACATTTAGGGGACCATTGCATTGACATTTGAACCAGAACAATGTACACACACAATAGTTTTCTAACATTCCGGGAATTGGGGAACCCCTAATGCCCACCCATGGGGTCTGCTCCATTAGGTCCTGACTGGGTCGGTCACACAGGATGCGGAAGGAGAGGTTCTAGAAGAGGGGGTTCCGGAAGAGAGTACTGCACATAGGAAGGGTCAGACAGGGCAGCCTTGTGAGGGCAAGGGGCTGAGGCGCCCAGAGGGAGTGAGGGGAACTTTTAATGAAGACAGCTCTCTCTATTTTTTATTTTTTTCAGATAAAGAAGGTATTCCTATAACAACTAATGTAGTCAGAGCTAGCATGTTATGTATCCGTCATGTATATAAAGTGGCTACTCTGACGCATGTTAACTTCTGGAATTGTCTTCTCTCTTGTGATCCTTTCACCTTTTTTATCCCCCCCCCTACATTGCCACTTGTTATCTGGGTATGGAAATTAATCTCAGTATTTGTTAAAGCCAGCCCATTGCTTTTGTACAGGATTGTTTTGACTTACTGCGCTTTCCCCTCGTATTCCAGTCTTTTCCTAGTCTCTTCAACCTGTAGTTCCGAATATACACAGAACTGATTGCACCTGGGACTTGATTGTCTGTTGGTGACTCAGAGGGGGCTGTCACTCTGGGCCACCTCTGCCTTTGACCCTCTCTGACCTTTAGGTTGGATGCAACACTTTGTCACGTTCCTTCCAAAACAAATCCAACGGCAAAACTGTTGGGAGACAGATAGGTTTTACTGAGGGTTTGGGAGACAGAGTGAAAAAGAAAAGCCATCACATTTCACATCAAAATTCCCATTAGACATCCCTCACCTGCCGAAGCTTTTCTCTTTCAAAGGCCAGCCCCCTCATCTTTCCTCTACTTTACTCGCCCCCCATCGCCGTCACTGTGTAGCTTGTGCCAATTCAGAGAATGTAGTTCCCTAAGCTTCTGCAATTTTCCTTCCTCATTCCTGTTATTTAGTACTGCCTTGAATTATGAGAAAGCATCTGTGCTGAAGGTGACGATTTTGTTTATAGCATCCAACGAGCAACAAGCCCTTCGTAGTATTCCTGTTATTTGTAGCGGGGTTGGAAGGTGAAATAAGAAATGCATCCTCCTCTCTTCCCCCGCACCAACCACAAATTTCTCTCTTCTTCACTTAATACATTGAAGACATTCTTGATATTAGATCCTGTAAACCGATCTCTCATTTTGAACAGCTGCGTAGTGTACCGTTGTATACATGCAACATAATGTATGTAGCTATCCCTGCACATTTTCTTTCTTTTCTTTTTTCTATTACAAACAATGCTACAATCAAACACATATTGCACATTTGTGTGAGTGTGTCTGTAGGATAAATTCCTGGAATTGATTTCTGTGTCATGAAGATGTGACCATTTAGTAGATATTGCTATCCAGAAATTTATCTTCCAACCAACTACGTAAAAGAGACTGTTTCCGTTTTCCATAAAATTACCTCATTTTACATGCTTGTTTATTTGTGTCCCACCTTGATTCGGGAAGGGTTTAAGGTGACTGACAGGGAAATATACATTGGAGGTAAATAGGAAGGGAACGTGGAAAACAGAGATAAAGACACGAAATGGACTGGAGAGTAAGGTTATTACTGTAAAAATCCATTCAATTCATTCTGTGCCCCAGGCAACACTCAGGTTTGGCACTAAGCTTTCCCACGGCCAATGCAAAGGTGGGAAACTGACCAATTACAGGATCCACGACGAAAAACAAAGCCCTGGCTTGGTGGACTGCTGTACAGGATATTTTGCAGTGAGATGGTGTCCTCAGCAGGGCCACCTCATGTGAACCCACAGCACCCCTGTATCTGCCCATTTTGCTTGGACCCAAAAACATGTTGCCCAAGAGCAGAGCCCTGTCTTCAGGTACACCCCTGCTGATTATGTTGGGTGGGGAGCAGCCTGGCCAAGACTGATAAGCCAAAACTCCCTGTCTCGGTGGACAGCTGGCAGGGCATTCAGAGTGGGCATCATCTCTTGAACACACAGACCTTCCTTTCTTGTCAAAGCTTCTGAGAGTTACCTTGGAGGATGAGAGTAGAAGCAATTCCGGGCCAGTATGTGTAAGCCAGGTCAGGAGAACAATCCTGAAGGGCCATTCCCAGGTAGGACGTGTGGGCCGCCTGCTAGGTGAGTGGGCAGAGGGCCAGATAGACGTGCATTGCAAGGCTGCCCAGGGCTGGGGACAGGTTCCCTGAAGGGAGTGAGGGGCCCAGGGCCACCTGTGCAAACTACAGATACAAAAGAATGGACTCCTGAAGGGGCCTGGGGCATTGCAGCTCTGGACCTTGGAGAGAGGAGACAGAAGGGAGCCGAGTAAGCTGAGCTGGGTGGAGAGACTGGGCTAATCAGCCAGCCACCCCACGAGATGGCAGAGAGCAGGTGGGAGATGTGAGGAAGTCTATGCAGAGAGAAAGGAGACTCAGCTTTGCAGAAATCACCAAGGACCTGAGTCCCTCAGCAGAGGGTCAGGAGGCTCTGCAAGTAAGCTCTGACTCAAAGCAGAGGGAAGAGAACTGGACACCAAGCAGTGGAGGAGGTAAGAGAGAGCTGGACTTGGACCTGCATTTGACAGCAGGGCAAACCAGCAAGAAAGGAGAGGGACTCCAAGGCTTAGAGCTGGCAAAATACAAAACAAAATGGAGTTTTGTCCCATAAGATGTTTGTCCCCAAGTCCCACTTGAGCTGTGGATAATTTTACACACAAGGTCTCCCCATACTTGGTATGGCCATCCAGACAGGTCCTGTAGAGGACATATCAGGAATATATCATGAGCAGGAAAAAACAAGTTAAGAACACGTGACTCACCCCCATGAATAGAGAAGGGGAAATATCTTCCTTTATCATTCCCTGGATGACAAAGTAGAAGACAGTAGGGGAAAGTTCTTCTCCAAGGAGAAGAAGAAAAAAAGACAATGGAAACCTGATTGAAGGAGCTTTCTTTGAGGATCAGCCTGGGGAGCCGCAAAAGAGAGAGAGAGAGAGAGAGAGGGATGGAAGAACAGCAGGGAGTCCCAAAGAGTGAAAGAAACCAAAAGAGGCACCAGGACAGGCCTTTTGGGGATCCAGTCTGGCATGGGGAGAAAAGGAGGTATCTTTTCCAGTTAGAGAAGTTTGATCTATTTGAGGGGCTTTTAAATTCCCTTGACTCCTTTGGTGAATCCACGTGAAAGTTTGAGTTTTGAATCATCATGAGTTTTAGCCAGTAGAGATATTCTGGGTTTTAACTTCACCCGCTTAGACGCGGATCCACTGTTTACAAGCTTACTACCCTTCACAACAGTCTGCTAACAGACTCTGCTTTTGCTCGACCTGGGAGAAGCACTGCCTCCTCTCCACGTTCTGCATCCCTCCAGGCTGGCAGTGAGAGTTTCCTGGAGTGTCTGTTATTGCTTTGGTAACTGTGGCTGATGAGGAAATAGAAGCTAGCTTAGGTTCTGGTATAATTCTGGTAGAATTTTACCAGAATATCATACAAGTGGAAACATAATTTGAACTTCTGTATGGGAAAACATGAAAATGCAACAGTCAAGTTTCAGTGTTGGAATACCATTTTTCTACTTTAAAGTAGATTTAAGAATGAATGTTAGCCAGATGACTTCAGCTGTCATGTGTAACTTCAAATAGCTTTTCATTAAGACTTTTAAGTCATAGACAAAAATTAACTCATTAGAATAAAGTAATGCTCAGAATGTGATTGTTTATGTAAAAAGCTAATAAATGGAGCATAAGTTAGAAAAAGAGACCCATCTTCTTATTTTCTCAATAGCCACAGTTTCTATAAATTTAATGTGGTAATCTAAAATCTTGGTCAGGACTCCCTGAAATCTATTTTAAAATGAGTTTATCAAAAATACTGCTAGTAAAGTGCCACCTTTGATCCATATAATGGTTTTGATTTGAAAACCCCCAATTAAGGTTCTTAATGATTTCCTTAGTAACAGAGTTTTGAACAAAATGCAAGGGCAATCATATCACAGAAAGGTTTCTTATTTTTCCCTCCACTTCTGATTATCCAAGAACAACAATGCTAAAATATGAAGGAAAGCAGGGGCTCTTCTGATCAAACGAACAGAATTCTGAAGTAGACATATTGGTGAGGCTTCTCCCTCGTAGGGTGGTGGTCTCCGGGATTTATTCCCCCTCAGCTGGGGATAGCCCTTAGTCAGGAACGTGGGAGCTAGAGTTCTGGACCATGATCCCTAGTAATCAGACCCTCTTGGGAGAAGGAGGGTTCCCCAGCCATCTTTCCTGCATTCTCGGCCCCCACCTTAAAATATGTTTTGACTAATAGAGATAACTTACTTTATAATTACAACAGAAGCAATAATCTACATTCAAACTGCTGCTAAACTGGGTGGAGTCACTACAATGCATTTTAGGCAAAGGGAACATAAGAATTGAGGATTTTTCCCGGAAACTCTCTCTGCCACCTTCTGCATTCCTGGGACTGTGTGTTCAGATACATCAGGAATCAGGAGCTGTGTCTTCAGGCTGCCTCATTGCAGGCGCATGCCCTGCAGGTGGAAGCCTTACTTCCTCTGGTTCGTTCCACCTGGCAGGAGCCCCAGAGAGGTGGAATTCCACTGGGTTGCACTCACTCAGGTCTCTACAAACAACAGGCTGCTGCAAATGTGTTTACTAGGTTAGGGTGACCTAGCACACAACATGTGGACACAGAAGAGTCACAACTCCCACAGCAGCCCAAAGGAACTATGCAGGTCAGGCTGTGAAAGAGCACCCATGATTATTTAAAAGGGTGTTTGGAATTCACAGGGAGGTTGGTTTTGTTTCAAACTCCACTCCTTGTACTAGTAGAAAACAATGAGTGTGATTGCTCTTTATTCTCTCTAACATCTGTACTTCTCAAGAGAGGTATTTGCCGTGTGATTCTCCATGGAGAGATGGTGACATGGAACCAGGCATATGGCAAAAATAACTAAATAAAGGGCCTGGGGAAAAATACTGAAATTTAAGCAAAAGTAAAATATTCAAATATGAGATTATAAACACAGGTATCATTTGATTTTATGTAAAAAGAGAAAATATTTTAAAACTGACATGATATCATGTGATGTAAACAAATAAGTATATAATTTTTGCTGGGTATGAGGGGAAATGCGGTATATAAATTATGCAGAAAACACATTTTCCCCATTGCCGGAAGGTATTTGGAATTGGTATGTAAATCCTCTTGAGTTTGCAGGGTTTTTGTTTTTGTTTTTTTCAGTGTTGTTTCTATATCCTTTCCCCAAGATCTGGATACTTTTTCTTTCTCATTTAAACAAGAGGCCAGTGAGAATAAATTCGAGTATACAGTTGTGACAGCAGCACTCTTCCTCACTTGCATTTTGACAGCAGCCTCAGAAGATGAAACCTGCTGGGTATGTGAGTGGCTGGTGGTAAACTGGTACACGGATGGAGGAATCTGGCCCTCAGTTAATAACATCAACACCTTTCATATTGAATGGCTGGGCTGGGTGAGACAAGCAGAAAAGAAGGGAAAGATCATATCTTGTTAATTGACCTAATCTCACCTCCTCCTGCAGACCTACTGATGATTTCTAACACTGAACTTCCATTAATTTCATCAAACCGCCTCGCCCAGAAACAAAGCACAGTAGTAATTATGAATGAGGACATACTTTGTCCAGATCTCTTGCCATTATTTCCTCTATGAACTTATTTAGGGAAAACTGGCATGAAACTCATTTCTTGGTTTATTTGTGTGTTTTTTTTGTGTGTTTTTTTTTTGTGTGTGTGGGGTTCCGTTGGTCCTTTAATTTTAAGCCGTCACACCCTCTGTTGCACATGGGGTGCAAATCCCACCCGTTGTATTCCTGACTTTGTATTATTAATGTCGGACTTTGCGAAAGCAGCCACAGTAATGGTGGAATGGGTGAGGATAATGAAAGCCTTTGGTCTTGGAAAAGGGAAAATGAAAAGACCTGTTCAGAATTGCAGGGCCAGGGAGGCTGGTGTTTTTCCTCATATTTCTAGGTGATAGACAAATCGTTAGTTACCACATGTATAATTTATTAGTAATTGCTCTAATTTGCCTCCTAAGTTTCTAAGTTGTTAGTTCACTGAGATCAAACCCATAAAATAGGAACCATGTGATAATGTAATGAAATAGCTAGCCAGCTAGAGTGATTTCTGTGCAAATGCATTTATTACCATTGTAATTTAGAAAAGTGCAAGAAGAGCAACAATCAAACTTCTTCGAAGCCTAGTGACTAATCGTTCCCGGGGATTAAAATGCCATACACACACAACTTTTCCTCTTGTGGACATAGGGATACTAAGATAACTGACTTTCCTTTGGGTTGGATTGCAGTCTACTTGAAAGAAATGCTTCCCTCCTCCTTGGTGCATAAGAGCTGCCAAGGGATAGGGGACTGTGGGTGGTTGAGGAGATAGAGGGCTGGAGAGCCTGCAAGTGAAGTGAAGTGAAGATAAGCAGAACTGCAGGGGTGTCGTCGGCTCGGCTCGCATACAACTTTTGTTTCTTCTCAAAGCAAATGTTCCAGTTCTCTCAAAAACTAATTAGCTGACTTCAGGTATTCCTGTAAGTACCGAAATGCAAAATGTCTTCTTGTGGCCAGCCTGTCAGATTTCTCTATGTTCCTAAATCTCCTCGCTTTACCAACAGAAACATTTTCTACTTACCCTCTCTACTGAGTAGCCAAACAAGCTGAGGTCTCATTCTGTCTCTGTGCCACCAGCAAAACTGTAAACTCCCGTCTGCTTGCTGAGCTCTGTTCTTGCTGATTTGTACGAGGCAGGAACACAGCTTAATATTTGGTTCTCAGGTTGAAGCTTGTGGTCCTGGAAATGGCAGAAAGTGGGAACATGACGTTTTTAGCTGACCTTTGAGAAAATTGGAAGTAGCGGTGACAGAATAAATGTGGATTGCTCAGGACGTTTTGGAAAGTCACTCTTTTGCCCAACTCAGCTAGTAAACATCCTGGGACTGATAAAATTCCTTTGCAGTTCATCAGAATTTAAGTTTGGCTCAATCTGTCAAAGTCACAACCACATCTCTCAAGAGTACTATTTGGCCACAGGTCAGATTCACGATCACAAACGTAGTGGATGTTCCTGAATAGAATGCCTCACCACAGCTGATGTCCACATGTATCACGCAAGATCAAATACCAAAAAATATCAGAAAAATGAAGGAATTTAGATAACTTCTGCTAATTTTATTAAAATCAAGATACTTGGGGCCGGCCCGATGGCTCAGGCGGTTAGAGCTCCATGCTTCTAACTCTGAAGGATGCCGGTTCAATTCCCACATGGGCCAGTGGGATCTCGACAACAAGGTTGCTGGTTCAACTCCTCAAGTCCCGCAAGGGATGGTGGGCTGTGTCCCTTGCAACTAGCAACGGCAACTGGACCTGGTGCTGCGCTGTGCCCTCCACAACTAAGACTGAAAGGACAACAACTTGAAGCTGAACAGCACCCTCCACAACTAAGATTGAAAGGACAACAACTTGACTTGGAAAAAAGTCCTGGAAGTGCACAATGTTCCCCAATAAAGTCCTGTTCCCCTTCCCCAATACAATCCTTTTAAAAAAAATCAAGATACTTTCCCAACTGACTAAATGGCATTTGAAAAAATGACCATACTCCTGGAACTTGATTTGAGACTGTCAGTGACTGAGAATTTGAGCCAAATTTGAAAACTAGACTTATGGCCTGGTGAGTTCCTTAGCATACAGCTAGCATGTTCCTGACAGAGGAGGAGGACCAGATGAGTCTCCAGGTTCGTGCTCACTTGAGCCACGTTCGGTGAGGACCAGAGCAGGTTGGGCAGCCCATTTATCCTCACAGTGGTCTTAGGGCCAGCATGTCAGCATAATCTGGTGGCATATGAAAAAGGCAAGCTGACTGCCCAATCCCAGCCTACTGTAGCAGCATTTCTGGGGATGGGGCCAAAGAATCTGGGTTTTTACAAGCTCTCCTGGGGAGCTGATGTTCACTCAAGTTTGAGAACCACTGGCCTCGGTATCTGGAACAAACTGTCAACTAGCAATTGATGGCTTGTGGTGGTGCCTGGATGTCTTCTTTTCTGCAAATGAAAGAAGTGTTGCCATCGTGCTGTCCTCTTTTGATTGGAAGCCAGGTCCCAGCTGCTGATTTTTGCTTCCTTTTCTCCATAACATTTCCCAATATCCGGGTCAGAACTGTGGGGCAACATACATTGAAACTGACATAAGATGACAATTATTTTTTTAAACTTGGAACTTACCATAAGGAACTCGTCCTAAACATGATTGGACTGATTTGGTTTGTTGACACTAAAAGCTGACCACACTCCTAAACAGTAATACACACTGTTCCTGAATCAGCTGTTTGATATCTCAGCCATCTGCAATACAGTGAAAAACAGGACAGTAGACCAAAAAAAAAGACCTATCATCCTTCAACGTATATATTAAAACTGCACCAAAGCGCCTTTACTTTTTAAAAAGTTCTTAGATGTTGCCAAAATCTACTCATTTTTTCTTTCCAAAACGAGTTGTGCCCCAGAATCACACGGGAAGCTTTCTAAAAATTCAGATGTGCAAGACCGAAACGTAAGAGCTAAAACTATAAAACTCTTAGAAGAAAATATAGGTGTAAAAATTTATGATCTTGGAGTACGCAGTGGTTTCTTAGATATGGCACCTAAAGCACAGGCAACCAAAGAAAAAAATAGATAATTAAAAATTTAAACTTCTGTGCTTCAAAATAGAGAGTAAAAAGACAGCTTATAGAATAGCAGAAAATATTTGCAATCGTATATCTGAAAAGTTTAGTATCCAGAATATATATATATATGTATATATATATATATTACAACTCAACAGTAAAAAATAAGTAATGCAAATTAAAAATGGACAAAAGATTTGAAAAGATTTTTTTCAAAGTAGATAGGGCTGATAATCACACAAAACAGGATACTCAAATCATTCATCATTATCGAAATACAAATCAAAACCACAATGAGGTACCACTTCACATTAGGATAGCTAGAATCAAAAATATGGACAACGACGTGTCGAGGATTTGGAGAAATTGGAATCCGCATACACTGCTTGTGGGAATGTAAAATGCTGCAGCCACTCTGGAAAACAGTCTTACAATTCTTCAAAAAAATTAAACATAGAATTTATGACCCAGCAATTCTACTCCTAGGTATATACCCAATAGATTTAAAGACATAAAAACTTGTACATGAATGTTCGTAGCAGTCTGTTCACAATAGCCAAAAAGTAGAAATCCAAATGTCCATCAACTGATGAATGGATAAACAAACTGTGGTGTATTTATCCAATGGGATCTTATTCACTCATAGAGAGGACTGGTGAAGTATTGATACCTGCTGCAACGCGGATGAACTTCGAAAACATTAAGCCAAGTGAAAGAAGCCAAACACAAAAAGAAACATGTATTGTAACATTCCATTTATAGAATGTCCAGAATAGGCAAAGCCATCGAGATAGAAAGTAAATTAGTAGCTGCAGGGAGCCGGGGGAGGTGGGGAATAAGTGACTGCTGATGGTTATGACCCGGGTTGTGATTGTTGCACAACTTTGTGAAATACAAAAACCACTGAACTGTATACTTAAGAGGGTATTTTATGGAATGTGAATTCTACCTGAATTAAAAAAAAACAACAACAAAAAACAGGCAGCAAGTTGGATTTGGCCTGCAGGGCCAGAGTTGTCCAGCCCCAGTTCTAGTGTAAAAAAGGGGGTGGGGCAGATACATGACAAAATGATGATCATTGTTGAATGGATGATGGTATTTGGCGGTTCATTACACCGGTTTTTCTCCTTCTGTGTATGTTCAAACGTACACATATTTCCATAATAAAAAGTCATCCATGATGCATATTGAATTAGATGTGAGCATCAGCATGGATGGAGCCGAAGCTTCTGTAGTTTTGACAAGTGTGCAGGTGATTCTTTTGAAACCAGTCAATTGCTGGTTTGAAATCCATATTGGGGACCACTGCTCTATATAGTCCTGTTGATTGGACTATCTTAGAAGATTAGAGAAGGGGGTGGGGGGATGTTGCTTTATAGTCCAAGACAGAAAAGAATAAGAGACAAATAGGAACACTTAAAAAGCTCAGTATTCTAAGGCGCCTTAGCATAGAAGCAAACAGTCCTATGTGCTGTAACAAACTAAAACCATCATTGTGTTACAGAATAATACAACTTTTGATATTAATAATAATGACCTGGAGGCATTCAGAGATGATTAAACTGTGTCCAGTAAATGTTATTTAAGGCACATTTCATTTTAGCAAATAGCATTTTAAGAATGCTCTTAAGTGGTAAAACTTCAGATATCGAGGAAATCTGATTATCCAGGGAAGAGAGTTTTCAAATCTTTTGTAGCTTTATTTTAAATTCTTCTCATTTTTTCCACTTGGGTTTTATAAACAAAAATCTATTTACCTTGGAACGAAGGAAAAATAACAGGATGTAAACTTCCTGAAACAAGAGAAAACATTTTGGGGGACAGGAAAACTGAAATGGAGGAATTTTTGGTTTTTAGGGCATACTCTCTTCTAAGCCAGTTGTCTTTTTTTTTTAATCAACTTTATTGAGATATAATTTACATACACTATTTTAAGCATTTGAGTTGAATGCTTTGACAACTGTATGCACACACCTGTGTAACAACCATCCCAATCAATAGATAGGACATTTCCATCTCCCCAGAACTCTGTACCCCTTTGCAGTCAGTTCCCCAACCCCAACCCCTACCTTGCCGCAAGAAACCACTGATGTGGTTCCTGTCAATATTGATTCGTTTTGCCTCTAGAATTACATATAAACAGACTCATTGTGTGTATTTTCTTGTGTCCAGTTTCTTTCTCTCAGCACAGTCACTATGCAGTAAATCCACGTTATGTTGTTGGTAGTTCATTCCCTTTTATTGCTGATTAGTATTCATTATATAAATATACCAAAAATTATTTATTCACCTGTTGTTTTCTGTTTGGAGCTATAATGAATAAAACACACAAGTCTTTTTACCGACATATGTTTTCATTTCTCTTGGGTGAATACCCAGTGCTGGGCCATATGTTAAATATATGCTTAACTTTATAAGAAACGGCCAAACTCTTCCCAAGTAGTTTCACCATTTTATACTCCCACTAGCAATGCATGAGAGTGCCAGTTAAAGCCCAAACCTCAACTTACAAATTAGTAGAGAGGAAATTCTCTCTCACCGAATGGTTTCATCACCCATTGGCTCATTATTTTGTCCACTGCTTTAGGAGCTTCACCTTGTATTTATGTAAACCTTTTCCAATACAGTGTCATACCATTTGAGGTTTCAACTAACATTAATATTAATATATTACTAATATACTATTCATTAACTATATATAACTATCAGTGTATGTAATTAGTATACTGTTATTAAAACTAAAATTTTAAGCACAAACTATTTTCCCCTACACTGAGAGCTAAAAACTGTTTCTAAAACAGCATTTATTTCTGTTCCTTTCTCATAAGTAGGCCATGACTATTATTGAATTCTTGACCATTCAACACCTTAGAACTTTGTGTTGTTTACCCTTTCGAAAGTAGAGTCTGTAGAAGCCAGTGCCTCAGTTCTTGAAAGAGGAGCAGTATAATTTAGTGATAAAGAGCTCTAGCTTACAAAGGTAGTCTGACCAGTCTGAGAATCTTGGCTTCTTTCCATGAGCCCATTCTTTAGTATACAGAGCCTTGGTTTCCTCATGTATAATCTTGGGAGGTAGAGGTCATAATTATACATGTCTCACATGATTGCTCTGAGGACAATGATTTCATGTATGTAAAGTTGTTGGCACTGCTCCTGGTCCATATTTATTGCTTCATAAGTGGCAGCTTTAAAAAAGGTGTGTTCCAATGTGATTGAAGAGAGCAGCCATCATTAGAAACATAGGGGCGTGTTCCAGAATGCAAATTCCCTCTCCTCGTTTTGACCAGGAGCATGTTCCCTCTCTCCACTTGGAAGTCAGGGAGACTCCCATTCCATTCGCTTCCCATAAGCCCCATCCTCCTCAAGGTCATTCCCTCCCACCCTTCCCTGCTGCTGGGGCTGGCTAGTATGAGGGGCACAGGACCCTTCTCTCACCAGGTTCCAGGCTAAGCTCAGCTGCTCAGAAGCCTGGACTCAAAAGCTGGCTCACCATCATGCTCTCTGTCTCAGCTGTGTCAACGAACCTCATGCTGAAACATCCTGCCTCCTTCCAGAACTCAATTTTAACCTCCCACATGCTAAGAGCCTTACAAATCCATGGGGCTGAGGGATTGAGCTGCACTTGCTATGTGGACCCCAGCCTCAAAGAACCATAATAGGACTGTAGGAAAAAACTCACATATTAAAGTTCCAGAAAATCATTTTTTAAGTTTGCTTTTCCAAAGACACGGACCATAAGGGAGGAAAACTACCCTGTCTCAGACTTTCAATTTAAAGACCATTTGGTGAATGTTCCTCTTTGCACCTACACTTAGGACCTTTGGGGAGTAGCCAGTATTTCCATCTTCCCCAGCTCCTGAATCTGAAGAAACTGAAGTCTGCCAGGTGGTGAATGAATCATACCAATAAATAAGTTAATTAAGAAATGTAATGTGTTTATGTACATCTAGTAAATAGAGCAACCAGGGAAACTCAGGTTGAACTAGCATTATGACAACAAACAACTACTTATTTGAATACCACATAGAGGCAATTCTTGTTACCCTTGTATGTTGTGCCCTTTGCCCTAGGGCGTTAGTTCCAACTGCAGGCCAAGGATGGATGAGGCATAGCAGAGAGGAAGAGGGAAGGAAGACAGACGTTATGATCTGGC
The DNA here is from genome assembly GCF_964194185.1 of Rhinolophus hipposideros. NCBI lineage: Eukaryota > Metazoa > Chordata > Mammalia > Chiroptera > Rhinolophidae > Rhinolophus > Rhinolophus hipposideros. The sequence goes on from NC_138053.1 coordinate 12,746,473, forward strand.
AGGATTGGGATGAAGTCATGCTAACCCTTAGTTCAAGATCTGTCAAATGTCCTACAAGGTTATCAACTAAAGGATAGGCTGTCATCTTCGACCACTTGGCCCAAGCAAGCAGCTATCTCACTCAGTCTCCTTAGCCAGAATTGGTGAAGGTGTGCGAGTCAACTTTTATATGAAATATTGAAAATAAGACCCAACGTAGGAGTGCTTTTTAGGGAGGTTCTTTGGGCCTCTGTGTTCTACCCCTTAGGTCAGTTCTGTTACATGGAGAAGAAAAAACTGATAGAAAATTTTGGTGAATTATTTTGATGAGCTTCAAGAGTTTAAAATGAATACCATTGACATTTTGACATCTTAGTCTATTTTTCTTTGGTTTTCCTAACAGAAGGGTATACACCAATTGAGGAAGAATCAATATTCGGGGTGCTCTTCTTCAGCTTCTCAAAAACTCACCAGATTTTTTTCTTGAAATATTTACCAATTTAAGAACTAAATTTAAATTTTTGTCAGCTTCTGCTTCTAAAAATATGTAGTGTCTTAGATTGAATTTTTCTTGTTTTAGTTCAAACTAGCTAGAATATATCTGTAGCAAACATCTTTTTTGCCATTTATTCAAGCAGAAAATGTGGGTACTTGGCTTGTTTTTAAATTTTTTTTTATATGTAGCATTTCCTATCCCTCCCCCAATAGTTAGCAATACCATTCCAAGGAATTTTTTTCCTTAATAACTTTGACAAGTTACCTAAGATTGGCCAAATCTTCTATTTTGGCTTACATGGATATTACAATTAAACACTGTCTAGGTTTGTCCTACAAAATAGCAAATTTAATATAAATTACTCTAGTTTATTTTTCAAAGGAGAATTGCATTATTTTAGGTTCCCTGCTTCCTGTTGAAAAATATATTTACAAATCCAGTTCTTTTCTAAATAACTGCAATTCATAAAAAGATTTTTGTAACTCTTCATTAAAAGTTTCCCTCCCAAGTGGACAATCATAAGACGATTCATTCTTTGCTTATTTGTTTCATAAATGAAATAAAGAGGGTTAGAAAACAATAGAAATAATGTATCAAGTACCAAAAATGTGGCCCACACTGGGCTAAACATCACATACATTATCTAGGTACTGCATCCAATGTGGTATAAACAGTGATATGTGCCATTATTATCTTAATTTATGTGTAAGGAAACTAAAGCTTAGAGAGCATAAATGCCTACCATCACATGTACAAAAAGAAAATATTTTATTATTAAAAAATAGATTCAGTAACAAGTAACAGAATCACGAGTTCATATTAAGTTTTATTATTGTTGCTATTATTGAAAGCAGTAGTTAGACATATACATGAACACATACACATAAATAATTATTGTTCCACCACCTTAGACAGGAAGGGAATTATTATGAAACATCTAATACCCTCATTTTCCAAATGAAGAACTTAAGGTCCATGAAGGTGAAATGACTAGCCCACAGGAAAACAGCCAGTTCATTGATTTTCAGAATCAATCAGCAAATGTACATTCTGTGCCTCCTGTGAACACAGGTTCCTCAAACATTGGCAATTTATCCACAACTTCTCTCCCTGGGTTATCATGTTGCAAAACTACCGTATTAATAGCATAGACCCATCCTTGTTTATTCATATGACACTGCCATCCTAGCTCTGCAACAAAGAAATATACTGCTTATTGCTATTCAGTTTTGCAGATGCCTGTTTGTTTACATTGTGAAAGAATAACCACGGTAGCTTCAATGTCAGTATCGAGCCTGTCAATATAATTGTATAGTGGTAACACTGATGTTGTGAAATAATCATTAATACCTATCCTTGTGTTTATATGTAGCAATGACTGTTAAGGGTGTGATTATAGGATGTAAACAAGCTCCACCCAGAGTGAGTTCGAATGACTACATAATTGCCTGGGGACTTAGGTTACCCAATGCATATTGCACTCTGATTGAAAATATCCAGCATAGACAACTTTATTATAACTATAAATTTGGCTTCCTATTATTACCACTTCAAGCTAAATTATATATGTTTGATGAGGCATAATTTCTTATTAGATCTAGAGAATACCAGGGTAGAATACATCATGATGGAATTATAATTTGCATTTTAATTAAGTTTTGTTCACTCCCCAATACTAGCAAAAGAAGTCAATTCAATACTATAGTTATATAAATGAATAGGGGACAACATAGGACAAAAAAGGAACAACTTATATTGCTTACCAAAAATATTTTTATAATAGTAAACATAACCATTGGCATGATTTTTTCTGACCTTTCCATGAACCCTCTTTCATCAGCCTTCGGGTGGTCATTTATGAAAGACAGGTCTGGATTTGGGCATCTCTGGTTAGGGAGTGAACATAATTCAGCTCTTTCATGATTCTCTAAAATTTTATTTTGATAACCTCTATGCAAACCCTGCATGTAGAGCAATGTTCGTAGTTTCTGACAAAGAGAATGTGTTGAAACCTTTCCAACAAAATATTATTAGTGAAGTGGAGAGGGAATTTAATGTGAAGGACTTGGGTTTGCTCTGTTCTACCTGCTGTATTGCTGTATTTCTCCCTTTTCAGACCTGGAATTCAGACATTTGGAATAAATGTTTATAACGAGAGATGTCATATAAGTATGAAGTCATAGCTGGAATTGCCTCTGACACATCCTCTTATTCTCTGTACTAACCACACCATCAGCTACATGAGAATAATATAAATAATAGAAAATTGAGTTACCTGAATAATGAGCCATATTTTCTTAGTCCCAACCACTTTTAATTCATTCTGGTGAGCATTTAACTTCTAAGCAGAGTATTTATTATCTGGTCATTTTTCTAAATCACAATTACGTATTTGTGTATGTGAATAATTAGAGTTTCATAAAGATTAAGGAGTCAGATGGAATAAGCCAGTGGAAACAAGGTGATATAATTTTGAATATTAAAACTATGGTTTTTGCCACACTGACAGATAGTTCTCTCTTTTTTTTAATGCCCCCCAATGGCGAAATATCATTGCTGTAAATGGCTTGGGGGCCGGGTAACAGGTTGTTTTTCTAAAGTGTTTAAGGCATCAAAGCAGTAACAGGAGGTCAGTGCCGTGTGTTGCTTAATAGCTGGAGGCAGATCAGGGTCATCTTAGATTTGCTTTCCACAAGGGAAAATATTAATAAAAAATGAAAAAGAAAAGTTTTAGAGTGTGCATGAACTAGGAAGAAATAAGATTTATACTCTGCCTCTGTAAGAGTATTGAATATCATATCAATTTTCAAATATTGATGCAACTGTCATATTATTTTCACATCACGACAATTTTGAGTTTTCTTCACTTGAAACATTGTCCCATGGGGCATTGTGACGTTAAACTAATCTTTATTCATTATTTTTGCTGCCCAAACTCAAATCTTTGGAATAGAATTAATAAATCATGTGTTGACAGAGAGAATGGTAGAGACTATAGACAATTTGATGAGTAAGTTCTATGTAATTGGTGCCACTTACTCCTACTTTCAGTTTATGGAAATTTTCTACTTAAGATCTAAAAACTCTTAGGACCTTTCTTTCCTGATTTACTCCAAGATGGGCTGAAGCCTGGCTGGACCAAACTGATGTATGGTCAACTCATCCTTTTAAATATAACCAGCAAGGGATATTGCATATCTTGACTTCATAGCACACAAAAACTCTAACTCAAGACCTTCCTGCTGCAATTTATGTCAAGTTGTTCTTGCTATTTTCTCAGAGGAGCTTCAGAGTAAAACTGAGTACCCTCTGTGGAACTATAACTAAGCAATAACCAAGGAGACAAAGATGTACTGGTAATTAGTCCAGGAAGTGATGCTGTTTGAAATACCAAGAAGGGCTAGCTGTCTGTTAAATACTGAGTTGTTTTCCATGTTGGTATAGCAACCACAGCTTTAAGAACACCCAGGAATTATTAGTTATAATTACTTAAGGTGTGATTATTTTTTAAATAAACTATTTTTAGGACAGTTTTATAATTACAGAAAAATTGCAGTGATAGTACAGAAAGTTCCCATGTATTTCCCTCCCACCTACTTTCCCCTGTTATTAACATCTTACCAAACTGGACAACCTAGAAGAAATGAATAAATTCCTAGAAGCATAAAACCTCCTAAGACTGAATCATGAAGAAATAGAAAATCTCAGTAGACTTATTGATAGTAAGGAGATTGAACCAATAATCAAAATCTCCCCACAAACAGAAGTCCAGGACCAGATGGCTTCACTGATGAATTCTACCAAATATTCAAAGAAGAATTCCTACCAATCCTTGTCAAACTCTTTCCAAAGATTGAAGAGGAGAGAATGCTTCCAACTCATTTTACAAGGTCAGCATTACCCTGATACCAAAACCAGACAGGCCAATATATCTGATGAACATACATGCAAAAATCTTCAACAAAGTATTAGCAACACAAATTCAACAATACATTAAAAGAACCATGCACCATGATCAGTGGGACTTATTCCAGGGATGCAAGGATTGTTCAATATCTACAAATTACTCAAAATGACACTCCACATTAACAAAATGAAGGATAAAAATCATATGATCAAAAAAATATATATGATCATCTCAATAGATGTGGAAAAAGCATCTGACATCAACATCCATTTACAATAAAACTCTCAACAAAGTGGTCATAGGGGGATCATACCTCAACATAATAAAGGCCATATATGACAAGCCCACAATTTACTCAACAGTATGAAGCTGAAACCCTTTTCATCATATTCAAAAGTGAAAAGCTGAAAGCTTTTCCTTCTAAGATCAAGAACAAGACTCAGAGGCCTTCTCTTGCCACTTTTATTCAACATAATACTTGGCATCCTACCTAGCCAGAGCAACTAGGCAAGAAAAAGAAATAAAAGGCATTCAAATTGGAAAGGAAGAAGTAAAACTGTCATTATTTGCTGATGACATGGTTTTATATGTATATAAGAAAACCCTAAAGACTCTACCAAAAAAACTGTTAGAACTAAAACAAACTCAGTAAAGTTACAGGATACAATTCAATATACAAAAATCTGATGTATATATATATATATATATATATATATATATATATATATATATATATATATAATACAATCAGAAAGAGAAATTAAGAAAACAATGTCATTTATAATTACATCAAAAATAATAAAATACCGAGGAATAAATTTAGCCAACGTGGTGAAAGACTTATATACTGAAAACTATAAGACACTGATGAAAGAAAGCACGAATAAATGGAAAGCTATGTTGTGCTCATGGATTGGAAAAATTATTGTTAAAATGCCCATACTACTCAAAGCAATCTACAGATTCAGTGAAATCCCTATCAAAATTCCAATGCTATTTTTCACAGAAATAGAACAAATGGTCCTAATACTTGTAGAACCACAAAAAACCCCGAAGAGCCAGAGCAGTCTTCAAAAACAACAAAGCTGGAAGCGCCACATGCCCTGATTTCCAACTACATTATAAAGCTATAGTAATCAAAACAGTATGGTACTGGCATAAAAACAGACACATAGGTCAATGGAACAGAACAGAAAGCCCAGAACTAAACCCACATATATACAGTCAATTCATTTATTTTTTCTTTTAAACATTTTTTTTTTTTTTTAGTTCTCTCAGATAACCGCTGTTACCAGTTTATTTATTTATTTTTTGTTGAGAGCCTGCTGGCCCATGTGGGAATCGAACCGGCAGCCTTCGGAGTTAGGAGCACGGAGCTCTAACCGCCTGCGCCACCGGGCCGGCCCCAGTCAATTCATTTATGACAAAAGAGGCAAGAAATTGTGATAGGATAAGGACAGCCTCTTTAATAAATGGTGCTGGGAAAACTAGACAGCTACATGCAGAATGAAACTAGACATCTTATACCATACACAAAAATTAACTCAAAATGAATTGAAGACTGAATGTAAGATCTGAAACCATAAAACTCCTAGAAAAAAACATAGGCAGTAATCTCCTTGACATCTGTTTTGGTGATGATTTTTTGGATCTGATTCCAAAAGCAAAGACAACACAGCAAAAATAAACAAGTGGGACTACATCAAACTAAAAAGCTTCTCTGAAGCAAAGGGAAATCATCAACAAAATGAAAAGACAACCTACTGACTGGGAGAAAACATTTGCAGATCATATATCTGATAAGAGATTAATATGCAAAATATATAAAGAACTCATACAACCCAACAGCAAAAAACAATTCAATTAAAAAAATGGGCAGAGAATCTGAGTAAACATTTTTCCAAAGAGGACATACAGATAGTCAACAGGTACATGAAAAGATGCTCAGCATCCCTAATTGTCAGGGAAACACAAATCAAAACCACAGTGAGATACCACCTCACACCTGTTAGAATGGCTATAATCAAAAAGACAAGAAATAAGTGTTAGTGAGGACATGGAGAAAAGGGAGCCCTTGTGCATTGTTAGTGTGAATGTAAACTATGCAGCCACTATGGAAAACAGTATGGAGTTTTCTCAAAAAATTAAAAATAGAACTATCAGATGATCCATCAATTCTACTTCTGGGTATTTATCCAAAGAAAATTAAAACACTGACTCAGAAATACATATCTGCATTCCCATGTTGATTGCATTATTTACAATAACCAAGATATGGAAACAATCTTAAGTGTTTATGTATAAATGAATGGATAAAGAAGATGTCAAACACACACACACACACACACACACACACACACTGGAATACTATTCAGCCATTAAAAGAATGGAATCTTGCCACTTGTGGTAACATAGATGGACCTTGAGGACATTATGCTAAGTGAAGTCAGACAGGGAAAGATAAATACCATATGATCTCACTTATTTGTGGAATCTAAGAAAACAAAACAAACTAACAAAACCAAGGCCATAGATACAGAGAACAGATTGGTGGTTGCCAGAGGGGAGAGGGGATAGGATGTGGGTGCAATGGGTGAAGGGGGTCAAAAAGTACACAAATTTCCAGTTATGAAATAAGTCATGAGGATGTAATGTACCGCATGATAACGATAGTTAATAATACTGTATTGTGTATTTGAAAATTGCTAAGAGAGTAAAAAATATCTTGCATTAGTGTATTTGTTACAACTAATGAACCAATATTGATACATTATTATTAACTAAAGTCCATACTTTATTCAGATTCCTTAGTTTTTACCTGATAACCTTTTTATTCCAAGATCCCATCTAGGATTTCACATTACATTTAATTGTCATGTCTCCTTTTGTGACCGTTTCTCATACTTTTCCTTGTTTTTTACAACCTTGACAGTTTTAAAGAACACCAGTCAGGTATTTTGTAGAATGTCACTCAGTTGGGATTTGTCTGATGTTTTTCTCATATAAAGACTGGGGTCATGAGTTTTGGAGAGAAAGATCAGAGAAGTGCCAGTGTCATCACATATAGAAGGTACATACTATCAAGATGACTTATGGCATTGTTGACGTTGACCTTGATCACCTGTCTGAGGTAGTGTTTGTCAGGTTTCTCTGTTGTAACTCTTTCCATGCTGTACTCTTTGGAAAGAAGTCGCTATGCATAGCCCACATTTAAGGAATGGGGAATTATGCTTCCCCTCCTTGAGGATCTACATAAATTATTTGGATTTCTTGTGCACAGGAGATTTCTTCTCCCCTCCCCCATGTTGATTTATCCAATCATTTATTTGTATCATTATGGATTTGTAGATCTTGTATTTGGGGTTATAATGCAATACTACTTCACTTATATTGTTGCTCAGATTGTTCCACATTAGCCATTGGAGCTCTTACACTTGGATCCCATATCTCTTTGAAATAACCCTATCATTATGGGTGTTTGTATTCAGTGCATTTTTTAAGTGATTATTTGTTTTTAAGTTAGTTGTATCTTGCACATAAAATCAGCCACATTAGTAGTTATCAACTTTTTTCCTCCGTATGACAGTAATCAATCATTCTCTATTCAAGTGAGCAAATGGCATTTTTTAAAAATGAGTTACATTTGATTATTAACCAAGAAATTATTCAGTACCCTTGATGTTTCTTCTCCATGTATATACTACACAGTTATGAAGTCCTCTTTGGAGTCAAAGATTATTTTTAAAAGCAGGGATAAACAGATTGGATGAGAAGTAAATACGGACATAGAATGGAATATGAAGAATTAGATAATGAAAAGCAAAAGCAGTGGGCTTAAAATTCAAAATGAGTAAATACACTAGACCATTTATTAAACTAATATACATCTTAATATAATCAAGAGTGTCTGGGCGAGAGAAATAACTTAGAGCATACTGAATGGCAAGCTGGAAACACCTCATTCAAATCAGGAGCAGCGCTCACTTTTCAGTATGATCATTCAATATTCTTTTGGAAGCTACAATCCCTCCAAGAAGTATAAATCAGAAGAAAGGAGGAAAAAGATAATATTTGCATATTTCTATTTACCTAGAAACCTAACAGAATCGATAGAAAGTAACATAATAAATTAAAAATTGATAAAAATTAAAATCCATATATAAAATAAACCAAAACTAATAGCTTTTCTATATATGAGCAATAAGTAGTTACAAAACATAATGGGAAAGATCCCATTTACTGGAGTATAAAATATTCAGTAATAAATCTATATTTAGAAAACTAAAATACTTTACTGAGGGAAATAAAAGGTAACTTGAATAAATACTATGTTCCTGGATGGGAAGACTAAATCTCAACTTTAAAATAGCAACTCGAAAAAAATTGAGAAGAATAAGTAGAAATGATCAGTAAAATCTGGTGGACAGCAACGTTGGAGATCTTCTTCTACCAGTCATTAAAATGAATTTAAAAGCTTTCATACCTTTGAAATATGATGTTTTATAAGAATAGATAGATTAATGAAGCAGAACCCAGGAAGAAATTCTAGTATGGTTAAGAATCTACTATAGATAAGGTGACATATAAATGAAGAAGTCATTAATAAATAGGATTGAACCAATTGATATACCATTTGGAGAAAAAGACACTTAGCTTTTGACATCACACCATAAACCAAAATACATTATAAATGGATAGAAGAGTCTACGAAATATTAACAAAAGTCATAGGAAATCTGGGATGACTATTTATCTGCACTTGGAATGGAAAGACCCTTCTAAGTAGAGGAGTAATAGAGGAGTAACCATTGAGAAAGTGATTGATAGGTTTAACTTCCAAAACCTTTGTGTCAACACACAAAGGACAAACTATAAACAGACAAACTATAAACAAACTATAAACAAATTAGAAATCAAATGATGGGATTTTTTTAAGTTACACATATATGACAAAGAGTTAATATCTTTAACACATACACCAAATTTGTAAACATACTAATAAAAAGGCGAAAAAAGGAAAACTGGGGGAAAGACATGAATAAATAAATCAGAAAGACAAAATTCTATGGCCCAGAGATGCAAATTTTTAAAGGAATATTTATTTACTTAATGTTTATTTATTTAAATATTTATGTCAAGAAATGCTAATAATGAAAAATCATCTTTAACCTGCCGATTTGAAGAGATGCTTTAAAATGATAAAACCCAGTCTTGGCAACCATACATTGAAATAGGCAGTCTCATTCACTACTAGTGGAAGTAAAAATTTGACCAAAATAGAAACTTTTAGGTGAGGGAACATTAATGGAAAGAGGATTAGAATGCAAGCTAAGACCCTAGATTGCTAACTCTCTTGTTGTGTGAACCTGAACAGGAAATATAAGACCTCTGCATCTTTGTTTCTTCATCTGTAAACAAAGAGTCAGGTTTAAAAATATGATCAATGTAAGTGAACACAAGAAAAGTCGTGAGATTGGGAGAAAGATGGCAAATAGGGATCAGAAGAGAATTGCTTTAAAAAAGAATCTGACAAAAATCTCAGATCTACTCATTGTAACAGCATAGAAACCCTAGAAACAATCTCCAGAATATATGCGGGAACTTGGCAGAGGGTAGACAGGCATTAAAAATAAGTGGAAAGATGAAGGTTTATTTAATAAGTGATTTAGCTTTCATTATGAAAAAAGAAAAATAGGTTAATGCCTCACCTCATATAGATAGATAATTTTAGATGGATTAAGGGCCTGAATGTGTAAAATAAACCTTTAAAATTATTAGAAGGGAATACAGAAGAATACTCTTATGTCTGCAGGGGAGAGATTATTTCTCAGTCAGTACACAAAAATGACAGTTCATAAAGGGAAAGATTACCTACAGAAGTAAAACTCTTTTATGCAAAAGTCACTATATATAAAGTTAAGACACAAACCGTGGACTAGAAAAATACGTTTTCAACATATAAAACAGCAAATATGTTGATTTCCACTCTATACAGATGGAGAATCCTTACAAATCAGTATGAAAAAGATAACTGACTACTCAACAAAAATGAGTACGAAATGGTACCTTCAGGCAATAGACAGAGGAGGAGATTTAAAAGACCAATAAATGTAAGACGAGATGCTGAGCCTTACTAACAATTAGGAGAAACGCTTACTAAAACAGAGGTACCACCTGAATGGCAAAAATGAAGTATGACTGTCCAAACATTGGGCAGGATGAATGGAATGGAGAACTTCCTCAGCTCTCTGGGCGTGCAGTCTGGTACATCACTTTGGAAAGCAAGCTGGGGGTACCTGGTAAAGTTGAAAATGCAATCTAGGAAGAAACAGTTTTACCCCTAGAAATATGCCCTAGAGAAGCATGTGCAACAGAAGCCCTGTACAAGGACATTCACTGAAGCATTCTTTGTCATGGCAAAACCTAATATCTGTTAATGGAGGAAAGATAAAATAAATTACACTATGTTCATATTTTGTTTCCTTTATCACTGTGTTCCCAGCCAGTACAATCCTAGGAACATGGTTGGTGCATATAAATATTTGTTGAATGAATGAATGTGGGAGAACACTCACAGCAGTTAAAATGTAATAAACTGGCTCTATATGTAGGAAGATGGATAGATTTCAGACACAGTGTGGGAGAACAAAATGATCTTGGAATATGTATCTTATGGTACAAATTTAATATACATAAAACAATGCAGTATATTATTAATAGATACCTATAAAGTAAGGAGAAATGGTGGAAATTAAAAATATGGTGGATAAAATTTTTAAAATTCATTTACTGGGTTTTAAAGTCGACCTCACAGACCATAGAACAAAAAGAGAAGAAAATAGAACATACAAGAGAAAATTTAATAAAGCACGGACACCCAATCCTAGAAGTCCAACATCTGATTAATGAGAGCTTCAGGAAGAGAACAAAGAAAAGAGAGGCACAGTATTTAAAGAGATAAATAATAATAGCTAAAATTTTACTGAATGACTATTACAAGAGAAGCCCGGTACTGAGTGTTTTACGTGGATTCTTTCATTTAATCTTCAAGAGACTCCAGTGAGATTAGTACCATTGTTTTCTCCATTTATAGATGAGGACACTGAGTCACTGAGGGCTGAATAACGTCTCAGAATTACATAGCCAGTAAAAAATGGAGCATAGATTAGATCCCAAATCAACCTGATTCCAAAACCTGTGAGTTTAGAAAATATGAGCACATTTTTTAAGAAAAAAATAATAAACTATAATCTCAACACCCAGAGATTTTTAATATATTTTAAGGTATGTCATTCCTCCAATGAACTTTCTAAGCGTGATACATTTTTTCAAATTTCTTACCAATTTGGAGACTACATATACAGAGGGTGCCAAAAAAAAATGTATACACATTTTAAGAAAGCAAAAAATTGTATTAAAACTGTAATACTCAATATATACCGGTAACAAAAGATGAATACAAGTCATGTGTATACATTTTTTTGGCACCCCCGCTATATGCTATATATTGTTTGGTAATCTACTTTTTCATTTAAGAATAAATGAATATTCTGTATGATTCAATATCGACAATATCAATTTTAATATCTGCTTGGTATGAATTTATTTATTCAATCAATAGTTATTGATGTACAAGGCACTTTTCTAGACTCTTCTACTACATAAGTGAACAAGCAGACAAAATCCCTGAATTCATGGAGCTTACATTTCAGTGGGGGAAATAACAATAAATATAGAAAGTGAAGTACATGTTATGTTGGAAGCTGACACATACCACATGCATTAAAAGGTGCACAAGGATAGGAAGGATCAAAGAGCTAGGGGTGGTAGGGTGATTGAAGTTTTTATTGAGAAAATGACATTTGAGCAAAGCCTTGATGGAGGTAAAGGAGTAATCCTGGCAGGTTACTGGGGGGAAGCTCTTATAAAACTGATACATAATTCACATCCATACAATTCACTGTCTCATTAAAGTGTACAGTTCAGTGACTTTAGTATATTCACAAAGTTGTGCAACTCTCACTACTATCTAATTTCATAACATTATCATCACCCCCTAAAAAAAACCAGTATCCATTCGCTGTCACTCACCATTGCCCCCTCCCACAGCCATTGGAAACCACTAATCAACTTTCTGTCTCTATGGCTTTACCTGTTCTGGACATTTTATGTAAGTGGAATCATATGATATGTGGCCTCTTGTGTTTGGCTTCTTTCACTTAATGTCTACAAAGTTCATCCAGGGCATAGCATGTATCAGTACTTTATTTCTTTTATGGCTGAATAGTTTTCCATTGTGTAGCTATATACCACATTTTGTTTATCCATTCATCCATTGGTGGGCATTTGGGTTATTTCCACTTTTTGGCTATTATGAACAATTCTACTTTGGATAATTATATATACGTTTTGGTGGGAATAAAATTATCAGTTCTACTGGGTATGTACTACGAGGAGAATTGCTGGGTCATATGGTACCTGTATTTAACTTGTTGAGGAACTGCCAGACTGTTTTCCAACGTGGCTATGGAGAAAGCATTTAAAGCACAAGGAAAGCCAGTGGAAAGGCACGTCTACAGCACAGCAGGGAAGCCACTGTGACTGGACTGGAACAAGTGAACCTGAGATGGGGTCAGAGTGAGGATGGCGGCAGGGCTAGAACGTGTGGGGTTCTTTTGGCCATTGTAGGACCTTGGCTTTTATTCTGAGAGAAATGGGGAGTCAGTGGAGGGTTTTGAGCAAAGGGATGATGTGACCTGTCTTCGTTTTTAAATGAATCAATGTGGCTGGCATGTGGAGAATAGACTATCAAGGAAAGATGATTAGGAGATCATTGTAGTGATTAAAGCAAGAAAGAAATAACAGTGACGCAGACCAGGGTGGAAGCAGTGGAGGCCGGGAAAGTGGTTAGATTCTGGATATGTTTTGAAAGTAGAGCCAACTAGATTTTCTGATGGATTTGGTGGTAGTGGTAAGAGAAATAAAAGAATCAAGAATAACTACACGTCAAGGGGAAAGGTGAAGGGATTTGGAAGCAGCTGGTAACCACAAGATGGCCTCAGGGTTTTTCTTTTGAAAATTAATTTGGGGAAGGTATTCTATAATGTTGTAAAGATTTTGTTGGGTATCCGATGGACATGCGTCCTATTTGGGAGACCACCTCAGGGATACTGTGGATACCTGATCATGGCATTGTACATCAGAAGCTAAACATTAATGAATGCCAACTATAATTTTTTATATATAATGTGATGGTTCAGTGTGAGGTCGGAGGGATAGTGGATGGGGGGAGGGGGGTTCACAGTATGAGGGATATAAATGATGAACGTCTAAGTATTACCTTGTTTTGTACACCTGAAACTAATAAATAAATTAATTAATAATAATAAAAAAAAAAGAATAGAAATCTGTAAAACTGCAAGATATTAACAGATTTTTAGGCTGTTCGCTTAAATATTAAGAAAAAAAGATGGACAGATTGCAAACTAATAATGAGTTTAACAGATATGCAATATTATTCTGAATAATGAGTTTCCATTTTATACTTTTTGTCACTTCCTCAGAAAAGATATGAAATGACTGTAGGTAATTAATATGTGTAATTATGCATCATTTATTATTCAATAAAATGATAATAGATTAAATATCTAAAAAAAAAAAAAAAAAAAGAATAACTACACGTCTTTTGGCAGCCTGGGCATTTGGAAGGATGGAGATGCCATTGACTGAAATGAAAATGACTGCAGGTGGAACTGTTCTTGTTGGGGGGTGGTAGATTCAGTTCAGCTTTGACACATTAGGTTTGAGAAGACTCTACTTAGCCACACGGAGATGTTAAATAAGCAATTAGACATACAAGTATGGGGGAGAGGAGAGAGGTCTGGGAGGGAGATATAAACTGGGAGTTAACCGTGTTGAGGACTTTGAAGGAACCGAGTGTAGACAGACAGAAAAAGAGGACCACAGTCTGACCCAGGATTCTCTAACCTAAGATGACACTATGTTTCCCGAAAATAAGGCCTAACCGGGAAATGAGCCCTTGCATGATTTTTCAGGAGGACATCCCCAGACTATAAGCCCTAATGCGTCTTTTGGAGCAAACCCTACTATAAGACCCGGCCTTATTTTTGGGGAAACTCGGTAGTGAGAAGGAGGAGAACTAATAAAGGGTATTTAGGAGGTAGGAGAAAAACGAACCCAGTGTTACGTCCTGGAAGCCACATGAAGAAAGTGCGTCAAGATGGAAGAAGAAAACAATTAGTTAAATGCTGCAGAGAGGTCAAATAAGATGAGAACCGAGGATTGAGCAATCTGGAGATAACTGCCGAGCTTGAGCAGTTTCTTTGGGATAGTGATGGCAAAAGCCTGATTGGAATGGGTGTAAAAGCGAAGGAAACTGTTGAAGGTGATGGATAGGTTCGTTATCTCAATTGTGGTAATAGTCTCGTGGTGTATACATATGTCAAAACTGATCAACTTGTACACATTATGTTTGTGCACTCTCGGGTGCTTAAGTGTAACTTGATAAAGCGGAAAAAGGGAGATAATGGAAGGAAAGAAATAAAGATGCTTTTTGTTTTGAGGAAATTTGCTGCAAAGGGATCAGAACAATGAGGGGATAGCTATAGAAGAAGTGGGGCAAAAGAGGGATTTTTTTTTTGAGGTGGGAGAATGTGTGTATGCTGCTGGAAATGGTCTAATAAAGGAAAGAAACTGATGACGTTAAAGAGAAATTTGCTCGAGTGGATCCTGCAGAGGAGATAGGCCTATAGGGTGGGGTCTAGTGCACACAGGGAGAAGGACGAGCACAAGTGGTTCACTGCTGGTAACAGATAGGGAGGCAGAATCTGCATGTCCAGACACCAGTAGGGCAGGAGATGGGTGTAGGAGTCTGTGGAAGTTCTCTTTGGATTGCCTCACTTTTTTCCATGAAGTGGGAAGCAAAGCCATCAACTGAGAATGAAGATAGAGGAGAAGGTGTTGGAGGCTCGAGGAGAGAAAGGTCCCTGTGAGATCATTGTCAAGGAAAGTGAGAATGTGTGAAGGCGTGGAGTGAGGAATGGTTGGTGGGCAGCACTCAAGTCTCATTGAGTCTTGTGGTCATGAGTCGCCCTTCAGCGCAGTTATGCGTTTTTCTCCCGCCATTATCAGCAGCAAGGGTACAGGCACAGAGTTGGCAAAGAATTGGATTGTGGTTTCACCAATGCACTAGACAAGAGAGTGGTAAAAGAGCTGCGGATATATGCAAGAGATTGATTATAATGATGACCTATTTGTTTAAACTGGGTCCGCAGGGAAGAAGGAATATCAAGGGGGTGCAAGAGAGAGAAAAGGTGGTAAAATCAATGGATTGGAGGTCCTGAGGTAATCAGAAGATTGTTGGAGTTGGGGTATTGGACGAAGTGAGGTGGTCAGAGTGGATACATGACACAGTATTTCACTAGATGGATGTACAGAGTTTCTTGAACCCGTTGGGGTCTCTTTGTAAGATGAGCCTATAGGATCGTGGAAGCAATCTCTTTTACTTCTGCCACCTCTTGTATCTTGATCTGCCTCTCTGAGATCCCAGGGACTTCTGCAAGGTTCAGTCCCTTCCTTCTCAGATCATTTAACCCCAACCTAACTATTCCCTGTAAGCCCCTTTGCCCCTCCAGTCCTACCTTGTATAACATCTGCCCCTGAATTATGCTGAGAATTCTGTGATTCCTTTGAGAACCAGAACAGAAGTGAGGGGAAACCAGTCCCCTTACCATGTGTCTGTCCCTCCAGGATCTCCTTGGGGGGCAGTCCACCTTGTCAAGGATTGTCTTTGATGAAGGGTTATTAGAAAGGAGAGAGGTGTGGTGTTTTTCTTTTATAGCTGTGGTTCCAGCTCCTTGGTCCAGAATGCAAAAAATAAAAGGGTGTAAGTTTTTCAGGGTGTAGTTGGCCTTTATAGGTCTCTCCCTGAATGGAATGTGACCTGCCACTTTGTCTTAGGAGGCATTCTCTATTTCCTGTTCCATCGGAACCACTAGAAATGTTACTTGGAGATATACCAACCATTGTAGTGTCCCCATATTTTTCTTGGTTTAAATTATCAGTGTGTTCTGATCTTTAGTGGAAAATCAGTTGAACAGGATAGTTAAATCCTTTGGAGAGGATTAATTTGAGATTTCATGTCATTACTTAGCTCTCTGGTGCCTTGTTTTCTTTAACATATGTACATGAAAGAGTGGGCATGTGGATTTGAATGCGTTTATAACTGTTTGCCTCCTAAACATTGTCCTTTAAGGTGTTTCCTCCACCAGGATTTCCTTTTAATAAAGCTAAAATTTTATTCAAAAGAAAGAACTTTTCGATGCTGGTATTATAAGCTTTGTTGATTACCAAGGAAGATTTTCCTTAGTAGTGGCAAAAATCCTCCATCCTCTCTATGTGCCCCCACCTTGTTCACCTTCCCATCTCCATGGCTGCCAACCAACAAAGGCACACACCCACAGATAGTGCCTATCCAAGAAGCCTGCCCTCGTCATGACACCTTCCTCAGCCTGTTCCTTCCACACACAGATATTTCACATCACATCAGTACCCACATACAGGAAATCCATAAGCGTCTCTTAGTTCCCTGTGGTCTTTATATCCTCTTTGTACACTAGATTCTTTCAATAACTGTCACCAAGTTCCATGCTCCTGGCCCTTCCACAATCCTATCACAGGTGACACAGACATGATAAAATTCATGGGCACCTAAGAAATAACCCCCAGTGAACTTAGCCCAAAAAAATCATTAGGCAGAACTCCATGTAACAGAGAAACTCCGGCGCCACAACTTTAGGCTGCTTTCAACTCTTCATTCTCTCATGCTTTCTTTTCAATGAATCGTTTCCCCAAGGAGCATGGAGGTTATGAAGGGCACAATTTTCTCTGTTCCTGTGTGTGTTTCTGCACAAGCACTAGTCTGGTGCACACAGTGGATGCTGAGTTATTTACAGATTAAGTGAGAAACTGTACAGTCCCACTGAAGACAGCTGACAGAGCCCAGAAGAAGCCCACCCAGCATTAGGGTAAGAGGGGCTCTCCTTTGGGTTTGGGTAATGGAAGTGGGCAGTTCCTGGCTTGCACCATTGTATTGATGTATGTTGGAAGAGTATTTGCTTTCTCCTTCCACTAAAAATTATTTTGATGAGTGAGAAGCATGGTAGGAAAATGCAGTTAAGCCAAGAAGTGGGTACCTCCCAATCATTGACAGCGATGTCTTCTCTGACCAAATTACACAGTTGTCATGTTTAGAGTGTCTAGTCTCACTCTGGCTGCTCCACCACCCCCATACACACACGTACCCTCCTAAACCCCCTGGAGAGGTGGTCTCCTAATGGCTATGATTCAGTGACCTGCACCCGGGAAAAGACGTTCTTTTATTCTTTTGATCCCTCACCTTTCTCAGTGGAATCAAGGATCTGAGAGGTTATTTTTAGCCACTTTTGTCAGGAGGGAAAGCAGGAAGGGGAAAGTGAAAGAGCCCTGATGTTCTGCTGCAACTTCCTATAAAGAATGGGCTTTAAAAAACATCATTGGGGAAGATGAATTTCTTTGTCAATACGTGTCGGCAGCTAACCTAGTGCCAATTTCATCAGCCCAGGGAATGAGCCTGTGGAACCTCAAGGAAACTAGATCATCATGTGGTGTGGTGCTTGTGTTTCCCCCAAACTGACCAGGCATCTGCCATTATGATCCATTTTTTAAATTGCAAAGAGAAAATAAATGCCACACAGTTTTTGCAATTCCAAAGGGCAAATTGGATATGTTTTGACATATGTTGAAAATAAATTATTGAAAAATGTATTCGCATATACAATTATCTTTCTGAAACACACCAAACTAAATGTCAGTTCCATCGTGCACCAAGCCACTGGGCAGCAACTGGGCTGGGATGGTTTTAGTTACTGAATTCGACTTGCACTCAAGGATGAGCTTAGTAACAACAGGGCAGTTGGAGGTACTTAGTACCACTCTCCTCCTCACACACCCACCCTTTCTTAGAAGAGACACTCCCCCTCCCTGGCTGTGGGGACAGAGCCAGGAGTGCAGTTTCCAGGCTCTCGCCCTCACGTGGAAAGGTGCTGGCTCAGGTAGTAAATGGTCATCAACTGGGATTAGATGGTTATCAGCTGTGGCTAGTTGGCCATCAGCTGTAACCGGTGAGCCATTGGCCACTAATATAACTGTTGTGGCTACTCTAGCAGCAAATGGGGGCTAGCAAGAAGAAGGTGGCTGAGCTAGCAAGAGCGGATTGCAGTTAGCACAGTGGATTGCAGCTAGCAAGTGAGGTGGGTTGGCAGAGACAAGTGGAGGGTGGATTGAGGATCATGTGGCTCCTGCTTCCTGTGTCTCCAACCCAGCCACTAGAGAGACTATAGTGGTATAACTCCACTATCTATGGCTCCGTGGGTGTTCCTTTTTGGCCTCACCATATCCTGCGTTCTTATGTGGGGAGCAGAGACCCCACCTGTCGCTCTGCATGACACATGGTGCAGCGAACAGGGTACGGTGCTGGCCAAAGCTCTCCGAAGAGCGGTGGAGCAGTTTGTGCTTATGAATACTCAGTCACAGGAAGACCAGGAGGAGCAGCTGCCAGAGAGCTTGATCCCCGTGGAGGGGTGGAAAGATGTGGATGGTTCCCCAACCAGCAGAGGCCAGAGAAAGCCAAGGGCGTTGCGGCCCTGGGGGCTGGGAAGTGCTTGCTGAGGCAGCCTGGATGCAGGACTTGTCCCAGGAGGAAACGCTTGCTGAGTCCTCCGTGGGAGATGAGGATGAGGTCAAGGTCGTCCCTCACCCCCATGACAGCCCTGGCGAATGACTATGGACTATGGGGAATTGCCTTCCATCCCTAATATAATGGACCTCTTGACTGTTTGCTTGGAAGTTACCACCATGTAGTGGAACTGGCGGATATTTGCTTTTGTGTCTTGACCGGCCGCCATCGAGAATATGTAAGCACCTTGACTGCGAGTTGCTGTTGTTCCAGCACGGTACTCTGAGAGGTCCAGAGAGAGTGGCAATGCCCTGAGCTCCCTGGGTGTTCCTTTCTGGCCTCATCATATCCTGCGTTCTTATGTGCGGAGCGGGACCAGAGACCCCACGGGCCGCCCCGCATGAGAGCGCAGGACATGGTGAGGCCAAAAAGGAACACCCACAGAGCCATAGATAGGGGAGTCATACCACTATATTCTCGCTGGTGGCTGGGTTGGAGACACAGGAAGCAGGAGCCACACTATCCGCAACCTGCCGTCCACTTCTCTCTGCTAACCCACCTCACTTGTTAGCTGCAGTCCATTCTTGCTAGCTCAGCCACCATCTTCTTGCTAGCCCCTATTTGCTGCTAGAGTAGCCACAACAGTTATATTAGTGGCCAATTGCTCACTGGTTACAGCTGACGGCCAACTAGCCACAGCTGATGGCCATCCAATCACAGTTGATGGCCATTTACTACCCAAGTGAGCGAGTGAGTCCGAGAGCCTGGAAACTGCACTCCTGGCTCTGTCCCCACACTGGCCTTTGGCTTTCAGTCACTTTTATGGACCGTTAATTACGCTTCTGCTAGATGACAAATAAAGCCTAGGGTCCTACCTGGTCTAAGGAGCATCAGTTTTTACTGGAAGCTAAAAAGCCTTGAAAACCCAGGGGAATAAATCCCCAAGGAGCTGAGACATTTCCAGCTCCTGAAGTAGGATAACACGTCGCTTGCCCGGCTTGTCTCATCCTCCCTCTCCAGGCCCCCAAAGCTCACAGGAAGTTTCCTGTTGAAGCAGTGGCTTTCACACGTTTTAACTGTCATCCTCAGGAATAAATTTTACATGGCAACCCAGTTTGCACAAACACAAAGCAAAACTTACCTCGCAACATACGCTGGACTCCAAAGCTGGTTTTTTTTATCCAGTTTCCTTTAATTCTGTATCTTTTTACCTCTCTCTCCCTCAAGACTGCTCAAGACTCACTAACTTGATTTCACAGCCCACTGATGAGTCACCACCCTGTCCTTGACTAGCAGGACAGCAGTATTTGAAGGTGGGAAGAGGCTGCAGAATAGCTCCTCTCCTGTAGGACGTGTGCGTGTGCTCTGTGGTTAGCTGACCAGTGCTTGGATGTTTACCCAGCAACTCTGAGGAGACAAGCATGGTGTGCTGAGCACATTACGTGCAGCTTCACAACCACCCCAGGAGGTCTGAGTACTTTAATTACCCTCTTACTTCAGATAAGACTCAGCTGAGGTAAGAAGCTTGTCTGAGGTCCCCAGTTGGCAGAGCTAGAATTCAAATGCCATTTCTCTGACTCTAAACCCCTGACCTTCCCTTCTCAAAGACCACTGGTAGCCACCCATTGTTCTCAGGGTCAAGTTAAACCTCTTACTTCTCCACCTTCATTTTTCTCTCCTGCTCCTGCACTTTGCACTGCAGTCTGAACTTCCTTCAGCTGCTCGAACACCCTGGGCCTTTGCACATGTTCTTACTTCTCCTGGGAACTCTCTTCTCTCTCCCCTTCGCCTGGCTAGCTCCTCTCATTATTTAGGTCTCAGCTTAAACCTCATTTCTCCAGGACACCTCTGAATGCCTCTGCCCACTCCCTACAACCATGATAAAGACCTCCCAATATGCTCCCAGACCAGTCTTTTCTATCTCCATCCTAGCACCTGTGCCATTTTATTATTTTGCGTGTATATCCAATGGTGTGCTGGTAAATGTTCAACAAACAGTTCTCTGGGGGAAAAGGTGAGGTGGGGAGGAATGACTTTGTAGCACTTGCTGATCTCCATAGTGTAAATACTTCCAACTGTTGCCAATCCCAACCCAGCAGCAAGGCTTCACTGAACATGGACTTGGAAAGAAATTGGTTGAGACACTACAAGCTGACTCTAGCTTGCCAGTGGATGTCTATCTTGTCTTCTCTCCTGGGGAAGGGGAAGAATCATCATTGTCTTGCTAACTATTGTACATATATCTCCTCTGTGAATAAAAAGAAGGGAGAAAGGGGCAGGCGAGAAAAGGGGCTGATATTCTGAGAAATACTAAAATTGTCAACTGTAATGCTTCTTCACAGTGAGTAAGGAAGGAATGGGAGAGAAAAGGATAAAGACAGTGTGTGATAAAAATAATAACCTACAATTACCCCTTTTAGATTATAAAATGCTTCTCCATGCATTGTGTCATTTGATCATTTTTGCAAAAATGTTACAAGGATGAGTGTTATTTAGTAGATGAATAAACTGTGTCTCCCCAAGGTGAAGTGATCTATCAGGTCACAGAGTTCATATCTGAGCTAGAACCAAGGTCTCTTGAGAACATTTTGATGGTTGCCAGATGGCAGGGGGACTGCAGGTGTGGATAAAGAAGGGGAAGGGATTAAGTACAAATTGGTTGTTACACAGTAGTCATGGGGATGTAGGGTATAGCATAAGGAATATAGATGATAATACTGTAATAACTAAGTATGGTGTCAGATGGGTACTAGATTTGTTGGGGTAATAGATGAGGGGGGTTGGGGGCAAGGTGAAAAAGGCAAAGGGATTAAGAACTACAAATTGGTACTTACAAAATAGTCATGGGGATGTAAAGCATAGGGAATGTAGTCAATGATATGGTAATAACTATGTGTAGTGCCAGGTGGGTACTAGACTAGTCAGGGGGATCACTTCTTAAATTATGTAAATGTCTAACCATATGCTGTACACCTGATATGTAATGTACAGCATAGGGAATACAGTCAATAATATTGTGATAGTATGGTACAGTGTCAGATGGTTGCTGGGCTTATCACGGTGATCTCTTCTTTCAGGATATAAATGTTGAATAACTATGGTGTGCCCCTAAAACTAATATAATATTGTATCTTAGCTATATTTTAATAAAAATCTTTAAAAAAGAATTTAAAAACTTAGCAAATGAAAAAAATGGCTTCGTATTTGCATATAACCTACGCATATTCTCCCGTATACTTTAAATCATCTCATAATAATAATAAATAAGTAATAATAAATCATTACTTATAATACCCAATACCATGTAAATGCTATGTAAATAGTTACTATACTATATTGTTTAGGGAACAATGAAAAGAAGAAAAAGTCTGTACATGTTCAGGACAGATGAAACCATTATAGGCCTAACTACGTAGTAATTGTCAACAACAGTGTAATATTTTTTCAAATATTTCCAATCTGTGGTTGGTTGAATCCACAGACGCAGAACCTGCAGATATGGAGGGCCAACTGTACTGGGAGGTAGGATTGTGAGTGGGGAATAGCAGGAGGTCAAGAACCTGATACCTGGGTTCAAATGCTGTTCCACCACTTTGCTGTGTGACCTTGACCGTGTAGCCTTTTTGTGCCATCATTTCCTGCTAGTAATAATAATTTTTTAAAAAATAGTTTCTACCTCAAAAGGTTGTTATAAGGATAAAATGAGATAATACATGCTAATTGCTTAGAGCAGTGCTTGTCATATAGTGAATACTCATTATTATTTTTATATCTTTTATTGCCTCCTCTTTTTTTTTCCCCCAGTGGTTTCTATTAGACATTGAAGCAATCTAACCTCCTGTATTGATATAAATCATAGGAAAAGCAAACCTTGCCAAAAGTGTGGTGCTATTTGTAGGTGTATGGATACACTGCCACCCAGCATTTGATATCAGGAATGTTTTCATAAGTGTTTATGAGGAAGTTTCAAAACATGTCCAAAACCTGTCCTGAGATAGTCACAGAGTTAGAATGAAAGCCAATGACCACTTGGACTTTTCTTAGAGAAAGCTCTGATGATTTCCCTTCTGCAAGTAAATTCACCAGTGGTTTTCCTTCCCTTATGACATACTTTGCAAAGTACAATCATGAGTAAAATGTACAGAGACATTAAACTCCCTCTAATATAAATGACTTATCATCTACCATTTACCATGTCTGGTGTATCGTTATTGCTCTGTTTTATTTGTAAATCTGTGTCAGCAGTCACCACTTAAAGTGGTAAACTCCTTTAGGGCAAGAACAGTGTTTGCTTCTTCAAACCAAGAGGATATTTTTTTATATTTTTAAATGTTTTTACAAAACTAAAACAGAGACTATTATTTCGTGACGTGAAAATTATATGAAATTCAAATATCAGTGTCCATAAATAAAGTTTTATTCAAAGTTCTTTTCATTGTCATTTGTTTAATATTGTCTATGGCTTTTTACATGCCACGATGGCAGAGTTGAGTTGTTGTGACAGAGCTCAGATGGCCTGCAAACCCTAAAATATTTGTTATCTGGCCCTATACAGAAAAGCTTTTCTGACGCCTGGCCTACAATAACTAGTAGATCCCTAAAATGTTAAAGTTTCATCAGTAAATACTACAATGGCTATACTGAAGCTTTGGAAATTTTGATTCCTTCTTAAACCACATGGGGAATGGTGGAAACATGATTTGATGCATTTTTTTAAAGCTACAATGTGATTAAATAGCTCAAAAGGCTCAAGAAGGCTTCCTTTCAGTCTCTAGGATAGCTGTCCAGGGTTATGCAGGTTAAGCAAGAAGCATGAGGCAGGAAGACTGCAACCTGGAGTGTCAGACAGCACCATGGTCCTAACAACCCGCAATAATAACTGATGCTGCACAGGGCTGTTTAGAAAATTAACTGAGATCTGTTCTTTGATATTATGGTACCTTCATTGGGTGCTTCCACCTTCCATGACCTAACTCTCATTTCCTTCCCAGACCTCGTCCACAGGCTGAGTGCCTGGTAGTCTATCTTGGATGGAAACAATGGTGGCCGTGGGGTCAGGGTAATTTCTAGCAGCTCCACCAGCAGCAGGGCCCCAGGCAGGTTCCATGGCCAGGTTCCATGGCCTTTCACCAATGAACCAACTAATGAACAAATGAATGTGCTTTCCCGAGATCAAGGCCCAAATGTGACATAGTGAGTCTGCCGGAATCTTACTTTTATGTTGTCCTGGATCTAGATGCAACTCAGTCCTGCCATACTCAGATTCTACTCCATGGGGACACTATTATCATGTATGATAACTCATGCTTTGGCTTAAGTTTTGAAAACCTAAGCACAATTCTGAAAAATTCTGTTTGTAATAAAGGTGAATTTTCCCACCTGTCTTTCTTTCCTACTTATTACACCTCCTTGTTAGGTAGATGGTGTCAAGATTTTTCTCCACAGTGTAGAGACAACAACAACATTTTATAAATAAGTTTGAACTTCTAATGTTACCTGCAGGGTTAGAAAGCTCCTGAAATGCAGCTCAGCACAAATGGGCTCAAGAGGACAGAGGCCTCCTTTTTTATATGTTTAGCTCAGCATCTCTCCCTTTCCAGAGTGTTTAGTAACTGTTTGTCATTCTTCTACCAAATTCTGAACATAACCTTGCTTGAGCCAGAGTGAGTTACAATAGAGTGAATTACTACAGAGTGAGTTACTGATGAAAGTTTTACCTAAATTATAAAAATTAACTTCTGTATTGCTCAAATGATAATTCAGATAACACTTTCTCTAGTCTCTTTCTAAAACAAGGAATTGGAGGACATTCTGTGAACTTGTAGTTTTATATTTTTCACCACTCACAGTAACAACTTCATTTGTTTTTTAAAATCAAAGTTGCTAACATCCATTTACTTATAAAGAAAACAAAACAAACAAGCAAATAAATAATACACAGTCGCACTACCACTATAATGGCCATCTAGCATAAAAAATATTTCTCACTATTTAGCGTGGAAGATTACTTTAACTGAGGCTGTATCCGTCTTTGGAGAAAAGGAGATAAAGCATGATCTGCTGTAGGATAAGAGGTAGAATTTTTACACTCGATCCTACTGGATTCCATATTTGTGAATTCACCTACTTGCTAAAACTTATTTGTAACCCCAAAATCAATACTTGTAGTGCTTTATGGTAATTTGCAGACATGCAGAGAATGGTGAAAAATTTGAGGTACCCAACACACACATTTCCAGCCAAGGTCAAAAAGGCAGTGCTCTGCCTTCTTTATTTATTTTTTCTTTCTTATTTTCTTTTTTCTTTCTTTCTTTCTTTTTTTTTTTTAACGTCCTGAGTTTCCTGCTTTATTCCTTACTAAGTGATTGCTGCCTTCTGATTTTAGCTCTGATAACGTAAACAAGTCTCACCACCTACTTTTGTGGTTTTCGTTGGTAATTTTGCTCTTTAAAATGGCTCTAAGCATAGTGCTGAAGTGCTATGTAGTATTCCTAAGAACAAGAAGGGCTTATGGAGAAGATGTGTTAGATAACTTCCCTTATCTATCTTATATAAGAAAATAGGTTAGCTAAGTTTCATTCAGACATGACTTATAGTATTGTTGGCCCTGAATTCACTGTTAATGAATCAACTATACATTAAATACGATGTGTTTAAACAGAAACACACATAAAATAAGGTTATATGTTGATCCATTGACGAAAATGTGACCCGAGCTTGCAGGAACCTAACCGTTATTTCCCTGAGGAGCACAGTTCAGTATTCACTAATGCAGGTTCACAGCAATTTATAGACCAGCTAACAAGAAGCAGCTGTATTTGGATTTCCTTTCTCGCCAAATCTTAGATTTGGGGCTTAAATGCATCTAGTCCAGCAGAATCTCTGGCTATTAAAATTAAAACTATTTTTCATAATTACAACAATTATTTTCAAAGTGCTAACAGGAATTTCTTCCAGTTCTTCCAATATAATTACAGTTCTCTATTTTATTTATTAATACTCTACCATGTTCCAAAAGGAATCATACTGAAGGTTGATCACCCAGCAGATGATACAGGAAGGGGTAGGAAATGAAGAATGGGTAGTAGCCAGGGGATTGTTAATAAGTGTTCTCCCACCCCAACCACTTCTGAGACCTTCCATCCACCCTGGCCAAACAGTATTCACCACTTAGAGAAGGTTTCTTTTCAAATAAGGAGGAAAGGGTCTAAAGGGGCAGATTATATGGGTGAGAG